>NC_090934.1:806380300-807005300 GCF_040938575.1 Ambystoma mexicanum
CAGTCTTTGTCCTGTCCACGGCCAGTCCAGCACCGAAATGCTAGGCAATTCTGCTCTGAACAAGAGTACCAATAGCAAACCCAGACACGTGTTTCGGCCTAGTGGGCCTCATCAGTGAGGTGGAGCTGTGCGCCTCTAAGAACAGTGAGCAAGGGTCCACATCTGGATTCCCCTGGTAACTTAGGGTGAGTCCCAACGTTACTTAATATGCAAAACAATGAGGGGTCTGGGAGTATTTCTACTGGCACGAGCATGGACCATTGACCTGTTCTTGGCTGGATGGCCCCCGGGAGAGTCTCAACCAAGTCTTTAGCTCACTGTCCCTTTCAAAAAGGAGAAAAATCCCTGCATTTCAGTCTTTGTCCTTCCCAGGAGCAGTCCAGCACCGAAATGCTAGGCAATACTCCTCTGAACAAGAGTACCAACAGCAACCCCAGACACATGTTTCTGCTTAGTCGGGCCTCATCAGTGAGGTGGAGCTGTGCCCCTCTAAGAACAGTGAGCAAGGGAGGTGGGAGTTACTGGATGCTCCATAGAGGACTTGAAGACAAAGATCTGGCTTAGTATGACAACCTCTGAGTTAGAGGCCTGGGAGTCTAAAGGGCCTCAGTGTTCAATCCAAGAGAAACTACTGCACATTCATGGGCATCTTCATCTGCCCACTCGGGTCCTGCAAAGGTGGTCCTGGCAGATTACCATGGAGCGCTATTGGAGGGTCTTCCGGGGATTGCTAAGACTATAGCTAAGATTAAACGACTGTTCTGGTGGCCCACTTGGTGCAAGGACATTATCGATTTTGTCCAAACTTGTGGAATATTTGCCCAAAGTAAAAGTTCAAAGCAAAAACTTGCAGGCCTTCTTCAACCTTTAGCTGTTACACCAACATCATGGCACACCATCTCAATGTATTTCATTACAGATGGATTTGTATTCTAAAATGGCCACTTTGTGGCTCTAAAAGGAATTCCGTCGGCATCAACCGTGGCCAAGGTCTTCTTGGAACACATTGGTTTTCCGTCAGTTGTGGTCTCTGATAGAGGGAGCCAATTTATATCCCAATTTTGGAAGAGGTTTTGCGAGATGACCAAGATAGAAGTGTGTTTGTCACCATCCACAAATCGGTGGACAGACGGAGTGAACAAACCAAACCCTAGAGCAGTATCTCTGATGTCTCCTCCATCAAACGGGTAACACTTGGGTAGATTTGCTCTGGATTGCAGAGTATGCCTACAACAATTTTGAACACGCTTCTACAGGGCATGCTCCATATTATATTCTAAATGGTTGCCATCCACAAACCTCTGCCTTTGATCCACCAGAGCCATTAGAGATGCCAGCAGTGCAAAGTTTACATGAGAACATTTCCCAATCTAAAAAAGAAGCCTTTGTACATTTGACTGAAGCAAAGGAGAGCCAATAGAAATTTGCTGAAAAGCACCGAAGAGAAACTCCGGATTATCAAGTGGGGGACAAGGTGTGGCTGGCTTCTAAATACATTGCTCTTAAGGGGCCGCAAAAATTCCAACCCAGATTTTTTGGCCCATTTCCAGTGGAAGCAGTCATCAATTCTGTAGCTCTGAAGTTGACCCTTCCATCTTATATGCAAATACAGCCTGCGTTTTATGTTTCCCTATTGAAGCTGATGAATCCAGGAACCAGAATACAAAAATCTCCAGAACCAGTGATTGTAGAGGGTGAACCCGAGTTCGAAGTGAAAGAGATTTTAGATTCCAAAGTGGTCAGGAGGAAGTTATTTTACCTGGTGGATTTGGGTTTCTGGGTTTTGGGGATACATCTTGGGAACCTAGTTCTAACATTCATGTTCCCCAGCTTCTTAAAAGATTTAATCCGAATCATTCCACCAAGCTAGGGCCGGAAATGCCCGGAAAGACCACCCGTAGCAGGTGACTTGGGAGGGGGGAACTGTCATGATCAGCTCCAGAGTTGCAGGGTGGGGATCAGGTGTTAAGGGCAGGAAGGGTTATTGGTGTAGATCATTGGGGGCTAGATGGGTATTAGCATGGCAAACCCGGCGTTCTCACATTCCTCAGAACCAGAATTACAATGGGCTCCCTTAGAGATCCAATGGTTTACAATTTCCCTTAAGATGGCCGCCCTGCAGTTCACTGACTAAGTAGCTATTGAGAACTAGTAGTTGGGCATGGAGGACTATAAATACCCCAGCCCCACAGTTACACGCGATTTATGTTAGTTCCGCTGACAGCAGTGTAACGCTACTGGCGCTCAGCTCACAGACCTGTAAGACAATAGAAAAAGTCATGTTATGAACTTGTTAAGTTAACAGAAGTACCAGAGATCTAAATTTTCAACGCACCTGACAAGAGTTTTCCGCAGCAGCAGTCCTCAGACAGGTGACTTCATTTTCCGTAGTTCCGCAGTTCACTCAGCAATCTTCTTCCACAGCTGCGGCTTCATTGTGAAATCTTCCAACCTCGGAAAACATGCAACGACAAGGTACAATAGTTAATGAAAGAACTTTTAAGACATTGTAGCAGGGACATGGTAAGCGTTACACCGGCACCCTTGGCTCTGAACCGGCAAACTTGTAATGAGGCCCAGTGGTCGCAACAAAATACCATGACATGGCATTATTGCAGAAGGTATAGGATAAGAAGGGAATGCTAGAACTAAGGGCCTCAATACAAGTATGGTGGTGTAGAAAATCCATCAACATCTCCATGAAGTCCTACAGACTCCAAAAATGTGGACTAACACTGCAATACCACCACTCGACCACAGGACCGAGCAACGGTAACCAATTTTGCCAGCAATTCAGCAGATTTAAGAAAAGCGCAAACAAATATCTGAAATTGAATGTGATTAACTTCAGATTAAGATCTTTCTGACTGCCCCAGAGTGTTCATTTTAATTATGTGAATTATGCTTGAAGTTCAAGTGTACAGTGGTTCCGTGACCATTGCTCAGCTTTTTCTTTAATGGCAAATAATCGAAATTGGATAGATTTTTGTTGGTGGTGCTTTTGATACTTTTGTGATTCTTTTAACTAAACATGAGAAAACTTCCTAGCCAGTATTTCTGATGTGGCAATCTGAAACAGGGTTAGGCAAATGTATCTGCACAGTGAATAGGTGTGTCTTTGCTGGTTAGCCACCTGCCTCTAAAATAGTTTGTTAATTTTATATTTGTGCAGTACCACAAGCCACAATTTAAACACCTCATTGTGCTTTGGTAGTGATAAGGTTAGGCTCGGCTCGGGAGGATAACTCAGCGGCAACGTGCGTGCCTTGGAAGCAAGACAACACGAAGCAACACAGGTTCGATTCCCGGGTCCGCGCTTAGAACCCTCTGCGTGTTTAAGCGCGTTATAAATATGCAACTTAGACAACAAAGAAAAACAATTATGCAACTAGAAAACAAACAATTCCTGTAACAGTGCCTCGTTGCCCGTGGGCTGTGTGAGCGCTTTAAAAAAATGTAAATAAAAATAAATAAATAAATAAGGTCTTTCAGTAGGAATCAATGTCGAGAATGCCTAGTAAGCTGTTGTTATATGGGTGTGTGATAGAGCTAGGGAATTGGTGTTGCTCAATTAGTTTGGTGTGTTCGCTGGCATGCCTGTGAATAGGCTAAGGTGGAATAAGGTAAAAATTAGTTGGGTCAAGGAATTTTCAGTGAGAGGGAGCCTTTTGGTCCAAGACTGTTTATCCGCTGTTTTTGGAATGTTTGAATTTTGTTTCCCTTAAAATGGTTCTGGCCATTCCATTTTGACTTAAAGGGTGAGGGGAGTCTGACCCTATGGTGTCTGATGTTCTGCACTTCTTGGTCAGAGCCCTGTGTGCTGCCTCGTGGCATGTTTGTGAGAATGTCAACCCAATTATATAAACATTGCAGGTAGATCTCTCAGAGACATTGGCTGATAAGCTGTGTGAAGATTTGTGGCATGTTTGTATAATGTTAGACTGAGGAAGGTCTGTCTTACTGATGTTATGAATGTGTCTTCTTCCTGTGCTCTCCAGCTGGACCTTTCTTCAAACAGCAGTGTATGGAGTTGTTCCTATTAAACAGAGATCTAATGCTAAGTGCTCATTTGGCCAAATTCAGATATCACAAGCTCATTAGAACAAAGAAGAGTCTGAGTGTGGATTTGACTGAATGATTGTGAAGGTAATATATATTTTAAAGAAAATTATGTGCATCTAAAAAACCATTGAAACAGTGTACTCTTCACCTACCTTCCTTTCCAGAGCAGTGATGATAGAGCAATAAAGAAGTTGCTCATTAAAGGGGGTGGAAATTTAAGCAAAATTGGGAAGTCTACACATTTAGTTAGGAGAATGTAAATCTTATGTGTAGGACTGACCATTTTAAATATGGTGCCTATGGATAGGATGCACAGTATTAAAAAAATGGCTAATACATAGGCAGTATGACGTCTCAACTGTAGATGGAGTCAAAGCTCACAACCCTGGGATTCAAGGGCTCCCTCTCAAGATCTTGAGAGGTTTGGCTGAAGGAAGGTGAAGTGGTTATAGAAATCTGATCTGAGGCATCTCATCTGTGGGTAGAGTTAAATAATCTTACAGTGGTAACCTTGAGTTTCACCGTTTAGTAACTTATTAACTAAGTACAGTGTCAGGTATTGTATGCCGTCCCTTGATTAGTAGCCGGTGGAGGGCCATACTTTTCACAGTAATGTAGCTGAAATGATAAAGAACAAAGAGGTATCTTGCAGCATGATCTTGGGACCTCTGGAGTAGTTCAGTGAGTTTGCACAGATTACTGTAATCGAGCATCGCAGTGGTCTAGGTAGGACACCTGGACCACAGCTAATACTAATATTATTTTATTATTAAGAATAAGTAGAGGAAGCAAACTCTTTTGAAGGTGGGATTTATTTTGAATACATGTGTTTAACTGTGAGGTAAAAGATAGCTAAATGTCAAACATTACCCCAAATATGCAAATTTAAGGCCTCATTCTGTGTTTGGCAGAGCAGTAAAAAAGTGGTGGTAATTCTGTTACCACCATGTTTTTTTAGTGCTAACGCAGTGAACGCCATTTTCCACATTTGGATTCAAAGTGGAGGATTTTCTTCCAGCATCCTAGAGTTAAATCCTCCACTTTAAAGTCAGAAATCATCAGATATTACCATGGCCGTATTACCAGACATGGTAATTCCAACAAAAACCCCATGGAGTCCTATGGAATCCTAAAATGGTGACAAACACTGCCCTGCCATTACTTGTAATCCTGTGGTAGACCCACGGGACCAAGCGGTGGTAATGGTAACTGATTTTGTCCGTAATGCAGCAGAACTACCACCAAGCTCACAATGAGGCCATTTGTATATGTGAGTTGACCCTATGAGTCAAGCTATTGGAAATGGGAAGTTGGGTCAACTAGCCCAATACGCATAATTTCTGTATTTGATCCATTTAAACAGAACCAGAGTAGGCACATTCTTTTTTCATTTATGTGGATGAGGCAAACCACCAATCCTGGTCCCTAGAGCACTCTTGAAGTGAATCCATTCACCATAGACAGACATGTGTAATCTGATCTTGCAGGTTTGAAAAATGATGTTAAGTGGAGCAATATACATTCTGAATAGGCTCTAAATGTAATGCTGATCCTTGCTGATGCCACAAGTAATATTGGGTGCTAAAAAGAATGGAGTGCCCTGTTTAACCTGTTGAAAATGGTCAGGTAGGAAAGATCAATCCAGCAGAGAACGGTGCCACCAATTCCCCAAACCCCAACCTTTACAGGTAAATAAGCTAAATTTCATGATCAAATGAGGCAGAAGAGTCAAGTATGATGAATGTGTTTGAGTAGCCTTGTGATCACAGTTCAGGGTGTTTATCAAACTGTATAAATGGGGAAAAAACACCTAATCTAAACCTAAATCTAAGATAGGAGCAAGCTAAGACCATCAAATAATAATAAGGCAGTCTCTAGTGGTCTCTTGTCAAACAAAAGGGCCTATACTGAAACAACTATTGCCAACCCTTACAGCTAATTTCAGAGTGTGGGATAGTGTTCACAAGAAAATAAAGAAGTTTTCACAAATGATAAGTCGGGATGTTATAGCCGGGGACCTCCCTTCCCCTTCTTTTTACAAGGCAGGCCCTTTGAGCACAGGACACTCCTGGGCCTCATCAGCACAATGTTACTGTTCCTTTCAACAATGCCATCACCTCCTGGCGCAAAGTCTCTTGCCTTAGAAGGCCTGCGTAACCATAAACAATAAACAAAAAGTTCCTTTGCTAATCTTTCACTTTGGATGATTGCTCTTTGCTCAGCCGGGCTCTGATCCTCCTTGTACGTTGGCCTCCCTCAATTGGGTTCACTACAGCCTTTCATTCAAAAATATATCACTCAACATTCTCAATGTCTTTTTAACCAACTATCCATTGTGGAAAGTCTCTTGCCTTAGAAGGCCTGCCTGCTGAACCATAAACAATAAACAAAACAAAAGTTCCTTTGCTAATCTTTCACTTTGGACGATTGCTCTTCGCTCAGTCGGGCTCTGATCCTCCTTACACGTTGGCCTCCCTCAATTGGGTTCACTGCAGCCTTTCATTCAAAAATATATCACTCAACATTCTCAATGTCTTTTTAACCAACTATCCATTGTGAACATCCCTCTGTCGGGTTCAAACGTGCCTTCACAATGTTCATGGGTATATCACTGTAATACGCTCAGTTTTCTCCAATGTGTCAAAGACTTTTGAGTGTACGAGGGGTTTTCCTTGACCCTCGTAGAACCACTTTAACACTTCACACCAGCCTCTCCTAAGGCTTGTTGGTTTTTGTAGTTTCAACAAAACAACACAACCAACAAAAGGCTTCAGTTATAGTCTTTCGAATGAGGGTCCCCTTGATGCCTGACCACTCTGCTTCTCAACCTTTTAATAGGGTTTCTTTAAAGTTCAATTACACAAGTTCTTTGTTCTTTACTATCTGTCTTCTCCGACTAACTGGCTGTGCTGAAGTTTCTTGTTTCGGGAGTCAAGGATGGCACCACAGCGGCAAGCACTTCTCCCCACTTTGACTATCAACGTGGGAGGGCCACATGTGCCCTTGACACCTGTCACACCACACGTCAGCTGGACTTCCCGCTCTTATGCTTTGCCGTTCAGAAGCTTTGCAGATCTGAATTGGCAATTCCCTCTTTGTCGTCCTTCCAGGTCTCTCCCCTTTCTCCTCCGATTGAACTGCTGGTCTAGAATAGCTGTTAACTTGTATGTTCGGCCTTGCTCAAAGTGTGCGTTCATGCTCTGCCTTTTATCCCCTTGGGGAAGGGAAAGGGCTGTTAGGTGTGCGTAGTTGTTAATTGCCTGACCCTTGTGTCAGCTAAAAGGCCCTGGTGTTTGTCTGTTGTCTGTTTCAGAGTAGGAAAGTGTTTGTTTTGGAAAAGGGGGGGTGGAACTTCTGAATATCCTATGAGTTAGGATGGGGAAAAGGTTTTAAAAGAAAGGGGGTACTGCGACTCACCCATCAGTGTCTTGCTTCCATTCCCTGAGCACCCCCCATCTAGGTGATCCTCCCGCACTAGTCCACCCCCAGGAACCAGATCCAATACCGATGGCCATGTCCTGGCCACCTGGATGACAGATCCTTGGGGACTAGTCAGGGAGACACCTTCAGGTTTCTCACACGTGCTATAAATGTAATATATGTGTTTTAACATTATCTTGTGTGTCATTACTGTGACAAATTGTGGGATCCTGCCATTTCTCCTCATGGAGGAGTCTTTCCCTGTGAAGCTAGGGGTGGTAAAAAGTGGGAGGGCCGCACATGGTTGGACTTCATTCATGGGGATGGTGACTCCCGTTCCATGGTGGAACTCCCTAACCCCAAGACCTTTGAGTCCCTGAAATCCCTAAGAACTGTCTGTTATTGTGACACTCCTCCTCGTCATTCAATAAAACCTAATTCAGTGCCTTGTGGAATTACTGTGAAGAAGCATATGGCAGGAGTTATACAGACTACTATTTCATGTGTCTTTCAAAGTACTGAGAAGAGGTGGCCTGAGGAGGCCTGAAGAGTACAAAGACAATGGACTTTAATATTGCGCTGGGGAGGACCTGGCTACTGATCATAAAAACAGACACGGGACTGCCTGGAAGGTAACCAGGGAAACCAGAGAGAAGCCAGTGCGAACAGGAACCTGTGTAAATTCAAACCTGGCAACTAAGATGTGAAACAGAGAAGCAAGTCTTCAGTCGAGAGGACATGGCTGGAAGTTCGGAAGAAGCCTCAGAAACTAAGAGGAGGCCCAATTAATGCAGAAGCAAGGATCTGGCTAATGGTGGCATGACCTCAGCGAGGTGGACGGCTTGTCCTTTAACAACACCGATTCCATGGAACTGGAGGCCCTGCAGAACCAAAGCAGGTAATAGAGAAGAAAGGAAGAAGCAGCGAAGAAAGGCAAACACTGAAGGATGGTCCCAACGTCCCAGGAAGAAAGAGGTAATGGGAACCACAGTAGACCCAGAAGGAGCTTAGTGGTAAACACCAGAGGGATCTCCCTCGTCTCAGTAATTGTTCTAAAACTGATCAACGTACAAGGAGGGATCTCCCTCACCACAGTGGTTGGAGAAGTGCCAAGAGTGACACTGTTAATGAGAACTGCATCCAGAGGTGTCTCCCTCATCCCAGTAATTGTGATGAAGCTGAACTAATCGGGAGTGATCTCCCCATCTCAGTAATTGTGATAAAGCTGATCAAAGCCACAGGAGTGATCTCTCTCATCTCAGTAATTGTGATAAAACTGATCAAAACATCAGGAGGGATCTCCCTCATTTCACTAATTGTGATAAAGCTGATCAAAGCATCAAGAGTGCAATCCCTCATCTCAGTAAGTTTAGTAAAGAGCTAACCAAACTCTTGGGAGTAAACTCCGTCATCTCAGTAACTGGTGTGAAGATAATAAAGGCCTTGGAAGTAATCTTCCTCATCTTAATAACTGTTGTGAAGATAACCAAAGACTCAGGAGTAATCTACCTCATCACATGGAATGTGTTAGTCAACCAAAGTGAAGTAAACCTTGGGAGTAATCTCCCTCATCCTACTACCTTTTACAAAGTTTGTCAAAGTGTTGTTGAATCACAGAAACTAGAGGGAGCTGGAAAACTTAAACTAAATGTGAGAGAACTTTGTATACATAACATAATGTGATTAAAATCTGGTGATCATGGTCTAAAGAAGGGACTGCTCGGATTGGAAATACAGCGCTGACCTGTAGTTGGAGTGCGGAGTGCATTAGGACGTTTAACAACATGCATCTAATGTCAACAAAGTGTTAGATTCATGGACAAGAAGCCACAAAATGCAGTTTCAACTACCGTATACGATCACTACCTATTTATAAGCCCTTCTAACCCACAGTTAAAGATTTAGCAGTCTTTGTTTATTTACAAACAATGAAGTTGCCTCTGGACAGTCAGCTGTGATTTGTTGAAAGTCGAGAACAAATTGTTGTTACATATGAATTTCCCCTGAAGAAGTTCTGTTAATGGTTTTTGATTTAAGCAAGAATGAAACATGTTGAGAATTTAGTATATGTGTGGTCTTTTTAAGAGTAAGATCCCAGCATCTACAAATACCTTTGCTCCCTTTTCAGTTGTTTTGGTGTGAAGATAACCAAAGACTCAGGAGTAATCTCCCTCATCACATGGAATGTGGCAAAGTCAACCAAAGTGAAGTAAACCTTGGGAGTAATCTCCCTCTCCCTCTTCCCAGTACCTGTTACAAAGTGTGTCAAAGTATTGTTGAACCACAGAAACTAGAGGGGTCTGAAACAATTAAACTAAATGTGAGGGAAGCATGGAGAGAAGCTCAAGACTTAAGAAGAATGGTTGCCAACCATCCAAGTAAACCAAGAGAGAGGAAGCATTCCTTTGGTTATATGACACAGTTTCTTCAGATCTTCAAGTCATTACATAATTTTATATGCATAACATAATGTGATTAAAATACTTCTACGCACTGTTTTCAATTCTAAAATTCTAAAATTGGGGAGAGCCCAGCTCTCAGCCTCATACAAGTATTGCTACATCCTTATTCTTAATTGGGGCTTAGAGACAGTGGGCCTCATTACATGTTTGCCGGTCGCTAACAACGGTACCGGAAAGCTTGCCGGTATCGTTACCGGACTGGCAAACTATGTGTTCTGCTCGCAGGTGCCTTCACGCCCGCCAGGTCTAACCTGGTGGGCAGAACGTCACCCGCGAGCAGACCATGTCACATGCACAGGTACCATTCACGAATGGTGCCAGTGCACCCGACCTCCCCATTCCCATTGAGCCCTGTTAGGCTCAAATGGGAATGGGGAGCATGTTTTACCGGTGCCCGGGAGTGGCCAATTAACGGGTCCGGCAGGGTCGGAATGCCCCAGTAATTGTCCATTCCCGGGTGCCGGTAAAATTCGCAAGTTCGGCAGCAGCCTATCGATTTTACCAGCAGGGCTACCGCCAAACTTGTTATGAGGGCCCGTCACTTCTTTCATATCAACCAAGACCTATGAATATATCGTGCAGTTGTAAAAACAACATGGGGTTGGAGGTAATGGGCCTCATTATAAGGCTGGTGGCCGCGGTATGAACGCTGCCGATAAGGCACCGGCCCTGTCCATACTGTGCCACCGCATTGCAAGTTCTGCTCGTGGGTTCCTGACAGCCTGCCAGGTCTTACCTGGCAGGCTGTGCGGCACCCAAGAGCATAACTCATAATGCCGCTGGCACCGTTACTAACAGTGCCGGCGCATCCATGCTCCCGACCCCCATTGTGCCCTATGGGGGAGAAAGGGGATGGGGAGCCAAGCATTACCGCCTCCCGCGAATGGGCAATTGGCGGCCCTTTCATCTCGTAATGGGCCGGTTATTGCCCATTCACGGGAGGCAGTGCCGGTACTGAGGTTGGCGGTAGCCGTACCCTTATTACTGGCACGGCTACCGCCAAACTCGTAATGAGGTCCAATTACTCAAATATGTCATGGCTGAATCTGTGTCCATGATCCCTACTTCATTAGCATTGGATTCAGTTACATGCACTGGAGGTACTTCGTCTTTTCACAGCTCAACATGAAATGCAACATAGACTCCCTTGCCATCCTGCATATCAAACACTGATCAAGGCGTAATAAGAATGGTTGCCAAACATCCAAGTAAACCGGGAGAGAGAAAGAATTCCCTTCTTTATATGACACAGTTTGGTAATTTAGAAACCAGAACAGAATCCTGTAAAGAGGTGCAACACTTAATAAGCAAGCAGAAACCAGAACAGAAGCCTATAAGGAATGACAAGACTTAACAAGTTGATTCAGAAATCAGGGCAAATGTTGCCAAAGATATTCTCAAGGAAAATTAACTATTGGACCAGGAGAAGGAAGTCATCCTCCAGGTATTCTACATCCTGCTGGAACACAGACTTTGGGTTAAAACTTTTAACCACAAATCCCAAGGTGAATACAATTGAACCAGGAGTCATTCGCCGGGTGATCTTTTTGTTATTTGAATATATAGTGGTGGGCTAGAGTAAGGTGGTTTTGGACAGAGGACAGGGCTCTTTTTCATTTGGACAACCACCCTGACAATGAGCATCTGAGTTTTCCTTAGTTAGGTAGGAACCACCCTTTAGTATAGGAAGAGTTAGGTATTTTCCTTTTTTATTTAATAAATTAGCATTTATATCATGCAACCCCTTTGTCCAACTCCTTCCTCCAGTGTGCCACATAACCAAGGGATCAACAGACAACTCAGGACTTGAAAATTGTGGTACACAGAAATATATTTTATTAAAAACGCAGGCAAACCAACAACATCGTCGCTAAAAGCAAAATCATTAGCGAGGTTGAGAACGTGTGTCGTTTCTGCAAAAAAGCCATCTCAGTCAGAAACTTTATGACACTTGCTGGTTGATTGTGATGAAACACTGTCGTTGAGAATATCACTTGAAATCGGTTACAGAAATGCATAGAAATCTCACACCGGATTTACTATGGCAGTTGATCTTTTGTGGCATCATCACACCAGTAAGATTTGGCGCAATTGGATTTTAAATGTCTAAAGATGAATGAAATTCAGAGACATTATTGAGTTATGGTTAGTGCAATTGGAATGTTTTATGAAAACTGGCTGTACACTGAAAGATAATCATGTGTTTATTGAGACGTCTATAATTGATGTCAACTAAATATAAATGGGCCTCATTACATGGATGGCGGTAAGGGATTACCGGTACCAGTAAGGGTATTGGTACCGGTTATCCCTTACCGCCTTACTACGAGGTCCCTTTGTGGGTCCCTACGTTAACGGCTGGTTTTACCAGCCGTTAAGTACAGGACCAGCAAAGGGACTCTGAAGGTAATTACAGTATCGCAATTTGCGGTACCGTAATTACCGCCATCCCCATTTCCAGTGAGCCCTATGGGGGCAAAAATGGGAATGGGGAAGTACCATGGTGAATGGGGAATTACCGCCCCCACACACCTTGGAATGGGGCGGTAATTCCGCCATTCACCATGGCGGGCTCAGTAAAAAACCGGCGCCAATCATGCCGCTAATAGCGCCATGGTTACCGCCTTCCATGTAATGAGGCCCAATGTATGACTCGAGAGCCTCATCTATGACACCATCCATCTGATAATCATGAGAAACACCCGGGTGATTTGCAAAGAAAGTGGTTTATTTGTAACACTTAGAACATTTGTTTCAGTGGCAGATGACGGCGATTGATTTATTTGAATTATCTTCATTGGTATTTTATCATTTGACTATGTAAGAAGTTTGACATCATTTTATGTGGATTTTGGAAATGCTATTTTTAGTTTTTCTTCCTTTGTTTTAAAATGTATTTCTTTTCTTTTTACCTGTTCAACAATATTGTAAAGTTGATGTAATTCAGCTATACCAATAAATAAAATAAAATAAAAAAAAGAAAGGCATGTGATTTAGGATAGACTAGGTAAATGAATGAGACATTTTCAAAGAAATCAAAAGGGGGAAATTCCAGCGTGCTTAAGGATCACCGTCTACCAGTCTGTCTCTTACTCCCTTTGGGCTTTTTCTTCTGGAGACCAAATGAAATGAATTCACTGTCAGTGGGATTTCTTTCATGGCTTGATTCCGGTTTCCCAGTCTTATCATCTTGGTTGGTGTGCTGTGGTTTGAGTTGTGTGCTTCCGCCTACCAGGCTCATGGGGACTGAACTCTCTCTTTGGATGCAGCCACACCTGGGCCAGGGTGTGCCTGACCTCAGTGGGTCAGGAAGATTCTTTGTTGAGCTCACGGGTGTTGTCAATATATTCTGCAACTGTTGCAGCCATCATTGAGTTGTCCAGTGCATCTTCACAATGTTGCCTTTATACACGTCTCACCCTTCTGCTCTTTTTAACTTTCTTCAAACTTTCAAGTCTTTGTTCATTCCTCAATGTCAGCACGAAAAGTGGAGAGAGAGGGCAGCATATGCCAACTACCCAGTGGAAAGAACGTTCTGGATTGTGATGCAAGATGGCAGTTGGCCTCCATAAATTATTGCTCCAAAGGGGCAAGTCTATGCAGCCGATCTGCTCCTGAGTTTGACCAGACGTGTAATGTGTCAGATCCAGCCAATCTGGCTACAGACATTCAGTACTATTAGGAAACCGCATTGTATTTCGTATGTTGTGTATTGCACAATCCTGTCTCTTTGGAAAGAGTCCTGTCTTCCACTCATCTTTGCTGGAATGGCCTTCTTTTGACCCTAAAAGGCTAAACTATCTATTGTGCTGGATGTATGCTTTCCAATAGCAACCTCTCGACTTTGGAATGCACTGCTGCCGGATTTGAGGTCCTGTTCCTCTCTGGTATGCTTTAAGCATAGACTCAAGACCTTCTTGTTTAAACGATTAGTCTCTCTTAGCTAATTCAACTCGGTCAACTAGTGCTTTTTGTGTTTATTGTATCTTTGTCTTGTGCTGTGCTTCCAAGCCTATGGGCATAGTCCCAACACTTTCCAAATACAATAAATAAAAATAAATAAATAATAAGAGCGATTTTTCAAGGAAGAGTGTTTTTGAGGTTCAGACAGTGTTGTTGTGCTTGCAGACAGAGAAGCAGCATTAGAGGAAACTGGTGGTGAGAGCAGGCCGAATGAACTAAAGTGGAAGATAGGAGGCTGGAGCGAGGTAACCCGAGAGCTGAAGTTTAGGTTGGAGGTGATTAATGAGCTGGTATATAGTACGACAGGTGGAATGAGGAGGTTAGAATGAGTGCTAACGTTGTAGAAGAAAGGAGAGGGGGACAGAAGAGATTAAAAGTTGTAGAGAGGTCAGAAGGTATATTAAGTAGGAGTTTGAGGGTGACATTAAGGTGAACGAGTAGGATTGTATTCTTGTGCTAGGTGGTCCCTGAGTTGCAGTAGAACTAGCCACAAAAATGGCCCATACTATTTCAATGTTCTGTCACTCCCTCAACTAAATCCTACTTTAAGTTTCTACCCCACAATCAATGATATCATATTTCACTTTTCTACCTGTCCCCCACTGACACCTATTTAAATGTTCTTCCTCTCCCTCAACTAAAGCCTATTCCATCACCTATAAGAGGACAAGTGTCCGATAGACAACAGTGTGCAAGAACAGAACCCACATAATATGATTTGAAAAGAACCAAGGAACAGAGACAGTTTACTACATTGCAATGAAATCAATAAAAGACCAACAGCATGTCACCTTCTAAGCTTCTAGCATTATCCTGGCCCCACTACTATGATCATCATATTCATGAAAAATAATACTCCGACATAGATGGAAACCTTCTCATTAATAATGAGGTCATATGGATATGGCCAGTATTGGGCAGGTGCCTTGCTCGGCTTCCAGGAGCTTATATTGATAAGTCTCTCTTCTATTTTCTCATTAGTCATCAATCTCCAATACACCTGCTGAGCTTCTTGCATGACCAAGAATATTTTAGAAGCATCCAGACTCGGCTGTAACCTTGTGGTTCCCTGCTACCTTCCTCACATGCCAGTACGTTTCTAAAAACCTAGATTGTCATCAGTCTCTTGTTTTTTAAGTGTCCAGGCATTGTGATGCTCCTCAGGTCCAAGTCCTTTTGTGCACATTTAGAGTTCTACAGTGCCAGTTGCCTGATGCCACACTGGTCTCATGAAATGTACCATTATCTTTAATAACTGAGGACCCAGATAATTATACTGAAAACCTTAACAGATGCACACTCATGATGTTATTTATTAGTTTAAAATATATTCATGTGTTAAATGTCCATGCTGAAAGAGAAATACACACAGTCCCTCAAAGATAAAAGACATAACCATGCATTAAAAAGGAAGCCAAAAACGAATAAACAAAAAATAATTAAACATATATTGTTTTACTACAACAGTTATTGAGTCCCCTTTTTTAGGCTTGTTATCATTTTTGTTGTTTTTTGTTTCATTACTGCATTTATGGTAAAAGAAATACCTTACACAACAGTTTCAACACAATTCAGATTTCATAAATACAGTTATCACACAACAGATTGCAGTACATATGTGACAATAATTCACAATTAAAGGAAAGACAAAAAAGACAATAAAACATCTCTTAAGAGGGATTCTCCCTGACTTGTCATGTGCAATAGTTCTTTAAATATTTGTTTTAAAAATTTGACAAGGGCTAAAGGAAGGGACATTTGTGTAGTTGTCATAAGTCTGTTGCATAACATGTTTCCATCCACTATCCATGCTTGTGTTCGAATTCACATGCGATTTAATATATATATAATTCTGTACTTCATTAATTTTATGCAGTCAATTACCAAATGAAAAAGTGGCCCTGTGCATTGTCTGTGGAAAGTCTGCAAGATCTAAGTTCATTAGGAATATTCAACTGGGGTCCTACTATTTCAAGCGTAGGGAGACAGTTCAGTCAGAATTTCAAGTACCATTGGCGAGCAACTAAAGAGGGACATTTTCCAGGTATATTCTCAAATGGGACATACATCAGACTTTGGGTTTGTATCTTTACAGTTTTTGTAAGTCAGCAGAGTCCCAGATGTTATCTAATTTCTTTATAGTATTTTAAAAAACATCCTGGGATACCGTCTTGTGTATGTCCATTAATAACATAACATTTAGTCACCTCTTTCTAAATATTTTACTAAAATTATTTGTGTCCTCACCCATCATTTGTTTTAGGAAGATGGTTATACCAGAGTCATCAGATTGACATATTTTTAAATATATAGACAGACTCCTATAAACATATATGGACCACCAAGATTAGAATCCCAGCTCCAATCTAATCACACTTATTGGAACATATTTCAGTATACATAATGCTTCCTTTAAGAATCGACCCGCCAATATGTCCAATTATTTTCTATTATTAAGTGACATAAATTCTATTCCATAAATAATTATTAGGGTCACCTTTAATCTAAGAAAATCAATGAATGGTACTAGTGAATAGGCACAGGACTGCCTATAAATTATTGTTATCATAGAGGTGCATGTTCTCATTTTTTCCTATAATCTCCTTTTCCACTGTGTAAAAGGACTCTTATTGGTGAACAGAAAACCTAGGTAGCAGAAATCATCTATTTCCTGAACTCTAATGTTGTTCACTCACCACAAATTACTTTTATTTACCCTTTTGTTTGATATGACCATAATCCTGGACCTACACGGGTTAAGTTTTAGATCATTCTCTGCTAAGTACTTTGAAATTCCCTCCAAGGCCCACTGTAAGCCTGCAGGAGTAAAGTCAAGAAGAAGCAGATTGTCCACATATACTATGTAATTAATTCTTAAGCCATCACATTTGGTGGGATGCATAGTCCAGTCATTACTGCAGTGCCATAAATCAGACATATTTAGATTAAATAGGGTCGTGGCTAACACACAGACTTGTTGTACCCCTTTATTTATTAGTATATCTCTAAATAAATTACCAGTCGTGCATTCCAAGTTTACTCAATTTACACGATAGAATCCCACGATCTAAATTGTCAAATGCAGCAGAGAGGTCCAGTACTGCAACATATAGAGTCCTTCTAGTTTTTTCCCCTGCTATACAAGATGATAGTGTGAACCCACTTAAGACCGTACACAGTCCTTTTCTGTATCCCATCTGTAAAGGATTTAGAATTCCCTGTGTCACCACCCATTTAGTGATCTCCCTTAAGAGCAGATTGTAAAAGATCTTTGAAGAAAAATATGTTAAAGAAATTGGTCTATAATTCATCTGGTCCTTCCTTTCCCCTCTTTTAAAGATAGGTATTACAAGGGCCTTCCACCATGAAGGATGAATACTTCCCGTCTTCACTATATGAGAAAACAGTTGGTGATGAATTTCAGACCATAGTGATGGATTTAATTTTAAAAGCTGTTCATCACACCATCTGGTCCACAGGCCCTAGAATGTTTCAACGTATTAATTACATATGTGGATATAGTGAAAAAAAAAATGACATATGTGATTTGTTCTGTGTCACTGTCGTAATTTTAGATGGATTCACTTGCATCTGTTTTACAAATGCAGCTATTATCCCAAAATGTACTCTTATAATACTCCACCCACTCGCTTTCCAATATAGTTGAAGAATGTTTACCAACCTGATGGTTTTGTTTAGAATTTTATTTCCACCCGATTGAACGAGAATTGCACCTATATATCCAAGAACAATTCTTGGTTGCTCCTAATGTCACTCAGCAGCTTCTGATTTCTCAACCAGAACTTTTATTTGTTCTTTAAAGATAAAGTCTCCAACTTATTCATTTGCCATCTGCTTTTTGATTTATTCACTCGCCTCAAATGCTTATCTCTTGATCCACCACTAGATATTTTCTTTCAAGAAAATTGTATTTCTTCCAACCTGATGGAGATTGAGTTATTTGTTTGAGCATTTAAAATGTATTAGAGGATTCAAGTGGTGTACACCTAAAGTTTTTCTCCAATACATCAGTGGAGTCCCATCAAGTAGATAAAGACCTATTAACTTTAGCGTAATTTTGGGCAAACTGTGACACCCTATTCCTGGCAGCATTAGCAACTAGTTTGGCACACTGAGATTTGCCAATAACCAGTTCATTGTTGCAAACTGACACTGAAGTCGTTAGTATATCATCACTTCTATCTGTCTTTGTTACCTCAAAAAATCTTATTTGAGAAACTTCAATATTTGCCATAAAGATGTAACCGATTGTGGATTCTCGGCCCATTCCAAACCAGGTTGATGACGGTTTGCCTGACTTCTTAAACAATGTATTTATTATATATTTTATTTATTTATTTGTATACAGTTCAAAGAAATTTGACAAAACACAACAATTTATAATGATGAAATTAGAATTCAAATTAACCATACATATCCGTACATATGCACAGAAAATCACAATCACATTTACGAGTGCAGATATATTTTAGTTACAAAGCATATTTCAACACAGTTCAACAATTCAACACCTCTTAGTGCCTTAAAACAAATACATGTACCAATGAGTGTACCATACTACATGGCTACCAAGTTGGAAACTATCAAATTTGATAAATTAGGTTCAATAATACACCGAGTATTTACAATTAAAATCGGTAAGGGTCCGTCCAATTCGACATGCTATAAATATTACTAAAAAGATTCAAGCAGCCAAACAGGATATACTTAATGTTAAAGTAAGTTAGTTTAGCACTGTGGTTGCGTTTTGTGGATAGCATTTCCATTGCCCTACACCTGTATGGGTAGCTCAATAGCTTACGTCAGGAAGTATTTTAGAAATATAACACCACAGGCGATACAAGGCTGTCTTGACTCTTTCCGATTCAGAGTTAATACAATAGTACCAGAAATCTTCTTGCTTTATCGCCTCATAGTCATGAAGAAAACTGCCCATTGTTGTCATATACACCGGGCCAAGTAGTTTACACCCAGTAAAAACATGCCTAGTTGTTTCCAGGACGCCACGTACCATACATATGTGACATGTCCGGTCTGCCTCTGGTATCTTGAGCCTAGCACCAAGAAATATTAACAGGGGCAGTTGGTTCATTCGCAATTTCAATAAAAGGTCTGCATTGCAGGGCATGGACATTGTCTCAGGTATCTGGAGATACCTGGAATCTGTGATACCGCCCCTGGTGAGGTGCTATTACTTTTCATCCTCAGAGGTGGGTTCTTGTGTTTCCACCTGCAGCCAACCTGATCTAGGCTTGGGCTTTGTGCCCTTCCATGCCCTCAGGTTGAAGGAGGGGGCATCCTGCCCTTTCCCCCATCTGATCCACTTGTGATACAGCCCCTGGTGAGGCACTATTACTTTTCATCCTCAGAGGTGGGTTCTTGTGTTTCCACCTCAGTTTACTATCTAGCGTAGATACGTGTGTGTCACATTAGCTGCATACTTGTAACTACGTAGGGTAGACAAGTGGGAACAATTTTGCCAATCCAGATCTTTGGGCAAAAATATTAGCCACACTATATAGGTATATAGAGCTCTCGGGAGAAATACCACCCAGCCGGCGTAAATCCGTCCTGTTACCGATTCTGCTGATGACCTTCGGAATCAGAGAAAAGGCATAAAGAAACTCTGGGAGCCAAGCCAAGGAAAGAGCACCCACCCCCCAGACCCTGGGGGACGGAGTACTCGAGCAAAACTGGGAAGATGAGAGTTGCAGGGGGAGACAAAGAGGTCCATCCAATGATACCTGAACCGCCTACACACCTCTTGAAAAAACTTGGACGAAGATACATCTCCCTTGAGACTAGAAACACCTTGCTGTGCCACTCCACAGTCACCTTGTCCACCCCCCAGATTTGGACCACTCTCAAGGATAGCAGGTGTGCCTGGACCCAGGTCCTGATGGACAAAGCCACATCGTCCAGGGAGTGGGACCCGTACCCCCTGATGGTTGATGTAAGCCAGAGCCGAGGTTTTGTCTGTCTGATCCAGAACATCCTTGCCCTGGATCGAAGACCTCAAGACCACCGAATGGTCTCCAACTCCTTCCACTTGGAGAAAATCTCCTGGTCCAGAAGAGACCACCTTGCCTGATGAGAGAAGTCCAGGAGAGTCGCACCCCAGTTCAGGCTGCTGGCATCAGTGGTATAAATGATCGGCAAGCCTTGGGATAAGAGCACACCCCTCTGGAGATGGGACCGGACAAACCACCACCAAAAGGTCTTCTGGAGGGGAGATGCCACTAGGATCAGACATTTGAACTGATGAGAGAAGTCCAGGAGAGTCGCACCCCAGTTCAGGCTGCTGGCATCAGTGGTATAAATGATCGGCAAGCCTTGGGATAAGAGCATACCCCTCTGGAGATGGGACCGGACAAACCACCACCAAAAGGTCTTCTGGAGGGGAGACGCCACTAGGATCAGACATTTGAACTGAAGAGATGCCTGTTGCCAATGGAACAGAAGATGACGCACCAACAGTCTCAAATGCAGCCGCGCCCAAGTGACCCCAAAAAAACGCAGGAAGCCAAGTGCCCCTGGAGACATAACAATTCCCTGGCCGACGCCCAATCCCTGAGAAAAACAATCTGCGGCAGACACTGGAGTCCAGAGGCCCTCCCCAGTGGCAGCAGAACTGTGCACTGATGAGCTTTAAACTCTGAGAAGGGGACAAGTGAGATTACAGAAGATTGAGCAAGAAGCCCAATGTGCACAGACAGACAAGTCGAAGATGGGCCAACCTGGAGCCAAGACCCGGCCTTGATCAACCAATCATCCAAGTAAGAGTACACATGAACTCCAGACAGGTGTAAGGAAGTTTGTTGGCCAAAGCGGGAGACCTGCAGGCTTCGCCACCAGCTCCCACCAAATTACTGATGCTCAGAGGAGGAAATGAAATCACCTGGCACTAAGCCAGCAGAATGGCCATTTTCTGGAGGCTGACGGAGACACCCTGCATGCACTTGTCTACCGGAGTCCATCTGCCGGAACCCACAGTGCCACAGGGGGACTGGCAGGCATCCTGACACCCGGGCAACCTCCAAGCCCCACGGAGGAGTCACCGAGTGAGGGCCGTCAGCCATTGCCCCTCCTGCCCAGCACAGAGAGGATTCACCAGTTCCAGCAAGAACGAAAGAAATTCTGTGGGCTGGTTGGTTGGCACGTTATACCTCCTGGGTGGGGAGGAGCCAAAGGAGGCCAGCTTGAAAAGAAAAAAGTTCCATTGAGCACGGAATATACATACTCAAAGGTAAGTACTGTGACGAGGAAGAGGGACGTGGAGGTAATGTTTTATTAATCATAATGCATGTTATATTAACTTCAATTAACGTCACATTCACTTCAATGTGAGTCATA
Source organism: Ambystoma mexicanum (assembly GCF_040938575.1). Lineage (NCBI taxonomy): Eukaryota > Metazoa > Chordata > Amphibia > Caudata > Ambystomatidae > Ambystoma > Ambystoma mexicanum. The sequence continues at coordinate 806,401,582 of NC_090934.1, forward strand.
TTCATTTCATTGGGTCTCATAATCATTCTATTGCATGTCCTATTCACTTCAACGTGTGTCATATTCAATTCAACTTGTGTCATATTCATTCCAATGCGTGTCCTATTCATTTCAATGCATGTCTCAGTCATTCCAATACATGTCATATTTATTCCAGTGCATGCTATATTCACTTCAATGTGTGCCATATTCATTCGAATGGGTGTTGTATTCACTTCAATGTGTGTCATATTGATTTCAATGGGTGACATATTGATTTCAATGGGTGTCATATTAATTCAATTGCATGTCCCATTTATTCCAATGCATGTCTTATTCATTCCAATGCTTGTCTCATTCATTCCAATGCATGTCATATTCATTCCAATGCATGCTACATTCACTTCAATGTGTGCCATATTCATTCCAATGGGTGTCATATTCACTTCAACGTGTGTCATATTGATCTCAATGGGTGTCATATTGATTTCAATGGGTGTCATATTAATTCAATTGCATGTCCCATTTATTCCAATGCGTGTCTTATTCATTCCAATACATGTTATATGCATTTCAATGGGTGTCATATTCATTCCATTGCATGTCGTATTCACTTCAACTTGTGTCATATTAATTTCAATGGGTTCCATAATCATTCTGTTGCATGTCCTATGCACTTCAACGTGTGTCATATTCACTTCAACCTGTGTCATATTTATTTCAATGCATGTCCTATTCATTTCAATGCATGTTACATTCATTCCCATGCATGCTATATTCATTCCAATGCATGATATATTCATTCCAATGCATGTTACATTTAATTCAATTTGTGTCATATCCATTTCAATGGGTGTCATATCAATTTCAATGCATGCTATATTAATTTCAATGCATGTTACATTCACTTCAATGTGTGTCATGTTCATTTCAATGGGTGGCATATTAATTTCAATGCATGTCCTATTCATTTCAATGCATGTCTTATTCATGCCAATGCATGTTCTATGCACTTCAATGCATGTTTCATTCACTTCAATGTGTGTCATTTTCATTCCAACGCATGTTATATTAATTCCAATGCATGTTACATTCACTTCAATGTGTGCCATATTCATTTAAATGGGTGTCATATCAATTCCAATGCAAGTTCTATTAATTTCAATGCATGTTACATGTACGTGAATGTGTGTCATATTTACTTCAATGTGTGTCATATTCACTTCAATGGGTGCCATATTCCTTTCAATGTGTGGCATATTCATTCCATTGCATGTTGTATTCACTTCAATGTGTACCATATTAATTTCAGTGGGTGTCTTATTCATTCCAATGCATGTTATATTTGTTCCAATGCATGTTCCATACACTGCAAAGAGTGTCATATTCATTTCAATGGGTGCCATACACATTCCAATGCATGTCCTATTCATTTCAATGCATGTCTTACTCATTCCAATGCATATTATATTCACTTCAATGGGTGTCATATGCATTCCATTGCATGTCATACTCACTTCAATGTGTGTCATATTCATTTCAAAGGGTGTCATATACATTCCATTGCATGTCATACTCACTGCAATGCGTGTCATAGTCATTTCAATAGGTTTCCTATTCATTTCAATGCTTGTCTTATTTGTTGAATGTCAATGTATGTCATACTCATTTCAATACATATTATAGTCATCTCTATGCATGTTCTAGTCATCTCAAGGCATGCCTTATTCATTTCAATGCATGTAGTATTAATTTCAATATGTCATATTCATGAAGTTGTAATTTGGACCTGAACGGCTTCCCATACATATCCCCATAGTTGAGAAGCTACAAATTGGCTGATAATTCCAATAAGCAATATTATTATACAAAACATGTCATTTCCTGGAGAAAAAAAAATATTTTCAATTAATATAACGCACGGCCCACAGTCTGGAAATAGTAACTGAAACTAACATTGTGTTAGGCAGGACACGTGGAAAAGTAAAAACAAAATAATTCTCTGTATCCTCGGTATTTGGAAGCCTCGTGAGGTGTGTGGGCTCCTGAGATTGAAAAGCAACAGCAATTGTGGCTTCTCTGTATTTATTTATGAATGTATAAACACCTGTTAAACATGCAGACATTGCATCTTGATGTGTAGTCGTTGGCCTCCGTTTATCCAATTACAGCGATTTGCTTGCCAAAAAATAATCTTACCCGAGTAATAGGATTTCTTGTAAATGTTGATTCTTTATTAGATGGTGACAAAGTAAAGTATCAGGCGTAGAAAACACGATTGGAGAAGTGATTGTCTAGACCATGCATGGACTCAGCGATGCTTGGCTGTCAATCAGCATTAACACGAAGTGTCCATGAATTGACAGCTGCCTGACGTGTGTTAATACTTTTTAATCTTGCAGACTAATTTGGTTACCGCATTCTGACACCCTGCATTGTGTTTGTTGTTTGCTGGGTGAAAGGTTTTCTATCAATCCATCAATCACATTTAGTTGGTTTTCTCCCTGAGCGGGTTATTAAAGCAAACCCTGCTGAATGAGACACGTGTTCACTGTTGAGATTGTAACAACCAACTAAACGATCATTTAAAATATATATATATTAGCGATCATTTGAAATATATATATTGATGGTGATTTGCTGTTCCATGTATCTCGATAGTTGGTAAATCCCGGATATCTTTCGTATTTTTCTAGCTTTCCGTTTAGAAGTGGATCTCTGAGGGATTTGGTATAGAATGTATTTAGTATTTAGTTATCCCAGGGGTTGCAGCGAGACGTTTAAGCTCTCCCTCCTAACAGTATCACGCATCACCTGTTCATCCTTCCTCTGGCGTTGATGTCACAATGGACCTTCTTGCTCAGTCAAATCAAATGGAAATGTTATGAGGAGAAACCTACGTATAGAGTGAATTTTTTTTTTTAAACCAGACGGAAAATCGATTTAGAAAGACGCATCTCCAAGTGGTCTTTTCAAATGGAACTGTCAGTTTAACACACCAGTGTGCGCAGAGGCTGAAAGGCGTGGCTGGGCCAAAAGAGGAGAGATGCGGTGCAGGAAGTACGTTTCTTTTGGGTGTGTGAGAATGTGTCAGTCTGTGTCTGTACGGGAGTAGGGGGAATGTTTGTAGCGTGTGGAAGGGAGGGGGAGCGGGTACACGTGAGTGTGTTTGCAAATGTATGTATGGGTCAGTGTGTCTGGGGTGGGGGTTGCCAGGGGTACGGCTTCCTGAGGGGGGGGGGGGGGTTTCAAGCGTAAAACCCCCCAGTAGTGTGCTATTTCCACTTTAAAAAGATGCAAAATATATCATTTTTTAAAACTATTTTTATTGGCCTTTACAAGCCAAAAAGGAAAACAGTCAAATTTCATCACGCCAATTACTTACCATAAACTTCCCATCGACCCAACAATGAATCTGCAACCACCCTGACCCAGCCATAGTTAGTTAGTGATCGTTAGTTTACTGCCATGGCCCAAGCGCAAGGCTTGGCTCTGCGCAGACCTTGTGCATAGGTAGTCCATGGTTTCGAGACACTTCTCAATCACATCTAAGAACAAAGTTAGTGCAATTGTCCTTTTTTTGTTCTCTCCGGAGTACATCAAGTGCCACCACTCTTCTGCATTCCTCGTTGACAGTTCTGCCATCAAGGGGCCAAGACATTTCGTTCTTTGTGTTCAGAGTAGAGGGCAAAATAAGACGAGGTGTTTAGTCATTTCTTCATAGAGTTCACAGAACCTACAATTCACATTCGCCTTGTCCAGGGCAGCCCAATTCTTAGTTCTCTCTTTGGTCTTTAGCAGATTTAAGCAAAAACGCAAGTATGTAGGTCTTCTCTTGTTATCAGGGAAAAGAGCTACATAATTTTGCAGACTGTTGACGCTCTAGCTTCAAAGGGTGCATCTTTCATTAGTTTAGTTGCGCTTCTTTCTTCACCAGTTATAATCCAGTCTAGTCGCCAGATCTTTTTCTTCACTAAGTCTGGGTTATCCTGGAGGATTGTAAGAACTGTTCCATACATTGTCAACAGCTCCTCACATCTTGTGCTCCATAAAGATAGTAAGCACTCCGAGTTACCACTACTGGGTTTACTCAGGATTTTAAATTGTAGAGTAACGTTTGTCAGGATGGTTTTCCTAAATAACGCAAGAGTGTTCCAGCAGATGCAGGCTTTGATAGAGAACAACCCTAGCTCGTATCGTAGAAAACCTATTGAGATATTATTGGGTAGGTGGAGTAATTTCACCCAAAAATTGTGTTCCAGGGTTGACCAAAGTTTTTCCGGGCATCTAAAGGCGTTTTCTGTTCCGTAAATCAGGGCTGGAACTACTTTCTGTTGGTAGAAAGTTATCACCGGCCTTAGTGAGAACTTCCCATATTTTCTGTTCAGTATCGAGACCTCGCAGTCCAATTGGCAACATTTTATTTTTGCTGTCTCCATCCAGTGCCCATCATTTATGTTTGCGCCAATCTGCATCCCAAGTTATGTAAGGGTTTCTACAGTGCTTAGAGACTCTTTTCCTAAGTGCCATTTAAATGTTTTGTTGTTTCCGTGCCCACCTATGTGCAGGTTCTGTAGCATTATTATTTCACTCTTTGCTTTATTGATAACCAGACCGTTGCTTTCCACGTAGCATTTTACTGCATTCATTTTTTGCTGGAGACCAATCAGGTTGGAGTCTAACAAGATCAGGTATCCGCATATAGCATCCAACTTAGTGCAGACCCATGGATTTTTGGGGAGAATGTTCGAGGCTCATCAATTGCACTACCAATGTCTGACAAGAACCGATTGAAAATTATTGCCCCCAGTGGGCATCCTTACTTCACACCGCAGTAGGTATTAATTTCTTCCGTTAAGGATCCACTCTGATCTAATCGCACTTTGATGGTAGTAGTGGTGTGGAGTTCTTTAATTGCGGCTAGTAAGCTCTCAGGGCATCCCCAGTTCGACATCTTAGTCCAAAGAACCTCTCGATCAATAGAGTCGAAGGTGTGAGAAAAGTCAATCAGGGCTAAATAGACCTTTCTCCCTGATTTTATAGATTCCATTTTTAACAAGTTTTTAATAGCAGGAGATTTAGGCCACATCCAACTCCCCTTAAAAAACCAGTCCGTCTAACGTCCATATGACCACTGTCTGAGATCCAGTCTGATAATTTCTGTTGCAGCATTGAGGCGTAAACTTTCCCTAGCACGTCCAAGAGCGCTATGGGACAGTAGTTTTTAGGCTCCAAACGATTTCCTTTTTTGAAAATAGGGACTATTATAGCTTTCTTCCACGATTTTGGAGTAACACACCAACTGCAAATTCTGTTGAAAAGCTCTTTGCACACCTCAGCCCATATTTCAGGATTTTGTTTTAGGGTAAAGTTGGTCAGGCCATCAGGGCCAGGGGCCCTTGAGACACTGACATTGTTAATTGTCTACAAGATGTCTTCCTTGATGAATTTGAGATTCCATCTTTCCAGTGTCGACGTTGAAAGATGCGTCCACTTGCCTTTTTTGTGGTAGAGCTCTGAGAAGTGGGATAGCCACATTGCTTCGGTACCATATTAGCTATCAGTGCTGATTGAGGGGCACCTTCGTTGTTCAGTTTTTGTTTCTCATCTTTTTCATAATACATTCGGCATCATTTTGGAGCATTAAGGCTTTATGGGCTCTCAGCCAATTTTTGTATTTTTGTTTAGCGGTGCGCTTTGCTTGCAAATAGCTTGTGGCTTCCTTAGATCTTATATTGCTTATAGTGGTGTGTAGAGCCCGCTTCTGTCTCATGACCTCCACATCAAATTTGTGTTTGTTCATGAAGCCGAGATTTCTCGGCCCTTGTTTTTTTTCCACAAATTGTTGTAGCAAGTGGGCGTATTACACTCCGGTTACCTCATTAATATAGATGTTTTTGATCTTGGAGATCTCCTCAGTTTAATGTTTCAGCCTTATTTTATTTGACTACACCAGGATCCCATGGTTTCATGGTCTGTGTTCCGTCTGCCTCGATCCTCTCAGAGACAGAATTACCATCTCACGATCACTATGAACCATGGGCACTATAAGCAGCGATGAAGTCACTTGCTGAATTTTTTCAGATATAAAAAAGTAGTCCAGAGTGGATTTTTGCTCATTTCTCCTCCATGTTGAGTTGGCCGGTATGTCGCCAGTGGTGTTTCCATTTAGCATTACAAGGTTTCTTACATCCATCTCCAACATCCACCTTGAGGCCACATTGTCGTGTGGGTAAATAACTTCAGTATTTTTGTGCTTTACGGACACACAGTTGCTATTTAAGTCTCCACATATTATGATATTTGATGTCTCATTGGCTAACAGTAGCTCATCGACTACTGTTGAGTCTTGGTCTATAAATACAGCTGTGCCGGCTTGCAGATGAATCCAATATAGATTAATGATGTGGAAGTGGCTGACATTATCGTTTAGCTTCTCTGCTGTGGCGATCGTAGTCACATATATACATGCAGAGTAATTTACAGAGTTGGTAATACGACAGTCCGAACCTTTTTTTGCAAATGTTAGTAGGCCAGCCATTGGTCTTGGTCATTGGTATATCAATCTTTTTGATGTGTGACCTTTATAAAGAACTGACATTTAACCTAGGGAGAGAATGGGAGGTGGCTTGAAGGCAACAGAGAACAGGGGAAGGGTCAAAATAGTTTCCTTGGTAGTGTAGTTGATGCCTTACAACGGAACAATAAATACATGCATAATTACATCCCATTGTTGATGAATGATTATGCCACAGATGATGTTGGTCAATCTTACAACACTTTACACATTTCCAAACTATTTTCATCGATCCACTGCATGTCAATGCCAAAGCCATTTATTATCAATTGATTCTAAAAAATTCACAAAAACATAACATAACAATTAGTTAACACCAAACTGAATCAAGAACAGTAGGAATAGACAGGGATCAACATGTCTTTTCAGAGCATGCTTGAACATGAGCGTAAGCATCTCGGTCTAATAGTCTATCTAAGTAGTCAATAGTGGCGCATATCAATATGTAATTATGACCTGACAGTAGGGTAGACCACCAATACGCCATATTGCCACTTATTGGGGAAAGCTTCTCCAGAGCCAATGTTCTTTCTGAAATTAAAGCTGGACCTTCAGCAACTAGGTGCTGCAGCAATTCCACTTGCTTACAGCAAAATCGGCAGCAATTGTCGATGGTGTTTTTATCATGTTTCAAAAGGAGCATCTCTTTTGTCGGTAACTGATTCAGTCTCATCCGTAGGAATTTGTCACAGTGGTATCTCGATGGAAAGAATTGTAGGTACTTCAGAACCTGATTTACTGAACAAACATCTCTGAGTTGCAATAAACTTGATTTCAAATTCAATCTGTTGTTAAGAGTCAAGATCCAATCGCAATTGCTCACCTTCTTTTTGACCGCACAGGGGTTATTACATAGCAGTTCAACAGAGGCCCCCGCCTGGTCAAGATTATTTAAATTTTTTGCAATGCATTCCTTCAGCGAACCTTTATAAGGTTTATCAATGATTTCCTTCAAAATCCAATAGGGAGCAGCGTATATGGGCATTATCATCTTCCTAAAGAATACAAAAGATTCCCATAAAATTGATGCGCTGAGCAATTGAAGACCCAACTCTTAAGGAATTGAGGTAATTGAAAAGAATTTTGGCAAGCATAGCACTATCCTCCAAAACTGGGCTTCAAGCAGATTCCACACGGCAGTGTCTATGTTAAGGCCTGCTTCACTGCCTAAATTGATTACAGCAACCACTTTTTGGCGATAAAACGAAATCGCGTGCATGCATGTACATTTTCCAAATTCTCAATGCAATTTTGCACCTTGTAGGGCAAGATTAGTCATTTTTGACTTCAGGACTTCTGTCCAATTCCATTCCCTAATTGATTTATGTAATAAGATTCCAAGGTACCTGATGTTTCGCTATTCTTTCCAATAGTTTTTTAGCCACAAACCATTTGAAGTATCTCCCTCTGATTCCAAGTTGGGGTCTAAATGCATTGATCTTTGTATTTTTGCAACGTTGATCTCGATACTGTTGGACTGCAGGTAAATACCTAATTTCTATAGTAAACGTTGCAGCCCAATTTTGGAGGATTGGTTACCCAGCTGATCAGGTGACCATTAATTTTTGGAGGAAAGGTATTACAATTATTGAGTGCATCTGTTGAATCAGCAAGTTAAAATTTGAAATTAAGGCCGCTAACGGGCAGCCTTGCTTGACACCTCTCTCCGTCGAGATGTCCTCTGACAGTTCACCAGTGGCATTCAATCTTACTTTAATCGATGTGTTTGAATGCAGTTGGATTATCATCTGTAGTAAGTCAGAAGGACATTTTCATTTAACCAATTTTCCCACAAAAGCGCCCGTTAACCCTATCAAATGCCTGACGTAAGTCTATGAAGGCTAAAAAAGGAATTTTCTTGTTTTTCCAGAACATATAACTTCAAAAAGCTGAGCAAGGTTTAATTCCACACCTACATCACTAGTGAAGCCCATTTATCGCTCGTCAATGATGTTAGCCTCTATTTCCCAGTTCGCTAATCTTTTCGGCAGAAAAGAAGCAAACATTATCCAATTACATCCAACAGGGCAATCGGGCGGTAGTTGGCTGGATCAGCTCAATCACCCTTTTTAAATATAGGCACAACTACCGCTGATTGCCACGAGGAAGGAATTTGTCTTGTCTCTGCTATTATCTTGAATAGGGTTTCGATGAATGAGGCCCATAGGACTTTATTCTTTTTCAATGTTATATTTGTGCGTCCATCTGGACCTCGGGCTCCAGAATGTTTGCGCTTGACAATCGCCTCTTCTATATCTGCCCCATTATGACTATGACCCAAGAAACAGTTGGGTCGATTATTTGCTCTGTGTCTTCGGCATTTGGAGCCTTGAAAACGGCTGTGAAGTGCTTCACCCAAGAATTTGCGCTAACACAGACTGTCCTATTGGCCATTTGAGTTCTAGATCCGGCATTTGTGATAGCCCAGGTTTTGTGGCTCTTACAAGTACAGATCAGTTTTAGCATTACTTCTGCTTGTTCTTGTTCACGGTAATGCTTGAATGACAATAGCCAGTTCCTGTATCGTTGATGAAGTTGCCTTTTTCTTTCCGGAAACACAACTGGCGAACAAGTCATCTTGAGCAATTTGAGATCTTCTTGTAACTTTTTCTTCTTATCATTGATTGTTTTATTGAACAAGTATTTGTGTTTTTGGAGATGAGCACTAAACCCACTTTTTGCCTTGATAAATTGGGCTAATAGGGGAGTATACTCAACTGAGCTCTCACCATTTATGGAGCTGTTTCCCAAAGTTAAAGTAAGCTTGGTGATCTCTGAGGGCCTTAATCGGAGCCGATTTAAACGACTATCATTTCTATCAGCCAATGAAGATTTATGGCATCGTGATCACTGTTCCTCATCTTCAGAATCTCCAAGGTTTTTATTTTTGAGATGAGCTCACAAGATGCCCATATATAGTCAACAGTCTTGTGGGCATTATTTCTATGCCAAGTATGACAAGCTGGTATGTCTCCACTTGTTTGCCCATTCAGTATTTCATAATTTCTATTTATCAGTTCATCAAGCCATTTTTCCCCTACTCTAAGTTTTTAATATATCCACTTGAAAATCTACCCATGAGTAGTTCAAATCTCCACATATAATGATGAAATAATTCTGATATTTGAGCATAACATCATCTATCAGAAGAGTGACTGATGTTATAAAGTTACTCGATGAGATTGTAACAGGATTCCAATAGACGTTTACCAACAAAAGGAACTCTTTCGATCAATCTGCCCCATAAGAAATTTGGATGAAAAAATGTCAGGACTGACCATCCTGGAATGTTTTTAACCAAAGTTAATAACTCCAAGTTGTTGGTATATCTGTAACATATAAATCACTAAGTTTCAGCACTTCTACACTATCATGAGCATGCATGCATTTAAGGGGGCTCCCAGGTGGCTTAACAAGCATGTTCATATATCAGTTTGAAAATGAAGCTCCTTTTTGTCCTGTTTGCACCATTAAGGACACTGTGGTTATATATAGTATAAGTTCACTTCTAAAATGTGCTATATCTTGTGTCTCTTGTTTCTGTGGTATGGCACATGGACTCTCTATTATTTGGAATATCACTTTATTCTATGTTCCATAGCGGTAAGGAACAAAAAAAATGTACAGACCTACAACTCCTACTATGCCTTACATAGCCTCTGATCCAGCCACCAATCACTCAAGGTATCATCCTAAAGCCACCCTCATGTCCTCAGTCCTTCCTCTTTACTTATTGCTGCATGGCATGGCTAATAGATATATAGTGACCTTACTCTTTCAGGTGATCATCTCATTTTCTCATTAGGAGAGGAACTTCAGGTACAGGGACCTGATCTAATACTTGCTGTTTGGGTGTGGGCTAGGGCGTTCTTGGCTCCTTACAGGCATAGCATGGGCTGATTGGTGTTTTGTGGGGGGGCTTCAGTATGCACGGTTTCCCATAGGTTTGATTTTGTTCCCAGTGGCAGAGACACTTTTTTGTCTGTTGATGTTTATGAATTCTATATTCTGGCAATCATGTCCCAAGAGGAAGGGGACTTAATGGCGGACCTCATCTCTGAGTGCAAGTGAAGAGCATCCTCAGGAGAGCAAAGAATTGAGGCAGGACAACTTTGTGCCCTTCACCAATTGTTCTTTGTCTGAGGCGTTTGGAGTAGAATTCCTTTGTGTATGAAATACTCTTAAAATGTGAGTCGCACAGCACATTTTGCTGGACTCTTGGTTTTTTATCTGACTCTGCTGAGTAATTGGGACCCTTTTTCCACACTCACTCAGGCTTTTACTCTGTGTTTGGGAACATTTGGTATCTCGTTTGCATACTCTCTTTTGGATACTTTCCTCCAACTTTATAGCATCTGTAATTTGTTATGGCAGCACAACAAACGTTCTGTGCAGTGTTGCTGGTGTGTGGGAGTGAGGGGTTGCTTGGACCCCCATCATACATTCAGCACAATGTGGATCACTTGCTCGACCAATGGTGGGGGATGCCTCCATTGCCCTATGCTAACAACAGCCCTTATGCTGGGATTGGCATAGGTGGGGCTGTTGCGAGAGACACTTGCCATCCATTTTGTGTACCCTCAACTCCATCTTTGGACTAGGCCTCACTGTGATAATACGAAAAGGCTTCTCTCCCTGCTGCAGCACCATGCACACCGCTTACATGGCCCTCACCTTTTCTCACTGTGCCTGAAAGCTTTGCAGCTCCATTCTCACGCTTGAGCCGGAGGTAATTGCAACAAAACAAATTTAACATCTTGCCCTTCCTCTGAGATCAATGTCCCATGTGTGAACTGGCCTGAACCATGCCTTGCAGCTCATCCATCTCCACAAACCTGCCTTTTCCCTCTTACTCCCACTGTTGGAAAATTACTGCCAGTATAACCCTGTGTCCCTGCAAGGTATTCCCTTGATGTACCAGACACGCAACCCTGCCATGAAGCCCACCCCAGTGCGCCCCCAACTAAAAGCAGACCTCTGTCACAGTATATTGCACTCTAGAACTAACAAATGTCAACATGCCCCCTGGTTTCTTTGATGTGCTCAGACCCACCCCATGATCGATGTTATCACATTTGCTAAAACCCTTAAGCCCGGTACTCCATATAAGTCCCAACGAGTGATGGTGTGATTATATATGTGCAATTTATAGGCTTGTAATGATTTGCTCAAATGAGCTGTAGTGACTATTATTTAGTGCATGTCTAATGGTAGTATCTCATGTTAGTTTAGTCAGTGACCAACCTGCTGCACAGCGACCTAACCCTCACCCCGCCCGGACACAGGCAGATGGACCTCGTGACGCTCACCCTCCCGCCACCTGAACAACCAATCCGGAGGGAGCAGCACCTACAGCTACATATGTTACTTAATTTGTATCCATTCCTGTGTCCATGTAGTCCCTTATTTGATGACGTCACCAGTGAAGATTTTTGCCTTGATAAGTTCATGTAATTGTAATGTTTGCCAGAGCGCTCTCAGGCAGCAGAGTTCTCTGGATGCCAATTTTAAATAAAAGAAAACCAACTCTTGCAGCCTGTTCTCTTAGTCTCATTCCCCGTTGAGGTGTGTCTTATTTCTTTGAATTGCACATTTAAAACGGGGATGGGCCTTTACCTTGAGCTTTCCCTTTTACTTTTAAGTGATAACATTCTGTTATCAGGTCAGGGGGGGTCCTTTTTATCCACCAAGACTCTATTTTGTGGAATCAACACACCCCACCTTATGTGGAGTGCTGAGTGGACAAAAAGTATCCCTTTTACCACTTATGCTGTAACTTTCTAGTTACAGTGGCAAGTGTTTTGAGTGGCTGGTGGCAGTTGATATTTTGCTACCCTTTTTTGTGAACTTTGGTTGCAGGCTGTTTTCCCAGATTCAACAGGGAAAACAGGGTACACACTTCCCTTAAAATGGTGGTTGTACTTTTTTCTCACCATCTCTAGATTAGTTTTCCTTTGTGAGGTGCTATTCTATGTAGCTGCGTGGGGCTGGTCTCCTTGGGTCTTTTGTCTTTGGCGGGGTTCCCTTGGAAGACCCGCCATGGATCTCTGAGTGCCTAAAAGGACAGGAAGTGAGGCAGGAGTCCAAAACTCCCCTGGTCTGTGTTCTACAGTGTTTTTGATTGGAACCATTTCCAGCTGGGGGACTGACTGTCCTCCTGGGCAGCCCACCCTCAAGAATTGCATGAGAGGCTTGTGGCATGATTGGTGGACTTAGCCAGTTCACCATAAAAGGTGAGGATCTTGGAGCCAAACCTCAGAGTTCATCACTGGACTGAAGATCCAAAGCAGAAGAACATTAAGGATGCCTGTAGCAACTTCCAGCGACCAGCAGAGCCAGCTGAGCAACTGCTGCATCCTGACATCAATGTCTGGATGCCAGGGAAGACCCAAAATGGATGGCTTCCGCCCCTGGTCTGGTGGAATTAACTAGTCCCAAGACAAACTTCAATTTCAGCCATCCTTGGAAGAGCTGCGACCCACCCTGACCTGCAATTTACGGATACCCAGAGGACAGTGCCATTTTGCGGTGCAACATCTGTCAAAGGTTGGTTTTGTCTGTAACTTGGTAGGCATCCTTCTGGGCCTCCAGTGACTGGATTCCACTCCTGACATTCCCCTCAACCACGACAAGGAATGAGAAAGGGCACAAAATCCACTGTGTGATAACCGATCTGCATCTAGAGCCTGTGAAACGCTCCAACACATATGTGCCATGGAAATCCACTCCTGGGCATCCCACTGCTCGAGTACATCTGGCAGCTCCCTCCAAAGGACTGTCTACAGCCTTCCAGGTTGAGAAATCCTGAACCGGGGACAACTGTCGCCTCACATGGTGGCCTGACCTGCTGCAGAGAATTATGCACTGAAAAGATACTCTGGCAAGCATTGATACTTACCTTGGTCTTGCTGTGTGATTTTGTGCACAGGGAGGGCTTCAATTAAGCTGTTACTTGCAACCCTCTCTAGGGCCCCTAGGTCCCCTTGGGGTGAAATTGGCATAGTTTTAAAAAAACTATTGTGCTTACCTGCAAACAAGAAGACTTCTTCATTGAACGTTACTCTAATATCTACTTGCCTTTATCTTCCTCCTAACCCTTAGTTACTGGACCCCCTCAGTGTGCCCCCATCACTCTGTGATTAGCACCTAGTATAGGGCTGTACTTCTGAAGCCTGGCTAAGCAGAGGTTAATTTAAGTTACCAGAGTGTTCTAAAAGTTTGCTTACCTATTACAAGCATTTTAACTTTGCTTGTATCCTACTTTGATTTAAAGTGTGTCTCCTTTTATTACATTGTCATTTAAAGGATACAACCTTTTATTCTGTTTTGATTTAAAGCATACAACCTTTTATTCTTTATTGATTTAAAGGCTATAATCGTTCATTCTACTGTTATCTGACAGTGATCTTACTGTGAATAGTACTTACCTTGCTTAACAGCCTTAAGCTTAGTGCATATATAATACATGTTATTTTTATATAAACTATTAGTGTGTCCGTGTTTCCTTGAACCACTTTGTATTCTCTGAGTCCCGTGTGCCTACCTACAGCCGTCCTCCCTCCTAGACTAAGCCTGGCTGCTCAGCCATTGCTACCAAATCTTTTGAGTAGTTCAGGCCTAATCTAAGAATTGGAAACCTGTACATCTAAGAGTGAGTCTTCTCCATTCCCACATAAGGTGTACTTTTGTAAAACTCCCTAACACAGGCTGTTGACTAAGCCCTAGAAAACGAATGATCTCCCTTTTCTCATAATCTTCAGTATTCTCTTAGCCAGGCTTTGACCACCAGGTTACCCAGCTATTTTCAGTCTACTCAGGTCCTGAGGGCTGGGAAGGCAGCATGGGGTCAAGGCCAGATAATGCCAGGGGATCCCACCTAATTAAAGGGGTCCCCACGAGTATCCGTGTGGTTGGGAAGGTTTGATTATGTACTTCCCAGAAGAGCATGGAACACTTGTCATGCTCTGGAAACTTCTCCGCTCGTGGATACTCGTGGGGACCCCTTTAATTAGGTGGGATCCCCTGGCATTATCCAACCAGCTACCCACATGTTGACACATCAACCTCTAAGTGTCTACCCAGCCCTGATGAATGTGGTCTCTATGCCACTGAAACCGGTAGGCTTTTTGTGGCTCCAATATCAGGAATAGCCCCAGACGAGTAGATAAGCGACCTGAAACTCGCCGGACATCCTGATTTATGACTCTCCCTAAAAAAGATGGGAATCACTTAAAACTTCTAAACTGGATTCTGATAAATAATGAAAAAGACCAGAACAGAAGAAAAAATACGGCAGAACTGAACTCTTAAGAAAAACTGGAAACAACTGGATACTTCTTCTTAAGACGAATAAACACAAGTATCCAATAGAAATACGTCTATATGTACTCTTTTAATACCCTGTGGATAGAGAAACCTAATAAAAACATTTTTCATCTATGAAGCAGTTTTTAAAGAAATCCTAAGTACCTCAAAAGAGGGCGAACTAAAACTAAGAATTAAATATCTTATTAAAATATCCCCGATAGAATTGATCAACCTGAGTCCTCAAATGTCTGAATATATAAGGGTATGCTCAGGTATGAGACCCTTCCCTTGGTCCTCTCGTGTTAAGTAGTTCCAGAAACTGCCAGAGGGGATGACTGGAAGGTCCCCTTTAATGTCTGGGTACATATCCCTCTGATGCAGTTTTTCAATTGCATGCACTTCGAATACAGATTAGGCGGTTGGTTGAAACGTTGAACCAGGACCTCCAAAGGGTAGGATTCCTAAATCTCCCCTCACCATTTACTTCAGCTGTGTTATGCCTGAGACTATCCATATAGTCCACCTTATGGGGGTGTTCAAAATTCTCACTCATTCATTTTTCCAGATACTGACCTCTTGGTGTAGGAACGGGTGCTCTTTAATTAACTTATGCACTTTCACCCAAGCATGGAAATTTGTCCGATGGATAGGATGGCACATTTGGAAGAGGGCGTGAGCTGCGTAATCAGAGTATCCTGTTTCCTTCCCAGTTATCCGACATGGCTTGTAGGAAAAGAGGGCTCTGAATTTTGGCTAAGGCTCTGAATTTTAACTAAGGCTCGAATTTCAACAAAAATGAAAACTGATCACATTTGCCAATAAGAGTGTGTCACTCAGGTGTGAGACTCTGGGCTGCATCTAATGTACATCAGTATTGGGAATGCACAGAGCACATGACAGCTAAAAGTGGCGTTTGAAATTAGTGCTGCATAACACCTGATGTTATAAAGACACACCACAGTAATATGGACTGAGTGCAATGAAGAATAAAACTAACATGTACCAATTCTACTAATAACCCCAAAACTCAAACTAATCCCATTACTAATATTCAAGACAGACCAGTACATAGCCCTGTGGTGCAAAATATTGGTGCATATTATTGACGACAAGCTGGATCATTTTAAATGAGAATAAATGTGCAGAATAGGAAGTTGCCTTTGCAAGGAAGATTTGACCTAAGTGAGTTGAAAAGTTACGCTGTTCAAAGTAGCTCCATTGTTTAAAAGACTTTCAGAACAGGAACCAGCGCAAAGATATGGAGCCATTTGCATCCATTTGCTACTGCCTGAATCTCTGTTCAGAGGTGACAGTCTGAACACGTTTTATCTGGAACTCTCTAGTGGGTTGGCTGATTGAGAGGGAGTTTCTGATTGATGGGATGACATCAGTGAAAGAGGCAGGGATATTGTATGCCCTCTGTAAGGGGCATATACCATGAAAGGAGGAGAGTTGGGAGAGCTTAAAAGGGATGTGCAGTGAGAAGGAGGGGTTCTTCATTGCTGTTGAAGCAAGGAAAAGCAGGCTGGCAGAGGGGCAGACAGACAACCAGCAGCCTGTTACAGAGCTTTGAGGCCGGCTGCGTTTGCTGAGAGTGTTGGTGCAGGCTGGCTTCACTGAGTTCATTCATCCTGAGAGGGAAGAACACCAGATAAATACATTCTCCAGTTCACGTTCTGTCCAGGCAGACGCAAAAAAAGAAATTGTCACCAGTATAGGTGGAGGGGGTCCTGGCTTTGCCATAGGAGAGGCACACAGAACCAAGTGTGTTTTGGTGAGTTCCAGTAAAAATCGAGGTGCATGGAGTGAATGAATGTATTTACAAAAAATATGTTACAGGCAGTTATAGTCTGAAGAATTTTGTTTAAATTACCAAAAGTGGGTAGATCATTTTCAGGGGCTGCTCAAAGCATTTCCTATATTTCAAGGGTCTTTGATTAGTGCATTGTACAGACAGCCACAGCCTAGAAGAGTGTGCTCACATTCTTAAATGTAGACAGTTATTTTTCATGTGTTTTTTTAAAGCCCAAGTAGCAAGCTTTAAATATAACCAAAGGCATTGAGCTGTGAAAAGCAAATGGTATCTTTCAAGGTCTTTAGATAACCATATTAACTCAACATGAAAAAGGGTGCTTGAAGCCCATTGTGGGGAAAAGCTCATTTATTGCAGGGGAAGCAACTACAAATGAATTGTATTTGTGGATATTTCATCTTCATTTCTGAATCACAGGAAGTGTCATGTGAAAACATTGTGCATTGCCCGTTTTCTTTTTGCATTTTGGCCTAATTCTAATCTCTTATAAAGCACAAAAAAGAGAAAGGTGAATCAGCCTCAGACTACTTATTATGTGTCCTGGTTTCTTGTGATAAAATACAGACAGTTGTGAACCAAGTGCTATTTTTGTTTTACCGCAGGCCGTATCTCCATTTTACTGCAGGTGTTAAACAGTCAAACCAGACTCCTCATTGTGAACTGGGTCAATCAAAGGGGCTGGTTACATGGTTAAATGTTTTCATGTAATGAAATTGGGATTTTGGCTTACCATTTCTGATCCCGTTATAAGAATAATTACAGCCAGTCCTGTATATTTAGACCTCACCAAAATACCAAAAAATAACCCTACAGGCTCACCAAAAATACAGCAACATACCTCTGACTGGCTGAAATCTAGCTAAATTGGGCTGCAATGAAATACATGTCCATGTTGAGTAGTCGTAATCTGTGCACTCTGGTGTCCATTTGCAGCTTCAAGTTGCAGATTCTAGGGATTGAGCCTCCCCACATGAATTTAGAGATCGCAGACCACATTATGAAACACCATGATTCATCCATCGATTTGGGTATAATGGTGAATATATATAGCAATTTAGGTGCAACCATCATTTTGATACACTTGATCTCCCCCCATAAGTAAATATTCAGGGCTGACCATTTGTGGAAGCTAACTGTGATCTTTTCCCAGGCCTCATTAAGGTTGTACTCCATTGTGGTGTGTGGGTCTATATTTATTTGTATATGCAGTGTAAGGGTGCAGAAGGAGGAGCCTGACACACAGGTGGCATGCTTGTTGGCATACACTTTTATTTAGTAAAAATAAAGAGGAAACTTCTCTCTTTCTAATTCTAAGAGGGGTGTTCCTGTCTCATCCAAGGAACTATGGATTCTGTCAGAATGTGCAAGGAAATGAAAAGAGTCAATCATCTTGTATCAAGATGTCTATTTCTGTCCCTAACACTTATGACTAATGCTAAAGAGTTAGTGGATCGTCTTGGTCCAGAAGATTGGCTCCCTTCTTCTGGACAATGGACTACAGTTGCAATTGCAGGTGGGAACTTTGCCTGAGGGAATGACTCCTTTCTAAGGAATCAGTCCTTTCCAAAATGCAAAACAAAGTTGCAACTTGTGATGCTGTTCAGTTCTCTGTTTAACCTAAAAAAGTACATTTCCAACTCAAACATCATTGCTTATTACCCATAGTTTTCTTCAATATTGGGTTCCTGGAAAATGTCTTCCTTCTCCAGGTATCTGGTTCTCAATATTTTCACAGTGCCAGGGGAATGGCTCCCTTCCCCAGGCTTTCTTCGGTTTGAGTTCACGGTACACCACGCCACAGGGTATGGCTTCCTTACCCTAATCACTCTTGGCTTCATGGTACACAACACCAGGGAGTATGGCTTCCTTCCCCTGATCTCTGTTAGGCTTTTTTATCAAAGTTCAGAGAGGCTGGGGATTGGTTCTCTTCCCCAGGCTTCCTCAGGCTGTTCGCAATGCAAGGCGAAGGACTCGACTCCCGTCCCCTGGATTTGGTGTACCAAGGAAATGTCTTGCTTCTCTTGCTGCTGTATTCTCACAGTTCTACTCCACCAGGAGGTATGCTTTTCTTCCCCTGGTCTTCTTTTCACCTTGTAGGTGTGGGTCCCAGCCACATAGTATGCGGTTGCTTTCCCTTGGCAGACCTGGTTCACTTTCCTGCCAAGTGTTGCACTGAAGAAGAGGATTAGTGATGCTCTTCTCAACTGGGTGCTGGTCCCAGATCCATACTTCTCTCTCTGGTTGTTCTGGTCCGCCTGGCTCACCCCTCAGTCAAGCACTCTGCTGAAGAAGAGGATTTTTGATGCTCTGCTCAATTGGGTGTGGGTCCCAGACCTGTACTTCCCTCTCTGATGTTTCTAGACAGCCTGGCTCAACCTTTTACCAGGTACTGTGCCGAAGAAGAGGATTTGTGGTGCTCTTGCAGATCCAAGACCTGACTTTCATATCTCTTGAAAAAGTCCCATGAAGGTTTCTGGCAACTCTAGTATATGTGAGGGCTTTGTCTGCGCTCTCAGGCTGGTGTGAGGCTTTGTTGTGCCTTTGGTCTGGTTTCTGCAGTCTTTGTTCCCCTTTCGGTATGCTGCTGTGCATCTGCAGCACACTGCTCCTCGCCAGCAGTGTGTCTGTCTCTGAAGGCAATGTGCAGCAGTCTTCTTCATCTGGAGGTTGACTGTCACATCTTTCCAGACTGTCTGACCTCGGCGAACAGTAAGTGAGCATCCCAGCAGGTCGGTAAGTGTCCCTGTTGCCGTCTTCAAGCTTCTCGGTTTTCTGGCTCCTACAAAACCAGCTCCTCCAGGGATGACTTCTCTCTGGGTTCTTCCAGGGAGGTTCAAACGCTGTTTTGAGTTCCTCCTTACTTTTTATGCTCATACAGTGTCCACATTGACTGGAGCGCTTACTGTGGTTCCGTGGGGCGTTCCTCATGACTATGCATTTCTTCTATTTCGTCCCAGAATTGACATTTTCAATCTATACTTAGTTAGTTGGATTCTTCTCATCCTTGTCTTCCAGTGTACTTCAAGTGGGTAGTCCCTACCCTTCCTCATCGCAATGTTTCTCATGAGGGTTGGGTTATCTACCCTAGACAAATACATGAACATGTGGGGAACCAGTATGCCCTGCATAGAGTAGGAGGATGAGGGAAGTTGTGGTGCAGTGCAGATATACTACATTCTTCCCAGATAGTCATCCCTAGTCCCATAGGGGGAACCCTCCCCATGAGATCCTCCCACTGAGTACCACCTCCAGGGGGACTATCGGGTAGCAGCCTCACCTCCCTGGCCTCAAAGGAAGGGGCTCCCTCCAGTGAAGAAGGGACGGCAGCTAAGGATTCATCACACCAGGTATTTGATTCCCTTGTTCACACATTTCATTCCAAACTGAGTTATTTGAGATTTAAATGAGACAAGTGATAGATTTGGGTGTTACATATGGGCCTGTTAATTTTGTATCCCAATAATAGGGAGAATGCACTGATTATGGATATCAGGCATTTGATCAACACCTCAGGGTGTTTAATTAGTAATCAAATATCATCAGTGTAAAGTAGAGCTTTCAATTCTCCTACATGGAAGGGTATTCCCAAGATGCCAATGTCTTGCCTCATGGCTATGGCCAGTGGTTTGAGTGCCAGTAGGAATAGGAGGGTAGACAATAGGCACCCTTGTCTGGTGCTTTGTAGGATGGGAAAGGGGTTAGAGATTAATCCATTGCTAGCTACTTGCGCTGTTGGATTGGTCCATAGTAATTTGAATTTGGAGATGCAGCCTTGTAGCACTCTGAGCTTGTCCAAGGCATCCCACAAGTATTGCCATTCAACCCTGGCAAAAGCCTTTGTGGCATCTAAAGACAGAATAAACTCCAGGTCCGTCTTCTCTAGTTTCTGCCAATGGTGTGTAATAATGCTCTCAGGTTGTCACTAGTCATTCAACTTGGGGCAAAGCCTACCTTCTCTCCCTGGACCAGCAGGGGGGTTATCCTCACAAGTCCGAGTGCTTGCCTGTTAGCTAGTATCTTCATGTCTGAGTAAAGGAGAGACATTGGATTGTAGGTTGAGCAGTGGGTATGGTCTCCACCTAGCTTAGGAATAACCGTTATGAGTGCTATGTTGAGTTCTGATGGGAGGGAGTGTTCCTGTTGCATCTCCTTGAATAATTTGGCTAGTGTAGGAGAGACTGTGGAGCTGCATATTTTGTAAAATTCCAGAGGTAGCCCATCCACCCAGAAACCTTTCCTGTAGGTAATACCTTTTATTGCTTCTTGAGTCTCCTCCAAGGCATTGTCCTTACCGAGCCAGGACCTGGCCTCCCGTTACAGAGTGGGTAGATTCAGTCAGCTTAGAAATTATTTTTGTTTGTTTGCAGGATCATGGTGGCCCTGAGGAGTATAAAGGTTTTGATAGAATTTATGAAATTAATTATTGATTAAGAGAGGGTCTATTATCTGGCAGTCCTTGCTATCCCTAGGTATCAGTATTCCCAAGGCTGCCTACTTTCCTCCATCGTAGTGTTTTTGCTTGAGTCAGAACAATGCATACTCAGCTGATTTAGTGTGCAAATCATTAAGGGCATACTTAGCTCTGACTAACTTGTCTAGTGTGGAACCTAAGGCGTAATCTTGTGTTAAGGATTTGCCATTCCTTTCTAAAGACTGGAATTGATTCTGCATTTTCCCCTTCTCCTTTGAGGCGTCCTGTATTAATCTGCTCCTGATATACACTTTCCCCGCTGTCCATAGTGTACCAGTGGCACCCACTGAATCTGGAGTTTGTGTCTAAGAACTATTATATGTAATCTTGAAGAAGGCTCTGCTTCTGGGGGTTGAACATTCATCTAGTATGCCCCTTTGCTGGGTTTTGGCCCATCTATTCTGAGGTGTGTATCTATAAAGGCCTGCTCTGATATTCCCAGTGGCAGAATATCACTAATGACAACTTGAGATAGAAAGAGTCTGATACTGTTAAGTAGTCCAGCCATCATAGCAAGCCCTGTGCACAATTGTTATATGTAAGGCCCTGGTCTTTGGGGTAAATAAACCACCATGGTTCTACTAGCCCATTGTCAGCCATAATATCTTTTAGGATGCCTCTCTCATGTTTGTGTGTCATGTCGGGTTTGCCAGTTTGGTCTACAAAGGGGTCCATAACTATGTTCCAATCTTCCCCTGTGATGATGGCAGTGTTTCTGATGTCTGTGAGAATTCTAGTAAGGTAGAAGAAAGCTGATTTATCTCCTTTTGGGTTGGATACCAAGCCCACTATGAACTCCCAGTCCCTTTGCATACATTTGAATAGTGTTATAATTCCCTGCCCATCTTTCCACACCTACATTATACTTCAGTGGAGAAGTTTGCTGAATAATATTGCCACACTCCCCCCTCTAACAATCTGTGATAGACTTCTGATACCCAATTCCTCTTAAGCTTCGCTGCATGCTCTTGTCTCAGGTGTGTCTCTTGAGTCAGCGCTATGTCTGGATTAATCAATTTTAGGGAATTTGGCACATTCTGTCTCTTAATGTATTTGTTCAGCTTGTTTACATTTACTGGAGCAATCTTTAAGCTAGCCATGGGATCAATGTAGGATAGGAACTATCTCACTTGGCTTGCCAATGTTTATGTAACTCAGCTTTACTTTCATGCCTGTGTTTCTAAGTTGACAGTAATGTACGTATGTGATATGTATAAATGATCACAACTTTGGTGTATTATGCCTTGCCACATGTGGGGGTAGGATAATTTCCATGTAATGCACCTGGACCAATAATAACCATATATAACAGGCCAGCCCAACCGGGGCTCGGTTTGTTTCCTCATTGTCTCTACCTATTAACTGGGGGCTGGGCCAGAAATGTGGGTTTGTATAACTAGGAACCAATCACTGTTCATTTGTTGCAGCACATTGCATGCAGGATGTGGTCGGAGGTCCCCTCTCAAGCTGGCCCATTGCTTGGTTGTTGCCCCACCTGCTAACCATGGAGCAAAAGGAGAAATGTAGATTGTGTATATCATCTGACAAGGGTCTCCTTGCATATGGTGTACCCATATTCTAAGCTTGACTGAAATGTTTGACTAGCTGAGAGTGTTGAGCTGTACCTGCAGAGTGTCCATGAGTTATGCCTCTGTAGTCTTGATCAGGGATCTGGATTTGTCCTTCTTCAGGGAGTCAAGGGATGTCAGACTGGAATCTGAGCACTACACATCCATGCTGGGTTTTGTTGGGGGCATTTTATGGTACCTGAATCTGCTCCAACGATCATCTTTAGTCAGTCCATCTGCTTTGGGAGATGCATTGGCTGAATCCCTCTAAAGCCTTTGTTGCCTCAGGTCTTCCAGTTTATATTCTTTGTCCATATCCTCCACAGTTTGCCACTGCAGGAATCCCTTTGCTTCATCTGGGTGAGAGAGCTAATATGTTCTGCCAGCTCTGAACTGTGGAAATCAATTAGTCCGATTCAATTAGCCCAAATCTTAATTGCCTCTGCCATAGCTGGGACCTCTGGGAACCTTTTCCACATGGCCATGGCTTCTCTCAAGAAGTTGGCTGAGATATAAATCCATTTTTGGGTCATCACAAGGATCTGCCTGGCATGTTGGTGTTTTAAACCACATTTTGTCTGGGTTCCTCATCCTGGCCTAATGGGCTCTTCAGAGGTCTAGTGGAGGTTGAGGGTTGATATTCAGCAATTGTGGTATCCATGTCTCCATCAATTTGATTGCGTTGTTGGCCTCTAATTGTTGAGGCACCCCAACAAATCAGATGCTATCATGCCTATTTCAGTCTGTACAAGTGGCTTCCACCTCCCGCACTCTGAATTGAAGATATTCTAGGCATTCCACCCTTTCTTCAAGCATGGCCATGCAGTCTTCTGTTTCAGATCTTCTCCTTGACTTACTCTTTATCTCGGCACGCAATCCTCTCATTTCATCTTGCATGTCCAATTTTCTTTTGTCTATAGCTGCTGTGCTTTATTTGCTCTCCACCAGTATATTTCAGAAGCATTGTTATGTCTGTTGTCAGGGTCTTGGCCAGGGACTGGATGTCTGTGTGCCCTGCCACAGGAACATTCTCTTTTGTCGCCCCTCTGTCTCTGCCGATTCTTGTGGAAATATTGTCTGTCTCCTCCTCCCTCCCCTTACTGGTTTTTTCATCCCCAACCCCCCTCCAGCACTATCTGAAATGTCATCAGGCCTAATATGATAGTAGCTTGTTTTGTTCCTCCACTCCCTTTCTGCACCCCTCTCCCTCACCTCTTGTTTTTTTCCGGCTTTCCAGAAATGTCATCAGGCCTATTATGGTAGTCGCCTGTCTGTTTCCATTTCCTTCCCACTCTCCCCCTCCCTTCCTTATCTATGTTTTAGCTCTTGCACTATCTGAAATGTCGTCAGGCCGAGTACGATAGTTAATTTCACATCCTTACTCTTCATGGCCTGTAAGAATGTCATTGTTTTTTCCCTTGTTCCCTCCCTTGCCTTGAAGCGCTTTGAAACACATTGTGTACAGGCTCTATATAAATAAACTATCATATCATATCATATCATCTCTTTCTTTGGGTGGCGTATCTCTGTGGGCATTTTGGTAGCTGACCAGAGGCCTCATGTGCCGCCTATGGATTGACAGTCTTCGGGTTATCCCTTGTCTATGCTTTTAGTGCACTTGGCACACTATAGCAGCCAGTGACTTTCATCCCAAAGTTTGTGAATTCACTGCTCAGTGAAGCACTAGTTGTTATGACTCTGGGTGCAGTTATCTGCCTGTGCCTTTTTGTTTTGTTTTTCAAAAAGAAAGTATTACTGCTTATCCCATGGGTTACAAGCCTGGAGAGGGCGTACTTACTTCTGCATGCAGTTGAAGGAATTTCTGGAGAATTTGGGACCTCAGCTGCTGTCTGCCGAGGCACTTCCATGATCGTAGAAAATGGACCTCGGCCGCTGCTGCACCGCTTGTTTCAACTGACATCTGAGAGTTGGATGTGCTTGGCTGCTGGTCTCCAGAGCCATTCAGTGCAGGAACATACCAGGCAAAGCCTTCATGCTCCAGGCATGACTGATGCACCCCATTGGGTACTGAGGCGCATGCTGTTACAACAGCCATTTTGCCTGTTGGCTCTGGGATTCAGCTTCACAATCAGTTTGCCCATCAATCCAGGCCATCTTCCTCTTGTTTTATATTTTTGTAACTCCCTGGGACATACTGCAGCGCCTGACACCTTTGGTCTTTAGTTTTGCATACTTGGGGTCTGAATTGTTCATTCTTTATGAGACTCTCAATGAACAATTCAGACCCCAAGTATGCAAAACTAAAGACCAAAGGTGTCAGGCGCTGCAGTATGTCCCAGGGAGTTACAAAAATATAAAACAAGAGGAAGATGGCCTGGATTGATGGGCAAACTGATTGTGAAGCTGAATCCCAGAGCCAACAGGCAAAATGGCTGTTGTAACAGCATGCGCATCAGTACCCAATGGGGTGCATCAGTCATGAGAGAGAGAGAGAGAAGCTCCACAGTTAGGTGACCATTTTGTGGCAACTAGCCACGCCCCCCAGTTTTCGGTTCTACCTTTTGTGCTCTCATTCGACCCTTGGTGTTTCACCAAACTTCTCAGGCCAGTGACAGAATTTCTTCAAGCCAGGATATTTCACTGTATAATCTATTTAGATGATATCTTGATAATGAGTGTGTCAGAATATTTCCCCATTACCATAAAGCAATGCAAGTACAGTTACTTTAGTCCTTGGGTTTTTCATAAACGTCCATGAATTGGCTCTGATTTGGGCTGAGAGAATGCCATTTTGGGTTTTCTGATAGACTGCTGGACCTTGTCCCTCAGCCTTGCAGCCAGGAAATTGGTCCTTATCTGGAGGGTTCTAGGGGATATGGTAGCCTAAATCAGGTGCTGGCCTCGATTATCGGTCTTCTCTCTTCTTCAAATCAAGCAGTGTTCCCAGAAGCTTTACATTATATTACAGGGCCATTCAGAGACAAATAATTCAGGACCTTCACAGGGGTTAAGTTATTGCAGTTCAGTCCTGCCTTCCATAGAAGAAGAGAATTGCTTCGGTGGGCAAGACACCCATATGCAAGGAATGGCAAGGTGTCAGCTGTACTCCTACTTTCTTCTAACTTCACCCCTGATCCCCCTCTATCTTCAATACCTTCCTGCTCACCTTGGGGTATCTTTTCCGGTTCAGCTCCGAATCTCCTCTTCCAGACTTCCTGTTCTCTGGTATGATGATATGACCTACCCCGAGAGGAAGCCACCCTGCCCCTCAAACTCGGGGCAAAAAGGGGGCCCCCGAACCGGGGTAGACCGGTGTAGGGGAAAAAGCCTGAAAGGCACAAAAAACCCCTTCTTTGCAGGTCAGTAGTGGTTCTGGTCTGGACTGCAGGGCATATCAGGAGTATGTCGATAGCGAAGCTTGAGGGGTCCGCTTAAATAGGGCAGAGGCAGGAGTGTATACCTAGGAAGGCAGAACGGCAAGCAGAGAAAGGAGCCAGTAGGGAACGCGACACAATGAGAGAGCATAAGAAGGGGATCCCAGTAGTCAATGAGGGAGAGAAACAAAGGGAGAGGACGAGGAACGGAAGGAGGAACAAGAGAGGGAGGAGAGAAGCAACAAGGGGAATGCGGTGGCGACAGCCACGGAAAGGAAAACTGCAGCGTACCAACCCGGAGCCTGACGCGAAGGTTGCAACGCGCGGGCTTCCGGGTTGGGTGACGTTAAATAGGCTCCGCCGGGGAAGCGCGGAGAAAACTAGACCGCTGGATGTGGACGCCGTCAGCGTGACGGCCAATTCAATGGCCGCCCCATCGCCAGCGTCTCCACAGCCGCCAACCGCGGCCGAGCGTGACAGTATGCCCCCCTCCAAGGCTGGTTCCCCCGGGCTTACCCGGATGAGCTCGGTGAAAACACCTGACCATTCTGGGAGCATGAATATAGGATTTAGGCTCCCAGGAGTCCTCTGAACTAGGGTAATTCCTCCAGGAAACCAGGTATTCCAACCTGCCTTTGCGATATCTGGAATCACGAATGGCTGATACCTCATATTCTTTGGGCAGGTTCTTGGCATTATTGGACAATCCAACAGCCTTCTTAACTGAGATATGGGGATCAACAGGCCGAAGGAGGGATGAGTGAAAGACCGGGTGTACCCGGTGCATGGATTTGGGAAGCTGTAATTTATAGGCCACAGGATTGATCTTCTTGATGATCTTATAGGGCCCTACAAATCGGGGGGTCAATTTGGTCGAATGCACCCATCTAGGCAGGAATCGGGTTGATAACCAAACTCGATCACCCTCCTTCCAATCAGGGCAAGGCAAGCGAGACCGATCAGCAAAAACCTTATACCTATGCCTAGTGGAAGCCAAACTCCGTCGAGCGGTAGAATGTGCGGTAGTTATGCGATCCAAGGTAGATTCAATAGTAGGTATATTAGAAGGTGAGGGAAACACAGGAAGTATACTACGAGGGTGAACCCCATAGGAGCAGAAAAAGGGGCTAAGACCCGTAGCCGAATGTACTGTGTTGTTGTAGGCGAATTCTGCCGTGGGCAGAAGGCTAACCCAATTGTCCTGATTCTTGTTGATGTAACACCTAAGGTACTGCTCGAGGGAGGCGTTAATTCGCTCCGTCTGGCCATTGGTCTGGGGGTGAAAGCCAGATGATAAGGCCCTTTCTATCCCTAGTCAGTGGCATAGGGCTCCCCAAAATCGAGATGTGTATTGAGTGCCTCTATCAGAGATTATCTTATCAGGAAGACCATGGAGTCTGAATATGTCCCTAAGAAAAACTTCCGCCATCTGGGGGGCAGATGGTATTCCTGGTAATGCAGAAAAATGTGCCATCTTAGTAAACGTGTCTATGGTAACCATGAGACAAGTCGAACCCTGGGACATTGGCAAGTCTACAATGAAGTCTGTAGAAATTTGAGTCCAGGGTCTGTTGGGTAATTCTGGTTGAGTCAATAACCCATAGGTTTTGCAGGTGGTATTCTTATTCTGTGCGCACACCATACACGTTCTACAGTGCCTTCTCACATCCTGAGATAGTGATGGCCAAAAGAATGAGCGAGAGATCAACTCTGTGGTTCCTTTAACTCCTCTATGGCCAGCTGTCATATGGTTATGGCCCCAATCCAGTACCTTCCGCTGTAGGATTTCGGAGGGAACATACAAACGCTGTCCCACTAGCAAAAGTCCTTCCGACCAACCTATTTGTGAGCGCAGACTCCCAGGTATTGAGGTGACTAAGTCCGGTCTGGTTACCATCTTGATTTCTTGCAGAAAGGAAGAAACTAATCCCACAATCCTGTTTCGAGGAAACAGAGGGTTTCCGATTGGGGGGGTGAGATGCTCGAAAGACTGTCTTCTGGATAGGGCATCGGCCAAGCAATTCTGAGTGCCTGGTATGTAGGTTATATCAAAATCATACTGGCTAAAGAAATGCGCCCACCGGGCCTGCCTGGAGTTGACACACTCCATACTTCCGAGTACCTTTAGGTTCTTATGGTCCGTGCGTAACACGAAAGGATGGGTACCGCCTTGGAGTAGGTGTCTCCATTCTTCACAGGCGACTTTGAGGGCCAAAAGTTCTTTTTCTATCACAGAGTAATTCCTTTGGCTAGCTGAAAGGGTTTTAGAGAGATAGGCTACGGGATGCTCTGTGCCATCCTTAAGTTGAAGGAGAACAGCTTCCAATGCGTGGGCCGAAGCGTCTGCCTCGACTATGAAGGGCTGGTCCTGATCCGGTTGAGACAGAATCGGAGCAGAGCAGAATCTTCCTTTCAGATCTAAAAAGGCTTGGTTGGCCGATTCCGACCAAAAGAAAGGTTTGGTATCCTTTTTCAGGAGGGCGGTGATTGAAAGAACTATCTGTGAGAAGTGATTGATACATTTTCTATAAAAATTAGCTAACCCCAAAAACCGTTGGACGTCTTTTTGGGATGCTGGAACTGGCCAATCCAGGATGGCAGATACCTTCCTGGGATCCATACTGATTCCTTCTTGAGAGAGGATGTATCCTAAGTATGGAATAGAAGGTTGGTAGAAGAGACATTTCTCAAGCTTGACCAATAGCTGTTGCGAGCGTAGTCGCTGGAATACTGTCCGAAGATGACACACGTGTTCGGAATTGGTCTTTGAAAACACCAAGATGTCATCCAAATAAACTATGACACTACAATATAGCAGATCGGAAAACAGGCGATCCATAAAGCGTTGGAATATGGCGTGTGCGTTTACCAGGCCGAATGGCATCACCCGATACTCAAAAAGGCCAAACGGGGTCCGAAAAGCAGTCTTCCATTCATCCCCATTTCTAATTCGCAGGAGATGATAGGCACTGCGAAGGTCCAATTTAGAAAATATTGTGGAACCCTGGACTGCTTCCAATATGTCAGCTATCAGGGGCATTGGGTATCTGTCTCGAATTGTGACCTTGTTCAGGCCCCGGTAATCAATACAGGGCCTTAGTTCAGAAGTATCTTTCTTAGGTATGAAGAAGAGAGATGCACCTGCCGGTGATTTGGAAGGTCGAATAAGGCCATTAACTAAATGGGAATCCAAATATTTACGAAGGGCCCTCTTTTCCGTAAGAGACAAGGAGAACATGCGACTGAATGGCACCAGGGCATCAGGTAGCAACTCGATGACACAGTCTTCCGGCCGATGTGGGGGTAGTTCCAAAACTGAGTTGTCCTTGAAGAGGTCAGAAAATTCGGTCAATTCTTGAGGAACTTTACAAATCTCGTTTACCCCTTGTTGTAGAGGAGTAAGGACCTGTACCGGCTCTTCTGCGGGATGGATACCACAATTGTGTTTACAGTATGAGGAAGTGAAGGCCAAAGTGTTCTGTGTCCAATCTATTAGCGGATTATGCATCCTCAGCCAAGAGATTCCAAGTATTACTGGGAAATGTGCTGCTCGAATTAAATCGAACTGTAACTGTTCCGAATGGTGAAAGATGCGAACCATCATGGTTTCGGTGGAGTGGGTGATAGGACCTGATGAAAGTGTTAGCCCGTGTTTGTGTGCCCACGTAGTATCCATAAACACTCCTGCAGCACCACAATCCAACAAGGCCATGGTGGTAAGGACTTCCGTCGGGGTAGTCAATTGGATGGGAACTGCCATAAGACATGAGTCCAGCGTAGTTGGATGTGACGTCACTGTCACTGTAAGATAGGGACTAAAAGTCCGACCTCGTTCACTCGTCCCCTTTAGTTCCGAGGTCGTTCGTTTCCCGACCGCCTTGGCGGTACTTCTGAGCAATTTCGAAGCAGGTGGGAATCCGAGCCACAATACATACAAAGTCCCAATTCTCTACGGCGTCTTCTCTCTTCAGATGACAAAGGAGTTCTGGTAGACCCAACCTGCATAGGTTCTTCCTTGTTGCTGGGGTGAGCTAGAGAAGGTACTGAATGGGTGCCTTGAGGAAGGGAGACAGGGGACTTATACTTCTTTCTCTCTGTCTTACGTTCACTCAAACGATACTCAATCTGGGTGACTATGGAAAACAAATCCGACAGGGTTGTTGGACGAGCTATTCTTGCCAATTCGTCCTTGATCTCCTCCTTCAGTCCACGACGGAACACAGTATACTGGGCCTGTTCTGGCCATCCTGCGGTGGAAGCCAAGCGCTTAAACGTGGAGATATACGTCAACAGGTCACTGGAACCCTGGTGAACATCCAATAGCTCTTCTGCTGCTACATGGACTATCTCGTCCTGTTCAAAGGTCTGGCGCACTAAGGTCACAAATCCACCAAAATTACTTATCACAGGATCATTGTTTGACACCAGGGGAGTGACCCAAGCTAAGGCGTTCCCTGTCATGTTGGAAACCATAAATCCCACCTTGGTGTGATCAGTTGAAAACAGACTAGGTCTGAACGTGAAATACATAGAACATGCTTCCAGGAATTCTTTGAGGCGCCTTGGGGTTCCGTCAAACTTGCCAGTAGATAAAGCCATGGGAGGCAAATCATGATCCCTGGGTTCTCGTGAAGTGATCATTTGTCTCAAGGTTAGATTATCAGCCTTAACGTTCTGTAGTTCAACGTTCAAGGCCTGAACTGCGGCCACTAACTCCTGTACCTGTTCAGGGGTGGCCATTGTTACTTCCGGGCGTTGCAATCTGTCAGCTGTACTCCTACTTTCTTCTAACTTCACCCCTGATCCCCCTCTATCTTCAATACCTTCCTGCTCACCTTGGGGTATCTTTTCCGGTTCAGCTCCGAATCTCCTTTTCCAGACTTCCTGTTCTCTGGTATGATGATATGACCTACCCTGAGAGGAAGCCACCCTGCCCCTCAAACTCGGGGCAAAAAGGGGGCCCCCGAACCGGGGTAGACCGGTGTAGGGGAAAAAGCCTAAAAGGCACAAAAAAACCCTTCTTTGCAGGTCAGTAGTGGTTCTGGTCTGGACTGCAGGGCATATCAGGAGTATGTCGATAGCGAAGCTTGAGGGGTCCGCTTAAATAGGGCAGAGGCAGGAGTGTATACCTAGGAAGGCAGAACGGCAAGCAGAGAAAGGAGCCAGTAGGGAACGCGACACAATGAGAGAGCATAAGAAGGGGATCCCAGTAGTCAATGAGGGAGAGAAACAAAGGGAGAGGACGAGGAACGGAAGGAGGAACAAGAGAGGGAGGAGAGAAGCAACAAGGGGAATGCGGTGGCGACAGCCACGGAAAGGAAAACTGCAGCGTACCAACCCGGAGCCTGACGCGAAGGTTGCAACGCGCGGGCTTCCGGGTTGGGTGACGTTAAATAGGCTCCGCCGGGGAAGCGCGGAGAAAACTAGACCGCTGGATGTGGACGCCGTCAGCGTGACGGCCAATTCAATGGCCGCCCCATCGCCAGCGTCTCCACAGCCGCCAACGGCGGCCGAGCGTGACACAAGGTTATATTCCCTACTTCCTCCAGTCTACATTTAGAATGTTATGCTGCCAAAGCGGGAGAGGTGCCAGGTATGGTCAGACATCGACTGCAGGGCTATGGTCTCCACAAAAGTCAATCTGGCACATACATTGTTCAGAGATGCTTGCAGGTTCTTTGTGGTCAGGTTCTTTGCAGACAGGTTCTCCCATTGAGTCATTGAGTAGTAAGACTACTGATGGGCAATGGGCCATGGTGCATTTTGGCGACAGGCTAAGTGGTACGCGCTGCCTGTCATTGTTGGAGCTGGCTCAGGCATTTTGGGATTTGTTCCTCAGATATCACATCAAGGTACAGACGGAGTATCAACGGACCGTCGTAGTATGGCAGCCAGCTGTGCCTGTGCCAGTGGTTGGACACAAGTGACTGGAAACTGCATTTCCAGATTTCTCATAGACTTCAGAGCCTCTGGGGTCCATTAAGGCTGGAACCTTTTGCATCCTGATTGAACATCCAACGACTCGGATTTTTCAACTTGTGTCCAGTTTGATTTGCAACAGGAGAGGATGCCTTTTTTCATTGGTCGGGCCAAAGGAGATATTACGCTTTGCCCCCATCTACATGATCGCTCAGTTGTGGAGAGGCCAACCTTGGTTTCCACTGGATCTTCAGATGGCTAATCCCCCCCTAGTGCTTTTTCCAGTGATTGCAGATCTTTCGGTGGGCCCACTATTTCAACTGCATCTGTTAGTGCTAGAAGTGTTGCTACAGTTGATGGTATGGCTGGATTTAGGGACCACCGGCTGCATCACTCACACAGCAATATTGAGCACCCAGTACAATCAAGTTTAATGCCTCAGCTTGCTGGGCTTCGGTTTGCTGGTGTGTTCAGCAGAGCTTGGATCCTGCTTCAGGTGGTACATTTTCTTGCACAATTACCTTCCTATTTTTCATACCACATTGGTAGCACACACAGCCCAGCTATATCTTGTACGCACACTTTGTGTGAGTTTTCCAGTTGGTGAGCACCCTCTGGTATGCAAATTACTTAAGTGGATTCAGGTCTCCTGTCTTTCACCATCCTGTGGATATTCTTTCTCTGGGATGTTAATGTAGTGCTGTCTATGTTTCGAGACTCACCATCAAACACTGATTTGTCCTTGCAGGCTCTTGCAGCCAAATTATTAATGCATTTGTGTCTGTTCTCTTTCAGGACAGTTGGTGGTGTCCGGGCTTTGGTCTTTTCATGGAGATTTTAGTTCTAAGTCTAGCTCCAGAGTAATTTCATTACCTTCTTTCACTCACTCTCCTCAATTGTGCATGGTTCAATGCCTTAGATTCTATGAGGCTAGGACTTTGAGAGTCTGGGGGCTGAAGACCAACTGTACCTTTCTTTTTGGAAGCTCTTCTTACCGGTTTCCTCATCCAGTCTGGCATGTTGTGTTTGCTGGGGCATGGCTCAGACTGATATCCATATACCTCTATTTGTGTCTCATTCAAATACAGGGGCTACGGCTCCTAAAGGCTTTTGGGCAATAGCAAGACTGAAGCTTAATCTCAGAGCTGCTGTTCACAGGCACTTTCTATTGTTACTGTAAATCCATTGTGTATGCTGGCAGAGCTTTGACGGATGGGCCATGGACATGCATAATATCAAGCATCTGTACCATGCTACAGATAGCCGATTACACCTAGCTTGTGACAAGAGTTGGAATTCTATTAAGGCATTGAGATGAGTATTATCATGCCCAGTTTATTGTCTTCCTTATTGTTGTCCTTTACTCTTGACAGACAGTTTCTACAGAGGATAATCATTCTATTGAGGGTTGGACGAGGCGCGTAATCTAACGATGGTGGTGGTTGGTACTAGCGTTACTGCTCTTATAGCAAGGATCCCCAAAAGGCATGTGTTGGTCCCACAAATAAAGAAAAGGGAAAGGACTTTGGGGAATAGGTGTTCTCATAGGATGATATTTTGAGTGATTGGTGGCTGGATCAGAGGGTAGGGAAAGAATACTAGGAATTGTAGTTTTGTTAAAGTTTTTTCTTAGTGCTATGGAGCATAGAATAACGTGTGGTTGCATAATAGGATGCCTCCATCAAAAGCTGGGAATAATTGAAATTTTGGACAATAAAGCTTCTCGCTCAGTACTAAAATAACTTAAGTCATGAAGGCTAGAGCAGGATGGCATGGCCAAAGTGCTGTGGAATTAGTGCTGTACCCTCCAAATGTCCAACCAGGTGATTCAGTTCCAAACATCCAGCCTGGTGATCCAAGTTGTCTTGTGGGACTGCAAGTAGTTAATGAGATGTTGATGTTTAGGGATTGATGTAGCATGCTCTGTGAGCCTGCCATCAATGGATATAAGTGTATCATGCTGTTATTTATGGAGGATGCCTGCCAGTGTTTCCAGTGCCTAACCCTGTGGTCACAGGTTGAAATGTTTGCATACTGATGTCTAGTTGCAGATTGATGCAAGAGTGATATGTGTCCAGATGAGCATGAGGTATGGATTGTTGGTGGTGGGAAGTACTTCCAAAGCTATTGGTATGAATCAGAAGGGCACTGTTGTGCCTGTTGGTATTTGTCCTCCAAAGGCTCGGCAGAGAAGCATACGTCATGATGCTGTCCATGATCCTTTAAAATCAGCTGCAATTGTATGTGATGCGTATGTTTTTTCTCTGTTATTTTCGAATTTGTCACACCCGTACATTGTGCAAACCCTTGTGGGTCTACAGTGCATGTGTACATTCCTGATGTTATCACAGCCTTTGCCTAGTCATTTCTGAGCGGGGTATGCCTCTTGTCATATTAGTCGTCCATTATTTGTGGGTGAATAGCATTTGATGTTCGTTTGGCATCTCATAAATTGTCCATATGTCTACACCAGAAACCTTGGAGCCACAGTTTACTGCTTACTCTCTGCATTTGAAGGATTTTGTTTGGCAGCATAGTTCCCTTTAAAGCATGTTTCCGTCAACTCACACGCACAGTGTTTTTGGTGTTGTAGTTCCGCCCACATTGCCCACCGACAAATGATTGCCACCATCCAGCCTAGAAAAAGGTTGGGGTTGGGGTGGGAGAAATGGAATTGGCAACATTTCCCCCGCTTCCGACACACTTGTGGAGACTTTTTTTTCTGCTGTTGAAATTTTTTTTCCTCCCCAATAAATATTTTTTGTGGAACAAAATGCACACAAAACAAAATGTTGGGTAAAACGAAATGTAAAGGGACTAAACATCCATTTCCCGCCTCCCGTTTTCACATAATGAAATTTTTTAATAAAATATAATTTGTATCAAAACCTCCCCCAACCCCCCAAACTGAATATTCTGCTTTTTGCTCGAATCTGCCAATTTTCCTGCGCAATGGAATTTAACATTTTCGTCCACCTCTAGAAATAACCAGTTCCTGAACAAAAGACTAGACATGCAAGGAGGTTTATTCATCCAGATTAAGGACACTTGGAACCAGCAGTTATGGAATAATTTGGGCAAAGAGTTTACAGTTCAAGAACATGTGTAGGCTCAAATATAGGGCCAGTGCTACAGTAATGGAAGTTGGAATACTAGACAGTGAAAATAGCCAGGATTCAGCCAGATTTGAAAAACATGACGAGGTGTAGAAAAAGGGCTCAATGTTAGAGGGGTTTACATTTAAGTAAGTGAAGGGGCATCTCTTCTTCTATAACACTGATGTAGTCCTTCAGGTGATAAACATCAGTCTGATTGTGCATTTTAAGATATAAGTGTCTGTTGACAACATACTGATGAAGGGGTTCCTCCTCACCCATCTCAAAACCACTTTGTGTATCCATATGGCTATTACACAGGATAGATGACAGGATGGTAAATTAACGAATTCCCCAAATAAGAAACATATTCAGTTGCTTTAAAACTAAAGAAGTTCATTCTGTGAAAGATAATTATTTTTGTCATTTAAATTATAGGTTCACATTAGGTAGACATGACTAGTCTCGTGCCCCCTGTATACAGTTCCACCACCCACATCTGGGAAATAAACAGACCGTAATTCCTCAAAACTCAACATGTGTTTAAACAACTATTACAATTACTGACGAAGGAAGTTTTATTGATGAGCAGGGTAATAACTGTAACTGATACGAGGTGTAGATTTTGTCAGGAGCTGAACCAAATTAAAACATCTGAACATTTCATATTGTACTGTAGGGCTTTGAATGCTCAGAGAATGGTTATTGTGTTCCATAAATTGGTTAAATGAAGAATCCCTTTGAAACATGATTATGTATATGAAATGTTAACCTTTAGATGTGTTTTTTTGAGAGAAGATCCTAATGATGTGCTAAATGTAACAAATTGGAATATGTAAACATTATTTTAATGGTTTTCTGTAGGTATATTTATTATTCTAGTTAGAACTCTTAATCAGGTGTTTTAAGGATGAACGTTTCATGTATTTTGATGTTTTTGTGTTTCTGATGTGTAGTTATTGTAGAACTCGTGTAAACCATATACAATAATACAATTTTTCTTTTTTAAATAATTCAACTTCAAAGATGGTCTCCAGCATTATAGCAAGGAAATCACTTCGGTGTTGTGTACTCATAAACAATTAACCAGTAAAAGCAAAGGTTTCCCAGCCCATATGAATCTTGCTACCGAAATTTACAAAATCATTAATTGCCATCATTAATTCCAGGCATATATTATACTCTAAAAGATACTAGGCATTTTCAATGCACTCCTTCTGTGATTGCTTCTATCTTAGCAACACATTGCACTTCAATAATAGCATTGCTGCTTATCAGCCAGTGTGTGTACATAGTGATATAAAACCATTACTTGTACAAATGGCATTTGTAAACACATATTCCTTTGCCTTAGATACCGTAAGTGGTGGGTTGTGAATGTATTGGCTATGTATTGGCTATGTGCAGGTCATTTAAATGTAGGCAAGAACAGATTAGAACTGTCTCCTACAGGTTTGGATTCAGGAAATAATGTTCTTAGGGATTGTGCACTCTTCTCTGACAACCAGTGTGTGGTCTTTTCATTATACGTATTGTGATGAATCCTGCTGAGTCCTCACAAAGACCCCATCTAAAGTCTGCTCCCAGGTGGCCATTGGAAGGCAGCTGCTTCCTGATACTGACCATGGGGGGTGGTATTAGCAGGGGGGGATCACCTGTGAGGAGATGGGCAGCAGGGAAACAAGAGGACTTTGTTAGGTGAGATGCAGTATTTGTTTTCTTCAAAGAAGGAAATATAAGAGATACCGGAATATGAAATGGCTTGCTGTCAGAGAGAGCTTTTATCTCCCAAAGCTAACTATCTTAATGTTGGTGAAGACTAACATAACCAGCCATGTATTGGGAGTAAGAAACCCCCTTTCAAAATCACTTACATTCATCGAGGTTTCAGCACCTTTGACCCTCAGGGGAACATTAAAGATACATCTTTAAATATTAACCATTTGGATTCTGAAGATTCCAATTTCACTGTAAAGCAAAAGCCTTCATTAAATCTGTGTAATTCTCCTTTAGGAAATATCATTAAGGATAGAAATTAGTTTGATAATATTTCCATTAAAAAGGATGATTTGGACATTGTGGACTTCAAGTCCCACACTGTCCAAAGTAATGGGATGAAGAAGGGGCTGCAGAGGCACAAGACTGCAAATAGGGATAATGACCCACAACTGAGGGAGATTTGGAGGCTTAAAAGGCCCCCTCAGGTGCGGCCAAAGATAGCATTAGTAGGAGGTGGAGTGATTGTTGTGACTCCACGCTGCAGCTGAAGCAGAAGCTGGAGAAGAGCAGAGACGGCAGGCCCACAGTCATGTGTGAAATGGATGCTGGTCCTGAGAGGGTCTCTTCCTTGAGAGACCTTGATTGCAGAGCTCGCACAGAGGGAATCATTGGATTTGGAAGCCTTACCCATGAAAACCACAGCTGCAGAGGTTGCATGGCGAGAAGCTATTCTCATAGTAAGTCATAGTAAATCAGGCTCCGGTGGCAGATGAGCACCGAAGAGACTTTGCAATGAGAAGAAGGTTGCTGGGCCATGCAGAGCAGCAGATGACTCAGAGTAGTGGAGCGAGCGGATGAGCTCACCAGACCCAGTAAGTTTACTAGTGTATTGTAACAGCAGAGTGCTCTGTGATGGCCCGCTGGCCAAGTCTGGGTGCATTAAATACCGAACTGATATAAAGAAAGTGAAATGGCAAAACTTTGAATACCGAACTAATCAAAAGCAGAATCATAATCCTTTTGAAAAGCAAGCTGATTCAAAGAGGAGAAAGTGGCAGGTTGAGAATTTTACAAACGGACCAGCAGGTGGTCATTTTATTCATGCAGAGAATTGGCAGCAACAAAAAGGGGCAACAGTACAAGAAGTCAATACAAACAATTATTGCCAAAGCCAAAAGAGATAATATCAAGGCACGTGAGAAAAAAACAACATTTTCAAAGCCAAGAGAGAGCAATTAAGAATCAAAGCTTTTGCAGATCTCATTGCCATAGTTTAAACAAAGCAATAAGAGGTACAGCCCTAAATCGACATTGCTAAAGCCAGAGAGGAATTGGTTTCTTGTGTTCGCCAAAAGAAGTAATCAAACTTGATTTTGTGGAAAACCAAAAGACATTGCTAAATTGTTTGAAGCAAACCTTTACCACAGAAGTACTTGTAGTAGTTAATAGTTTCATTAGTCCTGGCAGAATAATACATCAGGACAAGGGACCTTGTAGTGGTAGCCTTGACTGGTGAGTGGACCAGGTCGATATAAGTACTGTGTTGTGGTTAAATGTATTAAAGAAGAAGCGGCAGAACCAGTAAGGTATTTCTGAGAACTGTTGCAGAATCATCCTGACAAATGTATTTTGCTGAAACAAGTATGTTGTGAACAGTTGCAGAATCATCCTGACAAAGATTTTTTTTTTATCCTAACGAACTATGAAAGTATTCTTGGTTTATGAGAAGAAGCTGCTTTGAGCTCTTTATTACAAGTGGAAATGGGATCATGTGTTGAACATTTTAAACTGTTGGTTGAGTTCAATTTGGAACTGTTTTTTGAACTGTGTTGCAAGACAGGATTTCCTTATCCTTTTTGGTACTGTTGATTGAGATCCTGTTTGAATCTGTTATTTCTGTTATATTTGAACTGCCATACATTACCTTGTTAAGGTCTTAAAAGTACATGTGTGAGGAACAGAAACCTTTTGTTACAGTATTTCCTTTAGTTTATTTTGATAGGCAGGGACATCCTAATCAAGGGCATTTATTCAACCTTTTGAGCTAATAAAATAGCATATTTTGAAAAACCTTCACAAAGTTGTCCACCTCACATTTCGGACCCCTCACAGTGTGTGCAGCTTTCTATGAACATATATATGTAACTTTCAATCTATATATGTGAAAATCTTTCAATCTATTCCTATTTACTTGCCATCAGCTCTGCATGGGGCTGGACGCGTCATATTCTCCAGTAACGTGTACCATGTTAAAACTCCTTTGCCTTTCACAGTACACCAAGGTGTGCCTGTGCATTTTAAGATATGTAAATTCAGGGTTTTAACAGATTGCATGATTCCCTGTGAATTGGATGAATTCTCTATGGTCAAACTGTGAACATATAATGTATGACTAGACTGGCTACAAATATGCTTGATATCACACTAGGCCATTATATTTCATGACCTGGATTATTCTACTTGGCATGAGCCAAACACTATATTTAATGGTGCTTAATTTTACAACAAAATACTTCTGCATAAATGTAGCACCAACATGCCTTCAATTTTAAATTGTGCCTCTCAAAACAAAAATGCATTGGATTTTAAGTAAATTGGAGACACAGGGCACCATATTTAACACATGTAGCTTTTTATTTATTGGTTATTTGTAAAGCGCACTATACAGCAATTGTGTTTCAAGGTGCATCAAGACAAGGGGGGAATAGGGATGAGGACAAAAAAAACAAAAACAAACTAAAAAATGCTCTTAAAAGGTCTTGAAACATGTAGAACGTAAAAGTGCTATAGCAAGAGTGCAGGGGAGGGAGGGGAGGGGAAGTGCAGGAAGGGGGTAGAAGGGAAGAAGACAAACAAACATGTTCTAAGTAGGTCGGGAGATGATTAAGAATTTGCAAGTGCTAAAACATGAAAAAGGGAGAGAGCGTGAGTCAGGAAAGTGTAGGAGGGAAGAAGGTTAGATGTCAAAAGTCAGTTATGGTAAGTACGGGAACAAGTATGTAAGCTGCATTAAGGAAGCCAGAGAAGCAATTGTGACAAGCAGGTAAAAGTGACTGAAGACTGGAAAATCCTTGCCTCATAGGATGAGGGGCAACATCAAGCATGCAGACAATTAAATGAAGACTAAGCAGGTAATAGTGATTGTAGATTGGAAAATGTGTGCCTCATGGGATGAGGGGCTACATCAGGCATGTAGACAATCAAATGAAGACTAAGCAGGTAAGAGTGACTGCAGATTGGAAAATCCACACCTCATGGGACGAAGGGCTACATCAGACATGCAGACAACAGTGGAGACAGGAAGGAGAGGGTAACAGTAGGAAAACAGGACTAAAAAAGAAATAAACCAAGTAAAGAGATTGCAGTAAGTAGGAATGCAGGAGCCACTATGCAACATTATGAGGCGTGTAAACAGGGGAAAGCCAAACCCACAAAGACTGCGGCTACATCGCATATGAGAGACAACAGAGGCAGAAACATACAATAAGGTGGGTACAAGATGTGGAGGATAATGTCGTACATGTCTCAGCAGAGGGAAACAGGCAGGCATCTAGGTGCAATGCAATCAGTAGTTGACAGAGTTATTGGTGTAGGCAAATGCCGCAGTAAAGTATCAGCAGAGGGAAACAGGCAGACATCTAGGTGCAATGCAATCAGCATTTGACAAAGTTAGTGATGTAGGCAAACAGATCCAAAAACAGGATAAAGTGAATTTCCTTGTGCAATAAGCACTGCAATAGTGACACACATGAAGAGCAGGAACAGTGAGTGTTTACTCAGAAAATGAAGAATAAAAGAAGGTAATCAGACAAGGCAAAAGAGCTGACAGGAAGGGGATTCAACCTTCCTTACCTTAAGTGGAGCATGGCAGTACTGCATGGCAACTAATCAGGTGGCGTGTCGAGGAACAGCTGAGTACAGTGTGGTGATTGGTACAGAAAGAAGAGAATTGTGCCGAGCAGCCAGTAGCCCTGGACAGGCCCAGACAGGCTGAGGATCCTTCCCAGCGTCCTTAACGGAGACAGATTTGCCTTCCCACTCCCTACCAATCCACAATAGTAAACGGGAGGCAACCTATCAGAGGCATCAGAAGGCGGGAGAAATGGCAGGATCAGAAGCCCATTCAACTATGCAGACTACACATCTCCACCATCTTTTAAAGGGAGTTGATGCTTCGAAAGTATTCAGGAGGACCCTGCAGGCCCTCAATCTCAGCCAGCTCCACCACAATGGCACAGGGTGAGATCAGGCCTCATGGTGGTGGAGCTAGGGAGAGGGTACAGATCTAAGCAGCGTCCTCGGGATAATGATGGCAGCAGGCCCAGACAGGCTGAGTATCCTTCCAAGGGTCCTTAACAGGGGCTGCATTGCCTGGCGGCTCCCCAACAATCCACAATAGTAAAGGGGAGGCAGCCTATCAGAGGCGTCAGAAGGCAGGAGAAAGGGCTGGATCAGAAGCCCAGTCAACAATGTGGGCAACACGTCTGCCATCTTGTAAAGGGTGCTGATGCTCTGAAAATCTTCATGAAGCCCCTGCAGGCTCTCAGTCATGGCCAGCTCGACCACCAAGGCCCAGGGTGAGATCAGGCCTTGTGGTGGCAGAGTTGGGGAGAGTGTACAGATCTAATCAGATTCCTCGGGATAGTGATGGCGGCAGGCCCAGATAGATTGTGATCCTTCCCATGGTCATTAACAGGGGAAGGCTTCGCCTGCCGGCTCCCCACCAATCCATGATAGTAAATAGGAGGAAGCCTATCAGAGGCTTCAGAAGGCAGGAGAAAGGGCAGCATCAAAAGCCTATTCAACAATGTGGACTACACGTCTCCACCATCTTTTAAAGGGAGTCGATGCTCCAAAAGTCAGAAACTCAGAAACACGTCCGCCATCTTGTAAATGGTCCTGATGCTCTGAAAGTCTTCAGGAGGCCCCTGCAGGCACTCAATCATGGCCAGCTCCATCACAAAGGCCCAGGGTGAGATCTGGCCTTGTGTTGGCAGAGTTGGGGAGAGGGTACAGATCTTTATCACATTAGCACTCTCCCCTTTGATTCCCAGCTCTTTTGATCCCCAGGATATTACCATGGATAAATCGTTAGGGAATTGTTTTTAATTTTATTTGGTTTACTATATTTACATTTTAAATGTGGTGTCTTATTTTTGGTGACTAACTGGACCCCAGCTAGTCTGAAGTTACTACCTCATTGAGGTCCTTCGTAGATGGCTTTCTGGAACCCAGGCTGTTTGACTGTCTATGAAAGGGCTTCTGTCTCCAGTTGTATCCAGAAATATTCTTCCATGTTTGTTTGTTTGTTTCTTTTATTATTTGTATCACGCGCAAGACCCGTGGGTATCAGGGCGCATAGCATAAGATAATTTACAGCTTAGTTACACATCAGGGTAATACAACACATATGATTTATACAAAACAGAACCAATGTACAAGCAGAGAGATCAAGTGGAAGCATAGGCATGCCATAGTCAGAGATAGGGACATATACAATGGACAGTCAAGAGTATAACTCATTAAATTTAAGATCTTGGGCATTAGACACTCTAACTAAGTTATTTACATGGAAGCAGAAAGGGGCAGTTATAGGTGTCAAGGAGCAGGCCTTACTTGTCTGAGTCTTTGAACCATCTTATAAGGTTCTGGCAGAAGTTTTGGTAAAATTGATCTGCTCTCTGTGGAGGGGGTAAAGAGTTTCAAAATTGGGCTGCCTTGACCGGGAAGCTACTACCCCCAAATCTAGACAGCTTAAATCTTGACACTAGGAGGCAGTTGGTGTAGGATAATCTGGAGGTTCTTGTAGAAGATTTCCTGGAGAGTCTTTCTGTCAGATAGCAAGGTGCCGCGTTGTTCATGCTAGTGAAGCGACTTTTAGCTTGATTTTGTCATGTGTTGGGAGCCGGTTATTTGATCTTCTAATCTCAGATATATGTTATCTCCTGGCAATTCCATTGCTGCTCTAAGGGCATTATTCTGGAG
Organism: Ambystoma mexicanum; assembly: GCF_040938575.1. Lineage (NCBI taxonomy): Eukaryota > Metazoa > Chordata > Amphibia > Caudata > Ambystomatidae > Ambystoma > Ambystoma mexicanum. The sequence goes on from NC_090934.1 coordinate 806,444,350, forward strand.
GAATTGGATTTTCTTAATAGTTTGTTTATTAGCCCCTATGCACAGCACGTTACAATAGTCTAACTTTGCCAAAATGAGCACTCTGGCCAGGGTAATACAACTGTTGTTAGACAAGAAGGGTTTACCTTCTCTAATGCATTTACAAGTATATGCCGTGGACGAGGCCATGGCATTGACCTGCTTGTTGAAAGATAGGGTAGAGTCCAGGTAGAAACCCAATGTTTTCACCTCCTTAGCGACGGTGATAATGTTGTTGTCAATATTGAAGGCAGAGTATTTGGGGCTCAATTGTTTGAGGGTTGAAGTCGTGCCCAGGATAATGATCTCAGTCTTATCATTATTCAGGCATAGTCCATGGGTGGCCTTCCATGCCTGGATGATGAGATATACCCTATTCACCAAGGTCAAATCCTTTTCATAATCCTCAGTAAGTGGTAGGAGGATCTGAGTATCATTTGCATAGGTAGTGTAGGTGCTGCCAAGATGATCCAGATCATCGAAAAGGGGCTTTGTGAAGATGTTCATATAGTAGGTGAGACACAGGATCCCTGAAGCACTCCGCAAGTGATGGGGATGGCGTCTGCAGCAACAATGGGAGAGAAAACTCTCATAGTCCGATAACTTAGAAAGGATTGTATCCATGCTATGGCTTCTGCTGAAATGTGAGCAGCAGAGTCCAGATGGCTACATAAAACCCTGTGGTCCACAAGGTGGAATCCAGCCGATAGGTCCGGGAGGAGAAGAAGGGCTGATTTCCCATTATCCCTGAGTTCGTCAATCTGGGCTTTCAGATTTATTAGAGCTGTTTCGGTCCCATCCTGGGGATGAACACCAGACTGGCGTGATCCTATTAGAAGGTTGGATTCCAGGTGTTTTTGTATTTGTGAATAGGCCATCTAGTCCATAGTTTTCAGAAGAAAAGGCACTGTTGTAATCGGTCGGTAATTGGTAGGTATAGCTGACATTTCCAGCAGGGTGGTGAGGGCATGAACCCCTATTCACCTGCTTCCCCGGAGGAGCCGATCGACGCGACTGCTGCATCGAGCATGCCTCACTGAGCGCCATCACTCCGCTGCCGACGCCCCTTCCTCTGATCATCAAGAAGCATCTTTGCTCACTCACTTTCCGTGCATTGCACTTTATGCGACCTAGCCAGCAGCCAATTTCACCCTTAGCAGCTGGGTCTGTGTACCTGCACCAGCCCCGACATTTTTGCAAAAACAAAATGTCCGGTGCAACGTGGCACCACAACGAGGCTGAGCGTCACTTTGGTTGCTAGGCAACCCTTTGTTTGAAAATTGCCCACATCCGCCCACAGGCAGAAGAGCCGGCCTCTTCAAAAGCCTTCTAAGGCCCTGTTTACCCCCGTTTGCTGGTGGGTGCCGTGCGTCGGAGAGGCTATCCAGGTCCCGATACAATGATATGCAATATTCTACTGCAAGACGTCTCCAGTGCTGATCAACCGTAAGTAATGTAAACCCTCCGCTACCTCCAAACGTCTGCGTACATATAAGCGCTGCACAGCAAGCATGTCTGCACACCTTACTGCCGTGAGCCTGCCAATTCAACATCCTTATACAAACTAGGCGCGACCAAGCACTATTGGTGTGACACCGCCCAGACACTTCCACAAATATATTTTATGTGCATGTATTAAATGGAATTAACGCTTCGCACGGAGCAACCGGACCTCGTGCCAAATGAACTAAACCACTATAATCTTCGTCTTGCGTGACCCTGTGCTATTTGCATTAGTTCTGTGTTATTTGAACTGTGTTAGCCTGTGCCATTTGAACCAGCCATTGTGTTACTTGAACTAGCCCTGTGTAGCATGTACTAATATGATCTTGCCACCTCGTGATAATTAGAATCAGCCTATTCTGTGATAATTCAAATCAGCCTATTCTGTGGAAATTCAAATCAGCCTATTCTGTGATAATTTGAATCAGCCTATTCTGTGATAATTTGAATCAGCCTATTCTGTGAAAATTCGAATCAGCCTATTCTGTGATCATTCAAATCAGCCTATTCTGTGGAAATTTTAATCAGCCTATTCTGTGATAATCTGAATTAGCCTACCCAGTTGAAACGTAATTCTACTCCTATTAGTACTTGTATCGTGCAGACCTGCCACTGTTGTATTCCTGACCCATATCTATATTGTTCACCAACTGATAGTGAAAGCCCCATACTAGGATCACCTGACTTCCTTTCATATGACCTTCCAATGCTTATCTGGAGACTAACCTTAGTCAACCCTCTCCCCTGGAGTATCTTCCGGACCGCTTTGATTGACTGAGAGGGAGGATAGCACAGCGGCAGCGTGCGCGTCTTGGAAGCAAGACGACACAAAGCCACAAGAGGTTCGATCCCCGGGTCCGCGCTTAGAAACCTCCGAGTGTTTAAGCGCGTTATAAATACGTAACTAAGACAAAAAAAAAGAAAAAATCTAATCTTAATCTGTGTTTCCTCTGTAACAGCGCCTCGACGCCTCATGGGCTGCAAGTGCGCTTAACAAATGCAAATAAATAAAATAAATAAAATAAATAAAATAAACTGACAACTGCTCATTAATTATTAATGTATAATTATAAACTATATTACAGCATCTCTAACTTATCGTGCCCTTTGGATTACGACCTTAGAAATCCAATACCTAAAATGTGCATATTAAGGAGCCCTTTGCTCTCCTCTACTATATTAATAGATGTAGCTTGTATATATATATATACAATTCTTGCAGCTCCCCACCATCATATCATTCTTAACTCTATAATGGCTCAGTCCAGTACCCTTTAAAAAAGCCTGACTCATATTCAATGGTCAGTTAAACCAAACACCGTACCCCAGCAGCTTCCTATGCATGATTCCCAACCTTGTAACACTACTACTAGAAATGAAAGACTCTGCGCAAGACTAGCCACATTATATGAACCTCTAGCAAGAACTCTCGCCAGTCCAAATAGTAGGACAACTAACCTACATTCTGAAATCCCCAATATCAGAGGAAAAGGCCACCATAGACCTGGGCCAGCATATGCATCATTCAGTCACACCACTTCTAAGACCCAAAATATAGAAGTCTCACCCTCTCTAGCATCCACCAACCCAGGCATCAAGGGCGCTTTAATAAATGCCAGATCGCTGGTCGCACATGCAAATGAGATATCTAACATTATCCAGTCAGAATATCTCAAATTCCTAGCGATCACCAAATCATGGTTACATGCCGCCACAGGCCCAGTCCTCTCTTTGGCTATTCCTAATGGCTACACTATTTTAAGATCTGACAGAAACGAAGAACAAGGAGGTGGCATTTCCTTTATCGTTAAATCTAATCTACCATTTAGACTAGCTCTACCCCTTGACATCAAATCATGTGAACATCTCCCAGCTAAGCTTACTATCAACATCTCCCAGACTCTCATGATCCATCTGATATACAGACCTCCAGGCCACATAGGAACCTTGAGGAAGATATCTCCAACATTTTGTCTAACAACTTAAACAATTCCTCTCAAGTTCTCTTATTAGGGGACATGAACCTAGACTTCAATGACCCTAAAGACACAAATGCATCAAGCGTGGCTAATATCTTAATTGAACTAGGCCTTACCCAGAGAGTGTTCCACCCTGCTCACAACAAAGGAAGAACACTGGACTGGGTGGCAGATTACAACTGCAACACCTCAATTTCTTCCATATCCCCCCAGATCTGGACAGACCACCACCTTGTAACCTTTTCCCTAGCAACTGAAAAACCTATTTCCATTCCCATATCCCTAGCTCCACCCATATCTACAAGGAACAAAAAGAACTTTAACTGTGGCAATTGAGTCCCCCTCATTCTCCCTACACTTAATGCGCTCCCTGAAAATCTGGAGCCTGATGCATTGGTCAAGGAATATAATCAAGTTATGGCCACGTCACTTGACTCAATAGTGCCACTTAAAATGAGTCAAAGCATACCTAAAGCCCACCTCAGCTCATGGTGCACACCATACCTGAAAACACAACGAATAAAAAAAAGACAATGTGAGGCATCTTGGAGATCACTGCCATCTGAGGAAAATAAAACTAACCTCAGCGCTATAACTGCTCTCCATAAAAGTGAAATACTTTTAGCTAAATGTGAAACCTATAATTCCAGAATATCACAAGCCAAATCAAGTATGAAGGAACTCTTTGTTATCCTGAAAGAGCTACAAGCCCCCATCCCAGTGCCGGACAACTGCATAAAAGATAAACCATGGTGTTCCAACATACAGGAAGCAGTAGCCAACAAAGTTACGACCCTACAAATAAAAATTGCCAAGAAAAAAGCTTCACTAACCTGTACCACTCCCCCCATAATCACCCCTGCACCACCTAACAACACTGCTGATCCCCTCCGCTTTAAGTTCTCCAAAGTCACCATAATTGAAACTGAAAAAATGATTTTATCGCTTACACCCTCTAACTGTCAGGGTGATCAATGCCCTGTCCAACTCATAAAGGATGCATCCAGAGACCTGGCCCCTTTCATCACGAAACTCATCAATGCCTCATTCTCTTCAAGCATTATCCATTCCAACCTCAAAGAATCTTGGGTGCTCCCATTATTTAAAAAACAGACCCCAGACCCTAATGTTCATCTACCAATATTAACCTCTAAATTCTGTGTGACTGCTATCATATATCTTCAGCTCCTCACCACATCTGACTAAGGTGTGGCTTCCACTAGTCCAATGACAGCGAAGGTGGAAGGGAATTTCACTCATGTTATGGAGCGGTCTTTCATTTATTTAAATGTAACTTTGGATATGAATCTCCAGGTTTAATAAAATATAGATCATTATAAATTGCAGATCAAAAGGAACATTCTAAGAAGTTAAGTATTCTTGTACATTGTTTAATTCCATTGATAATTATTATTCCCATTTATCCCCATTTTTTCCATTATGCCCAAGGTGGACCTTAGGTGGGCTGGACGATATAATTTATAGGTATACATTAAAATGAGTTTTGCCATAAGAAAATTGAGATCAAGTTTTAAAAACTGGAACAGAATGCACAAAGGTACCGTGGCATCTGTCCAGTGGGAGATCATGTATACAGCAGTGAAGGGTAAGAACCTGCGTGCGCTTTGGGTCATCTTCAACAAGCATAATTCCAGTAAAAAGGGCAAGTGGGAAATTATAATCCCTTTTCTAATGACCACTAGAAATGTTATAGATATACCAATTAACTATCCAGATATCTATGATAGAACCTTTTTAGTTTTACTGAGGGGATATTGAGATTTTGATTAAGGGACTAAAACCTTCATGAGCCCAGGGCCTGATGGTCTCCCCAATGTATTATTCAAGGAAAATTCTAGAGTGTAGGTTTATACACTATACATTCATTTGTGATGACATTTTTGATGTCCTGGGTGTTAGTCTTAGCAGTGCACGGTGGTGGCGCGAGATATGGTTGCTTAGCTTACCATAACTGGCGAATTTCTGGGGATTTTCGGTTTTACTTGTAACCATAATGTCCCTTTAACAAAGTTTTTTTCATTGAATTTCATAGGTTTTTATTAGTGCAACTCAACCATAACATCCCTTTAACAAAGTTTTTAAAGTGTATTTAATGGGTTTTTATTGGTGCAACTTAACCATAATGTCCCCTTAACAAAGTTTTTCCATTGAATTTCATAGGTTTTTATTAGTTCAATTTAACCATTACCTTCCTTTAACAAAGTTTTTCAGTGAATTTCATGGGTGAATTTTTACCAGTACCTACTATTTTCCTACAACTTACTAATATCATACTTACCCAATATAGCAACATTTTTTTGTCCATTTTACATAGTGTCACCTTAAAACTCTGCCATTTCCCACCTTCTAGAATCATTTTTAATACTGTTATACACTTTTTGCAACAATTTCAAATAGTTTTACATCCGTAGACGTCTACGAACATCTGACTTCATTGCAAAAACTTCTGGACAGTGCCACATGACCATACGCTGGCGCGCGGCATGATGACGTGTCCGAGAACCCATCCACACTTCACGATAAAATCTGTACTTCGCGGACATTTCGGAACTGCATTTGCTACTGATCTAGGCACTTTCAACTTGAAAAATTTCCCTTGCACAGCTACAACACTTATTCCTACTTATCCATTAACAATCTAGTACATGGTACATACGTTTAGCAAAACTGCAATTTATCTTAAAATGGAATCAGCTAATACCATCCCTCCTCCCCAATAGACACCACCACTGCTGTAATCAAGGAGCATGAGAAACACTGCCCCCTACCTTAGAAATAACACATACACAACATGTTCCCCTTTCCACCTGCCCCTCCATATTAGTGTTTGGTGCCTCTTCCCTCATTTCCCTCCCCACCTTTCATTCTAAGCTCTCCTGCCAAAAAGAAAAACACATCCTAAAACAATAAAAGAAAAGTTCCTTTAGGACCAACCTTTCACAGTTAAAAAATAGAGCTAAAAAAGAAAACAAATAGAATCCATCTGCTTTATATTTCTCAGTTAAGTACATAGACTCAATAAGATTTTCCAACATTTCCATTTGCATTTTGTGTTATGCTAATGTGAATATTGTGGCATTTATCCCTAGTTTCAGGGACTGGAACAGTGGATACCGGCCTGGCAGCCCAAGTTATCAGCCCAAGCTAAGCGAGGGTGGATAACAACGTCTCCAGACCATTATCCCCCAATTCTAGCCCCTGCAATGTGGGATGAAGGCCATTAGCATCCTAGGTTCCCAAAGCGAGAACCCGGGGTGCTAAAAAAGAAAAGAAAATTCTTCCTACACCAGGATGCCGGAGAAGGAAAATCCTTTTCCAAGATGGCCACCATGGAAAGGGAAGGCGAGGTTCTGTACATGGACCCCCTCTTTGCTTTCCATGGCAGCCTGCAGAAAGCGTAATTATTACCACAAGCACATTTTCTTCCCTTTCAAACCTATCCCAATTTCGAATAACTTTAGAACAAAGTCAGTCCCAGGTGGACATGGCCATTTTAAGCCCATGTGTTGTCCTTCGTGGCCATGACCAGTAGCCAGATTGTCCGGATCATGACCTTATTCCATAACCCGGATGATCTGGCCACTGCCCATGGCCATAGGCCACACCTCAGTCACCAAAGGTCTAGCACAATTTTTTTTAATCTACATTATGACGCTTGTCAAAAAATAAAATATGTGCAAATTTGCAAAACCATGCTTTCAGGTCCTTGCCAATGTTCCTTACACAAGTTTACTGAAATCCACCCACGTATAATTTTTTCAAAAGTGTCAAATGTATGCACATACAATAGTCATATAACCTTGCTCCCATTTGACAAAATTGATTCTGAATATACAAAAACATGCATATCTAGACCTATAATCTTTTTACAGACCTTTGAGTAGATTTCTCAAATGGCACCACATTTATAAGCCTTTACAATATTTTGGAATTTTGGTACCCCCCTCTAATTGTGCCCCCTTTTGACAAAATACCACCAAACTTTGCAAAAACATGTATATGTATATCTATTATCAGTTTGCCTAAGTAAGTATAGATTTGTCAAATGGCACCTCATTCATAAACCTTTATATTATTTTGGGACCCCCCCTTTAATTTTGCCCCTTCTTGACAAAATCCCACCAAACTTCGCAAAAACATTAATATATAGATCTGTTATCAGTTTGCCAAATTAAGTGTAGATTTGTCAAATGGCACCTCATGTATAAGTCTTTACATTATTTTGGGACCCCCCTCTAATTGTTCCCCCTCTTGACAGAATCCCACCAAACCTTGCAAACTCATTCATAATTAGGTTGAGAATATAATTGCAAAGTTTCATGCAGTTTTATTAAAGGAGTAGTGTGCTCAGAAATATTATTGTCCCAAATGTTCGGGCATGTGTATTTAAGCATACGTTGATCGATCGTGTGTACCTTCCGGTGGCTTTCCTCACTTTTACATATGCAAAATCAGGTAGCAGGGCGCGGCCATTTTGTGCTAATCTTATCCTTTGCTGCATCGCCCTAAGCTCAAGTGTCCTTTCGGCACTAAATCATATTCCCCGCCCCTAAAGCTGACATCACCATTCCTAGCGATATTCTCTGCCTATGTCCGTGATGCTATCTGTGCAGCATAGCCAAACGCAGCCAATCATCACCTACGTCCAGACGTCAGTTGACGCAAAACCCGGAATGACAACACACATCCTTTCACAGCACAGCGCGACCAAATTCTGAATACAAAACACTATCTTTAAAGGAAAATGCAATACTCTGCAATTTTTAATGTGCTTTTATTTCGCAATCAATGCTCCGAGAACATCCGATGATTTCCATATTCAACCAAATTTTGTGTTGCTTTCTTTGTTCTCGATGCAGATATGTTTATCATGAGTCACACAGTGTTCCATTGGGTATAAACTCATTGGATAGAGGGACTGTGATTCGCAAGGCTTCGGCATCAGTTTGTTGCTACACCACCGTAAATGATGTCAAGGTACTCCTTATTGCCGATACTGCGAAAGGGCATATGGGCCCCGGGCGATCACCCCAAAACAGCGTTATGGTCACCCAACCATTGAGGTGTATTATCAACTGCCGGCTGAGGAAGCCATCAATTGTATCTGGAAATTATGACATTCGCACTAGGGCAGGATGTGGCTGTGTAGAAAACATAACAGAAATGTGTCTCAGTAGCCGTTCTTAATTCTATTCTAATCGATCCATTACTTATGCACCATGTGAAAAATAAGGATGAACACAAACGAGAAACAATGTAAACACAGAGAAAACAACGTGCAATGTTGGAGTCAAATATGTGATCGAGAGGATAGTGCTATGCAGTGTGTTTAGCTCGCAATGTAAGGCCAATGCGGAAGTGGACTGAAGAATTTGAATAACACAGACAGCATTTAACGTAACATTAGCCTAGAATTGGGCGTTGGTGGAACCTTTGCAAACACTGAAGTGGACTCCATGCATTTCGGTGCTGGACTGCCCATGTGCCATGGGACAAATACAAGTACACACGGTTGTTTCTGAGTCTCCTCACCAATTGCCAAAAACAACAAACCATTGCAATGTTAGCCAGCAATCCATATCGGTCATAAAATGAAACCTTGACTCCTTTGTCTAATAATTCTTCTACAGTAAAACATAATAATCAGCATTTCCATTCTCTTGGCGTTACGCGGAGTGTCTGTTCAGATCAATGATTTTTCATCAAATAAAATGAAATGTGACTTTATCCAGTTTAGTAATGCTGACCCTCATCATGTTTCACGTTTTTACATACTTCATTCCATTACTTTCCTTTCCTTACAAATCCTCCCTTTATTTCCAAGGACAAAAAAAACAATACAGATTTATGCCCAGCTTGCTTTTCGTAAATGGAAGCGACAAATTACCTCGGCAGGACACGAGGGAGTAGACAGCTCAAGGTATTGACCTTGGGGGCCACGGCATGGATTCCCACGTGCACGACTGTAGCATTAGGAATATTTATGAAAAACAAATTGTTTGCTTGCATACACCAATGGCGCGCAAAATTTCCAGAGATTTGCTCATTTTATGAAAACCCTCGGAATTCATAATCCACCTGTCAGCTGAGCACATCTCCATTTTCTACAAGCGAGCACTGCGCACAGGGTGCATCAACAGCCACCACCTTTGCAAAGGCTGCTCACAGTGAAAAGTGACTGCCCGCCACCTTTTCCCTCCCAGGGCCTGTGTCAGACTAGGCAATTTGTCACGCAGGTCCACCACGTAGTGTTAATTCAAACAGTGTATTGGTTTTGCTCCCACAATTTATACTTTTGATAGCTTTGAAATTCAATTTACATAAGTTTTCCGTTGGTGATGTACAATGTATCAAAATTGTTGAACATACAAGTAGCTGATAATCATTTGTATCGGGATGCCAACTGTTCCACGAGTTCTGCTTTCGGTGGACAGAGCATGTTTGCAAAGTTTTGTGGCAATGTATGTATCCTAGGAACCAAACCATGAACGATTCCATGAGTATGCATGTCCAACACACTCAAAATCAGATCTTTCACAAAATCAAATTCCATTTCCTGATATAGTGACTTGACCACCCATTTTTTGGTTCTATTTCCAAAGGCCATTTTGTATCAAAGCATCCCAAATTTGCCAGCAGTTCTAGATTGTTGTCTGCCTATGTTCTCGTTATGCGGTAATAATGCAAGTAGTGTGCAAGATTCCATACCCTGTATACCGAAATGCAATGTCATGGGCCAGTACTTTAGGCACATATTGTGGAACACCTCCCCAAATCTCCTGTGTGACAGAATTCTGTGAGTCCCTTGAGATCTCTTGATAGAGTTTTATCAAAAACGATCTTCTCAAGAGCTTTGTGTGCAGGTGAAGATGGAGCCAACCACTTCTTCCTGCAATCCTGCTCCTCCATTAACGATCCATGTTCACATTTGTGAAAATATTGGTTTTCTGTCCATGAGTGAATGTTAGAGCAGTGGTGCATCAATGAGCACCATTTTTCAATTAGAATTTCCAACTGGTTTTCACCAACCCTGTAATGCTGAGATGTCCGTGAACTTGGTGAAAAACACCTGTTTGTTTGCTTCTTGCAGCCATATCCCATCCCATCCTCATCACCCCTCACCGCCCCAGAGATTATTTGATAAATTTGACAAGTGCAATGTTGTGTTTTTTTATATGTTTTACCGCGATGTCCGCCGACACCAATCGCTGTCCGCGAATCCAAGATGGCAGGCGTTTCCAAAAATCTGATACACTTCATGCTTTTCACCACCCAATCAGTGGGTGCGTCCGATTTCCGTGGACACCACGTTGCCTTCTAAACCAATCGGATTCCTGTCCGCCGAGCTAACAGGGAAGTGTGTCCATGGAGCGGACATAGATATCACACATTTTTTGGGACCTACTTTTTGGTTGTTTTAAAAATAAATACTGGACGGATTTGCACCAAATTTACAAAAGCTTGCTTTTGCAACCAAGCCGCCACTCCTGCTGCAAATCTGGTGAAAATCCGCCCAGCGATTTGGGCTTTAGGCGTGCGCAAAGTTTTTCTCCATTCAGTATATGGGAAAAAAAGACATTTTGGGACCCCCCTATAACTTTGCCCCCCCTTTCACCAAACCTCACCAAACTTTGCAAAAATATGCAGAGTGGGCCATATACCTTTTCTGCAAAGTTTGATGAGGATTCTTCCAGGGGGGGCAATGTTATAAACCAGCCAAAAAGTATTCTTCCTATGGGTTTAGCAACTTAACCATAACTACATGGCCGCTACCGCAGGCCATGTAATATATATACATATATATATATACATATATATACTGGAGAAAATGTAGTTTTGAATTTTATGATCTTTTATATATGGAAAACTTTTTTTAATTTGATAATATGAATGCATTCTTACTGAACTGACTGTTTGAATTTGAAAATGTCAGCTTTGTTATATTTTTGGAAATCATTACATGTATAATTTGAAGATTTTATTCAGTATATTTTAACTTTGTATTGTTATAAATAATATATGTTTATTGTGTTAAAGGTTATAGTTCAACAGCTACACAAATTTGCATTTGTGTCTTTAAATCATAAAATCAGGCTTTTTGAATTAATTTTACATGTAGGAAGATCCTGTTTAAAAGGATTCAGTTCTCACCATCTCATCAGCATTGACAAGCCAGTCTCAAAATTCAATGAACAGGCCGTAGAAATGGTCACAGTTAATCGATTGTGTTGTGCATGCAGTTATTTGCAGATTGCATTTTAAGGGGGCACACTTTTCCTCATGGCAGTGAGCAAAATGGGCAATCCAATATTAAGGGTATTTTCGTGAAAGGCGCCTCTCTCAGAAATATTTTCTCCAGGGATATGTTCTTTCATCGTTCTCCACATGCCCACTTTCCTGGAACTGGTATCACCAGGAGAAAGAAAATAGTTCATAGATCATGGCTTCTTGAAAAAATATTTTCCTCTTCTTCTACCAACATGTTGTCCAGATCAGCCCACACATTTGACTGCCTTGGCTCCTCAACATCGAGGCTAGTATTACTTTCCTTCTTTGGATAGGGATACTTCGATAATTGCTCCCTTTTCTTTCATTGTGGTGTGCAATTAACAACCTTAACTTTGGCTCCCACCCATTCCCCATCATTTAGGTGTGAGAGGCTGGAGGGAATGATTCAGTGAATTTTCTATAGAGAGGAGTAGAAAGGCTGGTTTAGTATAACAAGTGAAAAATCTGGACAATTTGTCCCTTCTTCCCAGAGGGGAACCACCCCTTCTGAGGATAGAGACGTGATCCCGCTAAGCAAGACTCTCCCTATGGGTCTGGGAAAGTGGGACTTCCCTGGGAATGTCTCCCATTCCACCAAGGAACTCCATGTCCAAACACCCTTTTATGCCTATATGGATGCCTTTGGGCGACCGTTGCGCTTAATAAATTCCAGATAATAATAATAATGTTGGAAAAACGTAATTCTACAAAGATCCTTATTTGTCTATATTGGCTAACGGTAATACTGAGCAATGCCTAGATGCCACGGTCAAGGAAGGCAGACACAACCCCTGGCATTCCTATTACGTGTATAAGGAGAGAGACTCCTACGGTGGAGAAAAAGCAAGTGCTATTTCCAGACCCTCTTTAGATGACATCATCATACATAGTAAGACCAGGCCCAAACAAATGCATCATCTTTATGTGATCACAAGAGCGATCCGGAGAGCATATTTAACAGCCAACACAAACAAATGTCAATTGGCCCAGTCAGCTGTAAAATATCTGGGCTATTTTGTGTGCCCAACAAACAACGCCAAGACCCAAGAGCAGAACAGAGCCCAAGGTCCTGAGCTCCAATCGGCAACTGCCTTTCACACTTATAGAGTTACAGATGGGGAAGCAAACATTGCTAACTTGTACAGGTGAGTGAGGCAGAAGTTTGCTGGTTTCCAAGAATACAGGAACTGACACAGGTACGAGAATTTAAGAGAATGTAATGGGCACAAGACCCCATTAAACCTGAGTGAAAGGAATATGAACACTTCAATTCCTGGCTGGAGTAGCCGCCAAAGATATAATAACTCATGGGAGTGTAACAGGCACACTGCCCCCGAACACCTGAATGAAAGAAAGATGAACACTGTAATTCTAGGATGGAATAGCCACGAAGCACACACAAGCTGAAGAGAAACTAACATGCACACGGGCCCACAAAAAAATAAAACGACAAATGAACATTGTTCACAAAGGCTGGTATAGCCAATAAGGGTATCAAATATGGACAGATACAAGTCCTACACTGAGAGGGAAAGAGAACTATGAATGCCCTGCAGTGCGGCTACCAAAGTGTAAGAAACCACTGGGGGCTGTGTTACCCAAATAGGCAGACTCCTTAAGATAAATTGTGTACTTGAAAAGTGTGATATTTCCCACACAACCAAAGGAATTTTGGAAGTCCCAACACCATGAAGTTGAGATAGAAATAAGTGTCCTTTTCAGGTATTCCTTGAGGGATTAGAACATTTCAAAGGTGATCTGTGGGGAGAACAGCGGGGGTGGGGGGATTTACGCTCAACTCCACGGGTGGTTAATTCCCTTTCTCCATTTGCAGAAGAATATTCCTACGGACCAAGCAAACGAAGCTAGGTGGGCCAGTCCAGTCCGTCATCTCGGCCCTACGCGTCACATTGGTGGAGACCGCAGCTGTCCAGTTCCGATCGACGCCTCTGTGGGAGCCAGGTGAGCGTAACAATGCGAGAGACCTTGTCAGGGACCTCATATGATCCCTTCCAATGTGCTAGGAACTTGAGTTTCTTTATACATTATAAAGATTAACTCTATCACCTACCTCATATCCCTTTTTGGAGGTTTGGAGGTTTTTGTACTTACCATAGACTTCTGTAGATTCCTTTGCGTGAAAGCAAAGCATGTTGGGGGTATGTTTGCAAATTCTCAATGTATTCATTGGTGGCAGAGGTGTTGATGAATATCTGATTCTGCATTCACTATAAATATCATGAAAAATAAAGCTCCACAGTTAATACATAACTAGGGATCTCAACACTATCAATTCATCATAAGAATCTAAAAATCACATATACGATATGATAAAAATGAATTGTATTGAACATATATGCACACTATTTTAGAAAACCTATAATAAATATACAAGTAAAAAACATACAATAGACAAATATTTCTTCTCTAAATATTACCCACATATTAAAATCAGATTCTCAGGTATTATGAGCGCAGTACACGTAATGTGAAAATGCTTGCTCCTTCACTAGCCCAACTTGTCCACGTTTCAGGCCTTCAAGCTCTATTGCACTGGGAATTCATATGGGGTTGATAAAACTTGTACCTGTGATATGCTTGACTGCTTGTTGCATCCTACTCCTTTCACAATTCCTTGAATACATAAAACAATTATGCTTCATTAATAAGTCTGTCATTGACTTAGTCATTACACACTATAGATTCCCTTTGCATCATGGTATGGGGGAAATAATTATTTCATATCTTACCAGTGAGTCTTGGACCTCTCTTTAAGACCACTGTTAGGACTGGTTTTCTATACTCTGGCTGGTGGACAGATGTACAGAAGGCCAATCTATATTGTGACAGTGACAACTCTGGCGAGCTGTAGCAAACCCAGTTCAAGGTAGCATTGACGAGGGTCTAGGCTAAGTCTCATGAGGTGATGAGTTTGTAAGGAGTCCAAAATGAGTACACACAATGGGAATCACAGATTACACTTAGACAGTATGTATACAAATACATTTATTTATTTAGGGCCAAGCAACACCATGAAAAAATACTACTAACAGGTAGGAATATCACACAACACTTATCCTAGATTACATATATACAGTCACTGGTTGAGGACATAATACAAATGAAATCCCTTTAAAAGAAAGTACCGATTAGATTATGCACCAATAGTCCACTGAGATTTAGCCCTAACTTCAATTGTCCTTCCCTAAATTGTTTGTGAGCTTATGCCCAAAAGTTCAGGAAAATTCAGACAACGTTTGTGAAGCTGTAAATGAAGGTAGGGTCTATGGTGAACAGTTCCAAGGGTTAATGGACACTATATTTAACTAATAGAAGTGTCCGCAACTATTGGAATGCTTGTGCCAGGTTTTGTAAACGTTAGGAAAACTTTTAATAGGAGTATAGGCTGCAGGTAAGAACCACTGTAATATTCCTCCCATACTCGGATTCTTCCCCAGACTTGGCAGGTCGATGGAAGCGGCACCGAGGTTGCTTTTCCTGCCATTAGTCAGAGTCCTCAATTTGCAGCGGTTGCAGTTTCGAGGTGATCTCCGGTTGCTGTCTTTCACTGGTGCAAGTACTCTTCGATGAAGAATGCAGCAAAACTTGTTGAAGAACCCCTCTCAGAACTGGACTCGGGTCAGGTGAGCTATTTCGGACGGTGGTCACTGCAGCTCGATGACGCAAATGGCCTCACTTGTCGTGGTCAGACTTTCCCTCCTATCTAAGGTCCCCTTGAAATTAGGATGCTGAAATTCCTCTGAGGTGAGTCTTGTAGGACAAGCCGAGGATTCTAAAAGTTTCAGGTCGAAACTCAGAATGGTGACGTCGGCAGTACGGTAGCCCAAACTCATGCATCTGAAGGCTCTTCTTTGCAGGGTACTGAGCAGACACCAGGAATAGATGGTCCCTCCACTCTCAGGATGGCTGAATATCTTTAGCAAGACAGGGCTCCACCAGGACTGCAGGAGAAGTTGGTCAACAGGCCTCCTTCAGTCGGGTTTTAGGATTTAGGTCTCTTCACGGATCTCACAGCTGGACAGGAGTCTTGGCTCCTTCAGTTACTCCAGCAACTCTGAAGAATGGGTGCAGGGGTCCTCTTTGCATTTTAAATGCCAGGTAATAGCCAAATCTCCAGCTAGCCATAGCAGGACTAACCACACACCCACCAGTATTGGTCCAATCAGGACCGCTGGCGGGAACACTCATACATAACACTCAAACTCACTGAAACCAGTTTGTATATTGGGACCAGACAGTTGTCGCCTACATCCTGCCAGCAAACACACATAGCCCTCCAGTAGCCGGCCAAAAGCTTCTGCTTTCCTGGGCACTCGAAATCCTTATAAGGATTTCCCTGTCTTCACAAGCAAGGAAGAAGTCTATTGATATTGATATTTAATTTGTATTGTGCTCATACACGTGTTTCAGAGCGCGACGAGGCAAGAGAGGGGAACAAGGGAGAACAAACAACCATCTCACTAGGCCCACTGACATTGAGAACACACAAGTGCGGGGCAGACAGAAGGGGGAAAGTGCATGGGGTAGATGGAAGTGGAAAGTGCTGAGCATAGGGATGAAAAGCAACAACAAACAACAAATGGTAGTGCAGCCAGCAAGTGACAAGTGTTATGTTAAGGTCCAGACCAGGGGTGTCTGATAAGTGCAGGAAAAAAAGGAGGGGGACTGTAGGGTTAGAGATACAGACCTCAAAGTTCAAGGGTTGCCAGGAGGAAGTGCAGGTGTGTGGCAGGGTGGGCAAGTACCTGGGCCTGAAATCAGCGGGTAACCAGGTGCACAATGCCTAGGAGGACAGATCAACAGGGGAGAGGAGGAGAGAAGGCAGAAGCAAAGAGGAAGAACTTGAGGTGCTTCCAGGACCGGAGATGGTTCTCCTCAAGTTTCAGAGTGGCAGGGAGGATATTCCAGAGGGCGGCCCCATCAGAGGCAGAGATCTACCCCCAGCATGTTTCTTTGAGAAACTATTGACCCTGAGTGAGTTAGAGGCAGAGGAGCAAAGCGCTCGAGAGGGAAGGTATTTGCAGAGGGAGAGTTGAAGGTATTTTAGACCCAGGCCCAAGAAAGCCTTGTGGACAATGCAAAGGGTCTTGAATTTTATCCTTGCAGCCACAGGGAACCACTGAAGAGATTTCAGGGCTGGAGAGATACGATCCCAGGGCTTGAGGCCCTGAACAAGGCTTGCAGTCCTTTTCTGGATGAGTTGAAAGGGTGGGGAGTAGCAGCAGGTAGATTTAGAAAGAGGCTGTTGCAGTAATCCAGCCTAGAGAGAACCAGGGCTCGAGATACAGAAAAAAAGGTGGTGGGGGACTGTATGGGTACAGATACAGACCCCAGTGCAAGGGGTGGCCCTGAGGCAGTGCAGTAGGTTGGCAGGGTGAGCATGTACCTCGCCCCAGAAGACAAAGGGTGGCCAGGTACACAGTGCTGAGAGAGAAACAGATCAGCAGGAGAGAGGGGTGGTGAAGGCAGAAGCAAAGAAGAGGGACTTGAGGTGCTTACAGAACCGGAGATGATTCTCCTCAAGTTTCAGAGTGGCAGGAAGCCTGTTCCAAAGGGAGGCCTCAGCCGAATACAGAGATCTACCCCCAGCTTGTTTCTTTGAAAACTGACTGAACGTGAGGGAGTTAGAGGTAGAGGAGCAAAGAGCTCGAGCTGGGAGGTATTTACAGAGGGATAGTTGCAGGTATTTTGGACTCAGGCCCCAGAAAGCCTGGTGGACAATACAGAGGGTTTTGAATGTAATCCTTGCATCCACTCGGAGCCAATAAAGGGATTTCAGAGCTGGAGAGATACGATCCCAGCTTATGAAGCCAAGGATGAAGTCTTGCAGTCCTATTCTGGATTAGTTGTAAAGGGCTGAGAGTAGAAACAGGTACATTTAGAAAGAGTCTGTTACAATAGTCCAACCTAGAGAGAATCAGAGCTTGGGAAACTGAGTTTCTAGGGGAAGGAGAGGAAAGGCAGAATAACTGTGAGGAGGTGCAGTAGGAAGTTTGATTTTTTAGAGAAATCAGAGATGTGGGCAGAAAAGGAAAGCGTGGAGTCGAAGATGACCCCAAGGTTCTTAGCCTCCCAAGTGGGGGAAGGAGGAGGGCCAAGGGAGGCAGGCCAGAGATTGACAGGAAAGGAGGGTAAAGGTGTGCTGATGAGGAGGATCTCTGTTTTACTGGCATTAAGGCAGAGATCGTTACACCACTCCTGAATGGCAGACAGGCAATCAGAGATGAGAGAAGGAGAAGAGGTGACAGAGGTAAGCCTGAAAATGTGCTGAGTGTCATTCACATAACACTGAAAATTGGAGCAGAAAGAGTCAATGCGATGGGCGCGGATTGCCAGGGATTGGTTGAAAAGCCAGGGAGAGAGGTTAGACCCCTGGGGAACACTGCAGGTAGAGAGGGAGATAGAAGAAAGGAAGGACCCAAGTTGGATCTGGGAGGGTCGATCAGAGAAGAAAGAAGTCAGCCAGGCCAGAGCCTGATCACTGATACCCAGGTTGTCACGAAGACGGTTGAGCAGGATGGCCAGGGTTGACTGTGTCAAAAGCAGAAGAGAGATAGAGTAGGATGAGGACAACAGGGATGTTAGAGTCAAGGTTGGAGAATAGGTCTTCAAGGATGTTCATGAGAGCAGGGTCTGTGCTTCTGGCAGCTCTAAAGGTAGATTGATGATCATGGAGACAGCCAACAGAATCGGAGTGAAAGTTAAGCTGCGAGATGGCCAGCTTTTCCAAGAGTTTGCCAAGTAAAGGTGTGATGGAGATCCGCTGATGCATAGCCCGGCAAACTGTGGGTTTCTTGAGAAGGGGGTGAACAGGAGAGTGCTTCAGGGGAGAGGGGAATACTCCCAAGGTGAAGGAGAGGTTGCAGAAATCAGCCAGGGCAGGAGCAAGGGTGTCAATATGGTCCTTGATGGTTTCTGAGGAATAGGAACAAACCTGTTTTGACAAGCCTTTCATAGATCAGACTTGTCTAGAAACCTCTTCAGGGGAGAAAAAAGGAAAGGAAGAAAAAGAGGGTGGTGTGGCTGGAGGAGGGCCAGAGTTCACAGAAGAAGGGAGAAGAGGGGATGAGAGGGTGGACAGGATGTCCTGGGTTTTAGAGATGAGGTGAGAGGCAAGGGCCATGCAAAGGGCCAGGGAGGCGACAGGAGAGGTAGAGACTGCAGAAGGGTTGGCCAGCTCCTTGCAGATTTGGAAGAGTTCGGCCGAGTTGTTAGATGCCACAGAGACACATGCTTTGCTGTGGACTCTCTTCTTAGTATGGACAGAGAGTCGGTATTGTCTTTGGAGCAGTCAGCAGGTCAGTTTGTCAGAGGATGAACAGGAAGCCCTCAATTTCCTCTCAGCTAGGTTAGAACTGTACCAAGAATTGCACTTGGCTTCGGGCTTTAAACGGATCCTCATGACAGGGGCAAGTGCATCAAGAGTATCAGAAATAGAAAAGTAGAGTTTGGAAAGGGCTGTGTCAGGATGTGACTAAGTCCGAGGAGGATGGGGCTGAGGGAAGGTGGCGGCGAAAGCCTCAACTGACACAAGCTTCATGGGTCAGATGTCCGAGAAGGTAGGTGGCAATGTTGGAGTAGTCTTGGGCTTGGGGGAAGAGAGTGTGATATGAGAGGGAATTGCAGATGAAACAAAAGAGTACAGATGAGGAACAGGGAGAATCTAGATAAATGTTACGGTCAACCAGAAGGAGGAGTTGAGTGGGTGAGGCCAGGAGGGAAGAGGAGAGGTCTGCCCACTCAGAGGGGAAAGAGAAGATCTGACCAGGAGGCCGATAGATAGTATCCACGGTAAGAGAATGGCAGGGAGAGAGAGAAAGCCTGTAGACAAGGCATTGAAAAGAGGAATAGGTCTGTGTGGGAATGATAGAGGCAGTGATCCACTCGGGGAAGATCAGGGATAGACCCCCGCCAGACCCGGTGGATCTGGGTGCAGAGAGGATCTTGCAGTCATCAGGGAGGAGAATGTCAAAGCTTGTGACAGATCTGGCTGTGAACCAAGTCTCTGAGAGACCAAGGACATCGAGGTCAAGCCCTTCAAGGAGGCGGCAGATGTCAGAGGAGTGTTTGACAGCAGAGCGACAGTTGAGAGTGGCAAGATTAAGAAGGTTGCCAGCCTTAAAGGCCTTGCAGGGAGGGGTACAAATCAGAGGTATGCCCTGCAGTGGTGAAAGAGCGTGAGGGGGGGCAGAAGAGGAGGGGAAAGAGGGCAAGGTAGACAGAGGGGGGTCCATGGGGGAGGCAGGGAAGCAGGTTTAGGGTGAGAAGGGACAGCAGGAGATGAACGGAAATTGATGAGGCGAGTGAAGTGCCTATCAAAGAGTAGGAGATTGGCCCAAGGGCCTTGCACCGTGATGGTGCCGTTTAGGTAGACATTAATGGCGACGTTAGAGGAATGAATCGAAGGGGGCCATGAGAGCTTCCCAGCGGGTGCCACCATTAATGGGAGAGGAGAAGAGAGGACAGAGCACAAAGATCGTATGAAGAGTCTATAGATCTGGTGAAGAAACGAAACGAAGAGGATGTCGGTGAGGGTCTGTCTAAATGAAGCGCTGGAATAGGTGTCAGCGATAGAGAGGCCAGAATAGGGTCAAAAAGTGTACCCCATTGTACTGCTTGGTAAGATGCTTTGCACAAGATAAAAGTTACCACTAGTGATAACCACCTACTAGAAGTACTAACAGAGTTGGCTGCTGAGTTGTGGTGCATTCTGCACCAGTCTGCGGCAGCTGAGGTAGCAGCGACTTGATATAGAAGCATGGAAGAGGATGGGCGGCGCCTCTGGAGTCAGCGCTCTCCCCGAGATGACTTAGAAATGGAACTGAGGAGTCCTTTGAAAACTCCCTCGCAGTTAAAAAAGTCCACATCATCATAAATGGACTCAAGAACTCTCATTGGGCCAGGTAGGAACTCTCCAAACAAGGCTCTTACATCCCTGGCCCTACCCCGTTTTTCACAAAATATCTCAACTCCCCCACTACCCAGTGTGCTAGCACATGATAAACTTTCCTCGAGCCCCCCTGCTGTGTCTCCTACATGTAGCACTTCAAGATTGGACTACCCTATGAATAGCCCAGAAGGCCAGGGGGACAGCGGTGACGTGGGGGCGAGCAAGGGGCACGAGTCGGCTGAGAGTGCCGGGCTGTGTGAGCGCCCGCTCACATGTTCCCAGGCGGGGCCCGTCTCAGCAGGGAGTGGCGGGTGAGGGGAGAGCCAGCCGATGCATCAGCTCCACCTGCTCCTCCCCTTTGTGGTGAACTCAGCTCGGTGGAGCCTATCCTCGGGAGGGGAGGCAGTAAAGACAAATCAAAGGGCGAAAAGACCTGTCTGCCTGCAGAGATTTGTGCACAAGACACTGATGCGCTCAATCCACTTAGACCTGAAGAGGTGTGGGTTTAGTCCCCATTCCAAGAAGCTGTACCTGGCCCACCCAGAGTGTGTGGGTGTGACTATCGAGGGCTGCGCAGAAATAATGCTAGGTGTGTGCAAGCCCGCTCGAGCTCCATTGGGAGATAAAGACTATACATCTGATTGTGCAAATATGGAGAAAGAATCTTTCAAACTAACAGAGGAAAAACATAATGAAAAAACTTCCTTACCCCTGCCACTACAAATACATATAGAACTTCACCCCGTGCCCGTCAGACAAGATCTGATAAATCCAATTGATTGCCTGAGCCCCCGGAATGTGTCAAGCACTGAAGATAAAATCACATCTTTGCAATCCGGCGACCTTTCCAAAAATTGCTTAGACAACATTAATGGTACTTCTGAAGACAGTGAGGGTCTAAATGACTCCATCGAGACTATACATGATCCCATGAATTCAACGGATTTTGGGGATATAACTACAAAAGGGATCCAATAGATCCCCCTTTGGGGGAAATCCAATAAACTTGAGGGAGAATATTGGGATCTCGCAAAAACATGGGAAAAGTAAAATAACAGCTAAGTTAAAAAGCACCCAAAAACCTATACAGCTAAGGAATGGTAGCAAAGACAGCAAACCTCAAGAAAAAAAGAGATGACTACGTAAGATAATTCCACACAGATCATTGATGTCTGTACCTATGGGGTCAGTAGACAGCTTTTTATAAAAAAAATGCAAACCAGGCAGCGTTGAATTCAGGTGAACTATCTGATGCTGAGATGCTGGCGGGTGCTTATGTCCCCATGAATCAAGTGAAACTAGAAAACCCTGGTTTTGTTTGGTCAGTCCTAAGAACTACAAGGTCCCCTATTTTAGGCATAAAGAAGAGCCTAAACCCCCTGGACAGCTTGGCCAACAACTGCCGGGATCATTTTAGGTTTGGAGAGGCTAAAACAACATCACAGAAAGCAAATTATTTATGTCCGTTACTATGAATGGAATCAATTAGAAAGCCAGCTCACGCAGAGCAAAAAAATGACAACCTGGATAGTTTGGAATGCATCAAAGAACCCAAGCTGGCTTTAATCCCGCCTGGGGAACCCAGGAGCGAAAATTCCAACTCTACGGAAGATACTGTTTCAATCGTTGTCGGTTCACCTGACCCTCTACCGACTTGAGACAATACATCTTCTTGGATTGACACAAGTACCTGCCAAGATCCAGGCATGAGAAATGGAGATGAAACATCAAATCACCCCAAGATGAGATCAAAGCAATCCATGAGCAATTCAGAGAACCTCTCAGTTCGCTCACCACTGCAAAATAGAAGATAACCAAATCTACTCACACAGAGTGGCAAGGAGACACCTTACAAAAAAAACAGATCTCTTTGCCATAATGTGTGTTCTAACGATTGCCCTGGCGGCCTTCAGTAAACTTTACAAATCTTTAAAATACACACTCAAGGACCACGCAACACATCTAAGCTAACAGACAATACATACAAAATCGTCTGTAAGAAATGTATACAGAGAAGTTGAACTTTCAGAATCATCTGAATCTAGAAAACCATTGAACGGATGTGTGGTCCTGAAATTGTGTTCAAATAACCCACTTACTGGACGTTCAGGGGAGGAACCGAACATGAAAAAGGCAAAAACACACCACCAGCCCCTCACCTCATAGCCGGAGGGAAATGTCATTCATACAGATCCTGTAAACTATCCCCTGTTTGCACAGAGGAAAGAGAACAAACAACCTGAAGGAAGACAAGTAATGATCATAGATACCTATGAGGTTGTTTCACCGCTTCAAAAGAGAAAAGAGCTCAAACCCCCTAAAGTGATTCCTGTCCCTGCACAGAGAAAGCGGGCAGTGGCAAGCTCAGGAAACATCCTGTGCACTCAACTGAAAAAACGGGAAACCGATGTGCCATTTCCCACAGATCCTTATTGATGAATCAGAGGTCATATAGACTTAATGGACCTATCACAATACTCTGTAGAATAATTTGAGTCAGAATTGCAGATTCCAACACAGGAGAAGACCCAACCAGCAGCAAATTTAAGTATGTCTGGTCTCCAGCATACATTAGATGAAAAACAACCTAGGAACTTTATGACCTTGCTGACAGATGCGAAAATTGTCAAAAGGCCAGTGATCATTGCAATGTAGAGCCAATGCTCAACCAATAAGAGATGAAGAGACCAAGGTAGTCACTCACAATAAGTTACTAAAGCCCCCCGACATAAAAAATAGCAAAGTATGTCAAAATCAGAGTCGAGAAAGAAGCACATCAGCAGAGAAACCAAGGGCATGCAAGACCCTGAGGCGGAAAAGGAAAAGCACGTCACCACATAAATCTACTAGAGGAAAAAATCAAATTCAAGGAAATGATTAAATCAAAGAGAAGAACTGAATAAGGAGCGATAGATTCCTTACAGTCAAAAGATAAAGAGTCAACACACTTTCAAGCTGGCGCGAATGGGAAACAAACAGGACAACACTATTCTTAATAGGAAAAACGTCATGACTCTGTTCCACTCTTTTCCCAATTTGCGACAGATTCAATCAGAAGATGTGAAGATAGTGGAATTTGGTACCACAGGAAGTGTGTATTTACTCATACCTTCATTAGTAATCCGCATGATGCTGACTGCGGCTATGGAAAGTTTCCAAAAGTTATGCTTCGACTTACTTGATTACTCAAGTGAGAATATTCCTCCCAAAGATTAAGATTGTAAAAGCAGAACATCTAGTCAGCACTCAGATCGATTGAGATCAAAAGAAGATAACATCAGAGAAAATATATTAAGAGAAACAAAAAAGAGAGAATCAGAATCAAATCATACAAGTGGAAATCGTCGAGCTAGAGAGGAGGCAGATAATGAGAATTGGCTTGGACCCTTAGGATCTCTAGAAGATGATTCTGTTACGCTCACCTGGTTCCACGGGGACGCCACACAGCAGTTGGGACTCAGGTATCCTTCTCTGCGGTTCCCAGGTGTGACCAGCGGGAGCGTTCTGCCTGGAATACAGGTGGGCTATGTTCAAGACTGGGCAACTGCGGTAAACAGTCCCCCACCACTCTGTATGCCCGCGACCCCACTGGACCTCTCCTCACCTTGTTTTTAAAGCAGGTGTGTTCTCCGTCCTGCCTTCTTGGCAGGGGCGCGTTGTGCTTGGTGGGCTATCGAGTTACTTCACTGATGCCGGCCCGCTTTTAGTCTTTCAGGTAGGTCTTATTGCTGTGCTATATTATAGTCCTTGCATGCCTTTTCGGTTTAACTAATGTCTTTTCTCTTTCTTAGGTGCGCGGAAGTCCAATATGTGGCATAGACTGAATTGGTTCTCGCTGGTAAGTAATGGCTTTTTTAGAGCGCCTTGATGCGGTGAGTAGGCGCTAAGCGCAGAGCTATGATGCCTTGCCTCTTGCATGGAATTCCTGAGGCGATCCTGGTCGAGGTGCGGCTTGTGAGGTTAGCTTTCGGCACCGTTCATTAAATTGTAAAAATGTCTAATGCCTTGTTTCTTCCTTTTTTCAGATCCCTCGGTTCGAGAGGAGCACTGGTTCCAGAGTGCTGGTCTCAAGAGCCGTGGACAGCTAACAATGAAATTACAGGTAAGCTGCTACTGCTAACAATATCAATATCAATTTTCTCCTTTACAGATGCTGTTCTTCTGAGGTTCGCGGGTGCAGCTGAACACGGTGAGCGTCACGTTGCAGAATTGCAAAGTAATAATAATAATAATAATAATTTGGCATTTATATATCAGGTATCTGAGCGCTGCTTTTTATTACCCATGGTGTGTGGTGCTCATTTATCGACCTCGGAAGGATGAAAGGCTGAGTTTGACCCGGCCGGGATTCGAACCTGCGTTAGCAGGCTCTGCACAGATGTCAAACCGAGCGCTCTACTCGCTGCGCCACCTGACCGGCTTACACGAAGCGTGTTATCCCAGTCGGGCGTGGTTTAAATAGCTTCAAGAAAGTAATCCAGGTAAAATAGTTCCTATGGTACTACACCCAAAAATACCACACCGCATAGCTTGGTTCCAAGGAGCCAAGCTATGTGGATGCCTCCATGTTGATTGACACTGAAATAAAGTAGTTACCAATACCAGTCCTTTATCAAGTATGAGCCTGGTGCCAAAGGCTCGAGGACTGGCCCCAAGAAGGCCTAGGCCAAGGATGCGTGGTTTTAGTGGAGACCCTTCCTGGCCCATGGGCTTGCCAGGGGGTCTTCTGGATGGGGGTTGTGACAGATTCTGGGAAAAGAAGTGGAAGGGATAAGATGATCTACCAGGATCCCTTGGAGATCGGTTGAGTACCAAGAGGACCTCTCCCTAGGTTAACAGTGACTCTTGAGCCAGAAGAAACTTCACTGGAACAGAGGGACCAGACCAAGGATCAAGACAAAGAATCCCCAAGGTACGAACATCAAAAATGGACCTGAATTTCGAAAGCGTTGGTGACCAGAAGATAGCCATCCAGAGAGGCTACAACCCCTCGAGATCTCAACACGAAGGATCAGAAATTGCCTGTGGTAGAACAACCAATAACCATGGGCTCTTGGAACACCAGAGGATTTAGCCATCTCCTGGAACCCAATGATGTCAATTTGGGTGCTTTTAACATCTTGTGTCTCCAGGAGACATGGCTAACCAGAAATCCCTACCTGGATGGCTTTGAAACTTACTTGCCACCGGCGGTAAAGGGTCCAATAGGTCGTCCGTCCTCTGGGCTGTTGACAGCAATACGCTCTGGAAGCAAATTCTATCACATAAAGCCTTTAACTACCAATATCTTCTTTCAAGTGTCACTTCTTAATTGGAGACAAGAAAAACACCAAAATATGAGCAGTCAAGGGGACAGCCTGATACTGATTAATACATATTGTAATCCCCTGGCTATAACAAATGAAAAATTCATGAAAATGGCTAAGAACATTCTTGATGAAGCCTATATAACCTTTCAAATGAAATGTATCATAATATGTGGTGATTTGAATGCTACTTGTCTGAAATCGAAAGGAAACTAGAAAAATATTTTAAAAATGCCTCTAACTGTGGTGAGAGGATTTTTATGGTCATCTCTGATGGCCTCCCGCAATCTACATAACCTCCACATATTAACAAAAGAAGATACAGATCAGATCCCAACCTGGGAGACAAACGGACAAAGTGCCAACATAGATGACATTTTTGTATCCAGATAACTGCTCTCTCGAATTAGTGAGTTTCAAATGATGAGAACCAACAACAGAGATCATAATCTTTTGAGGGCCAGGTGGATCACAAGACGGGAGACAAGATCAAGAATGATGGCAGAGTTGAGGCTTGTCGTGGCGGACCTCGCCTCAGACTGAGTGCAAAGACAACTACAGAGCTAACTGCTACCTACAATCAGACTAGTACTACTAGTATAGATGGACAATTGGCAGGTTCCATAGAAAGCAGTGTGCAGCCGGAAATCCAGAGAATTCTTGACCTTAATAAAAACAACTACAAAGCATACAAATAAATCTCTGGAAAATAATTTAGACAAAAAGGTTTGGACTGACTATTTCACAGCTCTCTTCCAAAAACCAAATAAAACCCTGATAACATCCCAGGAGAAGAGCACCTCTGTATGGAATGTTCTGTGTAAAATGGAAGAGATTAAGAAGACAATGGGCCTCATTACGAGTCGCCCGGTATGGAAATAACGGTGGGGGTAAACCCGCCGCCACCGTTGTTTCCATACCGGGAGATCTCGAGTCCTGCAGGTGGAGGTGTCATTCCCGCCAGGTCTGACCTGATGGGTTTAACACCGCCCGCCTGCAGGCAGATGTGGAAACACCGGCACCATCACGAGATGGTGCCGGTGTTTCCATGGTGCCCATTCCCATTGAGCCCTATGGGACTCCATGGGAATGGGGATTTACCGAATTCTGCCTCCGGAATCCCTGAGTCACCGGGGTTGTAATGCCCTGGTAATTCTGGGAATCATGGAGGCGGAATGGTAATACGAATCCAGCGGTAACTAAGCCGGAAAAAACAGCAGGTTACCGCCAGACTCGTAATGAGTCCCAATATTAAAATTGAACACTTCAAGGGTCCCAGGCCAAGATGGAATTACCAATGCAGATTTAAAAGAACATCCACAAGAATGGGTGGTCTTTATCCAGTTATTAGGAACTGCATGGAAATGAGAACTATTCCATCATCATGGAAAACATCAATTGTGGTTCCTATCTATAAGAGTGGACCCAGAGAAATGGCAAAAAACGATCATCCCATAGCTCTATTGGATGTGATTGGTAAGGTCTTTGGGTCTCTGATGTTGGACAGTTATCAATCCTGGGCCAGAGCATCCGGTAACGAAGACCCTTTTCAATCAGGGTTTGTAAAAGATGCGGCAACATCATCAAACATCTACTTCTGAGTACGCTAAAGGGAAGAATTTTGGATGGCAGCCAAATTATCTTTTTGGCTTTTGTTGACCTTGTCCAAGCATTCCACCAGGTCAATCGTGAAATCTTGTGGGAGAAATTGGCATCATGAAAATGCCCCGATAACATCTTAGAGGCAATTAAATCACTCCATCAAAACAAATCAATGAGAGTATGTTTGAGCAGGGGAGGCAGCTTTTCGAAAGAAGTTTATACTGCAAGAGGGGTTAAACAGGTGTGTCTCCTAGCACCTATCCTTTCCAATTCGTACCTCTGGGACGTTAAATACACAGAATCTAATGTTAGCTCTTTCCCACCAACAATAGGGAAGGTAAAAGTTTCCTGCCTTCTCTATGCGGATGATTTAATTCTATAAGACCATACAGTGATCGGACGTCAACGCCAACTAAGTAATTTGGCTAATTACATCCCTGAGAAAAACTTAGAAGTTAACAAAAAAAAATAAGCTAATGATTATGGAGGACAAAGAAAAATGGAACGTTCCACTGGAAATTGTAAGGACAGGAAATAGAGCAAGGAAAAGAGTTCAAATTCTTGGTAGTCACCTTGAGCAACAAACGAGAAGCTCCAATGCAAACAAACCTAATTGAAAAGGTGAAAAAACTCATGTCACAAGCCAGAGCGATTGATAGAATGTATGACCCATTCTCAATGATCCCGTTCATACAATTTTACAAAGGAAAGGTCATCCCATCGCTGATATATGGCTCAGATATGCTGTCAATGATCCCGAGGGAGACCTGGCTACGACTGGAAGGTCTTTTTTGGCGATGAATGCTGAATTTACCGATATCAACACCAATGGCATCAATACGCTATGAACTATGTCTCCCATCGCTGCAATCAATGGTAAAAAGGAACTTGTTGATGCTTTATAGAAAAACACTTATAAGCAATTGCACAACTATTCTCGGCATTGTAAAGACAGAAATTGAAAAAGAAGAAGGGCAAACTATTGATAAACTGGGTGCAAAACAACAAGGGGAGCCTGGAGGAGAAAAATTCCAGAGAAGATGAATCAATCCAAAATCCCAACAAGAGGAAAAAAAAAAAACTGGAAGAGTGGGACTGGATTCAGACGATCTCCCTGGCCTCTAGAAACAAACTGACAACTCATTTGCCACCAGCAAAAAGGAAAGTTAACAAACTTCCGATCTATATGGAGAAATTTCCTAACAAGTCACTGTGTAACACCTCCTTACGCACACGTCTGAACCTCCTCCGGACAAATGCAAAAAAGACACTCATTATCTGACGACAGTCCTCTTATTGCTCTGATTTCAAGATTGTAGAACTTCAGGAAACAATCAGACATCTGCTACTATCTTGTGATGGACTAGCTACATTAAGAAATACACATATAAGCCATCTATTTACGGATCTTCGAATTTGGAATGAAGAAGACTGGTGGCCACACTTAATCGAAGGAGAAAACTCATCCTATGTAATATCAGTTGCTCAGTTCTTCCAGAAATTGGAGCTCCAGAAATAGAGACCTAAGGAAACAGATCTTATCATGGATACTATACATATATGACACTGGTTTTAGAGGGACTGGAATGAAAGAATGTAAACCTGTAAACATTGCATGTCAACTGAATCAAGAAATAAAAAAACAAATTTAAAAAAGTTGCAAGACTAAGGGAAACAAAGTTTCCCAGTATTGACAGCCTGAATGACGTAACAGTTTCCCCATAACAGATGAGCAAAAGACAGTGTAGTGAAGCTTAAGGCTTTGCTGCACTGTGCAAAGTAGAGGTCAGGATCAAAAATAAAAACAAAACGTTTGGGGGTCCATTAAAATGGAAGGAAAGGTGCAATAAAGAGAAATCTTTCAAAACACCATTGTGGGATAAATTAACCCTCCCAGTTGGGCTTTAATACATCACTTTGCTGCAGTGGTGCAAGAAACAGCAAAATGAGCGCCCTGACTCCTGTGCGCGCCAGGATCTCTAAACTGCATTTTTGCAACAACCAGAACATGGATACACCACCCTGCCACACACATTTCAGGTGGAGTGGAACAGAGTACTCACTGTAGGAATGTGCCAGTGTGCTCTGCAACATTTAACATCGAGTGAAGTGAAAGAGGCAGCATTACTTTGCTGAAAACTCAAAATGGCTCTTTAAAAAACACCTCTTTCAACCTTTAAAAGTGCTTCTTGGTGCTAAACTCATCCAATCCTTATGAACCACTGTGATTAAAAAGGCTCTGCAATGCCCAGGATCATCAATTGTGTCTCAGAAGAACCAGGCCTCATTTGAATGACAGCTCCTTTCTTTGAAAACTTGGTAGAAATCATTACTGCATAAGGAACAGAAGTTATAAAAAATGACAGATTACAGGGAAAGTATTGATGTTGTGAGCAGAACATTTTGTACATATATCCCCTGGGTAAATGTGCATCTGTGTATACAATTGGGGAATTTTACCAAGACCAAAATATGTCAGAAAGGCAAATCCAGGCCCCAAAGACTTGGGGTTTGGATTGAAATATGACGCACAAAATATGTAACCTGTGTATCTGATTTTCCCAGAGGTTGCAACTGCATAAATATGCGTTTGTGGCAAAATTAGATTTTGGTTCCAATATCTAGGGGAGGTTTCTAGACATTGTAAAAATCACCCCATAAACATGACATCCCTTTTCTGTGATCCAATCAGCGAAGAGCTAGGAGGAGACTTCTACCTTGCCCAATCCTGTTATTAGAGGCGGGAGTAGTAAGCCTGCCCTGGTCATATACTTTAGTGATGTCATCTGGTATGACAAATAAGGGCCCTTGACAGCACACACAGACACTGACTCCTGACTTTCTTCTGAATTCCTGCGTGGCGTCCGGTTGCTGATTTTTTCATCCGGTTTGATCCTGATTCCTGATTCCAGATTTTCATTACAAAGCAAAGGCCTATGTATTGCTGACCCCATTTTCAGCTAGGCCTCAAATTCTAAAAAATTCCAAAAACCCAAGGGAAGCATCCTGATCCAGTGTCATGATCTCTGCTTCCAAAAGGTCAGGGTTTTCCCAACTCCCTTGGAAGCAGATCCATAACCCAGGTTCCGAGTGCCAACCAGTCCCAATTGGGACCTTTTGGACCCAGTCCTGGCGCCAGTGGCACCAGGCTCATAAATATGCCCAGTCCCACCGCTGGAAGCGCCGGGCTCATAATGCTTGGGTGGACTTACCTGCAGCAGACCATGCTGCTTACTTGCCTGCCAGTTGAGCCTCTGATCCTCTTCTGTTTGGAACTACTTTTCCTGTTGGGTGGGGCTGGAGCCACTCCCTAGATTTAGAAAACTGGAACTCTTCTGGAAGGCAGGAACTCTTTTCTTACCAGGAACTCTTTTCTTACTTAGGCGTGGCTGTGGAAGGAGACACCTAAGCACTACAGGAGGCTATTTAAACCACACCCGGTGGATGAATCTTGCTTTGCGTTATTCTGCACCCTCTGCAGCAGGACGCTCATCGTGTCTTCTGCATCCAGTCCTGGGCCTAAGGAAAAAGGCTTACCATCCTGAATCCAGTCTTCAGCAACACCTATAAAGACAAGAAAGAACAGGTTAGCATTCCGGCATCTGAAAGGCAAAGGCTTACCTACTCTTCGTGCGCTCCGGAGGTCTTCATACTGCATTCCGGCATCTGAAAGACAAAAGCTTACCAACTCTTCGCACGCTCCGGAGGCCTTCGGCGCTGCATCCGCATCTGAAAGACAAAACAAGGTGCGTTTAAAGACATTGGGGAACTTTAATACTCATGTGCCATTACTCCTTTCCACATCTAATCCAGTGGGTATTCCGGCACCCTGCAGCCGCTCCGAACTCGTACCTGCAAAATAAAAAGACAGTTAGAGCGCATCGTGAAACAGGCAACAAGCGCTTACTCACGTGCTTCCAGGCGCTTCTATTCATCACACGGGCTCCATCTTCAACTCACTTCAGCCCGTCATCCGCCATCGCCGGAACCCTGCAAAACAAGAGACATCATTACTAAAGACTAAAAAGACATTTGAATGACTCGAAACTTACCGTTCGTGCAGTAAACGACGGACAGCAGTCCTCTGAAGTCAAGAGGCCTGTGCTACCTATCCAGTGAAGAAACTGGCTACAGCACCCTGCCCCGAGGCAGATGGAGAGCTTGGCATTCACTTACCTAAGGTGAGAGCGTTAACCTTTGGGGGTCTACAGGAGAGGAGAAGAGGAAAGAGATAGGGACACCCCAATAACCCCAGTTCATTAACCCCATATTTTCTATCTGCAGACATCTTACTCTACACGTCAGGCATACAGTGCACAGAGGTCCAGCCCAAAGAGCCAACCGGGTGCTACACATCACCTTTGAAGATACGGTAGTCGCCCAGTCAAGACCGGCGCCTCTGCGAGAATCAGGTGAGCGTTACAGAACGCAAAGCCTACTGCAAAACTCTCGCCCAGGCGCTATGGAAACCTCGGATACTGACCCCCTAGCCCGGTTACTTGGGAAACTAAGGTCAGAAGTGCATGCAACTCGTCAGGAAACGAATGCTCTAAGAAGGGAACTAATTATTTCCAAGGAGAGAACAGACAATCTTGCTAGACAAGTGCTACAGTCACAAGCCGTACAGACCCCGTTACCCGCATCAGGGGCAAATCTTCCTTCAACATCCTCTATGAATCCAGTGCAGATCAACCTACCTGGGAATGTACCTCTGGCCCCGCCCGAGCGATTTTCTGGTGACCCAAAGAGGTTTGCAGTATTTATCAATCAGTGCCGGTTGCACTTCTTATGCCGGCCAGCAGCCTTTCCAACTGATCAAGCTAAAGTAGCTTTTGTACTTTCGTACCTTAGTGGCAATGCGGCAAACTGGTCGATCCCTCTAGTTCATCAAGATGATCCGGTTCTCCATGATTTTCAAGCCTTTCAGCTTAGTATGGAAAAACTGTTCGCAAGACATTCACAGGGGCAGGCCTTGGACAATGAGCTTCTTTCGTTGCGACAAGGTAATCAAGACCTTTTGGCTTATATTGCATCTTTCAATAGACTAATAGTGGAAACTCAATGGCCTGAGGACAAAAGGATTACGCTGTTTTATAGAGGTCTACGTGGAGAGCTCAAAGACGTTTTAGCCCAAGTAGTGAATCCCCCACAAGACTGTTCGGATTACATAGACTTGGTCGTTCAAATAGATCACAGGCTGCAGAACAGGAAGGCCGATCGTTCCAAGTTTGATGCTCGAGTATTTTCCAAACCGCCAACTCCTTCCAAAGGAGTAGACTCCGGGGAACCCATGCAAATAGGGGGTCTGAAAGGTCCTCTAACACAACGGGAGCGGGATAGGAGGAAACAGTTGCAATTATGCCTATATTGCGGAAACTCAGGGCACTTTCTTCGAGACTGTCCGGTGAAACCTGCCAAGAAGGCAGTAGGAGCTGCAGTTACCAAAGTTACAAACTCTGAGCAGGGAAACGACCTCGCCCGACAAGAATAGAGGTCCTCTTGCCGAGCGTAAAAACCAGTTCCGTGACCTCGCATTTCGTGATACCTATGGTCCTCATTAGCCCTGATAATCCGGATCGATTACATGCAATTGAAGCTTACGTCGACAGCGGTGCCATCGGCAATTATGTGGATCATGAAATGGTTTTGAGGATGAATCTAACTCTTTGTCCCAAGGTTGTAAAGGACATCATTACTACGGTGGATGGTACGGAGATAGCCTCCGGGCCAGTAAAGCATACCACTCAAGAAGTGATGCTAGTAAGTCAAGATGGACACCATGAGAAGATCGTGTTCGATGTGATCAAGGCCCCTCAGTTTCAGATTATTCTAGGAATACCTTAGTTAGAGAAACACAATCCTCTGATCGATTGTCGAGCAAGAACGGTCCAGTTTCCAGAATGTGTCTCTACTTGTCACCCTCCACCTGGTGTTGCACTGGCCGCAATTTCTTCAGAGACTCCCCAGTTACCTCCCGAATACCTAGAATACCAAGATGTTTTCCGGAAGGATCAGGCTAACTCTCTACCTCCTCATAGGTCTTATGACTGCCAGATAGACCTGATACCTGGATCTACTCCTCCTTGTAGTAGACTTTATGCCCTCACCGAGCCTGAGAACCTTCACCTTCGACAATACCTGGATCAATACCTGGCAAATGGGTTTATTCGTCCTTCCAAGTCCCCTGCTTCTCCAGCTTTGTTCTTCGTTCCAAAAAAGGAAGGAGACCTTAGAACTTGTATCGATTGTCGCTCCCTGAACCAGATCACCGTTAAGAATAGATATCCGTTACCTTTGATCCCTGAACTCCTGGACCAAGTCAGAAAAGCATGCATATATACAAAGCTGGATCTTAGAGGAGCTTACCACTTGGTACGAGTAAAGGAGGGCGATGAATGGAAGACAGCCTTCGGCACCAAGTATGGGCTATTTGAATATCAGGTCATGCCCTTCGGACTTTGCAATGCCCCGGCCGCCTTTCAATATTTTATGAACGATGTCCTCAGAGAGCTCATAGATGTATGTGTTGTTGTTTACATTGACGACATCCTCGTTTATTCTTCATCGGAATCTGAACATCGGAAACACGTGAAAATGGTCCTCGAAAGATTGCGTCAACACAAACTTTTCGCTAAGTTGGAAAAATGTGTTTTCAACGTGACTGAAGTTGAATTCTTGGGATTCATATTATCACCTGGCGGAGTGCGTATGGATTCAAAGAAGGTCGATGCAGTTCTCAAATGGACATTACCATCCTCCGTAAAAGGTGTGCAAAGCATGTTAGGCTTCGCTAACTTTTACCGCAGGTTTATTCCCGAGTTCTCTCGAATAGTCCAGCCCATCACTGCCTTGTTAAAGA
This sequence comes from Ambystoma mexicanum, assembly GCF_040938575.1. NCBI lineage: Eukaryota > Metazoa > Chordata > Amphibia > Caudata > Ambystomatidae > Ambystoma > Ambystoma mexicanum. Next base: position 806,478,817 of record NC_090934.1, read on the forward strand.
AAAACAAACGTTTTGAATGGTCTACCGAGGCGGAACAAGCTTTCCAGGATTTGAAGACTAAATTTATCTCTGCACCAATCTTAAAACACCCTCGCCCCGAACTCCCCTACATCGTGGAAACTGATGCTTCAAGCCTTGCCATGGGGGCAGTTCTATCACAAAAGGACCCGGTAACCAATCAGTTGCATCTCGTGGCATTTTGGTCCCGCAAATTCTCGCCTCCTGAAGTCAATTACACGATTACTGACAAGGAACTTCTGGCTATCAAGTCTGCCTTTAAGGCTTGGCGGCATTATCTGCTGGGGGCCCGACACACCGTTACTGTGATTACGGATCACCGAAACCTGCAATATTTGAAAACCACAAAAGCCCAATCCTCTAGACAACTCCGTTGGGCATTATTCTTTGCCGAGTTTGACTTCATAATTACCTATCGACCTGGTACAAAGAACGGTAAAGCCGATGCCCTTTCTCGGATGGGAGTGGAAGAACACTTGATCAACCCTAAACCTGTACCAATCATTCCCGAACAAAGAATTCTGGGTGTAATCGCCACAGAATCCATAGAGGAAGTTAAGGATAAAGCCAGGCAACTTGTAACTCCAGCAGATATACAGAATTGGCATCTGCAGGGAAAGGACTTTGCAGTAAAGGACAACTTATTGTATTTCCAAGAACGATTATACCTACCCAGCACAGATTTACAGAAAAAAGTAATCTCTTGTTATCACGACTCTTTAATGGAAGGTCATCCCGGTATAGCCAAGACCTCAGAAAAGATCAAGCGCTACTTCTGGTGGCCGTCTTGGAAAAAAGATATCAGAGACTTTATAATGTCCTGTGGAGTATGCGCCCAAAACAAGAGTCAAAAGGAAAGACCAGCAGGCCTCTTACGCCCTATTGACATCCCACCTCGCCCTTGGCATACGCTTTCTATGGACTTCATCACCGATCTACCTCCATGCTCCGGATACAATACGATTCTAGTAATCGTGGACTTATTCTCCAAGATGGCGCATTTCATTCTGCTCAAAGGCTTGCCAACAGCAGCAACTCTGGCCCGAGAATTTCTCGAAAACATCGTCCGACTGCACGGTTTTCCTTCGGTTCTAATTTCGGATCGAGGTAGTCAATTTATTTCTCATTTTTGGCGAAGTTGCTGTCGGTCGGCTCAATTTGATGTGAGACTATCGACCAGTCACCACCCTCAGACCGACGGACAAACCGAGAGGACCAATCAAACTCTGGAACAGTATTTACGCTGCATGCTGCAACAAACTGAAAAAACTTGGAAAGATATCCTTTGGATAGCCGAGTATGCCTACAATAACTCTGTCCATTCGGGAACTGGGAAAACCCCGTTTTTTCTTTTGTACGGCAGTCACCCTCGAACCTCGGAGTTGGATCCCCTCCAAGATCTTGAAACACCAGCAGTAGACTACCTGCATTCTACAATCACCCAAGCCTTTAAGGAAGCTGTTTCTCACCTTCAAAGGGCTAAAGAACAATACAAGAAAGGAGCAGATCAACATCGGAAGGAAGCCCCTCACTATCAAGTAGGGGATCAAGTCTGGTTATCCACCAAATATCTATCTCTAAAAGGGCCACGCACATTCAACCCAAGATACCTTGGTCCCTATTCCATCACTACCATAGTAAACCCAGTAGCGGTCAAGTTGGACTTGCCCCCACACATGAAGATACATCCGGTCTTCCACGTCTCTCTATTAAAACCCGTGCAACCTCAAACCCGACTAACCAAATCTCCAAAACCTATCCTAGTGGATGGAGAACTTGAGTTTGAAGTCAAAAGCATTCTGGACTCCAAGATCTCCAAATCTAAACTATTCTACCTAATTGAATGGAAAGGCTACGGCCCCCAAGAGAGATCCTGGGAACCTGCTGAATATGTCCACGCTCCTCGCCTAATCAAAAGATTTCACCGAACATTTCCTGACAAGCCAAAACCCCCGGAGAAGCCCGGTTTGGGAGGGGCCTTGAGGGGGGGTACTGTCATGATCTCTGCTTCCAAAAGGTCAGGGTTTTCCCAACTCCCTTGGAAGCAGATCCATAACCCAGGTTCCGAGTGCCAACCAGTCCCAATTGGGACCTTTTGGACCCAGTCCTGGCGCCAGTGGCACCAGGCTCATAAATATGCCCAGTCCCACCGCTGGAAGCGCCGGGCTCATAATGCTTGGGTGGACTTACCTGCAGCAGACCATGCTGCTTACTTGCCTGCCAGTTGAGCCTCTGATCCTCTTCTGTTTGGAACTACTTTTCCTGTTGGGTGGGGCTGGAGCCACTCCCTAGATTTAGAACACTGGAACTCTTCTGGAAGGCAGGAACTCTTTTCTTACCAGGAACTCTTTTCTTACTTAGGCGTGGCTGTGGAAGGAGACACCTAAGCACTACAGGAGGCTATTTAAACCACACCCGGTGGATGAATCTTGCTTTGCGTTATTCTGCACCCTCTGCAGCAGGACGCTCATCGTGTCTTCTGCATCCAGTCCTGGGCCTAAGGAAAAAGGCTTACCATCCTGAATCCAGTCTTCAGCAACACCTATAAAGACAAGAAAGAACAGGTTAGCATTCCGGCATCTGAAAGGCAAAGGCTTACCTACTCTTCGTGCGCTCCGGAGGTCTTCATACTGCATTCGGCATCTGAAAGACAAAAGCTTACCAACTCTTCGCACGCTCCGGAGGCCTTCGGCGCTGCATCCGCATCTGAAAGACAAAACAAGGTGCGTTTAAAGACATTGGGGAACTTTAATACTCACGTGCCATTACTCCTTTCCACATCTAATCCAGTGGGTATTCCGGCAACCTGCAGCCGCTCCGAACTCGTACCTGCAAAATAAAAAGACAGTTAAGAGCGCATCGTGAAACAGGCAACAAGCGCTTACTCACGTGCTTCCAGGCGCTTCTATTCATCACACGGGCTCCATCTTCAACTCACTTCAGCCCGTCATCCGCCATCGCCGGAACCCTGCAAAACAAGAGACATCATTACTAAAGACTTTAAAAAGACATTTGAATGACTCGAAACTTACCGTTCGTGCAGTAAACGACGGACAGCAGTCCTCTGAAGTCAAGAGGTCTGTGCTACCTATCCAGTGAAGAAACTGGCTACAGCACCCTGCCCCGAGGCAGATGGAGAGCTTGGCATTCACTTACCTAAGGTGAGAGCGTTAACCTTTGGGGGTCTACAGGAGAGGAGAAGAGGAAAGAGATAGGGACACCCCAATAACCCCAGTTCATTAACCCCATATTTTCTATCTGCAGACATCTTACTCTACACGTCAGGCATACAGTGCACAGAGGTCCAGCCCAAAGAGCCAACCGGGTGCTACACATCACCTTTGAAGATACGGTAGTCGCCCAGTCAAGACCGGCGCCTCTGCGAGAATCAGGTGAGCGTTACATCCAGCCTGGCTTGCTGCCAATCACTGCATGCTGCTGCTAACCTACCCTGATGATCTGTAGGATCCAGTAACCAGAAGTGCTACCCGGTATCCAGTCCATGCCCGCTGATTTTGTCCAGCTGTCTTGTGTTAGACTACATCCGTGTGCTGACCTTGACCGTCCAAAATTCTAAATTAAAGTGAACTGTAAGTATAAATAGGAATCATAGAAAGCCATAGCATACCTTGCCTTGTCATATCCCAATCTCTAAACCATCCTATCCTTACCTTCATAACTTGTAACATTGTCAGAATCCTTATTGCAATCCTGTCCTTGATTTATATTGTAAGCGCCATTTCTTTAGTCATTTTTATCTTGTGTAAATCCTAAACTATCAATCCTATTTCGAGTGATCTGACTGGTTCCACCAGGGCGGGCGCTGGGGATCTGGGGTTGAAGTCATGAATCAACGCTAGAGCTTACTGTGTCCCTCTTTGGTATTCTAGCCGGAACGCTCTAGTACAGAGAAAAACGTAGAGTAAAACTGTTCTTGTACCAATTGAATTTCTTTTATGTTTTCACTACCCAATTTTCTAAAAATGCCTCTTATTCTACATTGCATATCTCCCTCAGGTTAACAGCTAGAGACCTCATTTCAATTCTTGATTATACCTAAGACCTATAGCTACACCCAACCCAAAAACATCAATTTTTATTGAAAACCATTTGGTAAATTTTAGGCGCGAATGAACTTTTTTGCAAAGTTTTAAATGTGTTATTTTTATTCTAAATTATTTTCAACCTCCCATTCAAATTCGAATTGTGTATTTTTGCTCAAACTATTGCTTATTGTTGTGTATGGCTTAGCTTTGCAGAAGGAATGTTGTGATGTCATGTGGTGTGTTTATGCCTGAGTGATGGAATGCATGGGTGAATGTTCTAACCTGGTCAGTTGTTCAGCCAGAGACCTGGGTGATGGGCTGCCAGTGTTTTATTGTCCTATATGTAACTTATTGATTGACTGCTTGTAATGATAATAATAAACCTAGCAAGTCAACCTAAAAAGGCTGGGAGTCACTTCACTACAATGGCGACGAGTTGGTCTTTTAAAAGAAGAATCTACGCGTGAAACAGATGTAAAGCTGGTGCCATGCTGCGGGGGGTGCAGGAAGGAAGAAGAGGACAACACTGCCCCCAAATAAAGTAAGCCCCATCACCCAGGGTGGCAAGGTACTGCAGGGCTGAAAAAGGGAAGCCAACTCTTGAGTTGAAGAAAGTGTAGTTGTTTTCATCAGCAGGAGAGAGAGGCAGAGCTGGGTCCCATAAGCAGGAGAGGGAAAAACGGATTGGTTATTAGCCAGATTATTATGATCCAGTGACATCTTTATGGAGTCATCTTCCCAGTTTTGGGGTGCCAATTAATGGAAGATGCATAGCGCTTGGATGTTGGGCATGAATTGCATGGCAGGTTAAGCGAGTCTCATGTGCAGGAGAGAGGAGTCTGATGGTCTGGAGAATAACTGCTGTGGTTATGTGCACTAAAAACTGCTGCTCCGGTTATGTGCACTGAAGTCTAACATCATAGCTGGGCTTATGTGCATGTCATTACTGCACGTACAACTACGGGAAGCTGTCCCATCTGTGCATTGGACAGTTCGAGCTGGGTCCCATAAGGGAAGACAGTGGTATATAGAAGATCTGGTGGTCAAAGGATTGGAGTGGTTGGACAAACCTGCAATGAGTACTAATGCAGGGAATCAGAATACATAATGGAGGTTGGTAAAAGCTGCGCAGCTTGGCAACATTGTGGACACATCTGCACAATGGAGATGTTTGGACATGGTACGGCGTGGGACAGATCCATGGAGCCTGATTTGGGTAAAACCCTGGACATGGTACAGCCTGGGACAGATCCATGGAGCCTGGATTTGGGTAAAACTACGTATGCTTTAAGCTATGGAGCTATGGATTTGGATAAAATGGTTGAAGTTGCTTGCTCTATGGATTGAAGGAAAATGTACTATGTGGAGCATCCTTGTGTGCACTTTGCTTATGTGCTTATCTGTGTTTCATTTACTTTGATGCACATAGATGGATTGCAGGCTGGTATCTGGTGTTTTGTTTTTAAGTATGGATGGGTATGGTTTGGATGTGATGAGTGTGTTTTAGTTTTAACACTCTTGAGGATTTTCAGTTTAGGGTCGCAGCAAGCGACATGGACTTTTAGTATGGAGTAAAGTGTATGGTATGGTCCAAAACTGGTATGGAGTCGGGGTTTTCCTGAATGTTTAGTTTTTACTTCTTTGAGAATTTTCAGCATTTACGTTGTCCCATAACAATATGGACTTTTATTTGACAACATGGACTTTTAGGATTGGATTTGGATCGGGTTCATGACATCTAATGCTTTAGAGACTAGATGTAACTTTTTGAGGATTTTCAGCATTTAGGTCGCTAAATAGCGACATGGACGTTTAGGAATGGATTTGGTTTGGGCTTCATGACATATATAGTGTCTTTTAAGAAATGCATCCAAACTAATTCTGAAAATACTGCAATGTAAACTACATATTGTGTAATATGTGATGTATGGAGTAGGGTATGGAAGATCTGTATGGATCCGGGCAGTTTAGTCATTTTGGGGGTAGCGCCTTCAAGTATCCCTTGTATGGATGTTGATATGATGGTCTGGTGATTGAGGGGGTAGCGCCTCCCATGTTTTTGGTTTTGGGTGAAGCTTATATGAAATTCATAAGTATGGTTGCTGATGGTGTGAGTGCCAGGTCAGCACGTCTTACCTCTCAATGTGGTTGCTGGAGGTAGCGCCTTCAGCCTAACATTCAGTATATGGATGTGGATGGGTATGCCACAAGGGTATTTGAGAGGTAGTGCCACATGGTATGGTATCTGGGGGTAACGCCTCCAGTTTGGTGTGGGCGTGATTGTGATGAGTCGCATGGTTAAACAGTGTACGTGTGTTTCAGGTGGTAGCGCCACCAGTTCCGTCGGGGCGTGACTATAATAGTTTATGCATGGTTATTCCACGTCTGGCTGTGTGAGGTGGTAGCGCCACCAATTGCCGGGGTGTGACTGAAGTTAGTCATGCAAGCTGATGGGTTTGGTATCCGGGTGGTAGCGCCCCCAGTAGGTGTAGGGGTATGTGTGTATGGGTGGTAGCACCCCCGACTTTGGTATGGGCATGTGTGTGGTATTAGGCATTGCATGGTCAAACACTACCCCGACTTTGTGGTTTATTTACCACAAATAATTTGATTTTTTTCTCTGTGCACATGCGGTGCGTCTGTGTTTAGCTGTACTGTGTGCGCTTCTATGACTCTTTCCACCCTCATCAGGGTCCGAAGTGTGACAGTGATATTGGTGTCAGAGCACGTGTTGTGTGCTAGCCCTGATGATGCGAGTGGGTGTGAATGGCTTATGTTGGTGTGTGTGGAGATGTGTTGTGTAATGTCTTGAGCTGTTGTTGGAAGAGGGGAGATGTGTTGTGTAACGCTTTGCTGTGTGTGATGTGCAATGTAAAGGGAGGAGATGTGTTGTGTATGGCTTGGCTTTGCAGAAGGAATGTTGTGATGTCATGTGGTGTGTTTATGCCTGAGTGATGGAATGCATGGGTGAAATTTCTAACCTGGTCAGTTGTTCAGCCAGAGGCCTGGGTGATGGGCTGCCAGTGTTTTATTGTCCTATATCTAACTTATTGATTGACTGCTTGTAATGATAATAATAAACCTAGCAAGTCAACCTAAGAAGGCTGGGAGTCACTTCACTGCTAGTATCTTTTCAATGTTGCTCCCATAGAAATGTGTACTGATGTAGCGTTTTTTGCACACTTTCAGTGTTTTATTCAGCCATTTTTGAGTGTCAGTTGATCATTGTAAGGTTTCAAATCTGTTTTTCTCTCTTATTTGAGTAGGGAAGGTTGGATTCAAATTTTGTTTATTGTTTATCATTCCTGATTACCTGCTGCTTCCTTGTGTCTCCTTAGAATTGATTATTTGTGGGTTGAGGAATATTGCAGGGGGAAACTCTAACTTGAGTGCTATCTTTCCAAAAAATCAAAGTGTTCCTATTTCTCTGGTGTTTTCTACTTTGTGTTGCTAAAGAGTGAATTTAAGTGCATTACATAGCTTCTTATTTGTTATTGTCACCACATTGGTGATTGCTGCCCCATATATTGAAAAGTATATGTTTGATTTGAATTTTAAATAAATAAATATTACCTTTACCAACCAGCCTGATTCCTGGTCCATCGTTACTCAGGGTATTTGAAAAGTGGTGTGATATGAGTGGTGTATCTTTCAAATATTGAATCTACATATATAACAAAATAAGCATTTCGGTTGTGTGCTGCATACTAGGCTGAGACCAGGGTCTATTGCCTGATTGAAATCCATAACACCACAATCAGCTTCAATTGCTGATCACGCTCCCAAATTCACTTATGGTACACTTGCTATTCTATAAAACAACACACAAAACCAACCCTAGTTATTCGATTGTCCACCAAATGCAGCATCGGCATGAACATAAAGCACTCATTCATGACAAACGTTTTTAGAGCTTGCCTAGAGTTAGATAGTTTTGTCCCAGAGCTGTAGGGTGAGTATAGATCTCTCTTGTTACACCTGTCCTACCAAGGAAGTCTATATTGGGGAGAGGAGAAAAGGAGAGGGAAACAAGAATTCCATATTGCCTTATTATCATCTTATCTCAATGCATTTACCATATGCTATGCAATCTGGGGTCCAATAAACATCTAGTGGTCTGCCAAGCCGATAAATGCGGCGCTATTGTCATCATGGATAGAGTGGACTATTTAGATTAATGCCTTTGACTATTGTCAGATGAAGGGAGGTATCAAAAACTGTATTATGATCCCAGTACTAAACTAGCTGATCTGATTAAGACCAAAGTGAGAGGAGCAGTGGATTCCCACACGATTAGTAAACAAGAAGCAGAGTATCTTACATGAGAGAATGGAAGGGTACCTGTATTTTATATACTACCCAAAATTCATAAGAGCTGGGATAAACATCTGGGGAGACTGATAGTGTCAGGGGTCAACTCCATGCTGGAGCCCCTATCCAAGTATGTTGATTTGTATCTCAGACCATTTATCCAGGAAATGAAGAGCTATTTAAAAGATACTAGGGATGCCATCAATAAGACAGAGGGCAAGATTTTTTATTCAGCTAAGATTGTACTAATGTGTTTGGATATTCAGTCTGTATATACTAATATTCCCCAGAGAGTAACTCTGGAAGTAATTGAAGAGACCCTCAAATGTAATGACGACCATCCAGTTAGTCATTCTTTTATTGTCTGGTGTAGGGGGCTAGCACATACCAATTATTTCTTCCAATGTAATCAGGATTTCTATGTACAAACTGAAGGGACAGCAATGGGAGCAGCAATGGCACCTAATTTGCAGTACCTGTATTTTAAAATGTTCGAAGAGACAAGTGTATACTCTAAGCTTGACCCTTAGATGTCTCCACAGGCCTAACACAGCCAGAACTCAGTCTGGGTGTCCACCCTCCAGACTGAACACATCCAAGTGATTTCCTCAGCACCACACCTACCGCTAAGAAGCAGCTATCATGCAACAACCACACCAGCTACATGCATATCCTGTGCGCCCATGCACCATACGACACTCTCTCTACTGACTTGAACTGAGGTTCATAAGGGCGTTCAACCTATCAGCACTTTGAGGTCATACCAATGATACATAAGGCGCTGTGTCTAGTCAAATGACCGACAGACAAATGGTCGACACAATTTGGTCGACAGGACAAATGATAACATTTTTTTTTTAGTTATATATATTTTTTTAGGTTTTCGTTTAGGGAAAAAAGTGGTTTTTAGCAAAAAAAAAGGGGGTTGGGTGGACCCCCCAAAAAAAAATTCAAAAATGTGAAAAAACAAAAAAAAACATTAGATCATTTGACCTGTCGACCTTTTGGTGTCGACCATTTGTCCTGTCGACCATTTAGAATCGACCATATGACCTACAACCGTAAGACGCTATATGAATGCCAAGTAACATAACATAACATAACATTCAGAGACCAGCTGAAATGTTGGCTTAGATATGTAGACCACATTGTTATCTTGTGGTCAGGGACACAAGGAGAGGCAGTGGATTTTGTGAAGTGCCCCAATGACCAAAACAGGTATCTAGAATTTACAACTACATTGAGCAGTACTGAAGTCAACTATCTGGATATTACCATTTATCATTCAGAAGGTAGTCTGTTGGTAAAGCCATTTACTAAGGCAACATATAAAAATGGGTTGCTACATTACGGGAGTCATCATGCCGAACGTGTGAGGGATAATCTCCCCCTTGGCCAATTTCTCCGCTTAAAGGACAATCATAGCATGAGAGACTTCTACGAGATAGAAGCTAATAAACTTACAGACAAACTGGTGACCTGTGGCTATGCTCCCAAACTGGTGAAGAAATCTGCTAATAGAGCTTTCAATAACCACAGATAGGCTTTATTAGGGTATTGCCCAAGTTGTTCGTTTAAATATATATATATTGGCTATTTAATATATTGCGCCTCCACTTGGAATTATGTGTTCCTATATACACTGCTTGGCTGTTTCTACTGACAGTGGATTTACAGTGTTGCCTGTTATGGAATATGTACATTGGAGCCTTTTTATTTTGCTGTTTTCATGACCTTGTTTTCAGCGCTTTCAATTGTTCATGTGCTGTTTGATTGTTGGTGTTTTATTACAGCACTTCATTCCATCATGGCCGCTGCCCTTTCCATCTGCCTAGGCACTTCTTTGAGTTTCATGGACATAGTTAAAGGACTATATTGGCAAACAACTATTAAGATGTTTTAGTCCCTTGTCTTTTCACGTGACCAAGCACTCAGTTGAGTGTGAAACGCGTTGTGTGCGGGCCGTTTTGACAGGCGTCCTGCCTCTGTTTTTGCTACTGTTCCAGCTATATTTTGTAATTTTTGTTCATTTTAAACAAATTTCTTTGTGCAACATTAAATACTTTTTTATGACCTCTTCAGTGTTGTGCGCTGTGCTTTTTCCGTTTGGAAATTGGGCATTTGTTGTTCATTTTGACTGCGGAGAGTGCGGTTCATTTTCTTCTTCTTTTTCGATATTTTTTTACACGGCGCGTACCGTGTTGAACCAGCACCGCTGCTTGCAATCGTGGCGCGCTTCTGTTCAGGGGCGTTTTTTGTTCAGATCCGCTGCCGCTGGTGTCAGACTGCTCTGCTGACTGGATCATAACCATACCCGCAATGGAGGCGAGCGCGAGGAGCCCTGTCCATTGGTAAGGGTGAAACGTGCCGGAGGACGCGTGGATCTCGGCTCCAAGGTAGGTGCTTCCCCTCATGTGCTTGCTTTACTCCCTTGTCTTTCACCACGAATGGGATTGTATGGTTTTTTGTCCTACACTGGCTTTCTTTGCCTGCCATTCCATATTGCCTATGGGTAATGATTTGGCATACCGCAGTTTTTGACTCTTTGCCCTTATTTCAGCACATGTTAGCTCATACATTGTAGGTCTTAGTCCCTATTTTTGTATTATTTTTGCAATAGCTTGGATACAGTGGCTCAACATGCAGGACGCCTGGGCAGCAGCTCGTCTTATTCAGGCCAAGGATTTGTTCTCTGAGCAGCAGGAGATGCCCCTTGGTCTGCCTACCAGGGGGGCAAAAAAGACTAATCCCAATTACAGTATTGAAATCTCTCTACTCAAAGACATTGAGAAGTTACGCAAAAAAGAAATCTCTAAATGGTGGGAGGAGCATTCGCTTCAGAATTACTTGGACATAGGGCGTGTACCTCGAGGACTTCGTATTCTGACAATGCCCTCGTTCGAGGATCAAGATCCTCTTATGCTTCAAGAATGGGGGGATGCGGGTAAGGATTGTTCTGCCCGTTTTCTCACTATTTTGGTTAAATACGCTAAATCTGATCGAGCAATGGCTCTCAAAGAACTGGACAAAAGGGAAACTGAACTTAAGCTAGTTCCCAGTACAGAGGAGGGAAAACAGTTACGTACGAAAATTGATGAGGCTTTGATTATATACGAAGAGGATATTAAACAGCGCAAACACTGCACGTTCATAAGGGACAAAATTGATTATGAGACCGGAAGGATATTTACCTTTGCCAAACGTTTTGACTCTTTACGAAAAAATCCAGCCATCAAACCTGTTCTTACCGCGTCCGGTGATCTTGGCACCATATCATCCGAATCGGATGTTTCAGCTTCTGAAACCGACGAGCCAGTGGCTAAGTTAAATTTTTTAGACGAGATGCAGTTATTTTGTCAGGACGGGAAAAATCAAAAACGTGGCAGAGGTCAAAGCAAACCAAGAGGCAGAGGCAAGGGACAGAAATTCCGAAAAGGACTCGCCGAGGCCGGCGTGGGAAACGGCTCGGGCGCAAATCAGGAGAGCAGATCAACGCGCTCTGGAGCCAAAAAATACCTACCAACACCATGAAGCTATGTCAAATCATCAATTTGTCCTCTCATGTACTTACCAAATCTCAAACTTCTGTCCTTTCACTCGGTCTTAACTTTTGTCCCACTAAGGCCTTTGATTACGTCCAAGCTCGTCTGGACCTTGATAAATTTTTCCGTAAGATAAAACTGAAGAAATTCTTTAGTATCAATCCCAAGGTCCGAAAGCCTTCTGCCCCCTCGGTCCCTCGGACTGGCCGTACTGACCTTCAGATCTCGGATATTCCAGTGCTCATTAATCTGGCTAGTCTTGAAGATTCACAGTTTGATTCTATCAATGCTGACCTTACAGATTTCGACATCAACCCCAACTGGGATGTACGCACAAGACTTAAGGATAAATCTAAATTTAATCCCCAGTTTCCTATGGGTGGCTGCTTGGAAGCTTTCTATGATCTCTGTGTTAGTGATCTCAGAAAATTACGTATGAGCACGGATAAAGGCAAATACAATCTCACTGCGTCACAACTCAAGGCTATAGGCGAACTTCAACAACTGCCTAATATTGTTATCAAGCAAGCTGATAAGGGGTCGAACATTGTGATCCAAGACCGAGTCCATTATGTCACTGAAGCCAACCGTCAATTAAGGGATCGGCTATGTCATACCAAATTAGCCAAGAATCCTTTCCCTGATATTCAATTGGAACTCCATGCTCTTTGTGCCAAGTGGGTTGATATTGGACTCTTGGAAGAGGACTTTGTTAAGTTTCTTGTTCCCTCTTGCTATACCATTCCCACCATTTATTTCTTACCTAAAACACATAAATCTCTTATCCACCCTCCCGGGAGACCTATTGTTACTTTATGTGGTTCCCTTCTTGAACATCTGGCTCAATTTATTGACGAGACTTTGTTCTCTTTTGTTTCTGTTCTACCTTCTTATTTGCAGGACACTAGGGATTTTCTACAACATATTAATGACACCCCCTGGGAAGAGGGCCTTCTTTTGGCTACCCTTGATGTTGTTTCCCTTTATACATCTATTGACCATCAAGTAGGAACACACGCCTGTCAATTCTTTATGGAGACACGTTCATTGAATCATCATGGACATAGTTTGATGATCCTGGAGATGTTGCTTTTTTGCCTTACTAACAATGTTTTTTTGTTTGATGGTGCCTATTACCGACAAGTTAGGGGAACTGCTATGGGTAGTACCTTTGCGCCATCATATGCAAATTTGACTATGGGTTGGTGGGAGGCTACATTTCTATGTGATTTGTTTGCATCTAGCTTCCCTACTCAAATTGTGGCATGGTGGCGTTACATTGACGACATCTTTGTTATTTGGAAGGGCAGCGAAACTGATTGGCAGTTGTTTGTGAGAAGCATTAACACTAATGTAAGCAATTTATGCTTTACAGAATGTCATAGCACCACCGAGGTGATTTACCTTGATGTGGTAGTTACTTTAACTACAGCTGGCTTCCACACTGTCTTACACAAGAAACCCTCAAATACTGGTTTACCACTGCATGCCACTAGCTGCCATCCAGTACCATGTAAAAGAAGCATTCCGTACGGTGAATTTATCCGTTACCGTAGGAATTGTACTGATTTGGCATCTTTTGATCACCATTGTGCTCGCATGGCCCTTGATTTTCTGCAACAAGGGTATAACAAACGTATCATTGAAATGGCCTACATTAAAGCCCGAGGACTGTCTAGGGACAAACTATTGTATGGCACTAAAGCTAATAAGTCCTTAGCAGATGTTGAACCCAGACTCATTGTCTCCTTTGACAATGCTTCTCACAGTGTCCGTAAAATCATTGAACGACACTGGCGCGTGCTGATCTTAGATAAAGATTTATGCCCTTTACTCTCTAAACGTCCTACCATTACGTACAAAAGAGTACCTTCGCTCAAAGACAAGCTTGTTTCCAGTTTTTTGTCTCCCAGTGTTCCTAGTCCTCCCTCTTCAAATTGGTTGGCGGTGTCCCCTATTGGTTTTACCAAATGTGCCAAATGTAAAGCATGTGCGCATGCCATCCCTTGTAAATCTTTCTTGCATCCGATCACTAAATGCAGTCAAATCATCAATCATTCCATTAACTGTGACACTACTTTTGTTGTTTATGTCCTCTCGTGTCCATGTAAGAAGTGGTACGTGGGGAGTACTACCTGCAAGCTTAAGCTCAGAATTCTCCAGCATCTTAGGGCCATTAAAAACTTGGATCCCGCGTACCCCATGGCCAAACACTTCCAACAGGAGCATGAGAATGATGTTAATTTGCTTGCATTTTTTGCGGTTGCACATATTCCCATCCATCCTAGGGGTGGAGACCGCGTCTTAAAATTGAGACAATTGGAAACACGTTTTATCTTGGATCTTGATACCAAGTTTCCCTTTGGACATAATCTTGATGAGGAGCTTTATACATTTTTGGGGACCTAAATTTGGATGTTATGGTTTATGTTTATGTTATTTCTTCTTTAGCATTTGTTGTCTTTGCGTAGGTTTCCTCTGTTGGTAATTTTCTCTCCTAATACATTATATCCTTGGCCTGTCTGTATTACTTCACACCTTATTTTTTTGGTGTTTTAGTGTCCAGATTGTTTATGTTCAACTAAATTTTTTTTCTTGCTGTAGCACGACCCTTAGGGACTTGAGCTTCTTTATTGTTCTTGTTTATTTTTCTTTTATTTTTCTTTCTCTTGTCTATATAACTCGGCCTTTCTTGTGTCAGTAGTGGATCATGGTTTTTGAGTTTTGTATTAGTATTAACTACTATTTTTTGATATTGGCTAAATAGTAGTTAATCCTTATTCCTATAGCCCATGTTAGATTCTTGATCCCTAGGTATACATAATGTTTTTACATCTTTTCCTCTTAATTGGTCAGTCATGGACTTTGTCACTTTATGCAATTTTATTGTTGTTGCTCTGGTTCCTGTATATTTGCATAATATTAAGGTTGTTAGATAGTTTTTAATGATGCTGACATTTTGCATTTTAGGCCCGGCATGTTTGCACAGTATTACACTGTTATGCACTTGCACTTTATTTCATCTTTCAATGGGACCAGACTACTATATTATGTATTTCTTTATCTTTCAACCATTGTATTTGTACTTTACTATGTTGTTGCAAATGTATGCAATCGCATTTTATTCCATCAGCCAGAATGTTCAAAGTTTCTTTTGTATATGGAATTTTACTGTGACTGTGGCTCTGCATTTTTGCACATTACCTTGCTGCTATTATCATGTGTATATGCACTCTGCATTATTTGCACTCTAATTTGCACATTACCTTGTTGCCATTATTGCCTGTGTATGCACTTTGCAATTTTTGCACTTCTATTTTGCTGCTATAACATCTTGCATTTGCACTTTATCTCCAGTTAAATTGAATTACAGATTTATACCTTTTTTGAAGAGGACCAAGATTTATGCCATTCGTTTTCTCATGTGGCTATTTAATATATTGCGCCTCCACTTGGAATTATGTGTTCCTATATACACTGCTTGGCTGTTTCTACTGACAGTGGATTTACAGTGTTGCCTGTTATGGAATATGTACATTGGAGCCTTTTTATTTTGCTGTTTTCATGACCTTGTTTTCAGCGCTTTCAATTGTTCATGTGCTGTTTGATTGTTGGTGTTTTATTACAGCACTTCATTCCATCATGGCCGCTGCCCTTTCCATCTGCCTAGGCACTTCTTTGAGTTTCATGGACATAGTTAAAGGACTATATTGGCAAACAACTATTAAGATGTTTTAGTCCCTTGTCTTTTCACGTGACCAAGCACTCAGTTGAGTGTGAAACGCGTTGTGTGCGGGCCGTTTTGACAGGCATCCTGCCTCTGTTTTTGCTACTGTTCCAGCTATATTTCTTTGTGCAACATTAAATACTTTTTTATGACCTCTTCAGTGTTGTGCGCTGTGCTTTTTCCGTTTGGAAATTGGGCATTTGTTGTTCATTTTGACTGCGGAGAGTGCGGTTCATTTTCCTCTTCTTTTTCGATATATATATATATATATATATATATATAGGTCAATTGTGACCCTTTAAATTCGGTCAATTGTTCATTCGAACAATTGTAAACGAACAACTTGGGCAATACCCTAATAAAGCTATATATATATATATATATATATATATATATATATATATATATATATATATATATATATATATATATATTTATATATATATATATATATATAGGTCAATTGTGACCCTTTAAATTCGGTCAATTGTAATTCGAACAATTGTAAACGAACAACTTGGGCAATACCCTAATAAAGCCTATCTGTGGTTATTAGTACAACAACCAAGGGAAAAGAAGGATGCAAAATTGTTTTTTGTCAGTACTTTTAGTAATTTGTTCTAGAAAATCAGGAATGTTATAAGTAGTAATTGGAAGAAATTACTCCCTAAACCTATGCCTGTACCAATGATGGCTTTTGAGAAAAGCACAAACATTAGAAAAATTATAATGAGGAATTAAATCGCAAGTACACAAGAAATAGGGCTAAAACAGGGGACCCTACGGGGCCTGCCACCAGTGGTAGGTCACCATCGGCGTGATAACTGTATTATGTGTCCCTTTACTAAGAAAATGGGCATTGTCATCACTGGGATATCCAAACAATGGAAGATGAAGGAACACACTAATTGTAAAACGATGATTGTCATACATCTTATCATTTGTCCATGCAAGTTGAAATATATTGGAAAAACCAATAGGAAGTGGAAAATGAGACTAACAGAGCCTAGAAGCTGTATCAAGAATTATATTGAACAGGTGCCTCTTGTCAAAAACTACATGGAACTAGGCCATACCTTTACAGATCTGAAATGGGTGATTTTGAAAAAGTTCAGAGGAGCCTCACAGGAGGACATTAATAGAAAACACTTAAATTTGGAACAAAGATTGATCTTTTTGACAAAAAGTCATCTGACTTGGCTAAACGATTTTGTGGAGTGGCACAATGTGACATAGGTGATGGAGGACTTTTATTGACAGTTTACGTGCTCTTTTGGTCACGTTAGTTTCATGACTTTGTAAAAATGAAGATGTAAGATAGATACCCCATTGTTAAAATTGCTATGTTAAGCTTGTGCAGGGTATTTCTTAAAGACTACAGGATCTCCCTTGTAGGTTTGAGGTCACTTGTTGATTTGCCCAGAGGTACTATGAATGTAGTATAGTAGACGACTCATGGGTGTAATGTCGGTGTCCCACAGGGCGTGGGAAGTTTTTGTTTCCTTACAAATCCATCTGTTTTAGCTACTTCAAGATGGAAGTCTGAAAGTTGAGCAACATACATGTAAGAACAATACTAATGCGCACAGCATTGGAGCCACACATGACCACGTAGTGACGTACTTACGTCCCGCAGTGGGTTTATCAATGACGGCGGCCATTTTGCCATGGCTCTTGTAAATGAAGGAAGAGACAGCAATTGATGGGCCAGTGGCTGGTGAAAAGCAAGTAAGTAGGAAGACGGGCAGGCACCGTAGCAAATGGTAAATGCTTTGAGATAAGGTGATAATAAGGGAATATGACATTCTGGTTTCCCTTTCCTCTCTTTTTCGCCTCTCCGCAATGTAGACTTCCTTAGGAAATGGGTGTAACAAGCGAGATATATACTCGCCCCACAACCCTGGGACAAAACTATCTAACTATCTAACTATCTAACTAACTAACTAACTAACTAACTAACTAACTAACTAACTAACGAGTAAGCCCTAACAAACATTTGTCACAAAGGAGTTTATTAAGTTCATGCAGATGCTGAATTTAGTGGGCAATCAAACAACAGGGGCTGTTTTTTTCTTTGTTTTATAGAATAGAGAGTGGGTGTATTACATGGATGCACGCCAAGTGAATTTAGTAGCCTGATCAACAGTTGAAGATGAAGGTGGTCTTAATGAGAGGTCCAAGACTCACCTCTAAGATATGGAGTAATTAGTTCCCATATCATGATGCTAGGGGGATCTTTAGTGTGTAAGAATTAAGTCAATGACAGTTTTATTAATGAAGCATAATTGTTTGATGTATTCAATCGATTGCAAAAAGAGTAGGATGCACCAAGCAGTCAATTATATTACAGGTGCAAAGTTTATCAGCCCCTGAATAATGTCTAGCGGAATATATCTTGAAGGACAGAAACTTGGACAAATTGGGCTAGTAAAGGAGCAAGAATTTGCACATTACGTGTACTGTGCGTATAATACCTGAGAATAAGATAATGCAAAGTGGCACTTTTGTCTGGTTTTAATATGTGTGTAATGATTAGAGATTAAATATCTTTCTATCGTATGTTTATTACCTGTACATTTATTATAGCTTTTCTATGATTGTGATTGTGTGCATATGTGTTCAATACAATTAATTTTATGATACTGAATATGTGATTTTTAGAATCTTATGATGAAATAATATTGTTGAGTTCCCTTTTTATGTATTAACTGTGGAGCTGTCATTTTCTTGCTATTTAACTGTGTACCCCATAAGGTAGGAAGGCTATTTTCTCCTAGTTGGGTCAGCCATGTTTTCCTGTTGTCATTTAGAGGCTTTATAGTCTCAGTGACCAGGACACCAATTATCTCAGGTTTCAGTAGCAACAGAGCCTTCCCCAGTCCATGATCATTATGAATATGGCATCATTTTCAAGTAAATGCTTTGCCTATATTGAGGAGTATGTGTTACAACTTCTTAACACCATTCCTAATCTACGGATAGATGGCAGTATAGGGGAATCTGGTAAGAATTATCAATGGGATGAGTTGACCCAAGTTCATAAAAGGTTAATACTTACAGAACTGCATGCAGTAATCATGCTGGAATATTTTTTTTTTAAAACAGGATTTGCTGCAGGGACTAGACGCTTCTTGGACAATAATGATTTCAAGTTGAAATGGAGTCATATTGCCAACAAATGTGGCAGAGATTGGCTTATTTTGATAACATAAACCGCTCAAGAGACATCTAATAAAACAGAAATCGATCTTAATACATTACAGGAAGAAATTAAAAAGAATTTTGTCTTGGATGCGTTTAAATCCAAACTGGAGACTCACATGAAAGAAATGCGTGAGTTGAAAGTAGGTACCATGAACGAAAGAGTGAAAAGAATGAGAAAATACTTATCTAATTATAATCACAAGAAAGGCTCTGCCTATACCAAATAGACTAAAAAAGTGCATGGAACTGGGAAGGATAGCACCAAAATCAACGTGTACACTTTAGAAACACATCTTACAGCTCCAGTGATGATGGAGGGGTGGAACATGATGAGACAAATAGACCAGGCACAAGTGAGACAAACAGTGAGACTGAAAGACACATAAAAAGGGGAAGAAGAGCCAGGGACCAGTTCCAAACATGGCAGAGATGTCCTTTTTTAGGCCGAGGAAACAACCAGCAAGAATGGGAACCAGAACAAAAGCAAACTCGGAGTTTCAAACAATGGTAGTGAACCTGTCCAGCTATTTGCTTTCTGAGGTTGAAGAACATACTCTCAACAAGGGGCTACATTTTGTGATTTCTAAACATCATAATGCTTTTGAATTTAGAGTAGAATTCCAGAAATGTATGCGGAAGGTACACCTGAAGGAGTTTTTTGCTGATACCAGTGGGAGTGAGTCATGTAACTGTAGTGGGTTAAGGAACCCTTCAGTATTTTGTCCCCCCTTCACATACACATTCAGTGGAATCCATAATGTTTGAGAAAAAAGTCCTAGAGGACATGGAAAAGTTAGAAGCAAAAGGCATTCCCAGAATTCCAATCTCAGCGGGAGAGAGTGGGAGGTCCTACCAAATCTGGGGTCCAATAAATATCTAGTAATCCGTCCAGCTGATAAGGCAGCACTATTGTCATCCTGACTAGAGTGGTCTATGTAGATGAATGCCTTAGGCGTTTGCCAGATGAAGCGAGTTATCAAAATCTGCAATATGATCCCAGTACAAAACTAGCTGATCTGATTGAGACCAAAGTGAGAAGAGCAGTGGATTCCCACAGGATTAGTAAACACGAAGCAGAGTATGTTACATAGGAGAATGGAAGGGTACATCTATTTTATATGCTACCCAAAATTCAAAAGAGCTGGGAAAAAACTTCTGGGGAGACAGATAGTGTCAGGTGTCAACTCTATCCTGGAACCCCTATCACGTATGGTGATTTTTATTTCAGACCATTTATCCAGGAAATGAAGAGTTACTTTAAAATACTAGGGATGACATCAATAATATAGAGAGCAGTCTTTTTAATCCTGCAGAGATTGTACTAATGTGCTTGGATATTCAGTTTTTATGTACCAATATTCCCCAGAGAGAGACTTTGGAAGTAATTGAAGAGATCATCCTTAAATGTAATGAGTACCATCTAGTTAGTAATTATTTTATTGTTTGGTGTACAGAGCTAGCACTTACCAATAGTTTCTTCCAATGTAATGGGGATTTCTATGTATAAACTATAGGGACAGCAATGGGTCCAGCAATGGCGGCTAATTTGGCTAACCTGTACATGTTTGAGGAGACTAGTGTATACTCTGAGCTCAATCCATTCAGAGACAAGTTGAAATGTTGGCCTAGATATATAGACAACATTTTTGTCTTGTGGTCAGGGGCACGAGAGGGAGTGGATTTTGTGAATTGGCTCAGTGACCAAAACAGGTATTTAAAATGTACAACTACATTGAGCAGTACTGAAGTCAACTATCTGGATATTACTATTTAGCATTCAGAAGGTAGTCTGTTGGTAAAACCATTTACTAAGGCAACAAATAGAAATGCGTTGCTACATTTATGGAAGTCATCGTGCCTATCATGTGACGGATAATCTCCCCTTTGGACAATTTCTCTGCTTAAAGCGCAATAGTAGCACAAGTGGCTTCTACGAGATAGAAGCTAATAAACTTACAGACAGACTTGTGACCCGTGGCTATCCTCCCAAACTGGTGAAGAAATCTCCTAAGAGAGCCTTCAATAACCACAGACAGGCTTTATTAGAACAACCCAGGGAAAAGAAGGATGCAAAATTGTTTTTTGTCATTACTTTTAGTAATTTGTCCAACAAAGTTAGGAATGTTATAGCTAGTAATTGGAAGAAATTACTCCCTAAATCTATGCCCGTACCAATGATGGCTTTTAAGAAAAGCACAAACATTAGGAATATTATAATGAGGGGAGGTAACCGGGGGCGGGTGGATGGCAGTCGCCTAAATATGCATCTCTGTCTTCCAGGGTCCAGAAAAGCGAATGTGCTCCCACTAGTGCCCCCCTCCCCTGGGAACGGAACTGCAGTGATCACCAGAGACGGAACCCGAAGGAGCATATCTGGGTCCAGGGGCGTAGGAGACATATAAAATCTGGGGGGGGGCAGAGGACATCTTGTGGACTTTATTTATTTATTTATTTATTTATTTATTTGTTTATTGTGTTTTAGTCAAAGAACTCGACTTTTCACAAAATTAGAATTAAAATAGCAGTACGTATTAAATTACAAATATCACTATAAAACAAGAGAAAAGAAAACAGAAGAAAATTAAAGGATGCAGCAGCAAAGAAAATGTCTTTGTCTGTTGCATTTCTAGATTTTTCATCTGACTATTAGCTCATGGTAAGAGGGGAAATAACAATTACTTCCAGTTGTCTGCAGCTAGGACGCCAGCCTGTTAAGAGGCAGATCACCTGTAAGTGGACTCCTGCCAAATAAAGGAGTTGAAGCCTTTTCTACCAACTGCAAGTTTTTTGTGTGGCGCAAGGAGACATGTGTGTCTCTTAGAATGGAAAGATGGGGGTTTCAAAGAAAGAGGAAATCTTGTTTGTACCTCTGAGTAAGCCCTGTTATGGGAGTAGAGTTACCATGTGTGTGATGTTGCTGCTTTGACTGTCCTCCGGGGGCGGGGGGTACAGCAAACAAGGAGGATGAGCGATCGCAAGCCCATCCCCTTAGAAGCACTCCCCAGGTCCGCAGCCGGATATGTCGCACCCGGGGGATGCCTAGTAGGTGGGGTGAATGTGGACTCAGGGGGGTGGCCAGAGGGGCAGCCCGCTATGTGGGCTGCCCCTCTAGTGCCCCTGCGAGGGCCGAGCCAGCCTCTCACGATGAGTCTGGTCCCTCTTATTCCAGCTCATGCTGGCTTCAGAGCCTAGCCATTCCTTGCCTTTGTTATTCTGAATACAGAGCTGGACTCTGTTCCTTTCTCGTTTAACATTTGCTGCAAAGCCTGATCTATTTGATTCTCTCATAGGTTACTAGGACGGCAGAGCATGGGTCCTCTGCCCTGTTACATTATTCAAAGAGCCCCTCCGGCCTTTCTTTGCCTCTCCCTTGTCTCAGTGCTTGCTTGCTTAATACATACCTCCTTGCTTGACCACTCAACATATTCTCCCTAACACAGCAATGGCAGCTGCAGTCTGTCTTAACTTCTATTTGTTCCGTGTCTTGAATTGGCCTCTTTTTTCCGCTTTTCTGTCTGCAGGGGAAAGGCATTTGCCAGTCACTGCCATGATGATTCTACCTGGCCATAAGAGGGCAAAAGCTAGCCAATATTAGAAGAACATGGCATATTATGCCAGAGGCTGGCAACTGCCTCCTAATGCCTACACAAGAGACACAACTCTTGCCTTTGTTTTTAACAGTAATTCAGTGGATGACGAAATGCAAGAAAACGCATATGATGTGTGGATGATGTCACACTTGGTTAAGACATTTTGATCACGCCAGGAGCTAATTTCCAGCTGCAATTAAGTGATTACCTTTTAGACTTCTGGTTTTAAATAATGTCAGCATCACCTGGAAAGCACAGAGGTTGCTCAACAGGGTTCCTGGAGCACGAGGGGTACCCTACTGTGGGCATGGATGATTGGAGGGCATTCTTGCCCTGGTTTAGAGCCTGGCCCTCTACAGCCATGATGGGGCTAGGGGCCTATTCCTTTTGGTTGTACGTATCCTTTGAGGGTGGGCCGACATTGCCTCCTGCTTTAGCCCACTAACAGATCTGATTTGCAACTTTATCAGACATACCTGTTAGGTGGCATGTAACTCAATGCTACTAATGTTATCAGCCTCAGAAGTCTGGAATCCTTTGCCACATCAACTAGGGTACAGGCTTGCCACCTGAGATTTACCCATGTCTGAGTCGGCATCTGCCGCCCTGTGGGGAAGACACACACAGAAAGTGCCCTTGTGGGTTTTTCACAATTCTTCCTCGGGGTGGGTACATTTCACTCCGCAGAGAAAGTGGCACATGCTGGGCAACATTCTCCCACTTTGACAATGTCACCCAAAGAGCGAAATTGGCCATTTGAAATACCTCTGACGACTTATTATTGTGCACTTCAATTGCCGCACGTTTTTACTTTTCCGCCACAAAATGGAAGATTTTAGCGTAAAAGGCAGGTGAAATCACATTGCTTTTCCACTTTGGAAGAGTGTAAATAAATCGCGCAATTAGCGATTGCTGGCAGAATTGACAATGGCTTCCTCTTGATTACGCCCGCTTTTACCAGGTTTCATTTCCAAGCAGACCCCATAGGAATCCCTTTGCTTATTTCCAGCATGGGAATCCATGCTGGCAGTAAGGCCGTAATTTGTCTGGTGGAGCGGGAAATACAGGGGGTCCTGGTGTGTCCACTCGGCTCCCGAACTCCACCCAGAAAATGCACGAAAATCTGGCCAATTAGAAAAAAAAGCGACAGTAATAGTGTTTTCCACCACTTTTTCTGAACCAATTGACCTGGAAAATGCTGTGTTGCATTGGAAGCTGAATACATTCACTCTGACTATTATCCCAACAGAAGATTAAGCCAGGTGCTGAAAACAGGTGTTACATATTCCTGTGAACAATCTGCATTTGGAGAATTAGCTAACTGAGCTACCTTACAAATGATATCTTCTCTGGGGCTTTACCGTCTTAACCCCTTAACTGCCATGGGTATTTCCCCCCAGTGCCAAGTCCTTTTTTGGTGATTTTGATATGTCGCCA
Organism: Ambystoma mexicanum; assembly: GCF_040938575.1. NCBI lineage: Eukaryota > Metazoa > Chordata > Amphibia > Caudata > Ambystomatidae > Ambystoma > Ambystoma mexicanum. The sequence continues at coordinate 806,502,692 of NC_090934.1, forward strand.
TTCAAACCCTTGTAACTTCTTTGTTACATAAGATATCTTGGCCAAAGTTGGCCCCTTTTTTCCCCACATGTAGGCGGTCGTAAAAGCCACCCAGGAATCCTAGCTTGCTGTAGGGGGGGGTGAGAGAAAATAACCAAAAAGGAGAACATTTTTTTTCTTCAGAAAATGCCAAAGAAGCCTGTGGTGTTTTTCTTGTAGGAGCTAGGAACAAATGGTTTGCTGCGCTGGATTCGCTATTTTCCAGGCTTTCAAGAACAGATTGAGTAGAAACCAAAATAACATATTTTGATATGCTAATCAGCCTATTTGTGAGAGATAGGCGATTTTGGTGTTTTTTTGTCCAATAGGACATGCGTGGACGGAATGGAAGAAAAGGGAAGGAAAGCTGAATGGGAAGCCAGAAAGGCATACATTTCTGAAAAGTAGACAATATTCCAAGATTAGTAAGGGTGATTTGCATAGGTCAGGCAACAACTATGTAGAGAAAGATTCCATAGTTTGGGGGGAAATCGGGAAAATTGAAAGAAAAAAACCACAATTTCCGCACATTTTATTTTGGTCACCCACCAAAACACGCAGCCAACAACACATGGCCTACCTTCCCACGTTCCCACAGGTTTTCCGATGAAAATGGTACCTCACATGTGTGGGTGCACCTAGCTGGGTGCAAAGAGAAAAGCCTAAACCACTGGTAACCCCAAGTCTTTTCGCGCAGCAGATTTTCAGGAATTTTGCTCATGTGGACAACCTACAGATTTAGGCCTAGGGTGTCGAAGCCACAAAGGAAAACACAGAACCCCATGCATTTCCAAAAAGAAGGCACCCGTGGGAATCCACAGAGATCTGACTTGTGCAAATCGCCCCATAATTTATGATCCACAATCCCTGACAAGTCTGAAATTTAGTGGCAAAAACACAATTTTCACTTTGCCTGGGATTGTGGGTAATAAATTCTGGGGCGATTCGCGCAAGTCAGACCTCTGTGGATTCCCACGGGTGTATTCTTTTCAGAAATGCATGGGGTACCCTGTTTTCCTTCATGGCTTTGACACCCTAGGCCCAAATCTGTAGGTTGTCTCCCCAAACCCTTTGGGGGTTACCAGTGGTTTAGCCTTTTCCCTTTGTGCCCAGGTAGGTGCACCCACACGTGTGAGGTACCATTTATGTTGGGACACCTGTGGTAATGCGGGAAGGTAGGACATGTGGTGTTGGCGGCGTGTTTCGGTGGGTGTCTGAAAATTGTAGTTTTTTCACCAAATTTCAGACTTTGCTGGGGATTGTGGGTAATACATTCTGGGGCGATTCGCGCAAGTCAGACCTCTGTGGATTCCAACGGGTGTCCTCTTTTTGGAAATGCATGGGATTCCTTGTTTCCCTTGGTGGCTCCGACACCCTAGGCCCAAATCTGTATGTTGTCCACATGAGCAAAATCTGCTCTGCCGAAAGGCTTAGGGTTACCAGTGGGTTAGCCTTTTCCCTTTGTGCCCAAGTAGGTGCACCCACACATGTGAGGTACCGTTTTCGTCGGGACACCTTTGGGAACACAGGATGGTAGGACATGTGTTGTTGGCAGCGTGTTTCAGTGGGTGGCCAGAGTGAAATGTCTGAAAATTGTGTTTTTTTCCACCAAATTTCAGAGACATTTCCCTCTGCCCATCCACCGAAACACACCGCCAACAACAGATGTCCCACCTTCCTGCATTACCACAGGTGTCCCAACAAAAACGGTACCTCACATGTGTGGATGCACCTACCTCGGCGCAAAGGGAAAAGGCTAATCCACTGATAACCCCAAGCCTTTCGGCAAAGCAGATTTTGCTCATGTGGGCAACCTACAGATTTGTGCCTGGGGTGTCGAAGCCACCAAGGAAAACAGAGAACTCCATGCATTTCCGAAAATTGGCCACCCGTGGGCACCCACCTTTTCACAAAAAACATCCATGGTGGATTAGTGACCCCCACACCTACCCAAAATAATTTATCATTTTTGTATTTTTTTTTTGTTTTGCCTCTTTCCTAGCAATCGGCCCCCAGGGAGGGCTACATGAGATGACCCCCATAAATTTGGTGTGGGGGGAGAGGGCAACCCCACTTTCCACTAAAAACATCCATGGTAGTCCAGTGGTGGTCCAGTGGCCCCCCACACCCACCCAAAACATCCCACCCAATCCCCCTTTCCCTTCATAAGAGGACTAGAGAGCTGCTGTGGGGCCCTGCTCTCTGCATACGCCCGGTGGATGCGGCAAATCGGAGCCCTGAGTAGGCGACCTGCCTGAACCTGGGACTGTCCCATCCCTGCAGCGCCATGGTGTGCTGTCTGGAGCCAGTGTGCACATCCCAAACCTGGCCCAGCAGATGATGGCTAGACACACCACAGAGGGTACACCAGGTGATTGAGGTAGGAAGGGGGCCTGGGGGAGCTAAGGTTGAACTGGAACTGGATTCGTTCAGCACCTAACAGCCTGGAAAGAAAGCCTGACAACACTGTGGTGCAAGTGGCAGGAGGACATTGGAGAGTTCAGCCCAATAATGCCTGGGAGGTTTAGGCCCCCATTTTGGAGCATATGCCTGCCTACTTCAACCCGAATTTACGCGAGGCCTAACATTGTGAAGAGGCAGTGCACTGGAGGGGCTCGGAGGAACCTGGGAGATGACTTCAAAGACCCAGGGGCACTGCGGGAATGGTACGACGTCCTTTCATCATGGGATGTTTTTTCACAGGGTTATTTACCGCGCTTTCTTTTTTCCCGAAAAAACTCATCAAATTTTTTTGGGGGGTTTGGAAAAAATATATATTGGGTGTGGGTGTTCGGGGATATATAAAATATTAAAGGGGATGCGGGTATTGGGGGGGGAACCCCCCAAAAATAACAAAAATAAAAATTCGATGAGCAGGGGCACAAGACTAATAGGGTGGCTGCCACTCTGAGGAGGTGAGTCTTGGTCTGACACTTGTTCTTCTACGTTGCATTACAACGGCCCATCTGTGCATGGAGGTTAGACTAAAATTGGGCAAATTCACATACCCTGGAAGGCCTGACTCTGTAGCAAAAATTGCAGATAAGGAAATGGCTGCAGGAAAAGATTGATGGCTATCAAGAAGGATGTCGCCTCGCTCCTTGAAGAGATTCAGGGTATGAGGCGGACATTGGTGGCAGAGTTCATTAGATCAACACCAATCTTTATAAAGTGGAGGCGAGGTTACAGGAAGTGTGATACAACCAATCCTCCTTGGACACTTCGGAGACTCAAATCGATGTGAGGATGGCTGAAATAGAGAGTAGTGCTGAAGCTAGATGACTTTTAAAATCGCAAAAGGGGAGATAACCTAAGACTCTTTGGGATTCCGGAGAATGAAGGGGAGACCGAAAGGGACCTCCTAAAACCATACACAAGGTCACCAAACGCCTCTTCGAAGATATACAGTTGAAAAAGTAAAAATTGAATGAGTCCATAGAGCCGATGGCCTGACTAGAGGCCCAAGGTCAGCCCTTGCACGTTTCCACAACTATCCAGACAAGATCAGTATTCTGGAGAAGGCTACGACCAAGGGTCCGGTGAAGTTGGGCATGGCGAGAATCATGGTCTTTCAGGACCTCTCCTCTCTTACCCTCCTGAAAAGGCGACTTTGCCTGCCATTTACGAAATGGCTGACAGAGAAAGGACTCAGGTACAGATCGGAATTCCTGTTCTTGATCTCTTTTGAATTGGATAAACACAGGCTGTTCATGGAGGAAGAAATAAACAGAGTATCAGGAGAAATTATGGGCAGAGAAGAAAAGACCCCGGGTTCACAAGGGGAGAATGAAGAAGACATCCAATGGCGAATTAAGGGTCCCAAGAGAAGGAGAATCCCTGCTTTGAGGACATTTAGGAAGCTCAACAACTCCCCGGCCAACAAATTCTAAACATACCTTTGGATTGAATGTACTTACAAACAAGGGCCAGAAGGAATCAGTGGAAATTTCAAGTTAGACTAGAGCAAAATGTTATGGCCTGAAAGGGGAGGGCTTGAAGGTGGATGTTTCCTAAAATATTGTTGCTTTCAGTATGGCAGGGGTTTCTTGAATTTGAAAGAAGCACAGCAGTCTGTTGTTATTATGTTGTTGTTTTCCATCAAAGTCATGTGGGGCTGGGTGGGAGACATTGGCACTTGAGGTGTTTATGGCTGGGCCCTGGGGGACGGGCCTGTTCTGGTGGTTCGGCAGTACCCTAGTGATGGTAACTGGGAGGGGCCGGGTGCCTTTTGGGGGGGCTGCAGGTGGGGGAAGCGGTCAGGGGGAAGGGGAATTTACACTCAGTGTATGGCTCTTGCTTTGTCCAGCCATGCGTTTATCAAACACACTTTCTTGAGGTTAACTTGGAATGAGAGAAGACATTGGAGGGTCAAAACGTGCTATGACTTCCTTGGGGAAAGGGTCTCGAGGGGGACAGCTTTCAGGTATGTACCCTTAATGCCAAGGGCCTCAATTCCCCTATGAAGAGTTCTCTGGTTGCTAGGGATTTTAAGAGGTTGGAGTTAGATGTTCTATTCCTCCAGGAAACAAAGTATCTGAGGGATAAGGTGTGTAAGATTCCCTGTGACCAGGTGGGGGGTGAATACTGGACTTCTGGGATCTTGAGAAAAGCAGGGTTGGGATTTTGGTTCATAGAGGCTGAGAATGGAAGTCACCACAGTGTGGTCTGACTCAGAGGGGAGGGTGGTGTTGACCTACGGCTTGATTAAGAAAATAGGATTTACATATGCCTCAATCAGTGCCCTGAACCAAGATCAATTGAAGTTCGTGGAGAGGACCCTGGCAAAGGTAATAAACAAGGGCACAGGTCACATCATAGTCGGGGGGGACCTTAATGTTGGGATGGATGGCTCATTGGAGGGACATGCTATGCACCCCGGTGGCCAGCAATCCCAGAAACAGGGTTATCAGGAGTTAGGGGCCGCAATGGAACTATGTGGTTTGCGAGACATTTGGCGTCACTTCCACTCATAAGAAAAGAGGTTTAACTTCTACTCCGCCCCACAAGGTACCACAACTAGAATGGACCACCTTTATATCTCAAGGGACCTATGGGATGTGGCCCAGGGATCAGGGATTCCTCCGGTTAGTTGGTCTGACCATAACATGGTATTGGTTGGGATTGAATCTAGTGGTCTCTGCCATAGGAACTCTAAATGGAGGTGCAAAAAATCTCTTTGGAAAGACCCAGTGTTCAGGGAGGATATGGAGAATGTTATCAAATAATATTGTAATATAAATGATACAGAGTAGGTGCAAAAGGGAAATGTTTGGGACACTGAGAAGGCCACTTGGATAGGCACGTTGATCAAAGAAGGGGCCTGTAAAAAGAGAGAATGTAACCTAATCGAGAATAAATTGCGGGCTAAAATAGGAGCACTGGAAAAGCTAGCACAGTTATCCAATAGTAGAAGAGAGGCCCACATCCAAGAGGTGAGAGGCCTGAGGGAAGACCTGAGGTTGTTGGAGGAAGGGGAGATAGTCTGTAACTTACAGTTTTTGAAACATACATTTTATGAAAAGGGAGATAAGGCGGACGCTCTTCTTGCTGCAAGGCTAAGGGGAAAACGGATGGATAGATGGGTTTCCAGGATAGAGGGACAGGACGGGACTACACAGGTTTGAGTAGATGGGATCCAGGATGCATTTGCCTTGTTCTATGCAGTGCTATATAGGGGTGAAGTGAAAGCTGACACGGGAGTGATTGAGAAATACCTAGAGGATACGTGCATCCCAGTGTTAACGTCGGATGAGTCTGATGACCTCGACTCACCAATCACCAGGGAGGAGATTAAGAATGCAATAGGTCATCTCCAATTGGGCAAAGCACTGTGCAAAGATGGTTTCACCGCTGGGTTTTACAAAACGTTCATGTCAGTCCTCCTCCCTTTCCTGATAACATTGTTTAATGACATTATGGAAACGGTGAGAGCCTCAGACTCATTTATCCAGGCCATTATCACAGTAAAACCGAATGAAGGCAGGGACCCTCAACTCAAGTGGTTCTTACCACCCGATCTCTCTCTGGTACATAGATGCTAAAATATTTTCTACGGTCCTGGTGGCTCGGTTGGAGGGACATCTCCCCAGGTTGGTACATTCTGATCAGGTGGGTTATATTAAAGGGCGACATGGGGCAGACACAATGCAGAAATCTTTGCACTTGATTAATGAGGCTCAAGGTTGCCCAGGTGATCCCACACTTCTCTCCACTGACACAGAAAACGCCTTTGATTGGGTAGAGTGGGGCTTCCTAGAGGTAGTACTTACTAAAGTGGGAATAGGTAGACTTTTGCGGGGCATATTTTCAATCTACTCATTCCCAAGGGCCTGTGTGGCAGTGAACGGAGGATACTCATGTTGGTTTGACCTGAGCAGGGGGCCGAGGCAGGGATATCCCCTTTCCCCAGCTCTCTTTGTTCTTTCCCTGGAACCTTTGGCCCACAGGTTGAGAGAGGACCGCCGAGTTGAAGGTTTTGTGGTGGGGGGAAGAATACAAAATTTGACTTAATGCAGACAACATGCTTCTATATGCAGTGAACCCACTGACATGGGTCCCAGCGGCAGTGAATCTGATTGAACAATATGGCCAAATGGAAGGGTTTAAAATGAACACAGGCACGTCAATCCTCTTTCCCTTGGAAAGAAAAAGGGATGATTATGGGGCTTGCTTCTTACCCCTGGGAATGAAGATTAACCTGGGAAGGCTACGTTAGCTGGGGGTTAACATCACAAGAGACCTCAGGGGGCTATATGAGGTAAACTTCCCACCCTTGATGACCATTTAGACAAGGAGCTGGAGAAATGAATAAGATGACAATATCATGGTTGAAGCATCTGAATTCCCTGAAGATGGCGTTTCCTCCCTAAAAACATATACTTATTTCAGATGCTGCCATACAGATCCCTGACTCTTGTTTTAAGCTAACAAGAGGGACACTCCTACGATTCGTGTGCCAGGGGAAGAAGCCCTGTATTTCGAATAAGGTCCTGAGCCTCCCCAAAGAACATGGGGGTGTGGGCCTACTGGACATACATCTGTACTACAAGACCACTCCACTTAGAATGTTGATTCTGCACCTTAGAGCCCGGGGAGACCAACAGCGGATGGGACTGGACAACTACTGTCTCCGACCAGCCACCTTAGGGGAATGGCTATAGGTTCCTAGGGCAAAGTTACCAAGCAGGATGCGAGAGCATCCTATTCTGGAAGCCATATGGTCCGTTTTAAGTGACAGGGAGGGGGATTGAGAGGCATCATGACGTGGCATTCTCTGTTGGGGCACCTGGGTATGATGGTTTAGGGATGCAAAACCTGGTTTGAAGCGGGACTAGAGTGGGTTGGACAGATGTGGAAAGATGGTAGGTTCATCAAAATAATGGAATTACAGGAGGCATTGGATATAGGTTCACTCTCTATGTTCTCATTCCTACAATTGAAGGGGTTACTTACATGCAAGGCGTGGAAATGGAAGCTACAGAGGGAGCTCACACCTTTTGAGAAGCTCTAAGATACTGCATCTGACTAGAAGCGGCTCATTGGTGCACTATACAGGGCCTCGTTTGAAATGAGAACGGGCTCTATGGACAGGCTGAGAGAGAGGTGGGAGGATGACCTGGAAGTGGAGTTGGATTCACCAACATGGCAGAGATTATGCAGGGGGGCCTTCCAGTGATCAATTCTGTGCCAGCTCAAATTACATGCCATTAAGCTTTTACACAGATGACAGTACAACCTGGTTTGGCTCTCCAGAATGTATCAGAGTGTGAGCCCGATATGCTGGCATGGATGTGGTGGGTATGCAATGTGGTTCAGGCTTACCGGGCTCAGGTTTCAAGTTGGATCAGAGAGTTGGATGGGATCATGAGGATAAAGACCCCAATTCTGGTTTTGTTTGGGCTACTGGAATTTGAAGGAGAATATATCAGGCTTCCAAGAATGGTACATGGTTTGCTCAAGGCGGGAAAGGCATGTCTGGCAGACCACTGGAAAAGGGAACTGCTGCCCAGTAGAAAAGAATGGGTTAACACAGCCTGGAACTTGTACACAATGGAATACTTAACAGTGGCAATCCACAGAAAACATGGCTCGGTTGAGATGGAATGGTCTGACTTCTGCTGTAGATACATTGCACAGGAGGGTGGTGACACCCATCTGACCACTGGAACTGTGGGAGGGCCATGACGCACTTCAAACACTAATGGAAAGGTTAGCAAGGGGAGGCGGGAGGAGGGATCCTTCCTAACTGGAGAACGAACCTCAGGAGAGGCAGAATAGAATGATGGAACATGTAAGTGCCATGCAGTTGTTGTTATTGAGCAGTGGGGGTGGGAGTAGACATACAAGGGTTTGTGGGGTGTGGGGGGTAGACAGAAAGATGCATATCACACTGTATTTGAGAATATGTTTAGTTTCCCTGATGTGCGGACTCACTGTTTGTTAAAGTAACTGTGTTCTTTCTTAAAAATGAATAAAGAAGACATTTAAAAAAAAATATATAATGAGGAATGATATCACAAGTAGACAGGAAATAGGGCTGAAACAGGAGACACCATGGGGCCTCCCGCCAATGGTACATCACCATTGTGTGGTAACTGTATTATGTGTCCCTTTACTAAGAAAGTGGGGTCTGTCAATATTGGGTTACCCAAAAAATGGGAGATGAAGGAACACACTAATTCCAACACAATGAATGTCATATATCTTATCACTTGTCCAAGAAAGTTGAATTATATTGGAAAGACCAATAGGAAGTGGAAAACGAGACTAATAGAGCATAGAAGCTGTATCAAGAATAAGATTGAACAGGCACCTCATGGAACTAGGCCATGCTTTTACAGATCTGCAATGGGTGATTCTGAAAAAGGTCAGAGGAGCCTCACAGGAGAACATTAATAGAAAACTCTTAAATTTGGAACAAAGATTGCTCTTTTTGAAAAAAAGTCATCTGACTGGGCTAAACAATTTTGTGGAGTGTCACAATGTGACATAGGTGATGGAGGCCTTTTATTGACAGGTTTTGTGCTCTATTGGTCATGTCACGTTAGTTTTATCGACCTTGTAAAAATGAAGATGTAGCAAACCCTGTTGTTCGAATTGATATTTTTAGCTTGTGCGTTCTATGTATTAAAGATGACGGGATCACCCTTTTGGGTTTGAGATCACTTGTTAATTTTCCCAGATGTGCTATGAATGTAGTAATAGTAGACGTCTCATGGGTGTGATGTCTGTGTCCAGAAGATGCGTTGGAGGTTTTTGTATCCTTACAAATCCCTCCACCTTAGCTACTCAAGGATGGAGGTCTGGAAGTCGGGCGACATACGTGGAAGGGCAATACTAATATGCACAGCATTGGAGCCCCACATCACCACACAGTGAAGTAATTACATCTCGCAATGAGTATATCAATGACGACAGCAATTTTGCCATGGCACTTATAAATGAAAGAAGAGATGGCAAATGATGGGCTGTGGCTGGTGAAAAGCAAGTAAGTAGGAAGACGAGCAGACACCGTAGCTCATGGTAAATGCATTGAGATGATGTAACATTAAGGCAATATGACATTTTGGATTCCCTTTCCTCTCCTTTTGTCCTCTCCCCAATGTAGACTTCTTTGGCAAACAGGTGTAACAAGAGACATTTATACTCGCTCCAAAGCCCTGGGACAAAACTATCTAACTCCGGGTAAGCCCTGACAAACTTTTGTCACGAAGGGTGTTTTAAGTTCATGCAGATGCTGAATCAGTGGCCAATCGAATAACAAGGGTTGTTTTTTTCCTGTTGCTTTATAGAATATTGAGTGGGTGTATTACATGGATGCACCATAAGTGATGAACAATTGAAGTTGAAGGTGGTCTTAAAGAAAGGTCCAATACTCACCGGTAAGATATGAAGTAAATATTTCCCATATCATTATTCTAGGGGAATCTATAGTGTGTAAGAATTAAGTCAATGACAGACTTATTAATGAAGTATAATTGTTTTATGTATTCAAGAGATTGGGGAAAAAAAGTAAGATTCACCAAGCAGTCAAGTGTATCACATGTGAAAAGTTTATCAGCCCATGATGAATGTCCCGCGGAATAGAGCTTGAAGGACAGAAACTTGGACAAGTTGGGCTAGTGAGGGAGCAAGAATTTGCACAATAGCTGTGCTCATAATACCTGAGAATATGTATATTGTTTACCTGTATAATGATACATTTTCTATGATTGTGTGCATATATGTTCAATAAAATGGAGCAAGAATTTGCACATTACATGTATTGCGCTCATATTATCTGAGAATAAGATAGTGCAAAGTGTCACTTTTGTATGGTTCTCATATGTGTGTAATGTTTAGAGATTAAATATTTTTCTATTGTATGTTTTTTATCTGTATATTTATTATAGGTTTTCTATGATTGTAATTGTGTCCATAGATGTTCAATACAATTAATTTTGAATGATATTGAATATGTAGAATTTTATGATGAGATAACAGTGTTGAGTTCCCTTGTTATGTATTAACTCTTGAGCTTTCCTTTTCTTTATATTTAGATTTTGTTTTTTACATTTAACTGTGTACCCCATAAGGTAGGAAGGCTATTTTCTCCTAGGTGGGGCAGCCGTTTTTTCCTATTGTCTGTATTCAGTGTTACAGATGTTAAGGCAAGACCATTTTACTACCAATCAAAAGGGGACAGTTTAGTTGCAAGAGTAGGTGCAGACCTTAGAGCTTTCAAGACCAGTTGTAATCATAAATCCCTTCAGAGCTGTGTCACAGCGAAGTCCTTTGGATTTCTCATTAGGTTTAATTACCTTCTCTTGGATAAACTACTGTTTGCAAGAGTAGTAAAGTGACAGTGACTTTACTTACCTTTTTCTATTTGTAGACCCAGCACACACCATCTTATGTGGAGTACTGGGGGGGGGGCTTACTTAGTATTCCCTTTGTCTACTTTCTCATGTAACATTTTTATGTTACCCTCATTACAGTTAATGACTGGTGGCAGAGGTTTAGTTTTCCTACCATTGTGCTTTTTTACCGCAGGCTGAATCCTCAGCTGAAGTATTGCACCGATGGGTGACCCTTTTTTTTCAAAATGGCCCCAGTCTACTTTTTTCATCATTTCTTGTTTGTGAGGTCCTTCTTTATTTTTACTCTGTGTGCCAAACCAGGTTTGGTCCCTTTGTTCACTTTGTCTTTAGCAGGATTCACAAATGTAGCCCTCTGGCTCCAGCGTGTAAGGCAGGGCAGGAAGTGAGGGAGGCTCCCGAAACTCCCTGTGCTTAGTCTTGTTGGTTACAGGAATGCACTCAAAGGTGATTGGCTGGCTGGCTGTCCTTGGAGGACAGTCACCCTGCTCTGTGAGTGACAGGTAGGCTAGGAATGAATAAGAGAAACCCACAAAAAAGGCAAGGTCTTTTGCAAGGAAGACAGAGTTGACCACTGGATGAATGGACCGAAGAAGAAACTGGAAGTGAAGCTTGCTGCACCCTTTTGGACAATTGGTTTGCCCAGTAAAGTCCTGCTGCAGTTCTGAAGCTCCAACTTTCGTATCACCTAGAGAAGCCCGGAACTGGCAACATCCTCCCTTGGGTTGGTGGGACCAACTGACCGCAAGGTGAACTTGACTGGAACCCCTCTCCCTGCTGGCTGTACTTCTTTGCTGCTGCTGGAACCGATTGCTGGGGGACAGGAACACCAGGAACGAGTATAAGTGTTATTTGAATACTTGTCACTGTCAATCTCTATGTTGCTCCTTTACAGCTCACATTGACCCCTCTTGAGACAAGTCTGAATGCTCAGTCACTCTACCAACTTGTGTAGTACAGAGCTATATCAAAGATTGGGTTCCCTAATGCCAAGAGGACAAGGCTGGTGTAGTCTCCCACAGGGTTACTACATCCAATCTTGCCTAACAATGCTAAAAGGCACAATGTAAATGACAATTACAATACAATACAATGGATCAATGAAAAGCAGTTTTTCAACGCCCAACAGTTGCATGGAGGGATTTCTTGCATTCATTAAATTTGGGCTCCACAGATCATAACATATAGCTTGTATAAGAGATCACTTTATCAGGGTTAGACAGGTGTTGGAAAATGCTGTTTCCAGGAGGAATCCCTTGTTTTTGATGGGATAATCCAAGCGTGGAGCTTGGATAAACGTCTTTTCAGTTGCTTTGCAGCCTTTGTTTGGCAGTACCCACACTCCCACTTGACCTCTGCCTTCAAAATGTATACCAAGGGTTGAGTGATCTCTGCATAGTCTTTTATAAATGTACCACTATAGTTAATAAATACCAAGAAGCTATGCAATTTGCATAGATGATTTGTGGAGTTCTTCAATTTCATTAGAGCCTCAACACTCTTCTTCTGAGGATTAAGACCTTCAGCTGTGATTTCATGGCCTAGAAAGTGCACTTTTGTTCTACACCACTGTGCTTTCTGGAGAGATAACTTCTCACCTGCATTTCGTAGTTGGGTCAACATATGGCTGATCATCTCCAGTTTTTCTTCCACAGTTTTACTTTTGATTAATAGGTCATCCACATAAGCCATATTCCCTCTTTCTGCAAGGTCAGGCATGGATTTATGTAGGTATATATTAAACTCATTTCCGCTATTAACATACTCAAAGGGAGTTCTGGTACATGTGTCCTGCCGCCCCCAATCATAAAAGAAAGTTTACTTTGGTGTTCACAGAGTACCAAGACAGTCCAAGATCTATTTGTCAACTCGAGGGAAATATATACTTTAGAAGCTTGGATCTATTCAAAGTCCTGATCAATATTTCTATTACTGGGTTATTAAAGCTACCGTGGATTGGTCAAATAATTCCACGTTATTTCAAGTTCTTGAAATTCTCCATGAGTGATTTTGTAGATGCTATACGTAACTGGTATTGTCTTACAAATACTGGCACCATATTAGAATGTATAGGTATGGTTGTATAATGAAGAGATGTATGTCCACAATCACATGAATCTACAGAAAAAACCTCCTGGAAATGTATAAATATCTGTCTTCATTTTTGTTTCTGCTCTTCTGTGTCTCAAGCATCAGCCATACTGATCTGTTCTTCAATCATCTGTCGAAAGCCTAGAAATATTTCTGGGCTTGTTCTTTCTGAGTTATATTCCACCTGGGTGGTTGATTTCTTAGCATTGATGTAGTTACTAGTGACTTTGAATTCTATCTCATATTCCAGCATCTTCCAATTCATAAGTGTACATGGAGTACACCATACAATTCCCTCCCATGTCAAATATAAAGATTGTCTTGTTGGTTACTATCAGTATTGTCATAACAATATTCTGGCATGGGACCGATGATAGGATTAGCTAAATCCATGCAATGGTATGTCAAATCAACAGCCATATATCAGTGGTGGTATCTGGGGATAATATTACACTTTGAGGATGATTATTATCAACTAGTATTTAGACTATGTCCTCTCTGAGATCTACTAATGTAGCTGGATGTAGGGACAGGCCCCTTTGCTGAAGCATATTATTTAAATGAATAAAAACCTATTATTTAAGCAATGTCCTTCCCTATTTCTTACTGGCAATGTGCATTGTTACGGATTTCATGGAATAGTAACTTCTTCAATCTCAACTGCCACAGCACAAGGCAGCAATTAGGCTAACCGATATGTGTATTCTATCTCATTGCAGTTCATCAAGTTCCCCCCGAGACTGGACCAGATTTTGATATTAAAAATATTGAAATTTATTGCAAATCTATGTAGTTTCACTGCTGACATACAATTCACAGATGGCCTCTCTCACGAGCCAACAATTATGATTTAACTTTTTATTTCTGATTTGGTTCTCCAGCATGCACTTGCTGGTAATCATTTGTTTTGAATCCATCACATCAAGTCTACATTCCCATTCATAAATCAGACTAAATGTGGAAATCATGGTAAAAGATAACCCCCTTCCATATACTGGATTAAGCACAATTAAACAAGGACAATGTTAGAGAAATCTTGCACCAGTGTAATTGAAATGAGAACAATGCCTCAAGTCTACTGCAGGTCACCTAACCCTATGTTGAAGGTACAATGATTAACCCAACTAAAGAACCAATTGAACTAATCAATAGATTTCAGAAAATGACTGAAATGTAATGAACAGTCTGGTTCAAATATATCGGAGAAGTGTCCTAAAGATGCATCTGTTCTATCTCTGCTCTAACCTTGGATTGGCATTCAAGAGTACAGCATTTGGGGAAATACAGATCTTCTGTAGTTGGAATGATGCAGATAGAACTGCTTGTGCCTGGGACAAGAAACTAAACTACATATGTGGCTCACAAGCTGACTTGGGAACAGAAACATACCTAAAGATGATGGGACTATTTGTTTTAATGATTTTTTCCATCAAGTTCAAATTAGGCACACTATCATTGTCTGACTTTACAAACACCAGGAATTTTACAAATTATGATTTATGCCTATTTTGCCCGCATTAAAGAGTGTTTATCATTTACTTTTTATTATTTTGCCCAGTTCGAAACCTGACAACACGTTTTCTGAAACCAATTCTTAGGAGGTCGGGGGAGAAGGGATATGCATGATACATTTTATTACTGTAAAGCACTTGCGAACAAGTTTCTTTTTGGTTGGGGAACTACACCGTGTGAGCATCTTAGAAGAGATTCCTAACACTAGCATCATAAAATGCTGTAATACCCACATTTTAGTTATGAATCATGTACACGGAATTGAAAATTAATGTTGACTGTATTTTACAAGTGTTGATGCTGAGACTTTGTTTTAAAAAATAAGCATGTGTACACATCCACATATCTGCCACTCTGCTACTCTGCTATGATAGGTGGTATTACGTGGCTAGAATTTAATTTTGGTTCTGCCAGTCTAGCCATTTCTTACTGTGGCATGACATTTTTACTGGGCATTTATTATAATGCAAGCATGACAAATGGTATTACGTAGCTAGATGGCATTTTATTGAAGCCAGTCTAGTCATTTTTGATTGTTTCATGGCACAGTGTATTAGGCATCTATGATAAAGCAAGCATGATGAGTGTTATTATGTGGATAGATTGGCATTTTGCTGCTGTCAGTTGAGCAATTTAATACTGAGTATTACATGTTTTACTGGGAATCTATGATAAAGCAAGCATGACAAGTGTTATCAAGTGTCTAGACTGACCTACGTTGGAGCACCCAGTTTGGACATGCTTTCTTATTGTGACATGGCATTTTTAATGTAAAACCCAACAAGAGAATGTTCTGACATACTGGAACTGGCATGTGTATACAGATCCAGCTTTGACATGTTTTCTTATAATTGCATTACTGGCATTGCGCTAAAGCAAACATGAGTATGTTCCTTTATGAGAATAATTGGATATATACATGCAGCCAGCATGGAAATGTATGGGCACAGCCAGCTTGAAATTGTTTTTATACCATTATTATATTATTATCATTATGATGGTATTTATTGATCGTGGACCTTGCTTTGAGAAGCAACAGCGTGCTCTACAGGGGTATACAGCAATAGAAATATATAACAGAGCCCTTTACAGAGGTAGACAACAATACAGCTACATAAAAAAGCGCTTTACAGAGGTATTCAACAGTACAGATGCATCACAGAGCTTGTTTGAGGTGGGTACGATACAGAGGGGCACAGAGGAGGAATACAGCTATACTGGGTGGCGGGTAGGAGAGGGGCAGGTGGCATCTAGCGAATCATGTGGCGCAAAGGGTGATGTGATGGCCTAGGTGTTGAGTCTGATGCAGATGGGAAGGAGGTTCCATAGTATTGGGGCATAGGCAGAGAAGGCTTGTTTATGGGCCTGAGTGATGTGGTCGTATCTGTATCGACCCTTGATGAGGAGTGCAGATGTGTGTAGGACACTTCTTAGGGCCACAAGGGAGGATGACAGGAGGCCTTCGAGGAGTGCATTGACCCCATCCAGGTGGGGTAACATTTATTGTGCAGAAAGGCATCATGAAAATATGTTTGGAAATGCTCTGTGCACTGTTGGTGACTTGCATCCATGGATTTTTTCATAAATTACCCTTTACAATTGATTGCAAACTGTCTGGCTTTTTAACCATTTTTTCACAGAAATTGTGCTGTTTAATGGAACATTTTAACCTATTGTTCATAAAATGTTATCAGTGGAAGTGTCCCCCCCCAAGCTCCTCTCCTTGGTTGTTTTGATATTCATTGTTATGCTCAGTCGCTCTTGCATATTTGTGGCAAACATTCACACCCTACCAATTAGAAAAATCACCACTGCCCTGCCTGCACTTATCTTCACACTACCCCATGTGGATTGTGTTGCTATCCCTGTTCCCACTCCTGAGTTGTGTTATGTTTAACAAACATGTACCCTGTCTATTCGCCTTCCTCAATTTCTCTTTAGGACCCCTCACACCCCTGTGGATTTGTGTTGCTACCCTCCTCCTGGACTTTGCAATTGTCTCTACTTGGAGTATTGTTGCAGATCCCTTGACAAACTTGTGTATAGGTGCATAATAAATGACAAATCAATCAATCAATCCCTAATGGTGGGCGAACCCACACAAAAGTGTTCTGCAGAATGTTACATCACTGAACACAAAAAGCTTGGTGACCATGAAATTCTGCGGGTCACTTTTGGGGGAGGCAGCCATCCCATCTGACCCACAAACCATCCCTCCGGGCCTTCCACCCTCACCCCTCATCACTCGCAGAACCACAAGAAAATGTGAATACATGTTTTAGAAAACAGTATAACATGCCCCACCCAAACCATACACATCAGTCCCTGCTCTTAGGGCAGTGGACCATGCAATAGTTCCTGTGGGGGATGGCAATAGCTTGCCCTACATTTCAGGGCCCTTGTTTTTTTTTCTGCTACTGGGTAGATTCAAATCGGTCGATTTGAAAGATTCATGGATCTCAAACCTTGCAAAATTCTGGTGGTTCCAGTTTTGCCCAAATCACTTTGCTCACCTCTACTGAACCATTCCCCATCTCTGAATTGTGTTGCTTCTCCTTCTGGATATTAATTGCTTTCTCCTCTGTTTTCTTTGGTTGTTCTCCCCTCTACAAACCATTGAACTTGTCATCTGATCTTTAACTACCCATGTCGAAGCATGTTTGCTTTTACTTTCCCTTTTCTTATCCATTTCTTATGCATATTTCACTAAGATAAGTTTATGCAAAAGCATTAATAATAAATACAACAGGGACATCATTTGGGGGTCGCTAGGGGTTACAGCTGTGACCCCTGCAGTCTCCCTTGTGACCCCTGGCTTGGCCTTTGCAACCACTCCCTATATTGAAAATAACTGAAGCACTGAGCTTCATTTTTTTACAATTTAGGTGGTTTCCTGGGCCGTGCCTGTCAGGAATAGTGGGGGGCTTTTGTGCGCCACCTGGCACTGTGCAAAATGTAGTTCCCTCACGGTCTGCCTCTGTGGTCAGAGTCCTGGTTCCAGACCGCGAGGGAACTACGGTTCCCACAGTCCAAGGTGGTGAATCACAAAGCTCACTGGAGCCAGTAAGAGGTCCTCCCTCGCCTGTGCTCAGTGCTAGTAATTAAAGCTAGAATTGTGAGCAGAGCAAAGGCAGGGATTGCGGAACGGCATACAGGAGTGGTGCTGGCCTTTTCTAGGGGTCTGTTGTTGGGCCAGTGTTTTCCCCGAGGCACCTTCCCGCGGGAGAATGAGCTTCATTGTGGATGCCCGCTGCTTTCCGGTGGTCAGGCATGTCACAGTCTCATTTTGAACCAAACCTACTTGCCGGCATCAACGCTCTCGGAAGTGCATCACGAGGCCTCCCAAGCTACAGATAAGTGCATATTTGAAACGATGGTACTGTGGTTGTGATTACTCCAACTTTTACACTCGAGGGGGTCTTTACTGAGCGCTCCCCGCCCTTCAGGGCCAGTGCCTGCATTGAGCATGGGCATTGCTTCTCTGTTTAGCAGTTGGAAGCCTGTGACAAAACAGGGATCATGCGAATAAATGTTTCAACTGCCTAACCAGTCAACTCTGAGTTTCCGGTTTCACATGCAGTATTGAGGCGTGAGATATGTGTCAATCTTTATGTGATGATGTTTCCCATTTCATGCAATCATCTCCTCAGGTTTTCCATTTCATGCAACCCAACAGTTTAGAATGTTAATGGTTTTTTCCATCTGTGTTTAGGCAAGTCTTTCGTTTTTCATGTGTATGCAAAGATGTGCTATGTGTGTTATACATAGTGTGTTGTTGCAAGTACATGTAGGGTGGCTCAGGTAGCTTCTCTCTACAGGCACAGAAATAAAAGCTGTACATTACAAGGTGTATGTTTGCAGTACAGAATTAAGATTACATATTATTGAAGATAGGAGGCACTTCATTAAGGTGCTTTGGAACTTTTCCTGTGTTTCCCCATACCTATCCACTCAAGTTACCTAACCATATTTCCGGTTTCCTTAAACTACCCCTCCCTATTCATAAGCTCTCCCTAACCTTCTTCCCCCCATTGGATGCCACCTGTGTACTTGTTTTCTACAACTCAGGAACCTCTGCCAACGACAGTGGGAGGGGGTGTGTTTAATTTGGCTTCTGTGGTTAGAGAGGCGTTGTGGTGACACCCCTCCAGTCTTGACAGGAGTATGTTATGCGGGGCTATGGCATACTGGCAGAGCCAGCTTGGGCATGTTTTCTCATAGTATCATTACTGCCATTACAGCCAACAAGAGTATGTTCTTAAATGGGAATGCAGCACATATTTGTGCAGCCATCATGGACCACACACAAATGCTAAGTGAGGAATGTGGGCTTGTGGTGGGCCTTGGCTCATTATATTGACTTAGTCTTCATGTGGCCTGGAGCCAAATGGGAGGAAACAAATGAGGTTCTCTCATTCTGCGTTCCTTGTCACACTCAATATGTGAGAACTGTTTAACAAATGAAATATATATATAATCGTCTACAATTTATTTGTTTTGTGTGTGCATATCCCGACAGGACATGTCTGTAGATTTGCTTGGTTCTGGCTCAGTTTCTAAGGGTTGAATTTGTTGACACACCTTTACTTTCATGCAACTGCCACATGTATTTTCTTTCCATTGCATGGCATCATTTGGCCTTGGACATCTGCTTACATTCATAGTAATTTGGTAATATGGGCCCATACACACTGATATTAACGCTACATATGGTTGATCCATTCTTGTATGAAATGCATATCATATTACAGTGATATCATTACCATATTTCTCTTAGTGGACTGAGGAACACTGCTATGTGATGTCACTTCCTGTTTTGTCAATGAGTGAAAGGTCATGTGTTGTCACTTCCTGTAATGTCACTGGGGGGGGTCAAATGACATTACTTTCTGTGATGTCATCAGAGGTCATGGGTCATGTGATGACACTTCTACTACCTATGGCATTTTGGTGAAATGACGTCCCTGAACTGCAAACCTCGGTGCTTGATCAATTTGAATCATAACTAATGTAATGTGGAAGAGACTCATATTGTTGAGAGCTCAAATAAATTATGTATCGCGCACTACACATTTTCTGGAAAACACATGAACACCGACTGAAAGGAGTATGAAAACTACAAGGAAAACATTCTGTAGAGACGAGAAAAAGTCAGACATCTAATATTAATATGAAACGACAAAAAATTAAAAGGACTCATTTGCAGATAAACGTGCAATACTCATCCGAGATGTGACCACCATGTACGGAAACCTCTTCTGGTGTTTGTCATGATGCTGTGATGAAAAAAGACCAATCTCTCAACGGAAGCAAGGGCCAGCACACATGAATGCGGCTCCCTTCCGTCCCAAACACATAGCAAACTCGTGCATGTAATATTCAATGGTACATTAGTACTGCAGCCTGTTTCTTCATTTACTATAATGGAATTATTCTATATAAACTCACAAATGTTGATAACATACATTTTGAGCACCTACTATCAGTATCACTGGAACAACCTCCCGTAAGGAATAAGAAATACCAAAGATCACCTAAAATTTTGAAAATTACTAAAAACCTAGCTCTTCAACACCTCGGAAATAGACGGAAACAACTGAAACAATCAAACAGGAATACAAAAAAGAACAGGCTGACAGAATATATGAAGGCACAGACAACACCCAGGACTGACTAAGGGAAACTCCTACAAGAACAAGAGAGACAATGCTAGGTGGAATAGAACATGAGCAAAAGCCCCATCTCGACAGAACAATAGCACACGTGCCTAACAAAAAAGGCACAACCACCAACCTCACCCACTTAGACAGGGCATAGGATCGGGGCGCAGGTCACAAGCAGATCGATCCAAAAGGGCTACTTTTTACCGACCACGAACTGGCATTTAGGGTCTTGCCATATACACACATAGAAATGTAAAGACTAGCTAACTTAACATAAAGACAGAGAGATGAAAGACAATGTTATCATGCTGAATCTTAATAACAGAAAGGAAGACAACCATCCCTAAATCGCCAAAGACACACAATAGGAGTGTGCATTTCTCTGAATTACACGGCTACTAACCAACCCTACTAAAACTTCTAAAAACCTCACTACTCCTCACACACCTCTCACACTCTAACTAAACACAAACAGACCTCTTAAACCGCAGGAACCCGCACGCACTTCACCACACCGCAACAACAAACACACCACACAGACCTTCACACAACAGCACACAACGGACTCAGACCGAATACCACACCAAAAAGCTCAGCGAACGGTGTTAACCGAACTGAATCTGCCAAAAGTACATCACAGCTCCCTTGCTCCCCTACAAACCTTGTCCTACTAACACGTTCCTAACCTACCCCCCTTTTCTTCCAGATCCACCAGAGCGGCAGGGGACCACTCCGGCGGTGACAGTGCGCGGTATAAATATCCTTTAACATTAACATGAACATATTATGGCCCTAATAAGGCGCACTTTGAAGGCATGCCGAGCCTGATTCACAAAGCTTTTATTCAATGGGATTTTTTCCATTGAAAACGCTTTGTTAATCAGGCCATTGACTGTCACTGTTTCAATGGCATTTGCAGAAAACAAACATTGGCAACGCAGCACACCTTTGCCTAACACTTCAGACGGTGAGTTACTGTTTATTAACTCGTGTACAAATATACAATGACAATAAGAAAGAACGCGTTTACTTACTTACCAACCTTCAGTCTACAAAATATGCTTTTGAAAGAAAGGGAACTGAGATGCAAGCTATTGCGATATTAGAATGAACCACAAGAGGGAGAAACACGCTCATAAAAGAAATTCCTTTTCACAACAGTTAGTATGTAGGCATCAGACCTGCTGTGGGCTAAAGGGATATAGAACATTGATGAAAGTGTGTGAATAATATGCATGTCTCCTTCATATTTTAGTACATGTAACTCTGAGTGCATCATGTAGAGAAATGTATTCACAGGTAAGTGTTGGTAAAAGGTAAGGTTGTCTGTGTATAAATTAAACGAATGCAAAGATCTATTTATTTTTTAGCTTGTAGGTTGTTTTAAAATAATTCTCATACAAATGTTAGTAATTCCTTAGCCCGCAGTGTCCCTTCCAGCCATTTTATTTCTTTTTCTATTTTACTTCATATAGTTCCCCAATTCTACAATTTCCCTTTTCTAAATCACTTTGATGAAGAGAATCAAAAATATTAATAGTGCATTACTGCTATACAAACGAAATAAGGTTGGCTGAAACCGTGTTATATTCACAGTTAATTTAATGTAAAATCAGTTAAGTACCACTAAGTAGGCGAACATGCATGTTGCACATATAACAAAGGGTGGTAGGAATTTCAGAAAAATCATTGAGGAACCACCCTACTTTTAACAGGTGCCGAATTAACTATCATGGAGAAAGACACAAAAAGAAAAACACAAATGTTAAAAAAGTTACCGAGGAGTTATTTAGACAAATATATCTTCACTGGTTTACATTCCAGGTGATAATGGACTACCACTCTCCCCCAATGGATGTCATGACGAGAGTGGCGAGCCAATACCACCCGATACGGCCCATCTCTGAAGGCAGCCATATTTTCCTGCGGGAAACACAAGACTGTTTAAAATATCGACAAATCAGATGTGTCCGTGGAAATAGAAAAGGGCTCTCTCAGAATGGCCGCTTTTCTTTTTCTATGTGGACCGAGGCTGTGCACGAGGGAGGGTTCAGTCAGTGAGAGTCAGTTAACAGAACATGGCACTATGATTCTGCCCTGGCTCTTAGCAGCCTGATGTCCTGCTCACCACGTGCGGATACACAGAACACTGCATGTTATTTCTTTGTTTTTCAAGAGTTCCAGTGTGTGTTTACATCAACATTGTGTATTCGATGGTAACAATGTAAATTTAAGACCAGCCCCATGCTAAATATCCAAGGAAGGGTAGCTTATTTAATTCATTGACCATTGATATACAAGCGAAAATTAAATCGAGTATCCTTTTGTGTTCCTTTGCTTTTATACTTCAACAGTTATTAAGATTTCCTAAGGTGCACATTTTAAACGTCTGGAGGAATGAAAATTACTAGGATGTCATGAATGTCCGTGCGTTATTTAAAAAATGTGGCTACACCTGTGTATGTTCAGAGACACTTTGGGCCTGATTTACAAACACGATTTAACATGGGGAAGTCCCGTTGAAGACATTTTTGTAAATCCGGACCTTTATGTTCGCATTTGTATTTCTTAAACTCGCATTTAAATCCTAAGCAATGTAGTTGAAGCCTAAACTCCATATTTAGACTACCGCCTGTATTTTTTTCGGGGGGTGGGGGGGGCGGGGGTTGGCGGTGGGGCATGGCGTGCATGTAAACTAAGAATCCTGTTATTTATTGTGGTAATTTGTAAGACATGGTAAAAACACGCTATGAATTTACAGATTTTCTCAGCAACACAGTTGAAGAGGGAATGCAATGTTTACGATATCTTGTGCTGCTGAGTGATGCTGAGCGTGGACGTCATGTATGCCAAATAAGCTGTTGTGTATCACTGGTAAAGTGCGTATGGTTTCAAGGTGTCAGACTTTGAGAGCAGCGTATTCCAGCGGCTGCAGCTCTGGAAGTGATGGCGCATAACCTCTGCGTTTTGGGCGATGTGCAGACACGTACTGCAGCAGTGCGATACACACTTCAGACAGTGCACGCCTCCTTTGAAAGACTGGATGTATGGCGTGTGACTATATTGCAGGGGGGTATTTCTCCCTTCTCTGTTGCTTTTAACGCGTAGCAGGACAGCCCGAGTGTGGATGTGACGAGGGAGTTCGCAGGTGGTTGAACCACGTGGGGTTCTCACCGCGTCTTCCTCTTGATCGAATGGTGATAGCATTTATTTTATCTTTGTACATCTTAATGCTTCTGTGATTTTTATCAGACATTATGCGAGGTTGTGTTTTCCCTGGGGACATAAACGCAAAGGATCACTGAAAGTTTTTTTTTTTTTGTTTGTGCACCTCTCACAGCACGTTTTTGAATGCACCTGCAAATGTAGATGGCGGATGGTGTTCCATATTGCTGTCGCTACACTTTTTGTATTGCTCGTGTTGGAATGTGAAACTGTCTCGCCTTTGATGTGTTTTTCACTCTTCCGTGTTTCAGATGGGGAACATGTTTTCGTTATTGCTGAAATCTTTACATCAGCATATTCGAAGTACAAACACCGATCCGTTTCGCCTATCAGGTGTATTTTCTGCTTGGCAGGTGCTGATTCGAAACTGCTTTAAAACTGGAAACGCAGTTGCTGCTGAAAACTGTGTTTATTGTTTACCACATGCTGTTCAACACTAATTTACTATTTAAAGCATAGCGAATTGAATCATGCCTATGTATGTATAATGCAATAAATGTGCATACGTGCTTATTTAATTGTTTTATTTTTTATTTTTATAACGTGCCTAATGCCATACCGGAGTTATGTTTCTAAGCGTGGATCCGGGATTCAAACCTCTGTTGCTCTGTGTGGTCTTGCTTCCAAGACCAGCATGTTGCCCCATTGCATGTATGTATGGGATTAATGGAGAGCATACCTAGCTGGGAAACAACGAAGCGGTGTACAAAGGGGGCACAGTCGGGTTACAGGCAGGATGAAGGGGTAGCAGAGAAGCTGGGTTGAGTAGAAGGTTTTTTGAGGTTTACATTTTAGAAGTTACATTCTAGAATTTTTGAATTGCTGCTTGATGTTTTATCAATTGCCCTGATATTCAGATTCCTGACATTCAGATTTCAATATACACACTTGTTCCTGCTAACTATTTTTCTTATTAATACTCGCTTTCCTGGGCCTTGCCACTCCTGTTTATTTTGTTCACCATCTCCTTCCTTCCTTCCTTCCTTCCTTCCTTCCTTCCTTCCTTCCTTCCTTCCTTCCTTCCTTCCTTCCTTCCTTCCTTCCTTCCTTCCTTCCTTCCTTCCTTCCTTCCTTCCTTCCTTCCTTCCTTCCTTCCTTCCTTCCTTCCTTCCTTCCTTCCTTCCTTCCTTCCTTCCTTCCTTCCTTCCTTCCTTCCTTCCCTCCCTCCCTCCCTCCCTCCCTACCTTCCTCAAAGGCCCCAAACCAACAGAACTGAAGGGCCCATTGGGAAATCAACATGCCAGCATTTGGAAAGCTGCACGCTGAAAAATTGGGCCTATTTAGGCAGAATATGTGGGCGTCTTTCTGCAAGGGAAAGTCATAGAAGGCTAAAACAAAAATGCAATCCGAGTGCAGATTGCAAAAGCACATCAAATTGCGGGCTGAGAAATAAATGCAGCAATATTTACACTGAATCTGTCACCCATCAAAAAGGGGCACACTGTGCCAATTCATCCTCACGTTTTAACAGAAAAACAAACAGCAAGTAATTAAAAGTGTAGTTTGTTAATAACTGAAAGTAACAGTCCTGCACTTTCAGCGTAAAAGAAAAGTTAACTCTGATCAGTAAAACACATTGCGTGTCAAAGAATAAAGGCTGATGTTAGAAAATGCAGTGTGAGAGTTAATTTTATCCAAGGACAATGGCTTCCCCCAATGGCAGCCTGGTTTGAGCATCCCAATTGTTTACAAATGCAATAACTTGTATCTCGAAGGGTGTCGAAAATCAACATTCCCTAGACCTGCTGTCTCTAAAGGCAGTTCTGAGCAGGCAAATGGCCTAGCCAGTGCATGCCAGGAACGTGGAGAGGGAGTTTTCTATGTTGCCAAGGCCCCAGGTGTTTACGAGCTGCAGCCCACACTTCAAATGAAAAAGAGACTGATAAAAAAAACTAGCCAAGAGCGGCAAATGGTGCTTGGGACATGATGTCATGATCTCTGCTTCCAAAAGGTCAGGGTTTTCCCAACTCCCTTGGAAGCAGATCCATAACCCAGGTTCAGAGTGCCAACCAGTCCCAATTGGGACCTTTTGGACCCAGTCCTGGCGCCAGTGGCACCAGGCTCATAAATATGCCCAGTCCCAGCGCTGGAAGTGCCGGGCTCATAATGCTTGGGTGGACTTACCTGCAGCAGACCATGCTGCTTACTTGCCTGCCAGTTGAGCCTCTGATCCTCTTCTGTTTGGAACTACTTTTCCTGTTGGGTGGGGCAGGAGCCACTCCCTAGGTTCAGAACACTGGAACTCTTCTGGAAAGCAGGAACTCTTTTCTTACCTAGGCGTGGCTGTGGAAGGAGACACCTAAGCACTACAGGAGGCTATTTAAACAACACCCGATGGATGAATCTTGCTTTGCGTTATTCTGCATCCTCTGCAGCAGAACGCTCATCTTGTCTTCTGCATCTGATCCTGGGCCTAAGGAAAAAGGCTTACCATCCTGAATCCAGTCTTCAGCAACACCTATAAAGACAAGAAAGAACAGGTTAGCATTACGGTCTTCAGTGACAGCTCTTCACTTACCTGGTCCATCGGCTGTCACCAACGCCTCGCGCTGCATTCCGACATCTGAAGGACAAAGGCTTACCTACTCTTCGTCCGCTGCGGAGGTCTTCACACTGCATTCCGGCATCTGAAAGACAAAAGCTTACCAACTCTTCGCACGCTCCGGAGGCCTTCGGCGCTGCATCCCGCATCTGAAAGACAAAACAAGGTGCGTTTAAAGACATTGGGGAACTTTAATACTCACGTGCCATTACTCCTTTCCACATCTAACCCAGTGGGTATTCCGGCACCCTGCAACTGCTCCGAACTTATACCTGCAAAATAAAAAGACAGTTAGAGCGCATCGTGAAGCAGGCAACAAGCGCTTACTTACGTGCTTCCAGGCGCTTCTATTCATCATACGGGCTCCATCTTCAACTCACTTCAGCCCGTCATCCACCATCGCCGGAACCCTGCAAAACAAGAGACATCATTACTAAAGACTTTAAAGACATTAGAATTACTCGAAACTTACCGTTCGTGCAGTAAACGACGGACAGCAGTCCTCTGAAGTCAAGAGGCCTGCTCCCCTTATCCAGTGAAGAAACTGGTTACAGCACCCTGCCCCGAGGCAGATGGAGAGCACGGCGTTCACTTACCTAAGGTGAGAGCGTTAACCTTCGGGGTTCTACAGGAGAAGAGAAAGGGAAGAAGAGAGAGACATTCAATAACCCAGTTCATTAATCCCATATTTTCTATCTGCAGACATCTTACCCTTCGAGTCAGACATACAGTGCACAGAGGTCCAGCCCAAAGAGCCATGTATTACAGATCACCTTTGAAGATACGGTATATGCCCAGTCAAGACCGGCGCCTCTACGGGAATCAGGTGAGCGTTACAGAACGCAAAGCCTACCACAAAACTCCCGTCCAGGCGCTATGGAAACCTCGGATACCGACCAACTAGCCCAGTTACTTGGGGAACTAAGGGCAGAATTGCATGCAGCCCGTCAGGAAACGAACGCTCTAAGAAGGGAACTGATTATTTCCAAGGAGCGAACAGATGATCTCGCTAGACAATTGCTACAGTCACAAGCCGGACAGACCCCGTTACCCGCATCTGGGGGAAATCTTCCTTCTACATCCTCTATAAATCCAGTGCAGATCAACCTACTTGGGAATGTACCTCTGGCTCCGCCCGAACGATTTTCTGGTGACCCAAAGAGGTTTGCAGTATTTATCAATCAGTGCCGGTTGCATTTCTTATGCCGGCCAGCAGCCTTTCCAACTGATCAAGCTAAAGTAGCTTTCGTGCTTTCGTACCTTAGTGGCAATGCGGCAGACTGGTCGATCCCTCTAGTAAATCAAGATGGTCCGGTCCTCCATGATTTTCAAGCTTTTCAGCTCAGTATGGAAAAACTGTTCGCAAGACATTCACAGGGGCAGGCCTTGGACAATGAGCTTCTTTCGTTGCGACAAGGTAATGAAGAACTTTTGGCTTATATTGCGTCTTTCAACAGACTGATAGTGGAAACTCAATGGCTTGAGGACAAAAGGATTACGCTGTTTTATAGAGGTCTACGTGGAGAGCTCAAAGATGTGTTAGCCCAAGTAGTGAATCCCCCACAAGATTGTTCGGACTATATAGACTTAGTTGTTCAAATAGATCACAGACTGCAGAACAGGAAGGCCGATCGTTCCAAGTTTGATGCTCGAGTATTTTCCAAACCGCCAACTCCTTCCAAAGGAGTAGACTCCGGGGAACCCATGCAAATAGGGGGTCTGAAAGGTCCTCTAACACAAAAGAAGCAAGAACGGTCCAGTTTCCAGAATGTGTCTCTACTTGTCACCCTCCACCTGGTGTTGCACTGGCAGCAATTTCTTCAGAGACTCCCCAGTTACCTCCCGAATACCTAGAATACCAAGATGTTTTCCGGAAGGATCAGGCTAACTCTCTACCTCCTCATAGGTCTTATGACTGCCAGATAGACCTGATACCTGGATCTACTCCTCCTTGTAGTAGAATTTATGCCCTCACCGAGCCTGAGAACCTTCACCTTCGACAATACCTGGATCAATACCTGGCAAATGGGTTTATTCGTCCTTCCAAGGCCCCTGCTTCTTCAGCTTTGTTCTTCGTTCCAAAAAAGGAAGGAGACCTTAGAACTTGTATAGATTATCGCTCCCTGAACCAGATCACCGTTAAGAATAGATATCCGTTACCTTTGATCCCTGAACTCCTGGACCAAGTCAGAAAAGCATGCATATATACAAAGCTGGATCTTAGAGGAGCTTACCACTTGGTACGAGTAAAAGAGGGCGATGAATGGAAGACGGCCTTCCGCACCAAGTATGGGCTATTTGAATATCAGGTCATGTCCTTCGGACTTTGCAATGCCCCGGCCGCCTTTCAATATTTTATGAACGATGTCCTCAGAGAGCTCATAGATGTGTGTGTTGTTGTTTACATTGACGACATCCTCGTTTATTCTTCATCGGAATCTGAACATCGGAAACACGTGAAAATGGTCCTCGAAAGATTGCGTCAACACAAACTTTTCGCTAAGTTGGAAAAATGTGTTTTCAACGTGACTGAAGTTGAATTCTTGGGATTCATATTATCACCTGGCGGAGTGCGTATGGATTCAAAGAAGGTCGATGCAGTTCTCAAATGGCCATCACCATCCTCCGTAAAAGGTGTGCAAAGCATGTTAGGCTTCGCTAACTTTTACCGCAGGTTTATCCCCGAATTCTCCCGAATAGTCCAGCCCATCACTGCCTTGTTAAAGAAAAACAAACGTTTTGAATGGTCTACCGAGGCGGAACAAGCTTTCCAGGATTTGAAGACTAAATTTATCTCTGCACCAATCTTAAAACACCCTCGCCCCGAACTCCCCTACATCGTGGAAACTGATGCTTCAAGCCTTGCCATGGGGGCAGTTCTATCACAAAAGGACCCGGTAACCAATCAGTTGCATCCCGTGGCATTTTGGTCCCGCAAATTCTCGCCTCCTGAAATCAATTACACGATTACTGACAAGGAACTTCTGGCTATCAAGTCTGCCTTTAAGGCTTGGCGGCATTATCTGCTGGGGGCCCGACACACCGTTACTGTGATTACGGATCACCGAAACCTGCAATATTTGAAAACCGCAAAAGCCCAATCCTCTAGACAACTCCGATGGGCATTGTTCTTTGCCGAGTTTGACTTCATAATTACCTATCGACCTGGTACAAAAAACGGTAAAGCTGATGCCCTTTCTCGGATGGGAGTGGAAGAACACTTGATCAACCCTAAACCTGTACCATTCATTCCCGAACAAAGAATTCTGGGTGTAATCGCCACACAATCCATAGAGGAAGTTAAGGATAAAGCCAGGCAACTTGTAACTCCAGCAGACATACAGAATTGGCATCTGCAGGGAAAGGACTTTGCAGTAAAGGACAACTTATTGTATTTCCAAGAACGATTATACCTACCCAGCACAGATTTACAGAAAAAAGTAATCTCTTGTTATCACGATTCTTTAATGGAAGGACATCCCGGTATAGCCAAGACCTCAGAAAAGATCAAGTCTACTTCTGGTGGCCGTCTTGGAAAAAAGATATCAGAGACTTTATAATGTCCTGTGGAGTATGCGCCCAAAACAAGAGTCAAAAGGAAAGACCAGCAGTCCTCTTACGCCCTATTGACATCCCACCTCGCCCTTGGCATACGCTTTATATGGACTTTATCACCGATCTACCTCCATGCTCCGGATACAATACGATTCTAGTAATCGTGGACTTATTCTCCAAGATGGCGCATTTCATTCCGCTCAAAGGCTTGCCAACAGCAGCAACTCTGGCCCGAGAATTTCTCAAAAACATCGTCCGACTGCACGGTTTTCCTTCGGTTCTAATTTCGGATCGAGGTAGTCAATTTATTTCTCATTTTTGGCGAAGTTGCTGTCGGTCGGCTCAAATTGATGTGAGACTATCGACCAGTCACCACCCTCAGACCGACGGACAAACCGAGAGGACCAATGAAACTCTGGAACAGTATTTACGCTGCATGCTGCAACAAACTGAAAAAACTTGGAAAGACATCCTTTGGATAGCCGAATATGCCTACAATAACTCTGTCCATTCGGGAACTGGGAAAACCCTTGTTTTTTCTTTTGTACGGCAGTCACCCTCGAACCTCGGAGTTGGATCCCCTCCAAGATCTTGAAACACCAGCAGTAGACTACCTGCATTCTACAATCACCCAAGCCTTTAAGGAAGCTGTTTCTCACCTTCAAAGGGCTAAAGAACAGTACAAGAAAGGAGCAGATCAACATCGGAAGGAAGCCCCTCAATATCAAGTAGGGGATCAAGTATGGTTATCCACCAAATATCTACCTCTAAAAGGGCCACGCACATTCAACCCAAGATACCTTGGTCCCTATTCCATCACTACCATAGTAAACCCAGTAGCGGTCAAGTTGGACTTGCCCTCGCACATGAAGATACATCCGGTCTTCCACGTCTCTCTATTAAAACCCGTGCAACCTCAAACCCGACTAACTAAATCTCCAAAACCTATCCTAGTTGATGGAGAACTCGAGTTTGAAGTCAAAAGCATTCTGGACTCCAAGATCTCCAAATCTAAACTATTTTACCTAATTGACTGGAAAGGCTACGGCCCCCAAGAGCGATCCTGGGAACCTGCTGAATATGTCCACGCTCCTCGCCTAATCAAAAGATTTCACCGAACATTTCCTGACAAGCCAAAACCCCCGGAGAAGCCCGGTTTGGGAGGGGCCTTGAGGGGGGGTACTGTCATGATCTCTGCTTCCAAAAGGTCAGGGTTTTCCCAACTGCCTTGGAAGCAGATCCCTAACCCAGGTTCCGAGTGCCAACCAGTCCCAATTGGGACCTTTTGGACCCAGTCCTGGCGCCAGTGGCACCAGGCTCATAAATATGCCCAGTCCCAGCGCTGGAAGCGCCGGGCTCATAATGCTTGGGTGGACTTACCTGCAGCAGACCATGCTGCTTACTTGCCTGCCAGTTGAGCCTCTGATCCTCTTCTGTTTGGAACTACTTTTCCTGTTGGGTGGGGCAGGAGCCACTCCCTAGGTTCAGAACACTGGAACTCTTCTGGAAAGCAGGAACTCTTTTCTTACCTAGGCATGGCTGTGGAAGGAGGGACCTAAGCACTACAGGAGGCTATTTAAACCACACCCGATGGATGAATCTTGCTTTGCGTTATTCTGCATCCTCTGAAGCAGAACGCTCATCGTGTCTTCTGCATCTGATCCTGGGCCTAAGGAAAAAGGCTTACCATCCTGAATCCAGTCTTCAGCAACACCTATAAAGACAAGAAAGAACAGGTTAGCATTACGGTCTTCAGTGACAGCTCTTCCCTTACCTGGTCCATCGGCTGTCACCAACGCCTCGCGCTGCATTCCGACATCTGAAGGACAAAGGCTTACCTACTCTTCGTCCACTCCGGAGGTCTTCACGCTGCATTCCGGCATCTGAAAGACAAAAGCTTACCAACTCTTCGCACGCTCCTGAGGCCTTCGGCGCTGCATCCCGCATCTGAAAGACAAAACAAGGTGCGTTTAAAGACATTGGGGAACTTTAATACTCACGTGCCATTACTCCTTTCCACATCTAACCCAGTGGGTATTCCGGCACCCTGCAGCCGCTCCGAACTTATACCTGCAAAATAAAAAGACAGTTAGAGCGCATCGTGAAGCAGGCAACAAGTGCTTACTTACGTGCTTCCAGGCGCTTCTATTCATCACACGGGCTCCATCTTCAACTCACTTCAGCCCGTCATCCACCATCGCCGGAACCCTGCAAAACAAGAGACATCATTACTAAAGACTTTAAAGACATTAGAATTACTCGAAACTTACCGTTCGTGCAGTAAACGACGGACAGCAGTCCTCTGAAGTCAAGAGGCCTGCTCCCCTTATCCAGTGAAGAAACTGGTTACAGCACCCTGCCCCGAGGCAGATGGAGAGCACGGCGTTCACTTACCTAAGGTGAGAGCGTTAACCTTCGGGGTTCTACAGGAGAAGAGAAAGGGAAGAAGAGAGAGACATTCAATAACCCAGTTCATTAATCCCATATTTTCTATCTGCAGACATCTTACCCTTCGAGTCAGACATACAGTGCACAGAGGTCCAGCCCAAAGAGCCAGCCGTGTATTACACATCACCTTTGAAGATACGGTATACGCCCAGTCAAGACCGGCGCCTCTAGGGGAATCAGGTGAGCGTTACACATGAGGGCTCCAATTGGCATGACCTATAAAGATTTCCTATTAATTTAAAAGGACTATTATCATTCACATTTGTCTCACCAACCATACGTCGTACTTCCTTGATTGATGTGTCATTTGTTTAGCTAATTTCAAGGCAATTTTGTCGAAATAAAATTCATCCACCTGCGATTTAGGGACTGCTAATGGTGAGCTAAAAGGTATTCATGGCTGCTATGGACAGGTCCTGGATTTAAGCATTGGTGAACTGGTGGGCAGTTCTTTTAGGAATGCGGGTAATAAATTGTATGTACCTAACTACTCTGCTTTTTGTAAAAACAGCAGAAAATTGCCAAACGGCCGTGCAACATGGTGCAGACCCGGCTGTCATTTTATTTAATTCTCCATGGTTAGCTAAATTGGTATATATATATTCACTGAAAAAACTTTGTTAAAGGGACGTTATGGTTAAGTTGCGCTACTAAAAACCTATGAAATTCAGTGAAAAAACTTTGTTAAAGGGACGTTATGGTTAAGTTGCGCTACTAAAAACCTATGAAATTCAGTGAAAAAACTTTGTTAAAGGGACGTTATGAACATTATGGTTAAGTTACGCTACTAAAAACCTATGAAATTCAGTGAAAAAAACGTTGTTAAAGGGACGTTATGGTTCCAAGTAAAACCGAAAAACCCTTGAAATTCGCCAGTTATGGTAAGCTAAGCAACCATAACTCGCGCCACCACCGTGCACTGCTAAGACTAACACCCTGAAGAGGGGAACAGGAGTGAGGATGCAGAGGAGGAAGAAGAGGATGACGAGAATGAGGTGGAGGAAATCCCTACTACCCGCACTAGGCGTGAGTCTTGGGTGTGGCGGTTGTTTACCATTTATGGGAATGGTCTTAAGGCTTGTGTGAGCCGTGTTATCTGCAATGAGTGCAAAATGATACTCAGTCGCGGAAAGCACGGTTCGTACAGCTTTGGGACCACGACCATGAAGCGACACCTGAGGTCCTTTTACTCTGGGGCTATTCGCAAGGTTGTACCTTGCGAAGAACGTAATAGGTTGATTTCCTCTACTTCATCCTCCGTTTCTGATCCTGTCACCACAAGGACCACCTCTGTGGGACAGCGTCTTCCTCAAGCTGCCTCACAGGCCATGCAGAATTCTGATGAACCTTACCTTTCAAAGGTCACAGTTGTATGTATGTACTGCGACACAGTACTCTGCAGGGGGGAGCAACTTCGGAGTGCTTTTGAGACTATCGTCTCAGAGCATGAGAAGACCTGCTCACTACCCAAATAAAACCCACTCTACATCTTCCTCTGTCAGGTCGCCCTTTCTTATCCCTGTGGTTGGTGTCCCCCCTTTACCTTCCTTTCCCCTCCTCTCCTAGTGTGTCATGTATAAAAAACCAAAAAAAAATACAAAATAACAAAAATAAAAAAAAATAAGGCTCTTTTTGGAGCCGCCTTTCACAGTTAAAAAATAGAAGTGAAGATAAATGAAGCAGGGCCCTTTGTATTTCTTAGAAGTCTGCGGACAGTTCGCGAACATTCAAAAAATAAATTGGGTTGTTACCCTACTATAACCATTGCATTTGTCTCTGGGAGGAAGTGGTGGCTCTGAAAAGAGCCTTTGGGAGGTGTTTGTATGTCAAAAATTATAAATACTTAACACCTACTTCAAAATGGATGCTGTATTTCTAAAAAAAGGTCGCAATGCATTTTGTACATTTCTCAGAAAAATCTGATTGCCAGCATAAGTAAGATGGACTCCATCTCTGCGAAAAATGTATGTACTACGAAACAAAACATTTTCATTGTGAAATGAGAACATGCCAAAATCTCTTAGAAAGGCACAAACAGCCTTATCAACATTGCGCCTTGCTTTTTCCATTTGTGGACCTAATGAAGAAGAACGAAGCCACATTTGACTCTGCGCAATCCGTGAAAATATCACTTGAGAATTAGGAAACATGTCCATGACCTTCCCAAGTCCTTCTTTCATAGCAAATTGCAAAAAAATTCCAGTCACAGGGCCCAAACTGTTCCCTCCACAATGAATTAAAATTATGTCTGGATGTTGCTCTGTCTCCAAAGTAGAACAGAGAGGTAGCAAGTGCAACCACTTCATTCCACGTACTCCATGCCAGTGTACTTCCACATGTAGAAATCCAAGATCTACAGCTACTCCACAGCTTTCTGCATGCACCTTCAACCAATGTATCCACGAATCTCCCAAAATCCAGAAAATCTGTTTTCTGAAACACACAGCCATAGCTATCTGTTGTTCTCTCAGCAACAAGACTATCTGAGAAACTCTCTCCTGGCACAACACACCCACTAAACTTTCCTGACCAATCCCTTTCAGTGCTCATTCTCATTTGCATGACTTCTGAACCAAAAAATCCCTGGATGTAACTCCCGATGTCCGCAAACTACCGCCATGTCCGCCGACATATCGTAACATGAACAGCCCTTCTACCATTTCTTCTTCACTCTCTGTGCCATTCCCTCATTGGATTTAGCTGAGAAATCACATGACCATGCACCAATCACATTCAAGGCCTCTACATCTAACTGCATCATCATAGATCAGAACTGCAAATGTACTGAGTACAAGTGTCATATCATTGGCAAGCACCATCTACAAGAAATACTGTACAAGTCTCCAAGATTTCTACTTGCAACTCCATGCATATCCATATGCATGAACACAAACTACAGGTATGCATATTTTCGGTACAGTACATGAACACATTTTCAAACTGACCTTTAGCTTGTGTAATCTGGAAAATAAATCTACTGTATTTTTTCCAATTTCCTAAAATCAACTGTCACTTATAAACCTTTATACTATTTACTTTCTTTATACACACACACTCAACTCATGGTAAACTAACATTTTTTAAATGAAATGTATAGACTACATATATTCAAACAAAATTGCATGCATGCACACTCTATGTTCAAATCTAAAAAAATAATACTTATACAATTACATATTTGTATTCATGTATTTATTTTTTTAATTACTTTTATTTAAGCATGACAATGAGGCACTATTACCTAGAACAGCTTAGTTACAGAAATAGTGGTATTCAGTGGTACATTATGAATTTCACAAGACATAGTAAAGATATTCTGTTTGTTACAGTTAGTCATTGCAATACAATTTGTTCATTAAGAACATATCATATGTATTGAACTGGTTCGACGTATCTTATGTAAATAAGAGTTTTAATGGTTTTTAGGAAGGCGCTGAGGATTTCAATTAAAAAAATCAATATCTACATTAAAAACAGTGCTATATACAAACAAAATTACTAATTTGTTTCTTTTACAATTGCAGTGAAGACCATTCTCCTGAAAAGAAGCAGCCGAATTTGAAGAACAAAGAAGAACTAAGAATTAACCTGTTCATTTTAGAAAAAAGTAAGTAAAATATCACCATAATATTTGTATTATTACTCAAACATACTGTAGAGTTAATTCATGCTATTTCTCTGCCTAAACATAGAGATTGTGCACCATTCTGTCCAAAAATCCCCATGTCTTAAACAGCGATTTACAGCCAGAATGGCGCACAAATTCCTATTTTTGGACACACAAATTACCCAACTCAACCGCTAGAATTTTCATATTATAGAACAAACAACTGTTTTAATTGTATACATTAGATTTACTATTTATACTTCTGCACACCACTAGCTCATTTTTTTCTGTCATCTGAACCTGAGTTTAGGAACATATTAATTGAAGAATACCCATCCCTACTAGATCACACACCATTACACACATCATCTTACTCAAACACTCATGCACACATCACACATACATTGTAGAACACCCCAACCCATACCATCTTTATTTTTTTCAACAGACCCTAAAGAATGCCTACCAAAAGTCAAGTCCATAGAAAGCAACGCAGAAGTAGAGCAAATGAAAATAAATGTGTGCAACATAAGCATCCATCTCTAGCAGAATTTGTAAAAAAAAGTTAAAAAAAACAGCTAATACAGTC
Organism: Ambystoma mexicanum; assembly: GCF_040938575.1. Lineage (NCBI taxonomy): Eukaryota > Metazoa > Chordata > Amphibia > Caudata > Ambystomatidae > Ambystoma > Ambystoma mexicanum. The sequence goes on from NC_090934.1 coordinate 806,538,798, forward strand.
ATTTACTGAAACACAAGAAGTTTCAAGTACAAAAACTTTGCCTCCTCTATCAAAATGTAAAACAAACCAAAAAACTATTAACAGAAAATCAGCTATCACTACAGATAAAACTGCTTCTTTAAATGTTATTATAGTGCAAAGTAAGCATACCAAGAAAAGTATTTTAGCCAACATGTTCTGTCACAAAGTCCTTCAAAATCTTATAAAAACAGGAGAGGAATCAGGTTAAATGCCTAAAACCTATCATAGGAAATTAATCTTAGAAGCGTTGATAGACAGTGCAATTACTCTCAAAAGAAATGTATTTATTTTAGTGTTAAACAAAATGAAACCACTAACAAAACACATAACTTAATTATAAAAAAGACTTCGCAATAAACGAAATGTCAACAGAAAGAACTTCTTAAGTATCTGCGGTGGTGAATGGAATCACACTACGAGCACAGAACCATACTTTAATGAAGAAGCGTACAAACAAAACCAAACAAATACAATAGCCATACATAGCAGTGGTCGAGGTTATGAAAAAGTTAATAATACCATATTGGAACAAGAAGTACTCCTTACAAAAATATGCCCTAAAAACTTAGAATTACCCTTCCATTCAACTGAATCAGAACGTCTAGTGTACAAATGGCCATGAACATCAATATGTAACATTCCCAAACAATGTTTCAAGTCTTTATGCCAATTCCTCAATCAATATGTAAAAAGCAAAGACAAAATCAAAATTAAACTACTGCAAAATATGGATACCTGTCCAGTGCGCAAATACACAGGACTACAAGGACATTCATTGACCTGCATTACAGGACCTACTTGTAAAAACATCTTCCATGATATCAAAAGAATATCAACACATCATTCAACTATAAGAAATCTAGTCTATAAACTGTACTATGCTAAAAGTCCTGCTTTAGCACTAGCAAATTTAAATAACATTCTTCTACACGGTACAGTGAAAGACCTACTTCAAGAAATTGACTATATCCAGAAAAAATATTTTGGAAGTGAAAGCCATTTACAGAATGAAATAGCTTTAAACCAAATTAGCAACAATTCTACACATGGCAACCTTTTGCTAAACACATACAAAAAAGAAATACTAAAATTTAAAAGTACATCAGCTGAAGTAACAAACCATGTATGTGTATGTTGCCGCAGAACTTTTCATAAAAGTAACACAAAAACTGTAGACCTATCATATAAAATAGAAGACAATGAAGATTCTAAATGGTTTGAATTAGCTCTCTACCTTGTAGCAGAAAACAAATACGAAATAACTGACCCCTTAATACGTTGCAGTTACTGCATTACAAAACTTGACAACAACCAAACTCCTTCACGTGCTATCACAAATAATTTGGAATTATACCCACTACCAAAACCCCTACAACAACTTAATTTATATGAGAGCATCATAATTCAAACAGTGCACCCATTTCAAGCAATAATACGCCTTCAACCAAAAACAGAAAAATTACCTCCCTCTGAATTGGTAAAAGGCATTTGTGGAAAAGTAGTTTATTTACCATTAGATCTAAAAGAAAATGTGCATACTCTAGGAGTGCAACGTCCAATGCAGCAATCTTTAATTATCTTAGTAAATGGAGTACCTACTAAAGACAAAAAAAAAATGGCAACAGCTGGTAGATTTACATAAAGTTAGACAAGCCTTGAAATATCTTAAAGAGAATAATGAATATTACAAAGAAATTAATATTGAAGAAAACTTGAAGGATACAACTGAAATAATTCAAGAAACACAAGAAACTGGTACATTTGAGCTCCTAGATCCTGCTACAATATCAAATACTTTAGACCATTATACAATTCATCCTTTGCACTCTAGTGACACCATAGAAGATGCACTGGAAATGTAACAAATGCGTCAAACAAAAGGATCACCAATCAGCATATGGGAAAAAAGTATAGAAGCACATGCTTTTCCTCTACTCTTTCCTACTGGCAAAGGAGGAAGGTACGATGATAGACCTGTTCAAATATCAGCATCAGAATACCGCTCATTACGCATGTATTCTGAAGATCCCAGATTTAGACAAAATGTGGAATACATATTCCACCTACTCTTTGAAAGTGAACTAGCAACTTTATGTTGCGAAGTTGCACACATATTAAAATCAGGATCACACTTTCAAAATATGACAGCTACACAATTATTACAAAAAGTGCAACAAAAGGATGAGGTTTTACAATCAAATATTACAAATCTATTAGCAAATATGCATGGTACTAAAGAGTCCTGGTTTCGATGTCATGGAGATGTACGTTGTATGATCAGAAACCTTGGCCCACCCACTTGGTTTGTTACATTAAGTTGTGCAGAATATGCATGGCAAGATTTACATGATTTCCTACCCATATCAAATAAAAACAACACAAACATAGGTATACTAACACCAGGAGAACTTTGTTCTTTGTTCTTTGGATCCTGTTAATGTTTCAAGATATTTTTACCATCGCTTCATTGCTATGCTGCATTTTATTTGTAATACATCTGTTCCTCCCCTTGGAGAAGTGCAACACTTCTTTTGGAGAAAAGAATACCAAGCCAGAGGAGCACCACATATCCACATGCTTTTATGGATTAAAGATGCTCCTAAATTTGGTCAAGACAGTGATACCACTGTTTTACAGTTTATTGAAAAATATGTCACTTTTGAACTTCCATCAGAATCCACAAATAGTGATCTTCATGCACACATTTTACAAATTTTACAATTTCAAAGACATAAATGTGGCAAATATTGTCGTCGCAAATACACAAACATAGGGAAATACTACACCAAATGCCGATTTGGTTTCCCTAGACCAGTTACAAATACAGGTCAAGTGAACAACCTCATGTCTTCAGTTAGACATAGTGTTAAAGGTAAGTCACCTAAAAATACATATTACATAAAAAGAAAAGAAGAAGAAAATGATATCAATGATTATAATGCAATCATTGCCCACTTATGGAATGCAAACATAGATGTGCAGTACATTGCAGACAATTCTACTGCAGTTGCACGATATGTCACAGCATACTTAACCAAAGCAGAAAAGACAGAGCTCCAAGACCTCTGCAATGACCTGTCATCAGATATAACAGTGTCTCAGAAATTATACAGCTTGGGCATAAAAATGCTCTCCCATAGAGAATGTGGATCATATGAAGCAGCTGATTGTTTAACTGGTACTGCATTGTATGGTAAATCTGAAAATATAGTATGGCTAAGTCTTGGTCCAGCTAAATCTAGAAAAAGAGTTCTAAAAACAGACGAAGATATAGAAACAATAGCCAAACATGATCCCAACAGCCAAGACATTTTAAAAAACAATTTATTGGACACATACTACTCAAACAGAAGTAATACTTTGGAAACCATGTGTCTATACCACATAGCCCAAAACTAAACATACAAAAATAATATAAAACCTGATGAAAAAAAAGGTAACGACAGAGTGACAAACTGTGAAGGCAGCTTAGTTAAACTCACTAAACCAAATTTAATTAATCATATCAAATTGTCATTGAAGACTCCACAACATAAAGAAGTATATTACATGTCCCTGCTACAACTCTTTAAACCGTGGAGAAAAGAAGAAGAAATACTATAAAGCTATGACTCATATGAAGATGCTTTCAAATGAAAGCACTATAACTGATGTAAACATTACCCAATACAAAACAATGTTGCACAATGAACAGCAACACGAAGAAGAACTCCAGGCCCAACTAGATAAAGACACTCCTGACAGTAGTCAACCTTCTGTAACAGGAACCCAAGAACCACTTGGAGAACCACTTATAATAAATGAGGCAGAATTAGCTATGATAGAAGTAGAAAACACCATGTGTCAGAATGAAGATAAAGAAGACTTAACTATACTACAATCAAAACTAAACAACGAACAACGTAGCATTTTTGAAGAAGTAACAAAACAAATTGCACATGGTGTACAACATGAAAATAAAAAATGTTCCTGCCATAATTATTAACCTATACTACTGTACGTCAGTGGTGAAGCTGGTTCTGGCAAAACATTCCTATTCAAAATCATCAGTAAATTCCTTCAACAATTATTGACAAACAACAAACTGTCAGCTGTTGTCACTGCCCCCACAGGTTTAGCTGCCTACAACATAGGTGGTGTCACTTTACACTGATTACTACTATTGCCAGTAGAACACCAGAACAAATTAGACTATTACAAACTTTCTGCAGAAGGTGCAATGGAACTACGCAGAGTATTGAAACAAATGAAAATGCTACTAATAGATGAAGGGAGCATGGTCTCCAACCTAATGTTGGCTTTGATTCACCTCAGACTACAAGAAGTACTCAAAACAAACTATGAAGAGCTCTTTGCGGGAAAACACATTATTGTTTTCGGAGATCTTCTTCAATTGACACCAGTAAAAGGTGAGCCTATTTTTAAAACATTAGGACACAAACTCTGCCGTAAAACTGTTGGCAGCATTGGAAATGTCAACCTTTGGCAACATTTCCAAAACAGAGAATTAACAGAAAACATGCGGCAATCTGCAGATCTCACTTATGCCAACATCTTAAAAAGTATCAGAGTTGGTATACTCTCTAAAGAAGCAGAAATAATATTGAAAACCCGGCAAATTAATGCACTTTATTTGGATAATGCATGTGCTACAGATGTTATGGAACAATTAGCCCACAAAAATGTCAATTCTATGGCCTTAATGCCAACTCTTGAAAGCTGTTTCAAATTCAATGAAATAATGTTAAGTAAAGAAATGCAACCAATAATGGAAATTAGCGCCACAGACAAACTAGATGTACATGGTATGACACTACCTATGTGTGACCAAGCCACAACAAGACTAAATAGTTTAGAAAAATCAATCTCAAACACAGCAGGCTTAGAAAAGATATTAAAATTATCCTTAAATTGCAGAGTAATGCTTAAACGTAACTTTGACGTGGACCAAGGACTAATTAATGGAGCACTGGGTACAGTTGTTGGCTTTCAAACATACCCACGTGACAACAAAATTCAGTTTGTCAATATACTCTTTGACAAACTTTCAGAAGTTAAAAGGATAGGACGGTCAACAGCTCGATTCCTTCTCTTCAAAGACATGTATAAACGCAGAGAACAATTTTCTCTAATTCTTGCATACACAGTCACGTTTCATAAATCACAAGGTCTTACCCTAGACAAAGCATTGATAGATATTGGTAACACAGTCTTTAAAGAAGGCATGAGCTACGTAGCTCTATCACGCTTACGTACACTTGACGGTCTATTTCTAATCAACTTTGATGCAAGTAAAATAAACGCTGATATTCCTTGCATTTTAGAATACAATAGACTTTGCTCACTATACACTCCCCATCTAAACACATATTCTGTTCCACAAAAAGTAAAACGTTATAAAAGAAAAATAAATCAAACAGAAATGCAACAAGATGTCACTGCAAAACCTCCAAAGAGAGTAAAAGAAAGTAATACTTCATCAAGTACCACAAGCAAAAAAGAATCAATTAGGGAAAGTAAACCAGGTACTTCTTCAAAAAACGAAGACAAACCCATTGTGTATGCAAATGTTAGTACTTCACAGAAATGCAGCAAACAATCCTGATAACACATATAGTGTTTATGAAATAAGACAACAATTGGACTACTGTGCTGGAATGGTGAAATTAACTATAAACTCACAGGAAGATCCACAAGAATTGCTAATGTACTTACTACAAGTACTGGAAAACAAAAAACATACCTATAAATGAAATCTTCAAATCTTCATACACGTGGAAACAACATGCACTCTCTGCAACAATGTGACACAAGAAGAAATCCCCAATGAACGCTTCATATATATATCAATACCTAATTGTGAATCCATCCCATTTCAGCAACTTGTACAAAATGCAAACCATGGTAGATTATGTTCTACCTGCAATTCAGATAATCGCTCCACATTAGTAATACAAACACATAGTAAATACGTAATACTAATGTTTCTACGTTACAATGCAGATGGTACCAAAACAACTGCAAGCTGACTGGATTCACACATGGTCAAATATCACTTGGCAAGAAAACCTTCACAACAATAGGTATAATCTACCACGCAGGAGACACAACCAATGCAGGTCACTACACTGCATAAATAAAAAAGAAATGTGGATGGTTTGAATCTAATGATAGTACCATTACTCTAAAGCAGAGATTACCAGCAAATCTTACAAACGCTTATTTAATGTTGTTAAAACCAAAATTTGATAAATACATTTTTCTTAAACCTTAACTAAAATTGTAGTAAAAAAATATAAACTGTTAGAATATTCCAAAAGCTATCTAACTGCCCAAAGATTCTACAACAATTCATTACATAAATGAATACCAATAAATTAGAGCAAAAAATAGACAGTTAGAATACGTCAATTGGTATCTAACTGTCCCAAAATGTAACAATATCCAAACAGATGAATCAATGGCACTAATATATATAAAAAAATAGACAGTTGGAATACGCCTACTGGTATCTAACTGCTCCAAAATTGTATAATATCCAAACAAATAAATGATATGTTACTGCTCCAAAAAGAAATGCAACAATCCAATGTATAAAGCATTAGCCAGAAACAACACATGAACACTGAAGTATAAACCATTAGCCAGAAGCAACAAGTCAACACTGAAAACAAACAAACAAATAAACTGTAGCATGACAGAAAAAGTTTTTTTTTTAATCCAACATGGATTTTTTTTCTCCTACAGACCCAATGATTTTAGCAACGAACACAGAAACTGAGCAAATTGCACAGTACTCTGGTTTGTAATCTACTAAATATGAGGGTCCAAAAAAAAAAATGTTAATTATACAATGTAAAAAGTCATTACAAAATACTAATACTAATATGCTATTTTCTTTTATCACAGAAATTAACAAGAAATACATGTACTCCAGTTACTAAACCAAACAGTAAGTATATTATACACTCTCTGTCATAGCCACAACCATTGCAGCATATCACACCCATAATATCTTATAACTTTGTTCCTTATACATTTGTTTTTGACCCAAAATTATAAGCAACTATAAATGTGATATGCTGCGGTGGTTGTGGCCAGGGCATGTAGAGTGTTGGGTGCATGGCCAAATGGCCATGCACCCAACACTCTATGCCCTGGCCACAACCACCCGCAGCATATAACACCCATAGAGTAAAACATTTCAACTATGGCCTATGGAAACGTTTAATGTCCGCGGACATTACCAGTGTTCTTAGAACACTTTCAATTTGCCAGCGAACAATACGGACAGCGTCTTCAGGACACCCCCTACGAACATTTCAGGACACCGCGAGAGTTCTCAGAACACATTCAACTTGCCATTGAACAATACGGACAGCGTCCTAGAACACCCCCATTTTGTTTATGTGCGAACATTTCAGGACAACGTGAGAGTTCTTAGAACACTTTCAACTTGACAATGAACAATACGGACAGCGTCCTAGAACACCCCCATTTTGTTTATTTGCGAACTTTTCAGGACCCCCGAGTGTTCTTAGAACACTTTCAACTTGCCATCGAATAATATGCACAGCGTCTTCACAACACCCCTCTGCGAACATTTCAGGACTCCACGAGTGTTCTTAGAACACTTTCAACTTGACAACGAACAATACGGATAGCGTCCTCAGGACACCCCCTACGAACATTACAGGACAACGCGTGTGTTCTTAGAACACCCCCCCATTTTGTTTATTTGCGAACATTTCAGGACACCGAGACAGTTCTTAGAACATTTTGAACTTGCCATCGAACAATACGGACAGCGTCTTCAGGACACCCCCTACGAACATTTCAGGACAACGCGTGAGTTCTTAGAACACACCCCCATTTTATTTCAGGACACAGAGACAGTTCTTAGAACACTTTCAACTTGCCATCAAACAATACGGACAGCGTCTTCAGGACACCCCTACGAACATTTCAGGACACTGCGAGAGTTCTTAGAACACCTCAGGACAACGCGTGTGTTGTTAGAACATACCCCCATTTTGTTTATGTGCGAACATTTCAGGACAACGCAAGAGTTCTTAGAACACTTTCAACTTGACAACGAACAATACGGACAGCGTCTTCAGAACACCCCCTACGAACATTTCAGGACAACGCGAGAGTTCTTAGAACACTTTCAACTTGCCATCGAACAATACGGACAGTGTCTTCAGGACCCCCCTACGAACATTTCAGGACACCGCGAGAGTTCTTAGAACACTTTCAACTTGACAACGAACAATACGGACAGCGTCCTCAGAACAACCCCATTATGTTTATTTGCGAACATTTCAGGACACCCCGAGTGCTCTTAGAACACTTTCAACTTGCCATTGAACAATACGGACAGCGTCTTCAGGACACCCCCTGCGAACATTTGAGGACACTGAGACAGTTCTTAGAACACTTTCAACTTGCCATTGAACAATACGGACAGCGTCTTCAGGACACCCCCTACGAACATTTCAGGACAACGCGAGAGTTCTTAGAACACTTTCAACTTGACAACAAACAATACGGATAACGCCATCAGAACACGCCCATTTTGTTTATTTGCGAACATTTCAGGACACCCCGAGTTTTCTTAGAACACATTCAACTTGCCACAGAACAATACGGACAGTGTCCCCAGAACACCCCCATTTTGTTTATTTGCAAACATTTCAGGACACCCCAAGTGTTCTTAGAACACATTCAACTTGCCACAGAATGCGGACAGCGTCCACAGAACACCCCCATTTTGTTTATTTGCAAACATTTCAGGACACCGCGAGTGTTCTTAGAACAGTTTCAGCTTGCTTGCGAACAAAACGGACACATATTGAGTCCTCAGAACACCCCCATTCAGTTTATTTAGAACATTTCAGAACACCCGTGATGTCCGCAGACAAATTAAACACAAAAAGATCGTCTACCACATAAAAAAGCACAACATTTAACCTATCTCATACCCTCCCATCCTCCCCAAACACCTCTACACACCAACACACTCTACTAAATACACATTTTGAACAAACTTTCACAGCGCTGTCTGCGGACGTCCGCGAATCCAAGATGGCGGGCGCTACCCAAAATCTGACACCCTTCACACCGTCCAATCAGCGAACACGCCATATGTCCGCGGACATGACGTAAGCCACTCGGCCAATCAGGACACTGTCCGCGGAGCGAACAGAGAAGTGTGTCCACGGATCGAACACAGATATCACTAATTTTTTTTACCTACTTTTTGGTCATTTAAAAAAAACTACTGGACGGATTTTCACTTAAATTTGCAAAAGCACGCTTTCAGGGCCAAGCCGCTGCTCCTGGTCCAAATTTGGTGAAAATCCGTTCAGCGGTTTGGGCTGTAGGCGAGAGCAAACATTTTTTCCCATTCAGTCTATGGGAAAAAAGAAATTTTGGGACCCCCCTATAACTTTTCCCCCCCTAGACGAATCCTCATCAAACTTTGCAAATAAATTCAGAGTGGGCTATATACTTTTTTTTGCAAAGTTTGGTGTGGATTCGTCCAGGGGGAGCAAAGTTATATGCCGCCCAAAAAGTGCTCTTCCTATGGAATCACCAACTTAACCATGACTACCGTGGCCATGTAATATATATATATATATATATATATATATATATATATATATATATATATATATATATATATATATGGAACATCTTTAGTTGTAGGGACGTTAAGATGAGAACTTAATTCAACAAAACCCTCGAAACTCGAAAGATAAAGCCACCTTAACTTTGCGCTGTTGTGCAGACTATGACCACAATGATGACATAACAAATCATATCACATAGCTGAATTTCCAGGGTTTTGTTCCATTAAGTTCTTACCTTAACGTCCCTGAAACAAACAGTTTTCCTTGAATTTCAAGGGTCTTGTTACAGTGAATTGCTCACCTTAACGTCCCTGTGTTTTTTTCCTTGAATTACAAAGGTTTTGTTACAATGCATCGCTCACCTCAATGTCTCTGCAACTACAGTTTTTTCATTTCATGTGTAGTATAGTAAATAAAATATTAAAAATACAAACAATTATACTAAGCAAAACACTGTATTATGTCTACAAAGAAAAATAAAAGGCAATTTGACAAGGACTTTCATAAAATACTTTCATGTATGTGTACTTCTCATGCATAGTTATTAAATGTTACACTAACTGTCACTATATTTAAAAATACATATTTACAACACAACTGCCCATATCGATGCAGACATATATGTTAGGGAGAATTCTCAGAAATGTGCTAATTCCTCTCTACCTTAGAGACCCCCAGCTCTTTTACTGGACTTCAGGACTTTTAATTTCTACCCTGGAGAGAGGGAGACCTTTTCCCAACTCTCTCATGTATTTTTCTGTGATTTGGACTCTGTGTTTCTTTTGAGTTTGGAGTCTGACAAACTTCATAGGCATCAACTTTGCATTGTGCCACACAGCACGTTCAGTGCAGTGGCACAGAGAAGTCTCTTAGATTTCCCAAAGCTTTAAATACTGTCTCTCGGTGAAACTACTGTTTCCAAGAGCAGTGAAGTGAAATTGACTTTACTTACATTTTGTAGGTTTCTAGACCCAGCACACCCTTTCTTACCATAGGGTGCTGGAGTAGTTACTTAGTTATCCCCTGTGTCTAGTTTCTCATGTAACATTTTAATGTTACCCTTTCTACAATTAATGGCTGGTGGCAGTGGTTTACTTTTTTGTACCATTGTGTGTTTTTACCGTGGGCTGCGTTCGCAGCTGCAGTAAGGCACCCATGGGTGCCCATTTTGGCAAAATGGACCATCTTCTTTTTCACCATTTCTTGTCAGAAAGGTCCTTCTTAAGATTTACTGCGTTTGGTCCATTTGTTCAATTTGCCATAGGCGGGATTCATGAGTGAAACCCCCCTCTGGCTCCAGTATGTCTGGCAGGGGCATGATGTGATGGAGGTGCCCAAAACCCCCTGTGCTTAATCCCCTTGGTTACAGGAATGCAACCAAAGGTGATCAGCTGGCTGGCTGGCTGTCCGGCAAGGACAGCCACCCTGCTGTGTGGTTGACAGCTATGCTGGAATGAATGGGAGAAACCTGCATAAAAGGCGAGGCTTTTGGCTTGGAAGGCATAGTCGACCTCCTGGATGAAGGAATCCGAAGAAGAATTTGGAAGAGACGCCTGCTGCAACTCCTGAACCGTTGGTTTCGCCGGTGAAGCCCTGCTCCTGTGCTGAAACTCTTAATTTGTTTAGACTAGAGAAGCCCTGTAAGGACAACTTCTCCCCTTGAGTTGGTGGGACCAATCAACTCCAAAGTGAACTTGTTTGGACATTCTCTCTGAGCTGACTGTACTTCACTGCTGCTACTGCTGTAAACGAAGTGCCAGGGAGAGGAACACCAAATCGAGTGGATCACTTTTAAGTCGGACCTGAGCACTAGGAAGATCCTCTGGACTTCCCTGAAGCAGGACTGACGAACCCTGAGCCACCTCAACAGAATGCTGGATCCCATATGCGAGGAAAGTCTGAAGTGGTATCCAAGAACTGCGGTGTTGCTATTTGCTGTTAGATGAGAGGAGGTGAAACCGCGATGTGCCAGTGAAGTTTGCCCATTGCTACTGCTGACCGTCCCTTTGCAGTGCAAGAGTCACCAGACGTCCTCCCTCTTGTCCCCACGACTGAGGCCCAGGAACAACAGGATATGCAGAGCTGTACAGGAACAGAAGTCAGCTGGAACCATTTCTTCTTACCAAAAGTACTGTAAAGTCTAAGAGAACTTACCTCTTGTTGTGTAGCCTTACTTGCCCTCAGTTGAGACTAGTCTTGGTTGCCCTTGCAGAGTTGCTTACAGCTTTGCCCCTCGCAAGCCTCCCAGCTTGTGGCCCTTCAAGTGAATCTTATTTCTACAAACCTTTCTAAAAACATTGTGCACGACTTTTACTTACCTGCAAAGAAGATCTTCAGCTCCCTTAGACTTTGTTCAACTAACATTGGCTGTCCCGGCTCCCTGAGATACCCTTCTTACCTTTGACTCTGTGCCTTTACCTTTCCCCCAGGAAAGGGTTAAATGTACATGACATTGGAAGGTTCACCAAACTCTGTATTGCTCTACATGTAACAGTGATAAAACAATGTCCAGAGTGCCCTAGGAATTTAAGTCACCTGAGGGTGTAGGAAGTGTCTGTGTGCCATCCCCAAAGGGCATCATCTGATTTAGAGAAACCAAGAGTGTGTTTTGAAGTGTATTATAATTGTTACATGTTTTGCTCCCTTCTGAAGAAGGCTTATAAAACTGACTGTTAAATAAATTAATAATTGTTTAATCAAGAAACCTTGAGTGTAAGTGTTTATTTGAGTAACTGTCACTATGAAACTCTGTGTTACAACCCTACTGATCACATTGACCCTTCTTGAGACAAGCCTGGTTACTCAGCCACACTACCAACCTGTGTAGTACAGACTTATACCAAAGGTTGGGTTCCTATTGCCAGGAGTTCAAGGTTGTTGTAGTCTTCCAAAGGATACTGCACACAATCTTGGCTAACAATATATTTAAAAAGAAATGTGTAGCCACGTCTACCAAGTATATATTTGCGGCAGGATACAGCAAAGACTGGAGAAAGTGTGTAAACCCACCTGTACAAAATTAGCCTATAGAACATCGACATCTTGCTATATAGCTACGCATCGTCACGCATAATATATCAGCCAATCAAAACCGCACTCTGCGGTTCCACGCTTACATGTCAATCTTATATGTGTCAACAAACTATCCAATCAGACGCCAATACATATTGACGCGAGTATGCTTGTGCCGTTTTAAGCTACCCACGCGTAATGCATCAGCCAATCACAAGGTGCGCTGAGAATCTGCGTCCGCACGTGGTCTTTTTACATGTCAAGGAACCAACCAATCACACATTCAGCTCTATCGTCACAGCTACGCCCAAGCGGTATGGCAACACCTGCGCACACAAATGTCCAATCAGACAGTGCAGCAGTCTTTAGCCACGAAAAATCACCACACCCAAAATAAAATCACTTTACCTTAATCATTGCTTGTTTTACTTGCCAGTGAAAAAGTTTGAGTAACTGCAAGCACTTTTGGCACTGTACTCATTCAACTCTTCATACTTTTCAACCAATTTTCCTCTGCTCCTATTTTCATTCGTCATGTGATTTGTTTGCCTTGTCTATTGTTTCCTTAGTTTATTGTTTTCATTTTTTCACAAAACGTTTTCATTTTTTGCAGCATTGTCTTTTTTTTTGTGTTGTCATTTTTCTTCTTTAATTTTTTCCTCCCCGGTCGGACATACCAAGTTGTGTGACCATGAGAATAGGAACATTGGGCACATGTCTGACCAGGAGAAAAGGAGCATTGATGATGAAATCATCGTTTGGGTTCTGAATCCTTTAGCACCACGGAAGAGGCACACTGGTATGAAAAAAATTGCAGACAGTTGGCGCTTCTTAAAAGTAAAGGAACACTGTTTGAGAAAAAAGGCAGAGGACATACTGTGCACCTTTTGTAACAAAACTCTATGCCATGAGCCTTCTGATATACCGTCTCGAAGTCTTGGGACATCAGTAATGATAAACCATCTGGTGCGAATCCCCTGGGATGACGTTGATGATTACCAGAACGCCCATGAACACCATAAAAGAAAGATGCACTGGGCCCATTCCTTGCACAGACGAACATCAGCAGCACCTGCAGAACCTGCCTCAACCAGTGCATCACTAATGCCAACTGGAAATGCACCCTCTACATCGGTAGTGGTATCCACAACACTGACTCCTATTTTACTGACACCCGATCTAAGCATGGTGAAAGTCATGTGTAAAAAATGCTGCGAATGGGTAGTCCAGGAAGATGCCACAATTGAGCAATGACTGCAGATAATAGCCCAACATCAGGCTATCTGTCAGGTTTTTTTAAGTGGCAATTCCACACCCCCCATTTTTTCATAAAAAAATAAACAAAAAATACAGCAAATGTATATGTTGGCATTTATTTTAATTGCCTTTGTTATATGTTTTATCGTTATGTATTTTCTTCCCCTATTCCACCTCCTCTTTCCATCCTGCAAACAGGTCCTTTAAAGGACTACCTTTTGTGTTACAAAAATAGATAAAATTGTACATAGACTGCAAAAATATATTGCAATATCTATTGCAATGTATGTTATGCAGTTCCAGAACTCAAAATAGCTATTTCTTGCACGTAGCCATGGTTAATAGAGACGTTTATGCTTGGGTAAAAGCACTTCAGCCATTGTTTACCCTGGCCGCGTAAATGCACTCCCACTTTTCATTGGCTAATACCATAGCCGCGGCTAGAAATTTACAATAAATAAATATTTGTTTGTGCACATATGTGCATTACACATATATATGTATCAAACGTCTTACCAAACACGTTAATAGATGCTTGACTCTTTCTTTCATATTTGATCTGTAAAATAAAATTAAATATACTTCATATTAGTGTTAAATGCCAGTTACAACGGACACTATCACCACCAGAGTTTTCATGTAGTGACACAAAATAAATACAACATTATTTATGTTTTCTTTTCTCATACTGATGCTAAAAGAATACTGATTGTATTCCAAGTACACAACCATTACCACATAGCATTAATTAACCATTCTGTAGAGGAAAAACTTCTCATTAGAGATAAAAAAACTCTTTTCTGTTATTTTAGATATTCAACAGTTAAGTTATTACGGGCTAGTTTTGGCATCAGCAAATTCGAAAAAGAGCTGCCTACAAGATGCATAGTTCATACAGTAATATACAGTATATAAGTACAATGCACAAATGCAAACATTACTTTATGCTACATTTTTCAGATTAGTTTATGCAACCTTGACCAGGAAACCAAGACATATAGCATAACCATGTCTTCAGTTTGTTTCAAAGAAATAAATGAAGACATGTCAACGTTGTAATATTATTTTGATTATTAATCTTTTTACATTATAGTCATACCTATATTATAAATAATAAGTAGACAATACATTTCTACTGCACCATAATGTATTCTAACTTATAAAAATGACATCTGCATTAGTATTTCTTAACTTCTTTCATAATTTGGCATGTGTCCTTTTTTGGCCATCTACACACCTTAGAAACAAATCACAATAATCTTAAACCTACCATGCAAAATTAAGGAGCATACATGATTTAATGACTGAATAGATGATCTGACTTTTCTAAAAACACCACGCTGGACATAGAACATATTTCTACATTTAACAAACAAAGTGAGTGTCCCCAAAAATACAACAAAACACTCCCAATGAAAGTCAATAATGGACACACCCCAGGAGGGAATAAGACCAAGTGCAGGTGAAGGTAAAAAGTCATTTTATCCAAAAACCAAAATAGGGCAAGCAGGGAACTTTGCAAACTCAGAGAGCGCTCTGCCAAACATCAGAAAGCATCTACATTTTGTTATAAAACCACGTCACCTATAATGTGGGAACTAGGGATTACATGAATCGATGAGATTGAGCAAAGCGGAAAAGTAGTATGGGCTCTATAGGGTTGCAGCTCCAGGATTGGGGAGGCTCCTGGTGGTGTCATGGTGATGCTTGTAGGTCATGCACACAGGTGCATAGGTGGCTGATGGACAAATCATAATCTGCATGTGGGATTAGAATGGAGGGGAGGGGGTCTCAAGGACATTGCCTCACATACATTCCCCCCTTTCGTTACTTAAGCAACAAATACTGCATTTCAACCATCCTTTTATGCTCTTCTTCCTCGGCCACTGCCTCATCCCATGCAGGTGTTCTCTTTCATGGCATCCATGCTCTGCACACCGCTCTGAGGCTCTCCCCTGCCCTGGCATACTCATCTGGTGTGCAGGTCATATAGATACATCTCCCATCTCCCTCCAAGTCCACCCATACTGCGTCATACCACGTTAACTCATGGGGTTCCTTTATTGTGGTGTGATATAATCTGTCTACAATGTACCCATCATTGTATATGGCTGTCATTCTGTATTTTGGTCCTGAGTCGTCCCATGTTTGTACTTGTGCCTCTTGTGTCATATGCACCACTCCTTTTGCGTCGCCCATTGTCACAATCATCATTGCACCGTTAGGTCCTGCGTTTGTGCAACAACTAAGTCCTAATTGGCACACACAAAAAATGAAAAGAAGAAAAATTATGGCAGGTGTCAGCAGCTTGACGGTCATTCCCAGCCACGATGGACCTATGAATACATGTTGTCGAACCAGGTGCTGGGCTGTACCCCTCCTTTCCCTTTCATCAGCTCTGCAAGGTTGTGCATGACTGCTATTACATGGGACAGATTCCATTGTCCGCGTCTGCAGAGGGTATGAAAGTGCAACATGTGCTCCCGATTTTTAGGCAAACACCTCCATCCATGGCTGTTAACAGGTCTAGGGCATACTTGTTCTGCATTGTCATCAATCGCAGGGCCTTTAGCTCCACCTTGATTACGTTAAGGCCTTTTTCTGTGTCATTTGCCAGTTGAATCAGCAACCAGCTGGTGATCTGGAGCCATTTTGCTTTGGCCCACGCTTGGATGCTGGGAATGATGGACGCAAAGTGTGTCTCAGCGGAATTAAAGAGCTGGAATTGATCTGGAATTGGCGCCAAGAGTTCAGAAGATGCCTTGGAGATGTAGTTTGATGATCTCTTTTTTCATGAGACTGTGCTCTGCATGCTTTCCTCGAATATGGCATACATGGGAGCTTCTTCAGTTGGCTGCACGGGTTCTCGATTGTTGGCGGGTGGCAGCTGTTTCTCCCTTTGAATATGACTTTCAGGTATTACCATCAGAGCGGAATGCAGCAGTGCCGGAGAGCATGTGCCCCTCCATGACTGTGGAAGGTGCAGTTACGCTTGTTTGCCGCAAACCTAGTATGTGTCCATTAAGGCGGCAGTTCCTTTTTTCATGTCTGGGATGATGAGTGTTTTGTTACAGTTCTTGTTTGTGCCCATATTTACTTTTCCCTCTCCAAGGAATCAAAGTTCATAATGTATCTCTTTCTGCAGCTTGAATGGCTTTTCTAGAGCCATCACTCACGTTAATTTTGAGATGTGTTCATTCCATATTGGGCGCATGTTCTTTGGATCCACTGTAGTTTCTCTTCCGCCAGCTCTCGTAGTGTCTCTGCTCTGCATGTTATTTGCTCGTTTTGTCATTTATTGTCCACATATAATGTTCCTTTTATCACATAAAAGGGTTCTTTCAGGCATATCACTTCTTTGGGTTTCGAATAACAAGTCTTTTTCATTTTGCAGCATTTCAAAAGAGACAGTGTGCGCTTGAAAAGGGTTTTTAATTCTGCATAGTGCAAGATGAAGAAGACACTCTGCATCTGCAACAGATGACTCTTGTGGTAACAGTACTTTAGGAGTACCAGAGGCATGGGGTTTCATAGAGCACACATAACATCTCATGTTTGTTGTTTGTTTTGCAGTATGACTCATGTCTGCGTACCATTTATTGTATTGGTGTGGGTGTTGTGGGTCCTCTATCGTATCTAATCCCAACTCGTGGTGTTCATCGTAGTTTCTCCTTCCCACCCCACTTTTCCATCTCTCATTTTCTCTCTTGTGCAGCCCAGTTTTCTTTTCAGCTTGCTGCATTAAGGGTACCCCGCCTGCCCCCCCGTCCCACTCATTATATAGTGCCATGAATCTTTCGGCAGTTTTTTCACCATCATTCACTATGCGTTTGCGCATCTCGTATCACTCAGTTGTGTCATACTCTGCTGTGTCAAGTTCAAGTGATACAGTTGTGTCAGGAAAATCATTTAACCAGGGAAATTCGGAGGGGTCCGGGTCATACATTGCAAGTATGTTGAACTCAGAGTCATTATATGGGGCAGTGGAGAGCACTGTTATACTAGTGCCGGCTGTATTATTTGCATAATGTATGTCATTCCTCTTCCTCCCGTGTTCCCAGATCAGTTTCACCCCGTCCCAGATAAGAAGTGTCCCCCTCTGTACCATGCTTTTTCTGTTGTCCCCCTTATTTATGTCTATAGATATACATGCCACGGCCCAATACACTACCAATCCAAACAACATTGAAAAGAATATTGCTGCACAGACAAACAAACAGCATTCATAACTATATTTTCTAAGGTTGAAATTAACATTTCCATTTCTATCTACTCTAACATTGTTGACATTGTGGCCCCCTCTGTTGCCATGGTTGTTCCTGCATATTGATACATAAAGGGTATTAAGCATACACATATATACATAATTTGCAATTTTTTATAAATAATTTCCTTTCTCATAGTCTCATTTCTGTGCATTCTAAATAGCATTTACACTAATTATATTTTTAGCCATATTCGAGAGAGAGAGCATCTCCCTTAACACTTTTAATTTCAATTTTCTTACTTTCGTCATTTGCATTATGTGCTTCTTATTTACATTATATTGTGCATTTCTTTTCTTGGAGCTCCTCTTTAAGTCTGTGTCACCTCTCCTGTCTGTCTGCTCCAACTTCTGGTGTTACCCTGTCGTAACCTTTTCGTACGTCGGACAAATGTATCCAGTACCTCAGCCCTTTTACTTTCACAGCGGTTGGTGTGCAATACACCACCTCATATGGGCCATGAAATCTTGGAGTATTCCACCGATGTACGAAACTCCTCACATATACCATTTCCCCTGGCATGAGCTGACCTGCAGGGCTATCAGTGGCTGGTGGTGCAGTGTCAGTTGCTGCTTCTTGTGTGAATGGGGACGCAAGCTGTTTTGCAATCATACGTGCTGCTTTTGTACATTTTGTCAAACACTCATTACATTCTTACCCTAGTATTATGGCACTCCTGTGCACATCAGACTGCCTTTGTAGTGGGGAGTGTGCTGTCACTATCTTGTGGGGGAACAAATGGTGGTCCTTACTTGGCTGATTTCTTAACTCAAATAGGGCCAAGGGTAAATAATACACCCACTTTTTCTTCATTGTGTAACATAGTTTTGAGAGTCTGCTTTTCAGGAGTCCATTTATATTCTCAGCAACACCATTTGATTGCAGGTGATAAATCGTCCACAATTTGTGTGTTATTCCTAACATTGCGGTAACTTCTTTGAACAGATCATTGACAAAATGTGTTCCGTTGTCGGAACGTATCATGTCACATTTTCCCCAGCGGGGAAATACTTACCGCACCAGGAACATTTTTGCATACTTGGCATCTTGGTGGGCACAAGGGCCCACCTATACCCACCTTGAAAAGGGACACACCACCACTATCATGTATCGGGTTCCATTGCATCTTTTGCCCATATCAGCATAATCAGTGTAGTTCCCAGAATGGTCCTATTGGCTTGGGCAGTGTTCCTCGTAATGTTCTCAGTGTCATCCCTGAATTGTATAGTTGGCATGTTGTACATTCCATTGCCAGCTTGGATATTTTTTCTTGTATTCGTGGAATGAACCAATCTTCCTGAATCTCTGCTGCTGTATGTTGTTTTCGCATTGTGAGCTGGGAACTGCAGTTGTTGGAAAGCTATTTCTAGTAGTTTCTGAGGCATTACTACTTTACCTGTTGTAAGTGATTTCAACCCGGCACTTCACCTATGTCAATGCCTAGCGTCGGATGCACAATTGAAACCCTTAATTATTTATTTATGTCTATAAATTCTTTTATTTCTGAATGATGTACCACTTATATCATGCCCCTCTCTTTGAATCCCCCCCGGTCACGCTGATTTGCAAAGTTAAAAATATTTATTTTAGGTATTTCACAATATATATCACACTATTTTAATGGTTATACAATGATCACCAATTGAATGATATCACACTAACAATCTCTTTAATCAGAAGGAGTAATGATGGGAGAAATAATGCAACACAATTTTAAGACTTTTGTGTGGGTTCAATCAAAATGCCATGTGATTACTCTTTCCCCCTGCACACTACTCAATCCCCCAATATACAATATAAAGAGATGGAAGGAGAGCAAACAGGTTTCAGGAATACAGAATTCAACAAAATAGTATCAATCCAAATTTCCCCCCAGCAAACACAGAGAGAGAAACAGGAATGACTGCAAACTTGTCAAAAAGTTGGCTTTGCATGAATGGTAAAAACACTGAAAATGGATTTAATTCACTGAAATTGTTTCAATACGAATGGGAGCCACTTTGCATGGTATCCGACAAACACTAGCAATGATTATAGAGTAACCAGCAAGTTGAAAACTTAAATTTGAGGTCGGGTGCAATGAACAACTACTTCACACGTTATAGATTTGAGCCAAATGAAAAATTTGTGGCAAAGGTTTCCACGCGTAGTAAGCACGATTGCGGAATAACTAGAAGGAGTTGAGATGCGGTTTTGGGTTCATTGGAAAGCTTAGGATGTTAGCTTCAAGTAAACAGTGAAGAAGTTATGAAGGTTTTTGTGGAGGTAATTTTTTTCAGAAAGGCAAAATTGCAAAACAAGAATGCACGTTTTTAAACTTACGAACAAGGTTTCTTTACACTAGGGGTAGATTATGAAGATGCAAACTACAAGACAGCACAGCCACCAGCCCAGGATATCTCTGGTTGGTTTCGCCTGTTTAGAAGCTCGCCTATCTTCAGAAAATATATATCAGCGCAAAGATGATTTTAACACTACTATTACACAAGGACAATAGGATAAGAGAAAGAGTTCAGGCAAGACAAAAAAAATGTCTAACAATGCAGTTCTGGATATGTGAAAGGATGAGCTTGGATAGGGATAACTTATGGACAATACATATGCTAGTAACAGTCTTATACTAAGGATACTCACTACCAATGTTTGGACAGCACCATCAGGGATTCAGGTCAGTCAAGATTTCTGGACAGGAATTCTGCTAGGCACACCAGACTACACTGAAGGCGCTCTGGTCTGCACTCAGCAAGGCACTCTGGACACCGCACGGTGGGACTGGACTGGATCTGCTCTGGTTCTGGTTGGTATTTTGTCAAATGGTCAACAGACAAATGGTCGACAGACAAATGGTCGACACAATTTGGTCGACAGGACAAATGATCGATTTTTTTTTTATGTATATATTTTTTTAGGTTTTCGTTTAGGGAAAAAAAGGGTTTTTTAGCAAAAAAAAAAGGGGTTGGTGACCCCCCCCAAAAAAAAGTAAAAAAAAAAAAATAATAATTCGATCATTTGACCTGTCGACCTTTTGGTGTCGACCATTTGTCCTGTCGACCATTTAGATTCGAGCAGTTGACCTACAACCGTTCTGGTTCACAGCTATCTGGTCACAGCATAGTTCTACTGGGTTGGATTTATGAATTCTGGAAATAATTCTTAGCAGGGAAGCAGCTACAGCACAGCCAGGCTGTTCTTTGGTTCCCCTTAGAGGTCTGGGGTAAAATCTGGTTTCTGGATTTTGAAGGCCAAGCTGAGAAGGGTTCAGCTTTGGAAATGGGCTTTCTGCTTTCAAAGTTTCTGGAGTTTGGAGTCTGGAATATGGATTTCTCTTGCAAATTGCTCCGCGAGCAATCGGTTGGTGGGTGAATGTGTGTGTCTCTAGGTCCTAATTTGTCTCTATTTATGTGTTTCATAAGGGGTGGGTATGCTGAATTATCGTAGGCACACCCCCTAGGTAGTCCATTTGTTAGGGTCTTCCCTCTCCCTTGATTGGAGAAGAAAACAGAGTGTCATCATGACAATGTGGTTTAGGATGTAGGAAAAACCTCCCCTTTGTTTTTGCACATGAAATCTACTTTTCATATAATACATATTTACAATTTTACAAACTTGATAGCAATAGCATATCTATATCACATATTTTGTGGAACAAGTATTCATCACAGCCCCGTTGCTGTGAGAGCTTGGGTCTGGATTTGGCAACTTTTCCCACTTTTGGTCCGGGACCCAATGTCTGATTTGTCAACAATTTTCTACATATGTGTGCATGGTATCTGGGAATAATCATATGAAGTTTCATACTTCTGACATCAAAAGAATTGCTACAAAACCAGAATTTTCACCACACCTTCTTAGAACAAATACAGAGTTCTGAGTCCTTCTAAAATGTGCCCCAAAAATTCACATTAACAATACTGTAATTTCAATTTTTTTACAAATTTGCACAGTCTTTTTCAAATATATATTTTCTGTGCTTTGAGAATCAACACAAATGTCTGTTCCCGCCCCCAAAGTTTCTGGTGGCTCAAGAGCAGTCCCTGCCTTCTTCCTCCAGCAGTGACTACTGTTGACACTTGCAATCTGCATATCCTTTCAGCCAAGGAAGTCCTTTGTCTCTCCCAGGAGCAGCTGCCCAAATCTGCTCCCCTCCTCATCAACACCTGAATGTGATTTCCTGGCTTTTGGTGGGAAGCAGGAGAGGTGTCTTTTGTTGGGGCAAGCTGGGGAATATGCTTTGTAGTTTTTTGGGCTTGCATTAGGTTACTTTAAAACTTATTTTGTTAAATTTTTCTTTGATGAAAATAAACTTACAATTTGAAAACAGGCAAACAGAACTCTAATTCCAGTCTCTTACAATAGAGATTCAGAGGCCGATTCATGGAATAATTAGCGAGGCGCAAGTGGGCAAAAACGTGCGAATCGCAGTGGAATAGCGAAAATCGCAGTGCAAGTGCGAAAATCGCACGAAAAGCAGCGCACGTCGATTCATGGAAGGCCGTGCGCGAGAAAACCAACGGATGTGCGATAAAAAAGTGCGCGGCGCACGTTGGCGCACGTTGGCGCACAGGCCAACAAACAGCGTGCGCCAGGTCACAGCGAAAATCGCACAGGCCACAGGAAATTCGCACATAGCGCGGCGCACGCAACAAAAGTAGGCGGAACACGGGCGTAACACTCGGAATGGGGAACAACTTGCAAAAACGTGGGCGTCACGGGGGAAGCACAGGGCACAAGTGAGCGGAACGCCCACACGCTCGCCTACAACACGTATTCATGGAATAGAATAGGGCAAAAAAGCGCACGCTCAAACCAGCGCACAGGCACAAACACGACCGCCACAAAAAAGCAGGCGGTAGCGTCTCTGCGGCTGTAAGAAATGTGCGCCAAAAGGTGCGCCAACAAATAGCACCCATATACTGCCATGATGAATGTCCTATACTGTGGCCCTCCAGGACAAATGACGTGCAAAGGGGTACCCACAAACACGGACACGCTGACAAAAAATACGTGTGCGTGTATACCGGGGTGCGCGGGAAGTCTCACACGCGATTTGGCCGGGTACGTGGATTTCAGGGGTGCGCGGGAAGGTCCACACGCGATTCCATCAGGGTAGGTGTATTTCAGGGGTGCGCGGGAAGTCCCACAAGCGATTACAGCAGGGTACGTGTATTTCAGGGGTGCGCGGGAACTTCCACACGCGAATAGCCTGGGCGCGTGTATTTCAGGGGTGCGCGGGAATTTCCACACGCGAATAGCCTGGGCGCGTGTATTTCAGGGGTGTGCGGGAATTTCCACACGCGAATAGCCTGGGCGCGTGTATTTCAGGGGTTCGCGGGAAGTTCCACACGCGAATAGCCTGGGCGCGTGTATGTCATGGGTGCGCGGGAATTTCAACACGCGAATAGCCTGGGCGCGTGTATTTCAGGGGTGCGCGGGAATTTCCACACGCGAATAGCCTGGGCGCGCGTATTTCAGGGGTGCGCGGGAAGTTCCACACGCGAATAGCCTGGGCGCGTATATTTCAGGGGTGCGCAGAAATTATCACACGCGATTTGGCTTGGTACGTGTATTACAGGGGTGCGTGGGAAGTTACACACGCGATTAGGCTGGGTGGGTCCTCACAGGTGTTCCCTGTACACCCTCCACGGCCCCTGCAGGCAGCCCACAAAACAGGGGACTACCCTGCACACCTGCTCATGTCCCCTTGCACCCCCATCCCCCAGCAGTGCAGGGGCAGCCTCCACCAGGCCCCCACCCATGTCTCCCACCCCCCCCACCCCCCAGCAGTGCAGGGGCAACCTCCACCAGGCCCCCACTCATGTCTCCCACCACCCCCACCCCCCACCATCCAGGGTCAGCCTCCACCAGGCCCCCACCCATGTCTCCCACCACCCCCACCCCCCAGCAGTGCAGGG
Source organism: Ambystoma mexicanum (assembly GCF_040938575.1). Classification (NCBI taxonomy): domain Eukaryota; kingdom Metazoa; phylum Chordata; class Amphibia; order Caudata; family Ambystomatidae; genus Ambystoma; species Ambystoma mexicanum. The sequence goes on from NC_090934.1 coordinate 806,562,900, forward strand.
ACAACCTCCACCAGGCCCCCACTCATGTCTCCCACCACCCCCACCCCCCACCATCCAGGGTCAGCCTCCACCAGGCCCCCACCCATGTCTCCCACCACCCCCACCCCCCAGCAGTGCAGGGGCAACCTCCACCAGGCCCCCACTCATGTCTCCCACCACCCCCACCCCCCACCATCCAGGGTCAGCCTCCACCAGGCCCCCACCCATGTCTCCCACCACCCCCACCCCCCAGCAGTGCAGGGGCAGCCTCCACCAGGCCCCCACTCATGTCCCCTATCACCCCCACCCCCCACCATCCAGGGTCAGCCTCCACCAGGCCCCCACTCATGTCTCCCACCACCCCACCCCCCACCATCCAGGGTCAGCCTCCACCAGGCCCCCACTCATGTCTCCCACCACCCCCACCCCCCACCATCCAGGGTCAGCCTCCACCAGGCCCCCACTCATGTCTCCCACCACCCCCACCCCCACCATCCAGGGTCAGCCTCCACCAGGCCCCCACTCATGTCTCCCACCACCCCCACCATCCAGGGTCAGCCTCCACCAGGCCCCCACCCATGTCTCCCACCACTCCCACCCCCCAGCAGTGCAGGGGCAACCTCCACCAGGCCCCCACTCATGTCCCCTATCACCCCCACCCCCCACCATCCAGGGTCAGCCTCCACCAGGCCCCCACCCATGTCTCCCACCACCCCCACCCCCCAGCAGTGCAGGGGCAACCTCCACCAGGCCCCCACTCATGTCCCCTATCACCCCCACCCCCCACCATCCAGGGTCAGCCTCCACCAGGCCCCCACCCATGTCTCCCACCACCCCCACCCCCCCACCCCCCAGCAGTGCAGGGTCAGCCTCCACCAGGCCCCCACTCATGTCCCCTATCACCCCCACCCCCCACCATCCAGGGTCAGCCTCCACCAGGCCCCCACTCATGTCTCCCACCACCCCCACCCCCCACCATCCAGGGTCAGCCTCCACCAGGCCCCCACTCATGTCTCCCACCACCCCCACCCCCCACCATCCAGGGTCAGCCTCCACCAGGCCCCCACCCATGTCTCCCACAACCCCCACCCCCCAGCAGTGCAGGGGCAACCTCCACCAGGCCCCCACTCATTTCCCCTATCACCCCCACCCCCCACCATCCAGGGTCAGCCTCCACCAGGCCCCCACCCATGTCTCCCACCACCCCCACCCCCCAGCAGTGCAGGGTCAGCCTCCACCAGGCCCCCACTCATGTCCCCTATCACCCCCACCCCCCACCATCCAGGGCCAGCCTCCACCAGGCCCCCACTCATGTCTCCCACCACCCCCACCCCCCACCATCCAGGGTCAGCCTCCACCAGGCCCCCACTCATGTCTCTCACCACCCCCACCCCCCAGCAGTGCAGGGGCAACCTCCACCAGGCCCCCACACATGTCTCCCACCACCCCCACCCCCCAGCAGTGCAGGGGCAACCTCCACCAGGCCCCCACACATGTCTCCCACCACCCCCACCCCCCACCATCCAGTGGCACCCTCCACCAGGCCCCCACTCATGTCTCACACCACCCCCACCCCCCAGCAGTGCAGGGGCAACCTCCACCAGGCCCCCACTCATGTCTCCCACCACCCCCACCCCCCAGCAGTGCAGGGGCAGCCTCCACCAGGCCCCCACCCATGTCTCCCACCACCCCCACCCCCCAGCAGTGCAGGGGCAACCTCCACCAGGCCCCCACTCATGTCTCCCACCACCCCCACCCCCCACCATCCAGGGTCAGCCTCCACCAGGCCCCCACCCATGTCTCCCACCACCCCCACCCCCAGCAGTGCAGGGGCAACCTCCACCAGGCCCCCACTCATGTCCCCTATCACCCCCACCCCCCACCATCCAGGGTCAGCCTCCACCAGGCCCCCACCCATGTCTCCCACCACCCCCACCCCCCAGCAGTGCAGGGGCAGCCTCCACCAGGCCCCCACTCATGTCCCCTATCAACCCCACCCCCCACCATCCAGGGTCAGCCTCCACCAGGCCCCCACTCATGTCTCCCACCACCCCCACCCTCACCATCCAGGGTCAGCCTCCACCAGGCCCCCACTCATGTCTCCCACCACCCCCACCCCCCACCATCCAGGGTCAGCCTCCACCAGGCCCCCACTCATGTCTCCCACCACCTCCACCCCCCACCATCCAGGGTCAGCCTCCACCAGGCCCCCACTCATGTCTCCCACCACCCCCACCCCCCACCATCCAGGGTCAGCCTCCACCAGGCCCCCACCCATGTCTCCCACCACCCCCACCCCCCAGCAGTGCAGGGTCAGCCTCCACCAGGCCCCCACTCATGTCCCCTATCACCCCCACCCCCCACCATCCAGGGTCAGCCTCCACCAGGCCCCCACTCATGTCTCCCACCACCCCCACCCCCCAGCAGTGCAGGGGCAGCCTCCACCAGGCCCCCACTCATGTCCCCTATCACCTCCACCACCCACCATCCAGGGTCAGCCTCCACCAGGCCCCCACTCATGTCTCCCACCACCCCCACCCCCCACCATCCAGGGTCAGCCTCCACCAGGCCCCCACTCATGTCTCCCACCACCCCCACCCCCCAGCAGTGCAGGGGCAGCCTCCACCAGGCCCCCACTCATGTCCCCTATCACCCCCACCCCCCACCATCCAGGGTCAGCCTCCACCAGGCCCCCACTCATGTCTCCCACCACCCCCACCCCCCACCATCCAGGGTCAGCCTCCACCAGGCCCCCACTCATGTCTCCCACCACCCCCACCCCCCACCATCCAGGGTCAGCCTCCACCAGGCCCCCACTCATGTCTCCCACCACCCCCACCCCCCCCCACATCCAGGGTCAGCCTCCACCAGGCCCCCACTCATGTCTCCCACCACCCCCACCCCCCAGCAGTGCAGGGGCAGCCTCCACCAGGCTCCCACCCATGTCTCCCACCACCCCCACCCCCCAGCAGTGCAGGGGCAACCTCCACCAGGCCCCCACTCATGTCTCCCACCACCCCCACCCCCCACCATCCAGGGTCAGCCTCCACCAGGCCCCCACCCATGTCTCCCACCACCCCCACCCCCCAGCAGTGCAGGGGCAGCCTCCACCAGGCCCCCACTCATGTCCCCTATCACCCCCACCCCCCACCATCCAGGGTCAGCCTCCACCAGGCCCCCACTCATGTCTCCCACCACCCCCACCCCCCACCATCCAGGGTCAGCCTCCACCAGGCCCCCACTCATGTCTCCCACCACCCCCACCCCCCAGCAGTGCAGGGGCAGCCTCCACCAGGCCCCCACTCATGTCCCCTATCACCCCCACCCCCCACCATCCAGGGTCAGCCTCCACCAGGCCCCCACTCATGTCTCCCACCACCCCCACCCCCCACCATCCAGGGTCAGCCTCCACCAGGCCCCCACTCATGTCTCCCACCACCCCCACCCCCCACCATCCAGGGTCAGCCTCCACCAGGCCCCCACTCATGTCTCCCACCACCGCCACCCCCCACCATCCAGGGTCAGCCTCCACCAGGCCCCCACTCATGTCTCCCACCACCCCCACCCCCCACCATCCAGGGTCAGCCTCCACCAGGCCCCCACCCATGTCTCCCACCACCCCCACCCCCCAGCAGTGCAGGGGCAACCTCCACCAGGCCCCCACTCATGTCCCCTATCACCCCCACCCCCCACCATCCAGGGTCAGCCTCCACCAGGCCCCCACCCATGTCTCCCACCACCCCCACCCCCCAGCAGTGCAGGGGCAACCTCCACCAGGCCCCCACTCATGTCCCCTATCACCCCCACCCCCCACCATCCAGGGTCAGCCTCCACCAGGCCCCCACCCATGTCTCCCACCACCCCCACCCCCCAGCAGTGCAGGGTCAGCCTCCACCAGGCCCCCACTCATGTCCCCTATCACCCCCACCCCCCACCATCCAGGGTCAGCCTCCACCAGGCCCCCACTCATGTCTCCCACCACCCCCACCCCCCACCATCCAGGGTCAGCCTCCACCAGGCCCCCACTCATGTCTCCCACCACCGCCACCCCCCACCATCCAGGGTCAGCCTCCACCAGGCCCCCACTCATGTCTCCCACCACCCCCACCCCCCACCATCCAGGGTCAGCCTCCACCAGGCCCCCACCCATGTCTCCCACCACCCCCACCCCCCAGCAGTGCAGGGGCAACCTCCACCAGGCCCCCACTCATGTCCCCTATCACCCCCACCCCCCACCATCCAGGGTCAGCCTCCACCAGGCCCCCACCCATGTCTCCCACCACCCCCACCCCCCAGCAGTGCAGGGGCAACCTCCACCAGGCCCCCACTCATGTCCCCTATCACCCCCACCCCCCACCATCCAGGGTCAGCCTCCACCAGGCCCCCACCCATGTCTCCCACCACCCCCACCCCCAGCAGTGCAGGGTCAGCCTCCACCAGGCCCCCACTCATGTCCCCTATCACCCCCACCCCCCACCATCCAGGGTCAGCCTCCACCAGGCCCCCACTCATGTCTCCCACCACCCCCACCCCCCACCATCCAGGGTCAGCCTCCACCAGGCCCCCACTCATGTCTCCCACCACCCCCACCCCCCACCATCCAGGGTCAGCCTCCACCAGGCCCCCACCCATGTCTCCCACCACCCCCACCCCCCAGCAGTGCAGGGGCAACCTCCACCAGGCCCCCACTCATGTCCCCTATCACCCCCACCCCCCACCATCCAGGGTCAGCCTCCACCAGGCCCCCACCCATGTCTCCCACCACCCCCACCCCCCAGCAGTGCAGGGTCAGCCTCCACCAGGCCCCCACTCATGTCCCCTATCACCCCCACCCCCCACCATCCAGGGTCAGCCTCCACCAGGCCCCCACTCATGTCTCCCACCACCCCCACCCCCCACCATCCAGGGTCAGCCTCCACCAGGCCCCCACTCATGTCTCCCACCACCCCCACCCCCCACCATCCAGGGTCAGCCTCCACCAGGCCCCCACCCATGTCTCCCACCACCCCCACCCCCCAGCAGTGCAGGGGCAACCTCCACCAGGCCCCCACCCATGTCTCCCACCAACCCCACCCCCCACCATCCAGGGGCACCCTCCACCAGGCCCCCACTCATGTCTCACACCACCCCCACCCCCCCCAGCAGTGCAGGAGCAACCTCCACCAGGCCCCCACTCATGTCTCCCACCACCCCCACCCCCCAGCAGTGCAGGGGCAGCCTCCACCAGGCCCCCACCCATGTCTCCCACCACCCCACCCCCTAGCAGTGCAGGGGCAACCTCCACCAGGCCCCCACTCATGTCTCCCACCACCCCCACCCCCCACCATCCAGGGTCAGCCTCCACCAGGCCCCCACCCATGTCTCCCACCACCCCCACCCCCCAGCAGTGCAGGGGCAACCTCCACCAGGCCCCCACTCATGTCTCCCACCACCCCCACCCCCCACCATCCAGGGTCAGCCTCCACCAGGCCCCCACCCATGTCTCCCACCACCCCCACCCCCCAGCAGTGCAGGGTCAGCCTCCACCAGGCCCCCACTCATGTCCCCTATCACCCCCACCCCCCCACCATCCAGGGTCAGCCTCCACCAGGCCCCCACTCATGTCTCCCACCACCCCCACCCTCCACCATCCAGGGTCAGCCTCCACCAGGCCCCCACTCATGTCTCCCACCACCCCCACCCCCCACCATCCAGGGTCAGCCTCCACCAGGCCCCCATCCATGCCTCCCACCACCCCCACCCCCCAGCAGTGCAGGGGCAGCCTCCACCAGGCCCCCACTCATGTCTCCCACCACCCCCACCCCCCACCATCCAGGGTCAGCCTCCACCAGGCACCCACACATGTCCCCCTGGCCCCAGGTCCTGACGATACACAATCATGGCAGTAATGGGCAGCATACCCAGCACAAACACCCAGGCAAGGATAGCATCCACCCACATAGTGAATGCAATTACATGATACAACCCCAATGGCAACAATGTAAATGGACACATGCCCGACACACATACATACACAATGGGTGCAAGTGAATGTCAAAACACATATCATGACATGTATGAAACCAATGAGAAAATAACACAAGTGAAAGTAAAAATAAAAAATGTATTATAGATTAAAAATAAGTAAACAAATCAAACATACAACTATGTGGATAAGCAAATTAATGGTCCATGTCCGAGAACAAAAGTCATAATCAAAAAAACAAAGGAATAAAAAAAAATTGTCGTCCAAAGCAATATCATGTAGTATGAAAAAATATGAAAAACCATTTCCTCATGGTGAACACAATAAGAAATGAAAAAGAAGTATCTACAAAAAGCAAACTATATACAGGAATGTTCCAGGGTCCATGAGCCCAACACCAAAAATGAAACCTACTACTACCTAATCTAAAAAATATATACAAAAAAGTGGCCATTGTCCGAGCGGTCCAAAATAATAAAACAAAATAAAGGAAACCTAACACTAACTAACTAAATAACTATATACAAAGGCAGCGGGCAAGTCCTGCGGCTCACTTGTTGATGTTGCTGGCCAGGGCATCATCGAACTCCATGTCGATGTCCTGGAGGCGGGACTCTGTCCTGGCCCCGAGGTCTCGCAGGGATAACCCCATGTTCAGCTCAAACTCCCTGCGAGCTTCCTCGAGGCACTCAGCCCGCCTCAATGCCCGACGCATGGAGAACTCCGCCCTGACCATGGCGAGCCGCTCCTCTTCCGCCCGCTGCCGCTCCGCACCTATCTGCTGGACCAACTCCTCCCACACAGAAGACACCACCATCCCAGGGTTGCCCTGCCCTCCGGCCGATGGCTGCCCCTCTGATCTTGATGGCCCCGAGCCATTATGCCTCCCACGTCGAGCCCGCTGCTGCCTCCGACGCCACTGCCTCTGCCAGCACGACGGCATCCAGGCTGATGGAAACAACCGACGCCGTCGTGCACGTGCCCTGCCTGATGATGCTGTCACATCTTCCATCGGCTGGGGTCCAGTTGCAGTGTTGTCCACCCCTGCTGGACCTCAGACTCCCAACTGTGGCAGGGATGGGATCCCCACCGAGCTGGCTGCATTGGTCGGGGCAGGTCCACAGGGGGCCCTGGTGGCATCTGGCCCGGAAGACGGCAAGGAGAACGACTGGTGGATAGCCTGCACAGAGGAGGAGAGGGCCGCCACATTGGCCAACACATGCAGGAAACCCCCGAACATGGCCGATCCCAATTGGGCCACGTCGGCACGGTGCACTTCGTGATGACGTGCGTGCTCCTCCCGGGAAGCATGCACGGCATCACGAATCACAGCCGTGCGCATCGCGACCCCAATCAGGACCTTCTCCACACGGCCAGGGGTTCCCACGTCCGCAGGTGGAGGGGAGTCAGGTGACATGGACATCCCCACTACCTGCGGACGGGCCTGGGACGGGGCATCCCTGCTGGTGCATGGTGGTGCACTCACAGGGTCAGGGACAGCGACATGCACAGGCCCCTCCACGGTGACCTGTGTTGCCTCCTGCCCCTGGCCCTGGACTGCACCACTTGCACCAGCAGGGATGCCCCCACCAGGCCCCATGTGTGCCCCAGTGGCGGCCTCCTCCTCCTCTGTGCAAACCACCAACCTGGATGGCTCCTCACCGTCTCCCGCCGTAGCAGGCCCCTGTGGGGGCTCACCCACCCCTTCCGCTGCAGCCGTGGGTGCATCCCCGCCGCCTTGCTCCACAGCGCCGTCTCCGCCCTCTTCTTCACTAGCCGCTGCGTAGAGGGAGACAAAGAACACAAGCATCAGGGTACTGCACAATGGTCCCCTAGACAGGAAGCAATAGCAGATGAGCACCACTGTCAAAGTACACTTCCATCATGTCCCTCCACAACACATGGGTCAGTCCAGGCAAAACACACACAGTAACAGGCATGCTGCATGCCATGGATATTTCCATGCATGTCCAATGGACTCTTGAAACATTCAATGATATGCAACTCACATGCATCATGGTTCATGCATATCACATGCACACACTTCACCTCAGTCACATCCATCTGGCCCCAAACACACCAAACACAGCCAAAACAAGGGTAAGTTGGCTGCTTCACTGAATCTGTGCATTGTCACACACATGTGTCATGCATCCATGGCATGCACAAGTCACAGACACGCAGGTCAGGCACACAGCCATGGCTACCATATATGTACCTGGCATCAGCACCCATCCCTCACCCCCACCCATGTCCAGGTACAGAGACTGGCATGCTCTCATGTTCAAAATCTGCATAGGGATCCCCATGCCGCATTTGGACACATGCAACAACCACGTGGGTCACACATCACTGGTCGCACATGCATTACCATGATGTCCCTGCACACATACATGCATACATGGCCTATGGCACACATACAGGCAAGTATCATAGAACCTGCACACCGCAACATGCCCTGTCTCACACAGTAATGCTTGGACACTTACCGCTCAACTCCAGACGGGCCTCCCTCTCAAGGATCTGGGCGTGGAGCGCTGGGCGTACGCGTTCCAGGACCCTCTTCTGGATGGAACTCATGTGGCCCCGGCCCCCCTCCACGAGGCGCCGGGCCTTCACAAGGGTCCTGGACCTCAAGTCCTCCCAGCGCTTCTTGATCTTCTGGACGTTGCGGGTTGCCACCCCCTCCGCGTTGATGGCAACCACACAGTCGGCCCAGATCCTCTCCCGTCCTTCCTTGCTGGCACGGGACGATCCAAAGAGGGCATCATACTGCCCCAGGACATGCTCCACCAGGACACCAACTTCGGTGGCAGTGAAGCTGGTGCCCCTCTGCCCCTCTGGCCTGGGGTTGCCACTGGTGCCAGATGTGGAAGTGGCCGACATGGCAACCCCAGAGGCAGGTGTGGGTGGGCAACTGGGTCCTGGAGCTGGGCTGTGGAGCGATGTAATCCCAGTTGGGAGTCTTCAGTTCCAGCAGGGGTGGACACAGCAACTGGACCCCTGAAGATGGCTGATGTGCAGGCACCAAATGGCAGGGCACGGTGGCAGCAGGCAGGCAGGCAGGCAGGCAGGCAGCAGCAGATGGCACGTGGGAGGCTGCTCGGGGCACTGGGGGGCAGTAACTCGGCCTTCTGGGCAGGAGCGTGGTCTTCCGTGTGTTTTCGGGTGGCCAGCTTGATACGGAGTGATTTGGCACGTGAAAATCCTGCACGTCAGCGTGAAATCCGAGGAAAGGCCCTTAGCGCGTAAGCGCGTCAGCACGCATACGCGATTCTATTGGACCAGAGTCCCTCAGCGCGTAAGCACGGGTGTTCCCCACTCAGCACGTGATGACGGAGCACACGTGAAAATACTGCACGTCCGAGTGTCATCGCGTGTAATTGGACAAAAGTGCGCTTACACGCGATTGGCCTATGTACGTGTATTTCAGGGGTGCGCGGGCACTTACACACGCAAGTACGTCAGCGCACCTGTATCCCGTGGTGCGTGGGAATTTCCACACGCTATTGGACTGGGAACTAGATTCCAGGGGTGCGCGGGTCACACGCTCGCCTAGTACACGCGCAAAGGATTAATTTGCGCACTTATCAAATGACAAGCCAGATGCCAGGATGAACATACCGTTCCTAGCAGCAGTGGCAGTGGGCTACCAAAGGAGGAGGAGGAGGAGAGTCAGGGCCAGAATATTCACACCCAGAACCAGCCTGTTCGGGATGCCTGATGAGCAGGTGTATGGAAGGTACAGGTTTCCACCACACATAATACTGGACCTGGTGAGTGAGTGGGAGGATGACCTCACATCACCCACCCTGTGCTCCCAAGCACTCAGCCCCCTGGAGAAGGTCCTCAATGTACTGCACTTCTTAGCCACTGGATCATTTCAGCGGACAAGTGCCATAGTGGGTGGGGTGTCACAGGCCACCCAGTCACGCTGCCTACACCAGGTCTTGGACATCATCACTGCACGCCCATCAGTCCGCAGGCACATATACCTGCCCAGAACACCTGCAGAAAGGCATGCTGCAGCCCAGGATTTTTACGGTGTGGCATGATTCCCCAAAGTGCTAGGTGCCATCGACTGCACCCATGTGGCTCTACGTCCCCCCAGGGCATCTGAGCACATCTATAGGAACCACAAGCACTGGCATTCCATCAACGTGCAGGTAGTATGTAATGCCAAGGGAATCATCACCTCAGTATATGCCAACTATCCCGGGTCCACCCACGACAGCTTCATTTACCGAATGTCCACCCTATGCTGGGACATAGATGCTGGGCGGCATGGCGATACATGGCTGCTTGGTGAGTATGTATGCCACTGCACATGCATGCATGTTGGATACTGAGCAAGGTCACAACCCCACCAATGATACCAATCACCACCTCCACAGGGGACAGTGCCTACCCTCTCAGCCCCCACATGATGACGCCAATTCGGAACCCCACCACGCCACCCCAGGTAAGATATAACACAGCCCACATTACAACCCGGGGCATAGTGGAGCGCACATTCGGAGTGCTAAAGTCACGCTTTCGCTCCCTTGACCGTTCTGGCGGGCAGCTGTTATACGCTCCCCCAGTAGTGTGCAGGATCATAGTGGCAGCATGTGTCCTGCACAACGTTGCAACACGCCGGGGCCTGGCCGTGGACATGGTGGTGGCCCCACATCCCCAACCACATGCACAGCCGCTCCGCATGGGAGGCGAAAGGGCACGGGGGGAGGCAGCCCGTACACAGTTAGTGGCTAATTACTTCACATAGTATTCACTCCCCTGTGGAGTGCACACTGGCCTGGCACATTCCATCTGACAGTCAATGATGACTCAACCTGACACTGATCCTGAATGTCTGGAGATTCAACCGTGAAAAGCATATCAGCCTGAGATTGTTCACCTGGAAGTGTTACAATGTGTGCATCCCTACCCACACACAACACCAATACAGTTTTGTGAAGAAACACATTCAAGCAGCCAAAATGAATACCCACTTGCTAAATGCAACAAGAGGACAGTGCAATGTCACCCAACCCATCCCCAGCACCGCCACACAACACACCTTGCCATGTCATGCTATGTGCAGGTAAACAAAGTAATCCCCACAACATGACAAGTGTTGCAATGTACAGTGTCCCCAATTGAAACTTCCTACACCTGAAATGCTCACTGTAATGCAGGACCAACAACAGACTTGAGCAGGTACTACCATTAACATGACTTCAGTAATGTGATAAATCAGTTGTCTCACCACCTGGATATGCCTGCACTCCCACCACTTCCAACTGAACAGTGTTGGTGCCATGTAGAGTTGTAGGTGCACTGCTGCCAACAAGGACCCCATCTCCAGACTAGAGGGCCTTGTGTAGACATGAGGAAGGGACCTGCAAATTGGGAGGCAGACACAGATGATGAGTTACACATCAATGCAACATGCAGTGTACAACACAACAGCAATATGCACTAGGAATGTATACACAGTATTGACTAGACTACCCACACATGTAGTGGGAGTCCAATGTCACCATGTACTTCAATGTCACTTGGGCACACCCTTTGCAAGCCCATGGAAACGGGAAGCAGGAGGGGTGTGTGTGACTCAAACCCAGGCATCTGAACCTAATACATGACAAGCCTGCATGTGCCCAGCCACAATGCAGCGTATGCCCACAGGAACCACGGAAGCCAACAAATTGTCCCAAAAAATTGGGAAAAATATAAAAATAAAAATAAAAATAAAAAAAAAATAAAAAAAAATAAAAAATGGCCATTAAAGGGCCCGGGGGGGTTGGGGAGGCCACCCAGGAGGTCCGAGGTCGGGGTGCACACCAGAAACCACCTGTGTGGATCCTGGGGAAAAAAAACACCTCCATGGGCTCATGGCCCACACGGCTACCCTATTGTGGGAGTATCACTGCTGTCGCTATTATCACCCTGTGCAGCTGCATCCGGAGGTGGTTGCACTATGGGAGGCAGCCCACGCAAGGCCCTACTCTGTTCCTCCATGGCTGCAAGCATGCGGGTGTGGTATGTCTGGTTCTGGAGGATGAGGGTGCGGAGGTCCCCATGCAACAACTCACGGGATGCCCGGACCTCCGCCCTCGTTGCTTGCATCTCAGCTGAGAGCGTACGGGTGAGACGCTCCAGCTGCTGTTCTGTCCTTTGGTGTGTTGAAGCCTCAAGCTCAACTAGAGTCGTCCTGAGTTGATGTAGCTCCTACCTCAGGGCTTCCCTGTGGCCCTGGGACTCTATGGAGATGGCCTCCTGCAGAGTCGCCAGTGCCGCCCGCCTGTCCCTGTTGGACACCAACATGTCCTCCCTGTGTGACTGGCAGATGGAGTCGGTTGCCTGCTCTAGTCGCTCCATCAGCCTTTCAGGGGGGACAATGGAAGTGGCCACCCTATCCATGGCCTGAGCCATCATCTCGGATGATGCTGCCTGTTGGGTAGCCATACCGTAAATGGATTGCTCCCATGCGGTATTGCCAGGTGGCGTACGGCCACCACGTCGGCGGGCACCACACCTGTCTGGGGCAAGGCGGACTGCGCCTTGCTGTGCCGGCACTGCCTGAGGCTGCAGGACTGCATTCCCCCTCTGATCTGCTGGCCCAGGAACAGGATCAGATGTCGCGGAGTGTGACCCTGCATCCGTAACCACCAAAGGCCTAGCTGCCAACACTGACATCCCCATTGAGGGTTCTGACCCTGGTGCAGGTGGGTGGGACAGAACAGATTCCCTCCCTGGAACACTCACCTGCGACGGCACGTAGGTCTCATCATCCGAGTCAACAGCTGAGTACAGCTCGGGGGAGGTGCAGCCAGAGACACCCCTTGAGAGCACAACCTGTAGCACTTGTGGGTTTTCACCCACCAGCACACCACGTCCCTCACTGGTGGTTGGTCGGCCCTCGGACCCCTCCTGGCTCTGCACCATCTACACAACCCCAGCAGTATCAGGTGCGTCTTCCCCTGCAATGACATAATAACAAAGAAATGGAAACCCGCATTAGCACCATGGCACACAATGAGGGCTGAGAAGCAAGAGAACCAGTACTTGATTGACACATGTCCCACATGACTAAGACCCTCCCATGCATGCACCCTCACTGCGTATGAAGGGCAGGCAAATGGCACACACTCATTACACAAAGATGGAAGATGAACACATTTTCTGCATGCTGCCTGGCAGTGGCATAACACATTGCCCTGTGATTGCCAGGTGACACACACATGCCATCACACAGATGGCATGTGCCATTGCTATTGAGTGTAGATGGAGAGGAGGGCAGCACTTATTCATTCTGTCCAGTTCCCACATGCAATAGCTTTTCTAATTGAAACAGGTCTGCTTTATCACCTGGAGCTGCCAGTCCAATATGGTCCAATTGCACAGGGACATGTGTGAACATATGATATCCAGGTAACAAAGTCACTCCACTTTACCATGGCCATGCCAGACATGTGACTAGAGGACTGAGGAATGCCTAGTATAAGTGGTGGAATGCATACAATCTGTCTGATTGAACATAGGAAAATAAGCAACAATGTTGTGGCAAGGTGACACTTCAAGGGCAACTGGGGTGCTGTTGGGCTAGATGTCTACTGTTGGCAGAAGGGATACTGCAATGGCCAATTGCAGCTGTGCAGGATGTATTGCATGAAGCACATGGCTGACAGATTCGACTCAGGCACACACACTCTCACCTGGCACACAAACAGATGCCCTCACACACACACCATGCACATGGATGACACACACATGCATGTGCACTCACCGGACAATGCCTCGTAATCAGCCAGATCTCCCACGCCTTGGATCTGTTCCTCCGTGACGTAGGTCCCAGCGACTGACTCATGTGGAGTGAGTTCCATGTCTTCTACTGGAGACCCACCTCCAGTCACTAGAGTTGCGGCATGACTTGAGGCCAGCTTCTTCTTTGCCCTGCGCTTTAGGTCATTCCAGCGCTTGTAGCAATCATTGGCTGTGCGCCTCACGATTCCAAGGGCACTTACGATGTCCGCAACGGTCTGCCAGTGTGCCTGGCGTTGTGCAGGTGTGGTCTTTGATCCTGCAACAATGACCATCTCGTTATCATGTCCGGACACATACTCGACAAGTGCATTCAGTTGATCATCTGTGAATCTGGGCTTCCTCGACGGACCGGACTGTGTAGCCGTGTCTGGGGCATCAGCCTGTGCCGGACGAGCACTCTTCCTCTTCCGCTTGGAAGGTGGTGGTGATCCTGAGTGTCCTGCGCCGCTCTGGACACTAGGGGCAGGAGCCCTGGTGGGCTCTGTATCAGGTGTGTGGGATTGCACACTCAGCATGGGAGTTGGTGCAGGCATTGGCTCAAGTGTAATGGTGTCATGGGGAATGTCAGCAGAATGGACTAGGACGGACACTGTCCTGGCTGGGTGTGTGAGAGCTGGGGTGGATGGAGCCGCAGCTGCCCCTGCAGCCTCTCCGCCCTGCCTACTTGGGGCAGCAGATGACCTTGCTGTCCCAGATCCACGTGACATGATGGCATCAACGTGCACCAGCGCACGTGTGGTAGCCCTGCTGACCTGGAAGTCAGCCAGGTGTGGTGCCACAATGGGCTGGTCCAACAAGGGCTGAGCATGGATGGTGTCAGCCACATCAGCCTCAACGGGAGGGGGGGGATAATGGGTGCCCTTGACTGGTCCTCCGCACATGGGGGGACAGGCTCACCCTGCAAGTTTCGACCACGTCCCCTACCGAATCCACCACGGCCACCACTTGTGGCTCTTCCACCTTTGCCACCCTTACGGAATCCTCGCCTCCCAGCCATGGCACTGATATTAATGTGCGTATGGGAGTGGCTGTAGACTATAGTCCTGGGCAATTGGGGGTCAAAGGGGTTGGGTACCAGATGGTAATTGTACCCTAGTGCTCTAGCAAGGCTGATTGTAACCCCTGGGGAAAGATGACGGGTCACGCAACGCACAGGAGGCCCAAAAAAGGGAGATGACGTGCACGCAACCCCTCCTAGACCATGTGTGCAGAAAGAAAAACCTGCACTACGCTGTGGCACCCAGTAACACAAGAATGAACGTATGCGTGTCACACGCAGCCTAGAATGACCTCTGAAGGGGTAGGCTACACACGGGGCAAGCACAGAAGTTAGATACGTGCGTGACTCACCGTCTGCCAGGTAAAAGAGTGTGAAAAATGAGCGCGTTTGGTTGGCAACACCCCCGCCAAAAGAAGATATGTACACTGTCTGAGGAGACAGGTCAACAGTAGAAGGGGACACAGTTTGAGGGAACAGGCCCAGGTAAACCAGTACGAGAGAAAAAAGAGAAAAAGCTGTCAGAGGTAACAGGGAGTACGAACTGGAAACGCCGTGAAGTAAATCGCGTGTGAAACGACAAGAAGTACAGAATTCACCCACTCGCTCTCCACGAAAAGCACGTACAAGGAAATGGTGTTCTACACGTACCTTATATACAGGCCCACACGTACAGCGTCACTTACGCGGCGTGTACGTGCTAGGCCCATTTTCACCAATCACACGCTTTGTCACTTCTGCGTGTAGATCCATATTCACCAATCACACGCTTTGTCACTTCTGCGTGTAGGTCCATTTTAACCATTTACACGCTTTGTGACTTCTGCGTGTAGGTCTATTTTCTCCAATCACACGCTTTGACACTCGGACGTGTCACGCAACATTTTCCTGCACGTGCACGTGACTTCATGGACGCGCATATGCTGTTGATGGGTTTACGCGCTAAGGGCCTTTCTTCGATTCACACACAGACGTGTGGGATTTTCACGTGCAAAATCACTCCCTATCAGGCTGTCCACGCGTAAGCACACGGAAGACCACGCTCCTGCCCAGGAGGCCAAATTAGTGTCCTCCAGAGCCCTGAGCACGCTCCCACCTGCCATCTGCTGCTGCCTGACTGCCTGCTGGCCACGTGCCCTGCCATTTGCTGCCTGCACATCAGCCAGAGGTGCTGTTGCTGTGACCACCCCTGCTGGAACCAAAGGCTCCCGACTGTCACCCCACAGCCCAGCACCAGGACCCAGTTGCCCACCCACTCCTGCCTCTGGGGTTGCCATGTCGGGCACTACGACATCTGGCACCAGTGGCAACCCCCGGCCAAGGAGGCAGAGGGGCACCAGCTTCAGTGCCAGGGAAGTTGTTGTCCTGGTGGAGCATGTCGTGGGGCAGTATGATGCCCTCTTCGGAAGGTTGCGCGCCGATGGACGTCGTGACTGCCATCAACGCGGAGGAGGTGGCAGTCCGCGACTACTAATGTGTCAGGAAGCGCTGGGAGGACTTCAGGTCCAGCACCCTCAACAAGGCCCGCCGCCTCATGATGGCAGCAGATGCTAAGGGGCGGGCGGGGCCACTTGTCGGAAGATCAGATGAGGGTCCTGGAACGCATATCCCCTGCGCTCCACATCCATGTCCTTGAGAAGCAGACCCGTCTGGAGTCGAGCGGTAAGTGTACATGCATACTGATAGTAAGTTGTGCGTGTGGTGGTGTGCCAGGAGTGTGCAGGTTGAACATGTATTTTTATGTGGCCAAGTAGGGGGGGTGTACAGGGCTGTGAGGGTGACACATGCGAGGGGTCTCATGTGTGACACATGGATGGTGCTTGTGTGTGTGGGCTTGCATGGCACAGGATGTGGAGGAATGATTGTCAGGTGTGACATGGATGTCGATGGAGACACTGCGACAGTTGGCGGAGGTGAACACATGCATGCAGGTTTGGTGTTGTGTGTGCATGTGTAGTGTACTCCCTACGTTGCATGTGATGTGTGGATGACCTTTGGCTGCGCATGCTGTTGTATGTGAATGGATGGTGCTGGCTGTTGCATCATGGCTGTGGTATGGCTCATGTGTGCAAGTTGAAATGACATGTGTGTTGGGGATTGTGATGCCATGTCTGAGGTTTACCTATGCCACTCATGTATAACTGTCATGTGTGTATGAGTCCATTTTACAGTGCCCTGATGCCTGTGTTTTCTTTCTCCCTGTCTGCACCGTCAACTGATGAAGAGGACGGAGCAGGTGCTGTGGAGCACAGCGGCAGGGGTCGCACCACCAGCCGGGGACGCAAGGGCCAGATCCCCTCCCAAGTTGTGATTTCGTCGGGGAGTGAGGAGTCTGGTGCCGCGTCCCAGGCCACAGCTGGCAAGGGGAGGTCCAAGAGGCGGAGGTCGGAGTTGGACTCCTCAGCATCAGAAGAGGCAGCTGGGACCCCACAGGGCCCAACGAGGGGAGATGGCACGGAGTCATCCAGGTTGGTGGGGTGTATGGTGGTGGGTGCCCCTGCACTGCTGGGGGGTGGGGGTGGTGGGAGACATGGGTGGGGGCCTGGTGGAGGCTGACCCTGGATGGTGGGGGGTGGGGGTGATAGGGGACATGAGTGGGGGCCTGGGGAGGTTTGCCCCTGCACTGCTGGGGGGGGGTGTGGGAGACATGGGTGGGGGCCTGGTGGAGGCTGACCCTGGATGGTGGGGGTGGGTGGTGGGAGACATGGGTGGGGCCTGGTGGAGGCTTGCCCCTGCACTGCTGGGGGTGGGGGGTGGGGGAGACATGGGGTGGGGCCAGGTGGAGGCTGCCTCACTGGCTCTGGGGGTGGTTGTGAGACAGTGGGGCCTGGGTGGGTGCCCCTGGAGCTGCTGCGGGTGGGGGTGGTGGGAGACATGGGTGGGGGCCTGGTGGAGGCTGCCCCTGCACTGCTGGGGGGTGGGGGTGGTGGGAGACATGGGTGGGGGCCTGGTGGTGGTGCCCCTGGTGGCTGGGGGGGGGGGTGGGAGACATGGGTGGGGCCTGGTGGGAGGCTGCCCCTGCACTGCTGGGGGGTGGGGGTGGTGGGAGAAGATGGGGGCCTGGTGGAGGCTGACCCTGATGGTGGGGGGTTGGGGTGGGGAGACATGGGTGCGGGCCTGGTGGAGGCTGCCCCTGCACTGCTGGGGGGTGGGGGTGGTGGGAGACATGGGTGGGGCCTGGTGGAGGCTGCCCCTGCACTGCTGGGGGTGGGTGGTGGGGAGACATGGGTGCGGGCCTGGTGGAGGCTGACCCTGGATGGTGGGGGGTGGGGGTGGTGGGAGACATGGGTGCGGGCCTGGTGGAGGCTGCCCCTGGCACTGCTGGGGGGTGGGGGTGGTGGGAGACATGGGTGGGGCCTGGTGGAGGCTGCCCCTGCACTGCTGGGGGGGTGGGGTGGTGGGAGACATGGGTGGGGGCCTGGTGGAGGCTGCCCCTGCACTGCTGGGGTGGGGTGGTGGGAGACATGGGTGGGGGCCTGGTGGAGGCTGCCCCTGCACTGCTGGGGGGTGGGGGAGTGGGAGACATGGGTGGGGGCCTGGTGGAGGCCTGGCCCCTGCACTGCTGGGGGGTGGGGTGGTTGGGAGACATGGGTGGGGGCCTGGTGGAGGCTTGCCCTCTGCACTGCTGGAGGGGGTGGGGTGGTGGGAGACATGGGTGGGGGGCCTGGTGGAGGCTGCCCCTGCACTGCTGGGGGGTGGGGTGGTGGCTGGGGGGTGGGGTGGTGGGAGACATGGGTGGGGGCCTGGTGGAGGCTGCCCCTGCACTGCTGGGGGGTGGGGGTGGTGGGAGACATGGGTGCGGGCCTGGTGGAGGCTGCCCCTGCACTGCTGGGGGGTGGGGTGGTGGGAGACATGAGTGGGGGCCTGGTGGTGGGTGCCCCTGCACTGCTGGGGGGTGGGGTGGTGGGAGACATGGGTGGGGGCCTGGTGGAGGCTGCCCCTGCACTGCTGGGGGGTGGGGTGGTGGGAGACATGGGTGCGGGCCTGGTGGTGGGTGCCCCTGGTGGCTGGGGGGTGGGGGTGGTGGGAGACATGGGTGGGGGCCTGGTGGAGGCTGCCCCTGCACTGCTGGGGGGTGGGGGTGGTGGGAGACATGGGTGGGGGCCTGGTGGAGGCTGACCCTGGATGGTGGGGGGTGGGGGTGGTGGGAGACATGGGTGCGGGCCTGGTGGAGGCTGCCCCTGCACTGCTGGGGGGTGGGGTGGTGGGAGACATGGGTGGGGGCCTGGTGGAGGCTGCCCCTGCACTGCTGGGGGGTGGGGTGGTGGGAGACATGGGTGCGGGCCTGGTGGAGGCTGACCCTGGATGGTGGGGGGTGGGGTGGTGGGAGACATGGGTGGGGGCCTGGTGGAGGCTGCCCCTGCACTGCTGGGGGGTGGGGTGGTGGGAGACATGGGTGGGGGCCTGGTGGAGGCTGCCCCTGCACTGCTGGGGGGTGGGGTGGTGGGAGACATGGGTGGGGGCCTGGTGGAGGCTGCCCCTGCACTGCTGGGGGGTGGGGTGGTGGGAGACATGGGTGGGGGCCTGGTGGAGGCTGCCCCTGCACTGCTGGGGGGTGGGGGTGGTGGGAGACATGGGTGCGGGCCTGGTGGAGGCTGCCCCTGCACTGCTGGGGGGTGGGGGTGGTGGGAGACATGGGTGGGGGCCTGGTGGAGGCTGCCCCTGCACTGCTGGGGGGTGGGGGTGGTGGGAGACATGGGTGGGGGCCTGGTGGAGGCTGACCCTGGATGGTGGGGGTGGTGGGAGACATGGGTGCGGGCCTGGTGGAGGCTGCCCCTGCACTGCTGGGGGGTGGGGTGGTGGGAGACATGGGTGGGGGCCTGGTGGAGGCTGCCCCTGCACTGCTGGGGGGTGGGGTGGTGGGAGACATGGGTGCGGGCCTGGTGGAGGCTGACCCTGGATGGTGGGGGGTGGGGGTGGTGGGAGACATGGGTGCGGGCCTGGTGGAGGCTGCCCCTGCACTGCTGGGGGGTTGGGTGGTGGGAGACATGGGTGGGGGCCTGGTGGAGGCTGCCCCTGCACTGCTGGGGGGTGGGGTGGTGGGAGACATGGGTGGGGGCCTGGTGGAGGCTGCCCCTGCACTGCTGGGGGGTGGGGTGGTGGGAGACATGGGTGGGGGCCTGGTGGAGGCTGCCCCTGCACTGCTGGGGGGTGGGGGAGTGGGAGACATGGGTGGGGGCCTGGTGGAGGCTGCCCCTGCACTGCTGGGGGGTGGGGGGGTGGGAGACAAGGGTGGGGGCCTGGTGGAGGCTGCCCCTGCACTGCTGGGGGGTGGGGTGGTGGGAGACATGGGTGGGGGCCTGGTGGAGGCTGCCCCTGCACTGCTGGGGGGTGGGGTGGTGGGAGACATGGGTGGGGGCCTGGTGGAGGCTGCCCCTGCACTGCTGGGGGGTGGGGGTGGTGGGAGACATGGGTGCGGGCCTGGTGGAGGCTGCCCCTGCACTGCTGGGGGGTGGGGTGGTGGGAGACATGAGTGGGGGCCTGGTGGTGGGTGCCCCTGCACTGCTGGGGGGTGGGGTGGTGGGAGATATGGGTGGGGGCCTGGTGGAGGCTGCCCCTGCACTGCTGGGGGGTGGGCTGGTGGGAGACATGGGTGGGGGCCTGGTGGAGGCTGCCCCTGCACTGCTGGGGGGTGGGGTGGTGGGAGACATGGGTGGGGGCCTGGTGGAGGCTGCCCCTGCACTGCTGGGGGGTGGGGTGGTGGGAGACATGGGTGCAGGCCTGGTGGTGGGTGCCCCTGCCTGCTGGGGGGTGGGGTGGTGGGAGACATGGGTGGGTGCCTGGTGGAGGCTGACCCTGGATGGTGGGGGGTGGGGGTGATAGGGGACATGAGTGGGGGCCTGGTGGAGGCTGACCCTGGATGGTGGGGGGTGGGGGTGGTGGGAGACATGGGTGCGGGCCTGGTGGAGGCTGCCCCTGCACTGCTGGGGTGTGGGGTGGTGGGAGACATGGGTGGGGCCTGGTGGAGGCTGCCCCTGCACTGCTGGGGGGTGGGGTGGTGGGAGACATGGGTGGGCGCCTGGTGGTGGGTGCCCCTGCACTGCTGGGGGGTGGGGTGGTGGGAGACATGGGTGGGGGCCTGGTGGAGGCTGCCCCTGCACTGCTGGGGGGTGGGGTGGTGGGAGAAATGGGTGCGGGCCTGGTGGTGGGTGCCCCTGGTGGCTGGGGGGTGGGGGTGGTGGGAGACATGGGTGGGGGCCTGGTGGAGGCTGCCCCTGCACTGCTGGGGGATGGGGGTGGTGGGAGACATGGGTGGGGGCCTGGTGGAGGCTGACCCTGGATGGTGGGGGGTGGGGGTGGTGGGAGACATGGGTGCGGGCCTGGTGAAGGCTGCCCCTGCACTGCTGGGGGGTGGGGTGGTGGGAGACATGGGTGGGGGCCTGGTGGAGGCTGCCCCTGCACTGCTGGGGGGTGGGGTGGTGGGAGACATGGGTGCGGGCCTGGTGGAGGCTGACCCTGGATGGTGGGGGGTGGGGGTGGTGGGAGACATGGGTGCGGGCCTGGTGGAGGCTGCCCCTGCCACTGCTGGGGGGTGGGTGGTGGGAGACATGGGTGGGGGCCTGGTGGAGGCTGCCCCTGCACTGCTGGGGGGTGGGGAGGTGGGAGACATGGGTGGGGGCCTGGTGGAGGCTGCCCCTGCACTGCTGGGGGGTGGGGTGGTGGGAGACATGGGTGGGGGCCTGGTGGAGGCTGCCCCTGCACTGCTGGGGGGTGGGGGAGTGGGAGACATGGGTGGGGGCCTGGTGGAGGCTGCCCCTGCACTGCTGGGGGGTGGGGTGGTGGGAGACATGAGTGGGGGCCTGGTGGTGGGTGCCCCTGCACTGCTGGGGGGTGGGGGTGGTGGGAGACATGGGTGGGGCCTGGTGGAGGCTGCCCCTGCACTGCTGGGGGGTGGGGTGGTGGGAGACATGGGTGCGGGCCTGGTGGTGGGTGCCCCTGGTGGCTGGGGGGTGGGGGTGGTGGGAGACATGGGTGGGGGCCTGGTGGAGGCTGCCCCTGCACTGCTGGGGGGTGGGGGTGGTGGGAGACATGGGTGGGGCCTGGTGGAGGCTGACCCTGGATGGTGGGGGGTGGGGGTGGTGGGAGACATGGGTGCGGGCCTGGTGGAGGCTGCCCCTGCACTGCTGGGGGGTGGGGTGGTGGGAGACATGGGTGGGGGCCTGGTGGAGGCTGCCCCTGCACTGCTGGGGGGTGGGGTGGTGGGAGACATGGGTGCGGGCCTGTGGAGGCTGACCCTGGATGGTGGGGGGTGGGGTGGTGGGAGACATGGGTGGGGGCCTGGTGGAGGCTGCCCCTGCACTGCTGGGGGGTGGGGTGGTGGGAGACATGGGTGGGGGCCTGGTGGAGGCTGCCCCTGCACTGCTGGGGGGTGGGGTGGTGGGAGACATGGGTGGGGGCCTGGTGGAGGCTGCCCCTGCACTGCTGGGGGGTGGGGTGGTGGGAGACATGGGTGGGGGCCTGGTGGAGGCTGCCCATGCACTGCTGGGGGGTGGGGGTGGTGGGAGACATGGGTGCGGGCCTGGTGGAGGCTGCCCCTGCACTGCTGGGGGGTGGGGGTGGTGGGAGACATGGGTGGGGGGCCTGGTGGAGGCTGCCCCTGCACTGCTGGGGGGTGGGGGTGGTGGGAGACATGGGTGGGGGCCTGGTGGAGGCTGACCCTGGATGGTGGGGGTGGTGGGAGACATGGGTGCGGGCCTGGTGGAGGCTGCCCCTGCACTGCTGGGGGGTGGGGTGGTGGGAGACATGGGTGGGGCCTGGTGGAGGCTGCCCCTGCACTGCTGGGGGGTGGGGTGGTGGGAGACATGGGTGCGGGCCTGGTGGAGGCTGACCCTGGATGGTGGGGGGTGGGGGTGGTGGGAGACATGGGTGCGGGCCTGGTGGAGGCTGCCCCTGCACTGCTGGGGGGTTGGGTGGT
The DNA here is from genome assembly GCF_040938575.1 of Ambystoma mexicanum. NCBI lineage: Eukaryota > Metazoa > Chordata > Amphibia > Caudata > Ambystomatidae > Ambystoma > Ambystoma mexicanum. Next base: position 806,585,565 of record NC_090934.1, read on the forward strand.
GGGAGACATGGGTGGGGGCCTGGTGGAGGCTGCCCCTGCACTGCTGGGGGTGGGGTGGTGGGAGACATGGGTGGGGGCCTGGTGGAGGCTGCCCCTGCACTGCTGGGGGGTGGGGTGGTGGGAGACATGGGTGGGGGCCTGGTGGAGGCTGCCCCTGCACTGCTGGGGGGTGGGGGAGTGGGAGACATGGGTGGGAGCCTGGTGGAGGCTGCCCCTGCACTGCTGGGGGGTGGGGTGGTGGGAGACATGGGTGGGGGCCTGGTGGAGGCTGCCCCTGCACTGCTGGGGGGTGGGGTGGTGGGAGACATGGGTGGGGGCCTGGTGGAGGCTGCCCCTGCACTGCTGGGGGGTGGGGTGGTGGGAGACATGGGTGGGGGCCTGGTGGAGGCTGCCCCTGCACTGCTGGGGGGTGGGGGTGGTGGGAGACATGGGTGCGGGCCTGGTGGATGCTGCCCCTGCACTGCTGGGGGGTGGGGTGGTGGGAGACATGAGTGGGGGCCTGGTGGTGGGTGCCCCTGCACTGCTGGGGGTGGGGTGGTGGGAGACATGGGTGGGGGCCTGGTGGAGGCTGCCCCTGCACTGCTGGGGGGTGGGCTGGTGGGAGACATGGGTGGGGCCTGGTGGAGGCTGCCCCTGCACTGCTGGGGGGTGGGGTGGTGGGAGACATGGGTGGGGGCCTGGTGGAGGCTGCCCCTGCACTGCTGGGGGGTGGGGTGGTGGGAGACATGGGTGCGGGCCTGGTGGTGGGTGCCCCTGGTGGCTGGGGGGTGGAGGTGGTGGGAGACATGAGTGGGGGCCTGGTGGTGGGTGCCCCTGCACTGCTGGGGGTGGGGTGGTGGGAGACATGGGTGGGGGCCTGGTGGAGGCTGCCCCTGCACTGCTGGGGGGTGGGGTGGTGGGAGACATGGTGGGGGCCTGGTGGAGGCTGCCCTGCACTGCTGGGGGGTGGGGTGGTGGGAGACATGGGTGGGGGCCTGGTGGAGGCTGCCCCTGCACTGCTGGGGGGTGGGGGTGGTGGGAGACATGGGTGCGGGCCTGGTGGAGGCTGCCCCTGCACTGCTGGGTGGTGGGGGTGGTGGGAGACATGGGTGGGGGCCTGGTGGAGGCTGCCCCTGCACTGCTGGGGGGTGGGGGTGGTGGGAGACATGGGTGGGGCCTGGTGGAGGCTGACCCTGGATGGTGGGGGTGGTGGGAGACATGGGTGCGGGCCTGGTGGAGGCTGCCCCTGCACTGCTGGGGGGTGGGGTGGTGGGAGACATGGGTGGGGGCCTGGTGGAGGCTGCCCCTGCACTGCTGGGGGGTGGGGTGGTGGGAGACATGGGTGCGGGCCTGGTGGAGGCTGACCCTGGATGGTGGGGGTGGGGGTGGTGGGAGACATGGGTGCGGGCCTGGTGGAGGCTGCCCCTGCACTGCTGGGGGGTTGGGTGGTGGGAGACATGGGTGGGGGCCTGGTGGAGGCTGCCCCTGCACTGCTGGGGGGTGGGGTGGTGGGAGACATGGGTGGGGCCTGGTGGGAAGCTGCCCCTGCACTGCTGGGGGGGTGGGCTGGTGGGAGACATGGGTGGGGGCCTGCTGGAGGCTGCCCCTGCACTGCTGGGGGGTGGGGGAGTGGGAGACATGGGTGGGGGCCTGGTGGAGGCTGCCCCTGCACTGCTGGGGGTGGGGTGGTGGGAGACATGGGTGGGGGCCTGGTGGAGGCTGCCCCTGCACTGCTGGGGGGTGGGGTGGTGGGAGACATGGGGTGGGGGCCTGGTGGAGGCTGCCCCTGCACTGCTGGGGGGTGGGGTGGTGGGAGACATGGGTGGGGGCCTGGTGGAGGCTGCCCCTGCACTGCTGGGGGGTGGGGTGGTGGGAGACATGGGTGCGGGCCTGGTGGAGGCTGCCCCTGCACTGCTGGGGGGTGGGGTGGTGGGAGACATGAGTGGGGGCCTGGTGGTGGGTGCCCCTGCACTGCTGGGGGTGGGGTGGTGGGAGACATGGGTGGGGGCCTGGTGGAGGCTGCCCCTGCACTGCTGGGGGGTGGGCTGGTGGGAGACATGGGTGGGGGCCTGGTGGAGGCTGCCCCTGCACTGCTGGGGGGTGGGGTGGTGGGAGACATGGGTGGGGGCCTGGTGGAGGCTGCCCCTGCACTGCTGGGGGGTGGGGTGGTGGGAGACATGGGTGCGGGCCTGGTGGTGGGTGCCCCTGGTGGCTGGGGGGTGGGGGTGATGGGAGACATGAGTGGGGGCCTGGTGGTGGGTGCCCCTGCACTGCTGGGGGGTGGGGTGGTGGGAGACATGGGTGGGGGCCTGGTGGAGGCTGCCCCTGCACTGCTGGGGGGTGGGGTGGTGGGAGACATGGGTGGGGGCCTGGTGGAGGCTGCCCCTGCACTGCTGGGGGGTGGGGGTGGTGGGAGACATGGGTGCGGGCCTGGTGGAGGCTGCCCCTGCACTGCTGGGGGGTGGGGTGGTGGGAGACATGAGTGGGGGCCTGGTGGTGGGTGCCCCTGCACTGCTGGGGGGTGGGGTGGTGGGAGACATGGGTGGGGGCCTGGTGGAGGCTGCCCCTGCACTGCTGGGGGGTGGGCTGGTGGGAGACATGGGTGGGGGCCTGGTGGAGGCTGCCCCTGCACTGCTGGGGGGTGGGGTGGGGGGAGACATGGGTGGGGGCCTGGTGGAGGCTGCCCCTGCACTGCTGGGGGGTGGGGTGGTGGGAGACATGGGTGGGGGCCTGGTGGAGGCTACCCCTGCACTGCTGGGGGGTGGGGTGGTGGGAGACATGGGTGGGGGCCTGGTGGAGGCTGCCCCTGCACTGCTGGGGGGTGGGGTGGTGGGAGACATGGTGGGGGCCTGGTGGAGGCTGCCCCTGCACTGCTGGGGGGTGGGGTGGTGGGAGACATGGGTGGGGGCCTGGTGGAGGCTGCCCCTGCACTGCTGGGGGGTGGGGGTGGTGGGAGACATGGGTGCGGGCCTGGTGGAGGCTGCCCCTGCACTGCTGGGGGGTGGGGGTGGTGGGAGACATGGGTGGGGGCCTGGTGGAGGCTGACCCTGGATGGTAGGGGTTGTGGGAGACATGGGTGCGGGCCTGGTGGAGGCTGCCCCTGCACTGCTGGGGGGTGGGGTGGTGGGAGACATGGGTGGGGGCCTGGTGGAGGCTGCCCCTGCACTGCTGGGGGGTGGGGTGGTGGGAGACATGGGTGCGGGCCTGGTGGAGGCTGACCCTGGATGGTGGGGGGTGGGGGTGGTGGGAGACATGGGTGCGGGCCTGGTGGAGGCTGCCCCTGCACTGCTGGGGGGTTGGGTGGTGGGAGACATGGGTGGGGGCCTGGTGGAGGCTGCCCCTGCACTGCTGGGGGGTGGGGTGGTGGGAGACATGGGTGGGGGCCTGGTGGAGGCTGCCCCTGCACTGCTGGGGGGGTGGGGTGGTGGGAGACATGGGTGGGGGCCTGGTGGAGGCTGCCCCTGCACTGCTGGGGGGTGGGGGAGTGGGAGACATGGGTGGGGGCCTGGTGGAGGCTGCCCCTGCACTGCTGGGGGGTGGGGTGGTGGGAGACATGGGTGGGGGCCTGGTGGAGGCTGCCCCTGCACTGCTGGGGGGTGGGGTGGTGGGAGACATGGGTGGGGGCCTGGTGGAGGCTGCCCCTGCACTGCTGGGGGGTGGGGTGGTGGGAGACATGGGTGGGGGGCTGGTGGAGGCTGCCCCTGCACTGCTGGGGGGTGGGGGTGGTGGGAGACATGGGTGCGGGCCTGGTGGAGGCTGCCCCTGCACTGCTGGGGGGTGGGGTGGTGGGAGACATGAGTGGGGGCCTGGTGGTGGGTGCCCCTGCACTGCTGGGGGGTGGGGTGGTGGGAGACATGGGTGGGGGCCTGGTGGAGGCTGCCCCTGCACTGCTGGGGGGTGGGCTGGTGGGAGACATGGGTGGGGGCCTGGTGGAGGCTGCCCCTGCACTGCTGGGGGGTGGGGTGGTGGGAGACATGGGTGGGGGCCTGGTGGAGGCTGCCCCTGCACTGCTGGGGGGTGGGGTGGTGGGAGACATGGGTGCAGGCCTGGTGGTGGGTGCCCCTGGTGGCTGGGGGGTGGGGGTGATGGGAGACATGAGTGGGGGCCTGGTGGTGGGTGCCCCTGCACTGCTGGGGGGTGGGGTGGTGGGAGACATGGGTGGGGGCCTGGTGGAGGCTGCCCCTGCACTGCTGGGGGGTGGGGTGGTGGGAGACATGGGTGCGGGCCTGGTGGTGGGTGCCCCTGGTGGCTGGGGGGTGGGGGTGGTGGGAGACATGGGTGGGGGCCTGGTGGAGGCTGCCCCTGCACTGCTGGGGGGTGGGGGTGGTGGGAGACATGGGTGGGGGCCTGGTGAAGGCTGACCCTGGATGGTGGGGGGTGGGGGTGGTGGGAGACATGGGTGCGGGCCTGGTGGAGGCTGCCCCTGCACTGCTGGGGGGTGGGGTGGTGGGAGACATGGGTGGGGGCCTGGTGGAGGCTGCCCCTGCACTGCTGGGGGGTGGGGTGGTGGGAGACATGGGTGCGGGCCTGGTGGAGGCTGACCCTGGATGGTGGGGGGTGGGGGTGGTGGGAGACATGGGTGCGGGCCTGGTGGAGGCTGCCCCTGCACTGCTGGGGGGTGGGGTGGTGGGAGACATGGGTGGGGGCCTGGTGGAGGCTGCCCCTGCACTGCTGGGGGGTGGGGTGGTGGGAGACCTGGGTGGGGGCCTGGTGGAGGCTGCCCCTGCACTGCTGGGGGGTGGGGTGGTGGGAGACATGGGTGGGGGCCTGGTGGAGGCTGCCCCTGCACTGCTGGGGGGTGGGGTGGTGGGAGACATGGGTGGGGGCCTGGTGGAGGCTGCCCCTGCACTGCTGGGGGTGGGGTGGTGGGAGACCTGGGTGGGGGCCTGGTGGAGGCTGCCCCTGCACTGCTGGGGGGTGGGGTGGTGGGAGACATGGGTGGGGGCCTGGTGGAGGCTGCCCCTGCACTGCTGGGGGGTGGGGGGGTGGGAGACATGGGTGGGGGCCTGGTGGAGGCTGCCCCTGCACTGCTGGGGGGTGGGGTGGTGGGAGACATGGGTGGGGGCCTGGTGGTGGGTGCCCCTGCACTGCTGGGGGGTGGGGTGGTCGGAGACATGGGTGGGGGCCTGGTGGAGGCTGCCCCTGCACTGCTGGGGGGTGGGGTGGTGGGAGACATGGGTGCGGGCCTGGTGGTGGGTGCCCCTGCACTACTGGGGGGTGGGGGTGGTGGGAGACATGGGTGCGGGCCCGGTGGAGGCTGCCCCTGCACTGCTGGGGGGTGGGGTGGTGGGAGACATGAGTGGGGGCCCGGTGGTGGGTGCCCCTGCACTGTTGGGGGGTGGGGTGGTGGGAGACATGGGTTGGGGCCTGGTGGAGGCTGCCCCTGCACTGCTGGGGGGTGGGGTGGTGGGAGACATGGGTGGGGGCCTGGTGGAGGCTGCCCCTGCACTGCTGGGGGTGGGGTGGTGGGAGACATGGGTGGGGGCCTGGTGGTGGGTGCCCCTGCACTGCTGGGGGGTGGGGGTGGTGGGAGACATGGGTGGGGGCCTGGTGGAGGCTGCCCCTGCACTGCTGGGGGGTGGGGTGGTGGGAGACATGGGTGGGGGCCTGCTGGAGGCTGCCCCTGCACTGCTGGGGGGTGGGGTGGTGGGAGACATGGGTGGGGGCCTGGTGGTGGGTGCCCCTGCACTGCTGGGGGGTGGGGTGGTGGGAGACATGGGTGGGGGCCTGGTGGAGGCTGCCCCTGCACTGCTGGGGGGTGGGGTGGTGGGAGACATGGGTGCGGGCCTGGTGGTGGGTGCCCCTGCACTGCTGGGGGGTGGGGTGGTGGGAGACATGGGTGGGGGCCTGGTGGAGGCTGCCCCAGCACTGCTGGGGGGTGGGGGTGGTGGGAGACATGGATGCGGGCCTGGTGGAGGCTGCCCCTGCACTGCTGGGGGGTGGGGTGGTGGGAGACATGGGTGGGGGCCTGGTGGTGGGTGCCCCTGCACTGCTGGGGGGTGGGGTGGTGGGAGACATGGGTGGGGGCCTGGTGGAGGCTGCCCCTGCACTGCTGGGGGGTGGGGTGGTGGGAGACATGGGTGGGGGCCTGGTGGAGGCTGCCCCTGCACTGCTGGGGGGTGGGGTGGTGGGAGACATGGGTGCGGGCCTGGTGGTGGGTGCCCCTGATGGCTGGGGGGTGGGGGTGGTGGGAGACATGAGTGGGGGCCTGGTGGTGGGTGCCCCTGCACTGCTGGGGGGTGGGGTGGTGGGAGACATGGGTGGGGGCCTGGTGGAGGCTGCCCCTGCACTGCTGGGGGGTGGGGTGGTGGGAGACATGGGTGGGGGCCTGGTGGAGGCTGCCCCTGCACTGCTGGGGGGTGGGGTGGTGGGAGACATGGGTGCGGGCCTGGTGGTGGGTGCCCCTGCACTGCTGGGGGGTGGGGTGGTGGGAGACATGGGTGGGGGCCTGGTGGAGGCTGCCCCTGCACTGGTGGGGGGTGGGGTGGTGGGAGACATGGGTGGGGGCCTGGTGGAGGCTGCCCCTGCACTGCTGGGGGGTGGGGTGGTGGGAGACATGGGTGGGGGCCTGGTGGAGGCTGCCCCTGCACTGCTGGGGGGTGGGGGTGGTGGGAGACATGGGTGGGGGCCTGGTGGAGGCTGCCCCTGCACTGCTGGGGGGTGGGGTGGTGGGAGACATGGGTGGGGGCCTGGTGGAGGCTGCCCCTGCACTGCTGGGGGGTGGGGTGGTGGGAGACATGGGTGCGGGCCTGGTGGTGGGTGCCCCTGCACTGCTGGGGGGTGGGGTGGTGGGAGACATGGGTGGGGGCCTGGTGGAGGCTGCCCCTGCACTGGTGGGGGGTGGGGTGGTGGGAGACATGGGTGGGGGCCTGGTGGAGGCTGCCCCTGCACTGCTGGGGGGTGGGGTGGTGGGAGACATGGGTGGGGGCCTGGTGGAGGCTGCCCCTGCACTGCTGGGGGGTGGGGGAGTGGGAGACATGGGTGGGGGCCTGGTGGAGGCTGCCCCTGCACTGCTGGGGGGTGGGGTGGTGGGAGACATGGGTGGGGGCCTGGTGGTGGGTGCCCCTGCACTGCTGGGGGGTGGGGGTGCAGGGGGACATGAGCAGGTGTGCAGGGTAGTCCCCTGTGGTGTGGGCGGCCTGCAGGGGCCGTGGAGGGTGTACAGGGTACACCTGTGAGGACCCACCCAGCCTAATCGCGTGTTTTACTTCCCACGCACCCCTGTAATACACTTACCCAGCCAAATCGCGTGTAAAACTTCCCGTATACCCCTGTAATACACGTACCCAGCCAAATCGCGTGTGATAATTGCCGCGTACCCCTGTAATACACGTGCCCTGGCTAATCGCATGTAAAACTTCACGCGTAGCCCTGTAATACTAGTACCCTGGCCAATCGCATGTTGAACTTCCCGCGTACCCCTGTAATACACGTACCCTGGCTAATCGCGTGTAAAACTTCCCGCGTACCCCTGATATGAACGTTACCCGCTTTGCGTTCCTTGTTTGGCAGCCCTGTAAACTGGTCCAAGGTTAGCGCAGCCCTTTGCGATGATTTGGCGATTTTGATGGCTTTTCCTTGCGCGAGGGCGTTCTTGGGGGCGTTACTGGCGCTGCTGCAGGGTCGCTGCGATACTCTGCGCCACGGCTGGTTTGGGAGCCTAGAATCCATGAATACGCTGTGCGCGGAAATCGGTTTTAGCGCACGTGCCTGGCGCAGACAATCGCACGCGGACACTCTGCGCCAGACGCTTGCGACACTTTTCTGCGAAATTCTATGAATTACCCTGTCAATAGTTGCAACCTATATTACTTTTGATAGCAGGTCACTTAATTCCAACCATTTGATTTTAACTGCAAAAGTTTAAGCTTCTAATGCAATTACTGACAGCTGTCATAGAGGTGGCTGGTGGTACTGTGCCCATATTTTAACAGATTTTCACAGGCAAGCACACTTTTTAATGTGGATATTCTGATGATGGATTCTGCTTTTCCTGACATATGTGTGCTCATATTGATTCCTTAATTGAAGTGACGGGTAACACCCAGCAAGGATGTTGGATGTTTTCTGTTGTTTTGAACCATTATTTTGTATTTTCAGCAATCAAGAAAAAAGGATTTCAGAGCGATTTCTGGGTTTCCTTGCAATAAAGCACTGCCTTTCATGCAGTTCCAATTTTTCCTTGATAGGCAGCCCAGTGACAGGTTTCAGCAGTGTAGTCTCCTTCCACTACTGACACAGGCAAAGTAGATTGGCAGCCATCTTTTTCTGGTTTCAAAGCACAATTTCCATAGGTTTCATAGGTTTTGGCATGCATAGGACTTTTGCTGCCATTTTACTGATTCTGGTGCCACCAGCACACAGTGATGCCACAGGGCAGAGCCTAGTGGGTTAAAACATCTAAAACATCCCACAAAGCCCCCCACCAACGCAAGTTGACTTTGGACCGCCCATAAAGGGGAAGTCACGAGATTGGGATGTTCAGTTTCTTTTCTTTCTGGTCCAAATGGCAAAATTCATCTGCTTCTCCCATCAGTGGTGGATCGACAGGTTCTCCTCGCCGGTTCCAGATGAGAGTATGGAGTGATACCCCAGGCCCCTTGGGTTTTTCCTTCCGGTCCCTGGGTAGTCCTCCTTGGTTTTAGGATCCATGGTTTCCAATTCTAGGATGACAAAGCAGAACATATTTGTAGACATTTCCCCACCACTATTCATGTAATGGGGCAGATACATGCATTTTGACATATCAGGACAATCTTTTCTATTTACAATGTATTGATTATACAGATGGAATAGTTTTATAGTTGGAATTCTAGGGAGCTGGGATGTCCAGATGAATCCTCTAGTTGCTTCAGAGTGTGCCTAGGATGGCAACACTTCAGTTGGTTGATATGGACCCACTTATCTTCCCCCTCTGCCAAACTGCCTTTGGGGATATGGATTTTGTAGGCGACTGGTGAGATTTTGTCTACAATTTCAAAAGGACCCCCTCCATTTAGGCAAAAATGTGCGTTGTTTGGCCTGGTTCCTTTGGAAATTGTATAAGTAGACCCGGTCTCCTACATTGTATTCTTTTCTAGTAGTCTTTAAGTCATAGTGGGTCTTCATACTGTCTGCAGATCTTTCTAGATTTCGCTGACCATAGGCAAAAGCATGTTGAAGGTGTTTTCTCAGATTTTCAACATACTTATGAGTTGTGGAGGCATTTATCAATGTCTTCTCTTGGGTTCTGTAGAGCAGATGCTGGGGAAGCACCATCCTGCGTTCAGTCATCTACTCAAACACCAACATTTTTGTTGCAGAAGGAGGGGTAGATCTGATTGCCATCAGGACAAGAGGTAGTCGGATGTCCCATCTTGGCCCAGAATCTGCCACAAACTTTTTTAATATGCTCACAATTGTCTTGTATCTCTCCACTGCACCACTAGAGGCTAGCAGGTAGGCAATGTGTAGTTTCCTTTTGACCCCAAGTATCTCCCCCATCTTTGTCATTACTTTGCTAGTGAAGTGGCTTCCTGGGTCTGACTCAATCCTTTGGGGTAGTTAAAAACGCGAGAAGATGTAGTTGATCATCAGGGCAGCTGCTGTTTCTGCCTTGCAATTTTGGGCTGGGAGACATTCCACCCATTTAGTAAACAAGCATGTCACGGTCAACATGTACTTGTTCCCCCTAGAGGAGCGAATCACAGGGCCTGATAAAACCGACTTGTAAATCTGGCCAAGGCAGTGCCATCCCCCTCTTTTGGAGAGGCGCACGGTGTGTCAGGGATGTTGGCTGAAATTGTGCACACCCAAGACACCCCTTCAAGTATTGGTCGAGGTCCTGCCCCATTTGTGGCCAGTATGCAACCTCTCTTAAGATTTCAAGTGTTGTATGAAACCCCCTATGACCGGCTGTGGCCGCATCGTGGGCGTGACAGCATCAGGCTTCGGAATGAGGTAGGGACCACCCAGTGATCATGGCCAGTTAGGGATCTCCTTACCAACAAAACGTCTTGGATTCGGAACATTTTTGGACATTTCATCAACACTCTGAGGTCCTCTTTCCCTATGTAATCGGTATCCGTCAGGGGAAAGTTCTCAAGGTCCTCAATGTGTTGATAAAACTTACCAATTATTGGATCCCCTTTTTTGAGCCGTAATCAAATCAGCCTCTGGGGTTTCCTTACTCCATTATGCAGTTCTGTGTTCATTGTGAGAATTTGTCTGGGACCTAGTGATAGCCGTGACTTGGATTTCCCCCAACAGGGACTCGATCTCAAGTAGATCCCCTTGGATGGCTCCGGTTTTGGCCAGCTGATTGGCTAGGTCATTTCCAGTTTTGTCTGGTCACTCTACTTTAGAATGACCCTTGATCTTTTTCCAGTAGATGGTCATCCCATTCGAGGTGACGATATCATGAATATTTTGAATTAATTTCCCATGTTTCAATGGTTTGTGATTAGCACATAACATGCCTCTGGTTTTTCAGTTAACCAGGTGCTCCACAAACCCATTCCGTACATAATGCGAATCAGTTATTATGACCAGTTTGTGGAGTTGGTGTTGCACAGCAGTGAGGATGGCCTGATGCACAGCCATCACCTTTGCCACTTGACTACTTCGGGGAGCAATTTTGTACCAGGCGGAGGGTTCCGCGGCATCATTCACCCATGCATTCCCTACGCCGGCCTCAAGTTCTTTTTCCCGTTGTTGTCAACATGCTAGGAGCACCCATCCACATAGACAGTGGGCATTCCCTCACACTTGTTTTCTTCAAAGACTTTGTGCGGGGAATTAAGGCATGCTTCCATGTTGTCCTTGATTTTAAGACTTTTGTTTCTCTGGCACAATCAGGCAAGTCAGCCAGACCTTGCGCGAGGGGACTCTTCTTGTTCTGGCCTTATCTGACCTCCACAGGAAAGCCTTGCATTGACAGAATCCAGGAAGCAATTCGGGAATTACTTACATTTCCGGCCAGGATTCTGTCACTTTGGAGTTATTGCAGAGGCCGGTGTGGAGTCTCCACTATGATGTGTTCCCACTGGATAAACGGGCGGTAATTCTTCAATGTCCACACTGTTTCCAGGAGTGCCTTCTCACAATCGTTTAATTTTTCCTCCACAGAGGATAAAGTTTTATTCGCATAGGAGATTACTTTATTGACCTTGTCATGCTTTTTATAAAATACTGCAGTCAAGCATGTATTTGAGAACCCTGTCTCCAAAAAGAACTCTTTGTTTTTGACATGATAAGCTAGGCAAGGCGCTTGTGAGAGGCTTCTCTTGAGTTGTCTTACTGCCTCGGCTTGTTCTAGACCCCACTCTTACTTGACCCCCCCCCTTCAAAAGATGGATCAGGGTCTGGTGATCTCTGCGTAGCCCTCAATGAACTTTCTGCTGTAATTAGTCAGTCCAAGAAGGCTCCTTAGTTCCCACAGAGTTGTGCGGTCCTTCAGTTTCTGGAGTGCTTCCACTTTCTTTTCCTGTGGACAGAGACCCTGAGGAGTAATCTCATGCCCCAAGAAATTAATACGGGTTCTACACCACTGTGCATTCTGAAAGGAAACTTTTGCTCTGGCGGCCCTCAACTGTGCCAGAACATCATGAATCTCCGCCATGTGTTCCTCCACAGTTGAGCTTTTGATGAGGACATCATCTACATAAGCCAGGTTACCCCTCTCACCCAGGTCGGGCATGGCCTTATGTAGAAAGATGTTGAACTCATTGCTGGAGTTGAGGTATCCAAAGGGAGTCCAGGTCCATGTGTACTGCTGGCCCCCAAAGGTAAAAGCCAGCTTGTATTGTTCCTCCCTACTGTCAGGTACAGTCCAGTATCCATTGGTCAGGTCTATTGCAGTGAATACCTGTGACCCCTGGATCTGGGCCAGCCTTTGGTCAATGTGGGGAAGAGGCCATCGGGAAGTATGGACCCATTTGTTGAGCTCCCTTAGGTCGGCACAGAGTCTCCACTGGCCGTTTGGCTTCAAAATCCCCAGCACCAGATTATTGAAGGTACTGTGGACTGGACGGATTATCCCACAGGACTCAAGGTTCTTAATTATTTCATTAAGGGACTCCATTGATACGAGAGGCAAGCGATATTGCTTCACAAACACTGGAGTCATGCCAGGGTCCATGGGAATTGTAGTGTGGATGTCGATACTACCACAGTCATATGAGTCGACCCTAAAGAGATCTTGAAAATCTAAGAAAACTTTTTTTCCATTGTTGCTTCTGCTCCAGAGTCTTAGAGGCATCAGCTAGGTTGATTCTCTCTTCAACCATCTGCCTGAAGCCTGGAAAGACTTCCAGTTTTACTATCTCAGCGGCTTCTTCCAGCCGGGTGGAGAAGTCCCTGGTCAGAGTGCTGATTTGGACTGGTTGCTTCAGGTGTGGAAGGCAGTCCTCGCGGACCTGGAAATTCACCTCATCCCTCCTGAAGTCACAAGTGGCATCTTCCTTGCCATAAGGGCAGGAAGTGTACACCAGGAAATTCCCCCCATGCCGAGTGAAGATCCTGTCTGGTATTGTGTCATCATCACTATCACTGTCAAAACAGTCCTTGGGGATTGCTCCTAACAGTTAATTACCTAAATCTATGGAAAAATGACAGTCATCAACTGCCATTCCAATAATGGTGCCTGTGGCTAGAGTGATACTCTTTAAGTCGTTGTTATCCACTTCTATGGGAATGGTGTTGTGTTCTATGTTTACTAGTTGTGTTGGGTTTACCCCCAACCCTTGCTGTTGGAAATAAGCATTAAGATGAATATAGGCGTCAGGGTTTTTCAAATTCTGTTCTCTTTTAACTTTCACTTCCAGCGAGAATTGTCAGGTACTTTCGGGGATGGTGACTTCCTCTCCAATCTGAATTTCATCTGCATAAGGCAGCAGTTGAGCTGAACTAAATGCTTTCTCTGGGTCATCAAAGCCCATGGGATTACCCGCTAATCGGGACCAAGCTTTGAAGTTTATTAGGTCCAAACTAATGGCAAAGCGATTGAGAATGTCACTACCTATGTAAAATGCGGCAGGGACATCTCGCACGACCCAACAATTATGGACTGTGCTCTTGATGCCCATAGAAATTTTGAGCATACACCTGCTAGGCAGGAGATGTTTGGAATTGGGTGTTTCCAGGTCCATTTCCCATTTGTCTATCAATTTAAATGTGGGAATGGCTGGATCTTTTGGGAGTTTGCGGAACATGGCTTCGCTGATGAAGCTCTTACCGTTGTTCACACATACTCGGGCGAAAACAGAGTCCTCCCCTTCATTTAACTGAATAGGGATGAACAACTGCTCTCCAATTTTCTGAATATCATCCAGGCATTGAGCTGATTTCTAATCTTTCTGGACTATAGGAGTGGGAATTTCTGATTGTGGATTTGGAAAGAATGTCAGAGTGTTTCCTTCCAGTTTGGAATGCCACCTTAGACTGGAAGGAAGGTTGATTTTCAGAAATAGAGAGGACCCCCCATCACCAGTTTGTTGTCCTACTGCTATGACTGTCACGTCTGGGATTTGATTATTGTGGAAGTGAAATTCTACTTGGTCAGATTTTTGTTCAACCATGTGGCATGTGCCGTTTAAACTAACATGGTTGACACTCTGTTTCAATTTTATTGGTCGGCTAGTCTGGGTCCAGAGGACGTTGTTTACACAATCTATTTGGGGTGACAACCTACGCAGGATGTCATTCCCTAGTAAACAAGGGGTGCCCTCTGGAGTCACAACTATGACCGAGTGCTTCACCTTGTGCTACCCAATTTTAATATCCAAATCCGCAGTCCCCTCGACGGAAATTTCCTTCCCGTCGAAGTTCTGAAGTTGTCCAGGAAGAGGGGTGAGAGGAATTTGGTATCTCTTCCCCCTTCCCCAATTCAGTTGATCAAAGGCCCTTTTTGACAGAAGGGTAGCTTGGGATCCAGTGTCCACCAGTGCCAAAATGGTACACTGCCCTTATATCTGGACCGGGGCATAGAATCTTCCCTCATTCTCCTCAAGGGAGCACAGATAATGTACATTTCTGTACAACCAGTGGGTTAGTTTCTTGGTTTTGGACACTGATAGGTGATTTGGGCATGATTCTGTTTGGAGTCTTGGGAATCTGAAAGAAAAAGGTGATGGCTTGATATGGGGGAAGCTTTGGGTTCCCTTGGTTCTGGGATGCCCCCCCCCTTTTTGGAGGCAGTCACCAGGATGGGCTTGAACCAGGGGATTTTCATGCTGATGTTTCTGGGAATTGATGATGGGCGGAGCTAACTCAGTCCCCACATCTACCCAGTCTGGATTCGGATCCTTTGGGACCCATTTTTCTTTGGAAGGAGTTCCCCCATCTCTGAAGGAGAAGATCCTTTTCCCAGGATCCTCTGAGGATCTCTCTCCTTCAAATTGGAAGATTTCTACCTCCTCCACAAAATGGGTCTTTTTGGGCTCTTTATTTCTCCTACCCCCTCTCTGCTCCTTGGGTTGCAGACTTTCAGGGACAGGAGGTTTTGGTTCTGGTTCCTGGGTTTCCAGGGGCTTTTTACAAGTGGGGAAGGAAGCTTCCTCCAAGGCTTTACACCCCCTTCCGCTTGTGCCTCCTCCTTGGGAACCAGTGGGTTGTCGGTGTTCTTTCCCCGTCATTGCTCTCGAGCACCAGGTCCTGGGTTTGAGGCATTCTGCACTGCCATGCTCATCTGAGGGTTCTGTTGAGCCCTCAGCATGCAACCCAGATCCTGTGCCATGTTTTGGACCTGGCGCTCTAGTTGTGACACCCGCTCAGGCTGATACAGGGTTCTCATGTCTCCCCTGGGCTGATCCCGGGAAGGGTAACTACCCCTTCTCCCAAAATACCCCGGGTTAGGAAAAATGGGTGGTACTCCTCCACCCTTAGCCTCCCCTCTCCCAGATTGGGTTGTCTGGGCTCAGGAAAGTGGGGAAAGAAGGATGGATTGTTTTGGGGTTGAAAGTTTTGCGGGTACCTTGGGAAGAAATTCTGTTCAGTATTTGGGGAATTACTGCCCTCCTGGGGGAAGTGAGGAGGGAAGTTCCCTGGGTTAGCTGCTGTCTGGATGGACCCCCCCTCTTGGGCTGGAGGAGTCTACACATAACCCAGGATGGGTCTATTGCCCATGTAGCGGGGGCTGATGTAGTCAGGGGATTTAGGGGTCCCATTTGTGGGATTACCTCCCTGGCTCCCTTTTTGTGATTTGCCCGAGGGCATTCTGGGTTTGGGATTGTTTTGATTCTGTAGGTTTTTAGGCCCCCATCTCTAAATCTAAAATGGGGGCAACCTTCACCTCTGCCACTTTAGCAGCAGCAGGGGTGTTGGTTGTTTTGGGGCTTTTGGGATTATTTATGTTCTCCACTGGCTTTTGCACCTCATAAATGTGTGTGGCTCGTTCAATGGCCCAGTCTAGTGATCTTTTCTCGTTGAAGTCTCTCACTAGCTGGATCATGATGTACTTGGGAAGAGCGTGGAAGAAAATATTCACAAACTCTTTGCTGTCAGTGCGCACCCTTCTGGTGGTCTGCGCAAAGGCACGCTTTAATTCTTGAACAAATTCTTGTGGGGTCTGATCTTCCCCACATTGCAAGTTATAGGCCTCCTTGCGAGCCTCCAGAGGATTCCTGTGCATAGTTTTTTTTTTCAAGATGGCCGCCCTATAGGTGGACCATCTAGAATGATTCTGATCCTCCAGCCCCGCAAAGAAGCTGGAGTACTCTGGAGAGAAGGTCCATTTCACATATTGAATACAACTTTCGCTGTCCTTCAAATGGAAAGTTTCCATCATTTGTTCAAAGAGCTCAAGGTGCTCCCAAACCAAATACTTCGCATTTTTATGATAAGGCGTGATGACACCTAATGGCCTTCATTTGTTTTAGGGGATCCTTGAGCAAGGCCCTTCTGACCTTGTTGGCTTTTTTGGTTCACGTGACCCTGGTCCACTCATCGTCTGACTCAGAGGCACTGCTACCAGAAGTGCCTGTCTGGTCTTCTAGGCTCTCCCAGATTCTGTGAACTTGGAAATGGCTGGCAGAATGTGGGGACCTAGTTTCTTGGGTCCTGTGGCGCTCAGAGGAGCCTTCTGATTCCTCCTTAATCCCAGGATTTGCTGAGTACCCCCCCAACCCCACTGTCCTAACTGGGCAGAGGTTTTCAGAATGCCCTTAGTGGGCCTACTCTCATGGAGTACCCCACAAAATTTTACAGCACTTGGGAACCCATTCCCAGATGCCTGCCCATCCATTCCTGGGAGGTGCTGATCTATGAGCCCCATATTCCTCATTGGATTGAAGTCTGCCATCCCTGTGGCCCTTGGCTCATGTGTTGCGGTGGATATGGGGGTGGCAGAGTGCAGGGATTGGAAAAGATGAAGGGCTCTGGTACTAGGGTTCCTGAGGTTATGCTCAGGTATTTCCCTTTCCCAGCCAACCTCATCCCTCTCAGTCCCTGCTCCCTGTTGCCATGCAAGAACTTGAGCTTTCTGTTCCTCTATCAAGGCCTTGCTAGTCTCTATTAATTGTTCTTGCATAGCTACCTGTCTGTGGAGCCTGTTATTTTTCTCATAGAGATCCTCATTGTCCCTCTGTGCTTCCTGTGTCATCTTAGGGTACTGGGCCAGTTTTTGCTGCAGGAGGGTTACCTCCTGAGTCCTGTCCTTACCGGCCTGGTCCTTCCTTGCTAGAGCATCCTCCACCCTCCCGGTGTGCTCTAACACTTTTTCATGGTCTTTTTGGAGGTCAAACAGTCCCTGAAGTGCCAGGTGATTTGCTTCCATCTTCTCTTTTAAATAACCAACCTCCTGGCCTAAGGTGTCCCTTTCCTGAACAAGAGTATGCCTCTGTGCAGCCAGGTCGTCCCTCTGTCTTTGGAGCACACCAGCTTTCTGGCGCTCTTCATCAAATTCTGCTGGGTGTCTAGGTCTTTGAGGATTAATGTATTATTCTCTTATTTTTCTTGGTCTAGGTCGTTTTGCAGGGTGACTATCTGCTCTGCGCATGCTCTGTTAAAATGTATTTGCTGTTGCTGCTTTTTATGGCTCTGCAGTAGAGAGTCCAAACTTGCTTGGCACTCCTTCTCCAGTGCCAGCACTTTGGTATCCTGCTCTACCTTCTCCTGCTGTAGGATATCCATGTCTTCTTTTATTTTTATCAGGTACTGCCTGCTTTCATTTCCTGATTCATGGCTCCTTTGTAACCTTTGCTCTGCAGAGTCCAGATTAGTTTGGGCTTTTTCTAATGCTTGTAGTTGCTTGTTTGCCAGATCTTGCCTTTGGCATATTTGTCATGTATTGCTCCAATGTGGAGGTACAGAAATGCTGCTATTTTGGCAATCTTACTTTGCTCTTCTTTTACCTTAGGGGCCATATACTGTTCACTCAGCGCCATATGTAATGGACCCTGATCTTGCCATATAATCAATCCTGTTGCAGTGGCCTGTTCCTTAATTTCCTGCAACCAAACATTCTGATCCTGCTCTGTCCATTCACCCGTGACAAGTAGTTTGTGCAGTAGGTGTTCTTTTGCCATATTGATTTCTACCAAGGTCGCCATTCCGGAAATATTAATTTCCTTTCTGATTTACAGGAGTTTATTTTATTTTTGTAAAACAGACTAATTCCTTAGAGCGTTCCTATTGAGGGGTGCTTTTCACAGTGTAACATAGCGTTGTAGCCCAACAGGGTTTATGTACCCCGTCAGTTAGCACGCTGTATTAAGCTGTCACAAGTGCTATGTCTAATTCAGATATCCCGGATACGAGCCCCCAATCTTGTAAGTGATTTCAACCCGACACTTCACCTAAGTCAATGCCTAACATGGGATGTATAACTGAAACCCTTAATTATTTATTCATGTCTATAAGTTCTTTTATTTCTGAATGATGTACCACTTCTATCACGCCCCTCTCTTTGAATCCCCCCGGATCACACTGAAAAAGGAAGCAGGCTGATTTGCAAAGTGAACAATTTTTATTTTAGGTATTTCACAATATATATCACACTATTTTAATGGTTATACAATGATCACCAATGGGGTGATGTCATACTAACAATCTCTTTAATCAGAAGGAGTAATGATGGAAAAAATAATGCAGCACAGCGATAAGACTTTTGTGTGGGTTCAATCAAAATGCAATGTGATTACTCTTTCCCCCTGCACACTACTCATTCCCCCCCAATATGCAATATAAAGAGATGGAAGGAGAGCAAACAGGTTTCAGGAATACAGAATTCAACAAAATAGTATCAATCCCAATTCTCCCCCCCAGCAAACACAGAGAGAGAAACAGGAATGACTGCAAATTTGTCAAAGAATGGTATAAAGTTGGCTTTGCATAAATGGTAAAAACACAGAAAATTGATTTAATTCACTGAAATTGTTTCAATACTAATGGGAGCCACTTTGTATGGTATCAAACAAACAATAGCAATGATTATACAGTAACTAGCAAGTTGAAAACTTAAATTTGAGGTCGGGTGCAATGAACAGCTACTTCACACATTGTAGATTTGAGCCAAACGAAAAATTTGCAGCAAACTTTTCCGCACATGGTAAGCGCGATTGCGGAATAACTACAAGGAATTCAGATGCGGTTATGGGTTCATTGGAAAGCTTAGGATGTTAGCTTCAATTAGACACTAAAAAGTTATGAAGGTTTTTTGCAATGCAAAATAAGTAAAATTCCATTCGTAATCTGGGTTTGCTAGAATGGGTGCTGTCGATATAAGTTCTTTTAATGTATTGAAGGCAGTGTACATTTCTTGTGTCCACTGTATTACTATGTTCTCTCTCTGTGCTTCTTTGAGGCCTTGTAGGAGTGGTTCTGTGTACCCTGCGTATTCTGAGATCCATGCACGGCAGTAATTACACATGCCGAGAAACTTCTGCATGTCCTTCCCTGTCTTAGGTTCATCCACAGCTCGCACTACAGCTACCCTGTCAGGGATTATTCATTTTCCATCCTTAGATATTAGCTGACCCAAATACAACACCTCTGTTAGCCAGTATTGTAGTTTGTCCTTGTCCATTTTGTACCCTTTGTGTGAGTGTTGATAACATCACAGAATCTTGCCTGCATTCGTCCTCATTCTTCCCACATATCAAAAGATCATCCACATACTGAATGATTGTGCTCTTTGTGTCTATGTTTCCAAGATCTTCATGTAAGATCCTGTTGAATATGCTTAGGCTCTCGCAGTACCCCTGGGGCAACCTGCAATGTTCATATCTTTTTCCCCCTAGGGTAAATGCTGTCAAATATTGTGATTCGGGGTCCAGTGGCACTGAGAAAAATGCATTATTCAGGTCCATTACTGTAAAACAGGAAGCATCTTTAGGTATATTACACAGAATTGACGCTGGATTTGGGACAAGTGGGAATTCTTTTTGTATGGCGTCATTAAGGGGGCGTAAGTCCTGTATCATCCTCCACGCCCCTCCCTTTGCTTTTTTGATAGGGTAGATACATGTGTTTCAGGGTGAATTTGAGGGTACTATAATCCCTTGTTGTAATAAGGCAGATATTGTTTCTTTTATCCCTCTTCTGCTTCCCGTGATAGGGGGTACTGTTTCACCCGGGGCAGCAATGCCCCTTGTTTGAGTTTTATTTTCACTGGGGTCACTTCACGCAACAGTCCTACGTCATGTGGGCCTGTTGTCCAAACTTCCCTTGGCACAAGTTGCATGTCATCATTGAAAAATGTAGGTGGCGCGCCATCACCACCATCAGTTGTACTGGCACTTGTCTTGTCTGAATCATTATGTCACAGGGGATTGCTATCTCCATTACTATTTCTCTGTCACTGTCTGAGTCAGTGAGCAGTTCCTCATCAGATAAACCTCTCAGGGGCGTGTTGGCATTGATGTACAACACTGTTGGCCATTCACATCCATGTATGTCTACTCCAAGTACTGCTATTCTCTGTGCGGACACCTGCACTCCTTGCAAGTCCAGGGACATCACTGTCCCTGACATTATCTCGGCGCGTGCCACAGGGTGAAACACAAATTCTGTTGGCACACTCCATTCTTGGCGTTTTAGTTCAGGTACCACCCGTGCTATTGTCTTTAGCCATTAAATGAACATGTATGGGTCAACCAGTATCCCACGCACTTCTGGTGCTGTGACTCGTGTGTGTATTACTAGCATTGCCCAAATTGGGCAAATCGCATGGGTAGAACATACTATCCCTCTTTCTGTAAAAGAAATGGTCATATGGAGCTTACTAAGGAGGTCCCTGCCCAGCAAATTTATTGGTGATGCTTCGTTATACAATAGGGGCGCTCTCACTGCTTTGCCTCCCACTGTTACCTCTAAATCTTCTGTATATGGAACCTCGACCACTGCCCCAGAGAATCCTTGCATCTCAAGTTTGAGATTAGATAGCGGAAACCTGCCTTCTCGCAGGCAGGATTTTTCTGCTCCTGAATCTACCATGAAAATTAACTGTTCGTTTCCTATCTCCACCCTCACCAGTGGTTCCTCTGCTGCATTGAGGGCCGTTGATAGTACGGGATACGCACATGCTCTCTGTGGGCTGTCCTATGATGAATAGCTTGTGTTTCCTTCATTATCAAAAACATTTCCTGACACCACTACCACTCCGCCAAAGGGTATTGGGGCACAATTTGCTGTTGTGGCGAAGGGGTTACCTCGGACAGGGGCCATATGTTCTTGTGACTGTGGGTGTTGTACATTCTGTGGGGATGCTCAGCGATCATCTGTGTACCTCTGATCCTGTTGCTTTTCCCTTCTCCCACCGCCATTTGGCAGCCATGTGGGCTTCCCGGGTGGGGGTGACCATACTGCTGTTCATTTTGATAATTGTTCATGGGACGGCTGCGACATTCCCTCGAAAAATGTCCCCACCTCCCACAGTTCCAACAATTCCCGGGTCCTCCTCTAGGTCCCTGTCCCACATACCCTTCATATCCATATCTACCTCCTCTAGTTCCTCTGTACCCACCTCTTCCTCGATGGGCGCTCCATATTGCTCTTCACCATTCCACTGTTCTTGTGCACTCCCTGCCTAGTTTGCCAACATCCTTGCTTGTATTGCTATTGACCCTTCCTTCTCCTCTCGATCTCCTTCTGTGGGGAGGGCGGCTACTGCTGCTGTGACATTCCCTAGTTTTGTCTGAATTAATTTAGCCTCATCCGCTAGTCTCTTCTGTACTATCTCTCTTTCTCTCTCTTTGATTCATTTGCAATGATGTACTATTAGGCTCTGTATTTCTGAGCAGTCTTCTATCCCAGCTATTTTATCAAGTGCCTTCTGAACTTCTTTGGGGAGGCCTCGTTTTATTATGAAATAGAATATGGAGGTGGATTGGTCCCACGCCGTGCTCGTCTCCACTCTCCACATCTCCTGCACCCTTAGAATGAAGGCCATCGCATCTTTCTCCTCACCGATTGTCCATTGCATTACAGACTGCAAATCTTGTGTGTCGGGAAACGTCTCTCTTAATGCATCCCATATTCTTGATCTTACCGTGTTGAAGGATGCCCCATCGTGGCGGTCACAATTTAATGTTATTCTGGGGAAGCCTACTTTCACCCAAACCCTGTCTGCCTGATCACCTATCATGGAAACCAGTAAACATTTGACGTCCCCTATTGCCAGGGGGACCCCAGAAGTATTTTTCTCAAATGCGTAGATCCATTTACTTGCCCCTCCTGAATGTGGGGGCAATAATTTCAGTAAATTTGCCTTGTGCATTTGGGTCCAAGGGATATAATTAGGTCTCCCCCGTTTATCAGTGGCAATTGTAACTTACCTTTTGTTTTTCTTGTACTTACCTTTGTTCCTTTTTTACCCAACATTGCCATTCGCCCCATTCTATTTCTCAATCTCCCATTCCACTCTTCCTCCATTGCTCTTCCCAAGGGTGTCTGTCCTATCCCCACTGGTGTCCCACCTGCTGTGATCGCCAGTCTCCTTTCCTCTTGTTCTTGCTCTTCTATGTTGCACCAAATTCTTCCTCTCTATCTGATGTCATTTCCCCTCTTTCCGCCTCCCCTTCGTTTACTTCCTGACCTACCTCGATTATTCTTGTAGATGTGTCATTTATCCTGAATAGGATCGCCCCCTTCTTCCATCCTTCTTTCATGGACCTGTCAAGTGACTGGGACATTTGTGTCTGTTCTACTCTGAGGGTGCCTGATCCCCCTTTCTTGCATATATCTCTCAGTCGAGATAGTTCACTTCAGCCATTGTTAACCTTGAGTCTGAGTCTTGAGTACATTTCTCAATATCTATTGCCAGGGTACTCACCTGTCCGCCCGATCTCGGACACTCATATGGGGGAGGTGTTGTGGGTTGAGGTGTGGTTGGGGACGTAGGTTTTGACACATATAATGGGTCACTGTAAACTTTGGCTGGTACTGGTTTTGGCAGAAGGGGATACAATTGTGCAACCTCTATTTGACCTTCCTTCTCTTCCCCTTCCTTCCCGCTATATTCTATTGCCAGGGGAGATGAAACCTGTCTTTTATCAGTTCTTTTCTTTTTGATTGGAGGCCGCTTTTCGAATAGCCTCCATAGATCAAAAATCTCTCTTCTGTTGTGTAATTGTTTGCCTTTGTACTTTACAAACAGACATGTGGCTACCATATCCAAAACATTTTTGTCGAACAATCCTCCTTTTGGCCATACCTGAGGTAGCCCTTCCCCTTTTAATTCCATGACCCACTGATCATGGTATTTTACAATCTTCTTGGCATAAACTGTCAAACTCTGACAAATGTGATCTAGGGGTGTTTCTGCATCCATTGTCTATCCCACACATCTTACCTCCACCTGATGATACTTATATTACATTAGTGCAACTTTTACAATAGTCTAGTGTTTGTGTCTTTGTATATCAATTCTGCATCACAGTGTTCAAAACTTATCTTCAATTTGTCACACTTAATCTACATGAAATATCTAAATCAGAAATACAACACCTATTCTGCCACGGCTTGTCCCTGGCTACTAGTTGCAACAACCACAATAAGACATTCGCATAACATTAACCAAAAGACATATCACATATAACATTTAACACAGATCTTCCTGCCTGTCCCCTCTGACCCTTGTTATCCACCCCTTTGTATTCTATGTTTTCTCCCGTTTCTGTCCCCTTTATATTTCCCCTCCACTCAAGAAAGAAAGAAGAAAAAGCATTTCTAAATTGTTCTACTCCGAGCCTCCCTTTATATCAGACTCCTACTGATTACACTTGTTTTCTCCTTTTACTCCCAGTACTAGTCAAGATAGCACTATGCGGTGCCGCTTTCCACCCCCTTGCGGAGCTAGGTTCCCGTATTCCTCTTTCACCTCATAATCTCCTTAACTTGTCCTAATGGCCATATGCAGAAAGAATAGAAAGAATATATTAGACCCACAACACCTCCTTTAACTATATTTCCCTTTACTCTCTTTTAGCTCCCCTTCCCTTCACCTGAATCCGTATACTACCCCATATCCCTCCTCTATCTACCTTTAACGTCGCTCAGACTTGATACTCACGTGTCCGTCTTGATCCGAGACCCTCCGGACCAAGTCTGTCCAGGCGCTGCCCCATACTCAATGGCCGCTCCCGGCTCCGGCGAGCGGTAAGGTGGGTTTTTGCAAAGTGGGACCCGTACCCTATCGCCCTACTGCGTGCGCACGTCTAAGTGTACCAGTTGCCGTAGGCGGGCAGCTCTCTTGATGGGGCACGACCTGGCTCTCTGCTGTGGCCGGGGATGTCTCGTGCCAAAAGGAACGAAGGGACAAATCACGTCCCGGGAACACCACTTGAAACTGAGCGTCCCCAAAAATACAACAAAACAGTCCCCAATGAGAGTCAATAATGGACAAACCCCGGGAGGGAATGAGACCATGACCAAGTGTGGGTGAAGGTAAAAGGTAAGATTATCCAAAAACCAAAATAGGGCAAGCAGAGAAATCTGCAAACTCTGAGAGCACTCTGCCAAACATCAGAAAGCATCTACATTTTGTTACAAAACCACGTCACCTATGACGTGGGAGCTAGGGATTACATGAATCGATGAGATTGGGCAAAGGGGAAAAGTATTATGGACTCTATAGGGTTGAAGCTCCAGGATTGGTGAGGCTCCTCAAGGTGCCATGGTGATGCTTGTAGGTCAGCAGGGCTCATCGGGGTGGAGTGCCGGATCAGGAGATGTCTGCATTGCTAAATCTTGGCTGCACTAACATTTGCCCTTGTGGCCACACATACTCATTCAGTGTTAACTATAATTCATAATGCCCTGTAAATCCTACACATCACAAGAGAAATAACACGTGACTCCAGGTGCTTTTATCTCATCATCATAAAACACACCATACAATAAAAGGACGGACTGCTTTATGAGTTCAGGTGCCTTGACAGGGGGCACATGTCAGGGATACCTCTATCATTCTACTTTGTTAGACCTTGTGGGGGGTGTCTTTATAGTATGTTAGTACAAGAGTAAATATACTGCCACCATGGTCCATCGGGGTTGGGGTGTTAGGGAGAATTCTCCAAAGTGGCTAATTTCCCTTACCTACTTAGTCCCTCAGCAGCTTTGCTGGATTTCTAGGATTTATTTTCTTACCTGGTAAGAGTATGAGCCTTTTTTTCCCCTCTTACATGTTTTTTTGCTGTCTGTGTTTAACATTTTTTGTGTTCATAGACTGTGGAGCCTCACCTACTCCACAGGCATCATCTTTTTTACTGTGTGTTAAACACCACCTTCAGTGCAGTGACACAGGGTTGTCATTTAGACTTCCCAACTGAGACTCCATTTTTCTGGGACTGACTACTGTCTCCCAGAACACATAAAGTTGCCATTAACTAGCCTCTGTAAAACCACAAACTCAGTACAAAACATCTTACGTGGAGTACTGGAAAGGGTTAATGCTTATCCCTTTTTGTCTGTTTCTGTTGGAGCATTGTTTTGCTCCCTTTTCATCAAGACTTGGCTGGTGGCAGTGGTAACTACCCTATTTTTCTTACAGCGGTTATCTTAAATAACCTTGTTATTGTTTTAGGCTATCTTGGTAGCCTCGGCTTAAATCCGCTAGACCATATATGTTTTATTACGGTTCCGGCTGGGTTTATTTGCCATTTCTTTTTGTAAAAGTCTTTCTCGTGTTTTACTCTGAGCGCCAAACCAGGTTTCATTCCTTTGTTCACTGTCTTTTTGGAGGCTTCTACGCAGAAGCCCTCCTTAGGTGCCTGTATCTCTGGGGGGGGACAGGATGTGAGGGAGGGGTTTAGGACTCCCTGCACAGGGTCTCCTTGGAGACCCATGTCGCACTCTGAAATGATTGGCTGTGGTGACTATCCCGGCGGGACAGCCACCCTGCTGTGTGATTGACAGCCAGGCTGTGTGAATGGGAGAAATTGCATAAAAAGCAGGTCTCTTGGTCTGGAAAGGCAGAGTCTCCACTGAAATGAAAGAACCAACGAGAAGCTGATGGAAGAGGCCCCTACCACGACTGAACCGCCTGGTGAAGCCCTCTGCAGGTCTGAATCCTCGAACTCCAATGACAGAGAAGATCCTCCAGGAATCTTGTTCCCCATAGCTGGTGGGACCAACCAGTTCACCCAAACTACAAGCCAGTACTCCCTCCTCTGGTCAAATTCGCTGTGCAGAGCTACAGTGGGCCGGATAGCCAGGAAGGTCGGACCCTGCTTCAGTTTTGAGGAGCGCGACTTTTATTTGTTGCTTTGCTATGCTGCTGGTTTCTTCCCTGGGTAGTGCAGGACCCTCAAGTCTTCCTACTTCATGTCAGTCAGTTGCTTCAGGAACTGTGAGCCTGCAGGAACTACCAGGAACGTTTGCCTCAGCTACAGCTTCTTCTCCATTTAAATGTACTGTGCAAATCCGGTTGTGCTTTTCGTTCAGCCGCGGTGAAGATGTGTGAAACCTTTCGCCAATCCAAGGGCTTGTCCTTCTCTTCTCTTTAAACTAACTTTTCTACCGACCAATTTCGTCCGGAACTCTTGTCAAAGACTTAACCGTGAACTACTCTGAACTGTGTGATCCTGAGCAAAAGACTTTTGTCCTATTGACCTTGGCCCTAAGCCTATTTCATTTGGTTCCATCACTGTAGTTCCTTTTTCTAGATTGCCCTGCTTACTTACCTGTTAGTGCTGCTCAATTTTAGTATAATGTTTTTTTTCCCTCCCTTTTTAAATTGCTGGAGTGCCATTTTGCTCACACTTTGTTTTGAGTTAAACTTGTCCAGAATGTATATTCTTTTACTCAGAAACCTTGAGTCACTGCTTGAATCATAGTAATTGCTGTCCTTTGTGTAACTATTTGATACTGCTCACTTACTCTTGAGATAAGTCTGGCTGCTCAGCCATCGCTACCAAGTTTACTGTGTAGTACAGGCTTGTACCAAAGGTGAATGTGTACTGTCACTTGTAGTCTTAATTGTGTTTGGTGTTCCCCAAGGGTACTGCATATAATTCTGCCTAACATGGGGTGAGCTTGAATACTATCTGGTCAGAGGGCACATAGCTGGTACATCAAAAAGGCAGTGGGATGAGAGGCTTGTTGCCTATATTTCTTTTTACTAAGGTCTCAGCTGTGGAACAAGTTTTATGGTGCTATTTGTGGGTTTGGGGGCTTAGGGGAGGGCGGATACTTGGTGCAAGCTTAGCGGAGTGGTGAGAGGTTACACTTACAGCATCACATAATCAATTAAATAAGGGCCTTTAGATGTCCGCCCGACCTGAGGCGGTAGGAAGGTGGGAGCTGAGTACACAGCGCTGCAGGAGAAGGGAGAGCGGGCACTGTGGCTTCAAGCTCATTTATTTTACAGGGTTACATACACATCATGTAGAATGTGAGGTAGGATTAGGCCAGTGTGGTTGCGAGCTTATGAACATTGTATAGGTTGCAGGTTTATGTTTATCATGAGTACCATGTTACAAGGTAAATTCTATCTACAGCAGTCTTGTAACGTTACCATCTTGCATTATATACATCTGGACCAGTATGTAAATTGAGCATATTTTGTGAACACATGTATATTTGAAAAGCCAGAGAACATCTGGGTTGTGTACCTTGTAGTATATTGAACGAGTAAATCAACATGTCATACATTAGTGTGAGTGTTTTTCAAAAGACAAGATTCGTTCAACAGTATGGGACTTAAACATATGACCAATAGCTTCATGTGCATTAAAAATAGGTGAGGATCTTCTTGTTTCGTTTTCTGAATTTAGCCCCTTAATACACACCTACATGAGAGGATTTATAACCTTCACAGAGGGATTAGCAGTATGGGTAAACCAGGGTGGCACACAGGCGTAGAATCTATATCTGTTACTTCAAAAGGAGAACAAGGTTGAGGGGTTATACACAGTGTATGTCATAAATGTTGGGTCTGCTACTGTTCTGGCCCAGGAGTTCCTCCGTTGGTGGTTTTGTGGCTGGCCCCACCCCCTGGCAGCTGAAAACACCCAGAACGGGCCTGCCAGGGTGAAGCCCGCAGGATCGAGGGTGCGGGTGTTCTGCTCCTGCAGGGTGTTCAGCACCAGCTGGGGGAGGGGGTGAGTGGAAGACAGCCAACCAACCAAGACTGTGTGCACAGAGAGGAACCCTGTCAAGCACCAGCACAGGTGAGAGGGCTAGTACGGGAGCCAGGGGATGAGCAGATTTGGCCGGGGTCATGGCCTCTATGTGATGGCATGACTGCATGAGTGTTTGACTCTTTTACCACTGCCGGAACTTTAGTCCATTCAAGCCACCCAAGCCAAGCAAGCCCCTCCAGTACTCAGGCCCCAATCTTGCCCTTCCCTGTTTACCATGCTGGACTGTCCATAGACAAAGCGCAGAATACTGACAGTTAAGCGCCTAATTTCAACAGACCCCTCCTCATGTGGCGCAGGCACTGGCGCAGCAAAGGAAAAAGCTGATAGCTCCCTAAAACTGATGGGGGAAGCGTATTCCCTGCTTAAGGACATTTGCTGGTTCCTTGGTACTAACCAGGATGTTTGGGAGTATAAAGGGGATTTGGTGAACAACATAAGGGAACAACCACACACCCCCAGCGCCAGCGGATCAGCCATCTGTAGCCCCAAGTATCTGGGTAGAGCTAACCCAGCAGATGTTGACATCACAGAACCAATAGCTGATCCACCATTGACTGAGGGCCAGTCCAGTGCCCAGGGGGGTTATCTGTGTGAAGAGGGGGCAGAAGGTGGCAATGGAGGAGCCCCAACTATCCTGGTTCCTAAGGCATCAATAACTTTAATGAGCCCCGCTACCACGCCTACTAACACCCCTCCAACTACTATTGTTATGGACACAAGGGGCATGGTACCTGTGTCTGCTATAGACATGGTGACTGTGGGTCAGATCTGCAATATTAGCCCAGCCTCGAACCAGATTCTGACCATAAGGACAAGGCCAATAAGGCTCTATCACCATGCAGACACAAACTAGATCTGTACTTGCAGCACCATACCCAGACTTGAATAGGCCCTCTGTGCCAATGGTCCTAATAGAATTTGAAGGTGCAGAAGACAAAGGTCACCCTGTTATTGACAAAGTTTCTGTCATTAGTTCTTCCCCCACAGGTAGTGACCAGAACATTAAGGAGTTAGATAACTGCCCTGGAAGTATCCCCTCACTGAGCTCCAGTCACTCATGCACCCCCATACTGCCTCACCCACACATCCAGCACATTGTTGCCCCAGGTGACTAGGGGGCATCAATAGCCTGTGGATGCAAATGCAGTCTTGTTTTGGCCACACTTGGGGATGTAAAGAGTCTGCTCCTTGTTATTATAGAAGCGTGGGGAGAGTGGGAGCATTGGGGTCTTTCAATGGGACTAGGGGACCCTATGGGCATGGACCAACCATCTGGGATGACAGGCCATTACAAACCTGATGCCCCCACAAGTAAAATGAGCATGGGTATAACAGGCATGGGGCCCATCAGGATAAGTGGAGAATCCATTGACTCTAGCTGGTCCATGGAAATCCAGCCACCCATGGCCTCAATTAACCCTGGTCGCCCGGTGCCGACTTCAAGACTTTTGTATCAAGTTCTGCAATTGCCCAAGCAGCCCACACTCAGGTGGGCAGATCGGGTAGCTAGAACCAACACATTCAATTACAAGGTTGCTGTCAGGTCTGGCCATGCAGTACAACACTATGCCCCAATCAACGCTCGTCCTGAGGCCAGAAGAGTAAAGTTTGGGTAGGGCCCAAAGAGGGATATAGTATACTTGAACCAGGCCCCCGAATTGTCCTTCAACCAGCTAGAACCGAGGGAGGCACAGAGAAATAAATGTATGCAATGGCTCTGCACTTTACATGGCTGCCTATTTGTAACTCAGAAAGTCATCTTAAACTGCACCAGATTGCATTATCAGGGGAAGAGCACCTATGATCTCATCCGGGTAGAACGTTTGGAGTAGAGAGCAGTCAACAGCATCCTGGGTATTAACGTGAAAAGCTCCCCAATACCCAACAGTGCAATCTTAATTAGTCCCACTTCTGACTACAATATTGATCTCTCATTTGCAACTGGGCCCTAGAATCCTGTGCTATCTGGGTCTATGGCACTACCACTGGGGAAAAGGTCTTTGGGAAATTGCAGCTGGACACGGGCACATAAAACTTAACTGACTGTTGCAAGATGGCCACTGTTGGGACTCTGAGGTAACTGCAAATATGATATCATATGATGGAGGGATGCACTGAGTGTAATTTATTTTTTGTCATGTTCATTTGTTCATGCTAGTATGTATTTTCATGGCCTTATTGCCAAATATAGTTATTATTGATTGATAATTTAGAACATGAACTCCTATGACAATACTGGAACAGTTCTCTCCCATTTGTCAGCCATACACCTAGGGGGTAGCAAAGGTCCATGATTCCGGATTGTTACAATTCTTTTGATGAGGTGTTTGGCATCTTTAAAAGAATTATTGCACCACATGCCGCACCTGCCAAAAGAAATGCATCCTCATTTTAAATAGAAGAGAGCAGGGCAATGAAGGTGTAAAGGTAAGGTGTAATCCATTTACATCCCAATTTCCCACTCTGCCCCATCCTTCTGCTTATGCAAGGTGGCAGAAGGTTATGCAGCCAACAGAGATGAGATCTCTGCCATGTTCACTGTCTACATCTCATGTGAGCACTTTTTTTTTTAAAGCATATGGATTTGTATGGAATGTGTCCCGATTTGGCACCTGGTTAAACCCAGGTGGATTCCATAGGAAACCATTAGTACATTCTGCAAATAAAGATGGGGGCTAAACCCAGTTCAGCAATCAACCACACCTTAGATATTTCCAAAAACTCTATTGTTAGATATTGGTGTGCAAGCAAGGGCCTTTTTTAATAACAGGCTCAGACCCAAAACCGTTACACAGGAACAAGAAAGTTTCTTGAAAGGACAACACTATTAATCAGTAATAATGGATCATGTTTTTGTTTATACAGGAACTATAATTTAACAAAAGGAGGTGCTTAGATCTAATCTTGAACTATTCAATTAATTCTAGATATAGAGACCAATTGAACTAACATCCTTTGGTTGTGTGAACATTTGATACTAGTACTAAAATCAACATCAATCTGGTAAATATTGATAATTTGATGGCATATCACACTTCACCGTAGGCAGAAGCTAGCAGTAATAAGGATACAATAGAGAGTGCAGATATATATATATGGCACAGTTGTGGTTGTAAGGAAGGAACTTTGTGGTACCATGGTGTAAAGGATTTCAAGCATTAACCAAGCTCAATAGGAGTAAGTCTCATAATCGGCTCACAGGTTGGTGGTGATCACACTGTCATAATAAGAACAACTAGATTTTAGGACATAAAATGGAGTCATTGAACTATGACAAATATGAACTATTTAAAGATTATATAGATGCTTTTGTAATGTTCTGTCTGTTTTTCCCTTACCCTTGTTTCTCCTCCTCTTTCATCGCTTCCCTGCGCGTATTTGATGTTTGTTTTTATATATGATTGGAGTGAAATTGAAATTGACATTGTGTTCTGGACAATGGAAAATGGATATGGATTATCTATTTTTTTTGTTTTATATGTAAACATAAACTGTTTTGAAAATGTTGGTTATTGTTGGTCTTCACTGTATATACATTGTATGGTTTAATTGCTCTCATGCATTACAACCCTGAAGAAGACCTTTGAAAGTTCGAAACATGTGTAGGCTGGCTGACAAAACTGTATACAATGCAATGAATGTTGTTTAACCAAGAATAATAACTCTGTTTTTATTAGGACATATTGAATTGTAAGGTAGTGGTGCAGGTGGCCGGTTAGACCAATAGACAACATTAGTAAATGCTGCCATAAAAACGTATTTGCAGGCAGCGTTTACTTTTCCACTAAACGGAGTGGAACATGGTAAAGTAGTGTCCTCTCGTTTTTACTTTTCCTTGTCCACTGCGCATCATGGACCTTTAAAATTGCATGCAGGGTACCCGACAGCATGGAAGTGCTAATGTTGGTGGTACCCCAACATGGCGACAAAAGGACAAAACGTGTTGCTCTGATATACAACAGGCCCTAACGAATAAAATAACTACCCTGTAAAATAAAATATCTAAAAAAAAACAATCCATTAACCACCTACCCAACCTCACCGCCTCCAATGCCCCTCCTAAAGACACTCCAGTTAACCTAACCCCCCGCTTCTATTTGACCAAAATTTCTACCGTTGAGGCTGAGAAAGTAATTCTATCACTCAAGCCCTCCAACTGCCAGGGTGACCTCTGCCCCGCTCAACTTATAAACGACACGGCAAGAGATCTTGCTCCTTTCATCACTAAACTGATTAATGCCTCATTCGCCTCAGGAACCGTCCCAGCTAATCTTAAACAATCATGGGTGCTCCCACTACTAAAAAAACAAACATTAGACCCGCTAATTCCAACCAATTATCGCCCTATCACCACCG
This sequence comes from Ambystoma mexicanum, assembly GCF_040938575.1. NCBI lineage: Eukaryota > Metazoa > Chordata > Amphibia > Caudata > Ambystomatidae > Ambystoma > Ambystoma mexicanum. The sequence goes on from NC_090934.1 coordinate 806,617,457, forward strand.
TACCCTTTCTGCTCAAGGTCCTCGACAAAGTCGCTTATCTCCAGATCCAAAATGTTCTGGAAGAGCATAAACTCCTGGGAGCTCTCCAAACAGGTTTCCGACCCCAACACGGAACAGAGACAGCCCCTATTGACCTGAAAGCACAGGTAGATGAACTGAGAGAAAAAGGGAAAACAGCCCTCTTCTTACTATTAGACCTCTCAGCTGCATTCGACTTGGTAGACCACAAGGCCCTCTGCAGGCATTTAGTCATGGCTGCCAACTTTTCTAAAGAGGCAATAATCTGGATGAGTCCTTCCTGAGTGACAGAACCATGAGGGTCTTCTCACCCTCAGCGGTAGCAGACCCTATCCACATCACATGCGGTTTTCCCCAAGGATCCTGCATTTCCCCTACCCTGTACAACATATTCACCAAGCCCCTCTTTGATGATCTGGATTTTCTTGGTATCACCTACACTAACTATGCAGATGATACTCAGATTCTCCTCCCACTTTCCGGGGATTACGATTTGGCCTTGGTGAACAGGGTATATCTCATCCTCCGGGCATGGTGCTATGCCTGAATGATGAACTCATCATACTGGGCACACATGTTAACATAAAAAAACTAGGACCGAATTACTCATCATTCATCATCGAACATACATTCATTGCCTGCAGCGGGAGTTACATATCTGTGTACAAATCGCCTGGGTGGCAGGACTTAAAATGTATGAAAACCTGTGCAACTGTATGTATTTGTTAAGGCAACAGCACAAAAAAAGATAATTATAGAGTAGATTATGACAGGACTCTTGTCACATGCATACTTCTTTTTATCACGTGTTTGGCCACAACAGCCATCACTTGAAACATGCGTGGAGAATTACAGAGTCAATGGCTGCACAGCAGTAACCCTCCCAAAAGGAAGCGACGTGTGTAAAAGTGAGCTGCACCGGACAGATAGGCCTGGCCTGCTGCAATTCCTAGATGCTGAAGAACGTTGTATGGGATCAAAACTTCATAGGTAACATAAGAACGTGCGGTGACAGTGCTGTGCCAGCTTTCAGCTGGATGATCCATTTTAGGAGCTGCTGTTGCTCGCTGGGTGCTATAAATGATGCTTGTCTCTCCAGCATAAATAGTGTGATTGAGGTTTCACCTTTGCTATAAAAAAATGCCCTGTAGTATAGTGCACGTTGTGCTTTTTGATTCAAAATAGCTTAAAGCGTCTTTAGCTTACTAACAGCTAGGAAATGTGAAAATTAGATTTTCTTTTTCCTTATGTCAGACCATTTTACTTCTTAACAACATGCATTGAATTTTTATATTTATTTGTTAAGGCATTTTCTTCATCAGCGATTAGAGAAAAAAGAAAAAGATTGTTAACCCAGGAGACAAGAATGTACGCGTGGCTAATTACACATAAAACTGCATCACAACCATTATGATTTTTTATGAAGAACTACGCTGAAGACATTTGTTTTCAAGAACAATTTGCGAAATACTTCACTTAATTGAACATTTGGAATAAAATCAAAAGGTGCATTATGGCAAGCAGTACCTGGAATGTGCCTATAGGGTAGAGGTGGGCAAGACAATGACGGATCAGGCCTGGATCTAACACAATGCTTGCCTCTGCCCTACCTCAAGTGTCAAAAGAGCCAGCCAAGTCAGTCACTGGGGGCCTGTCTGTGTATTGAATATCCTGTTTAATCTCATCTCTGTATCTGCGGCCGTAGAAAGAGAAGTGACGAGAAAAGGGGGGTTTGAAACCTTCAACTAACATTGTGTAAATAAAATTGTATATTGATTTCAGAGACTTCCATTGTTTAGCAGATAAGGGACCTGATGTCAAGTGGGGAAAGCAGGGAATGGAGTTTCGATGCCCTGATTCCACAGTCGACAGCTCAACCACGCGACCATGATTTGTCCCTATTAACATAACACTGACCGTATATGTGGCTCACACTACAAATAGAAATACCTTGTGGAGCGTCTAATGATAGGTAGTCTTGTAACCTAATGAATGTGCTGCTGTCCGTAGGCCACGCCCCATACAGGCCAAATACAGAAGGGTGCATAAAGAAAGCTGCTTGCAGAAAGCCACTATGGCAAGTACTCCTGTAGAGGGCGTGGCCTGTAGAGAAGCTGGAAGACTTCAGCCATTGGTGCAGGTGAGTTGGAGGGGCGTGGGTAGTGTGGCAATGGGGCTGCTCAGCAGGAAATGTGTGGGGGGGCAGACATTGTCAGGGTGATGGAGGAGGGTAGGTAAAAGATGGATCTGCGGGAACGCCCATTTTGGCTACCACAAAACTGGTCTTTTGTATGCAGGGTTTAGACTCCAAACCAATTAATGATGCACATTTCTTCAATATTAGAAAAAAAAGCAGAGCTACCCCAACCACAATTGGCAGTAACTGACAGGCTACACACAGAGCTATTTCTGAAGAATGTGTCCAAGACACTGAACTGTCTTAACAACCTTTTACTACTTACATCTGGATATTTAGTCCGTTCTATTACCTTTCTTGATTTGTGCATTGTTTTTCCACCTTAATTACATACAAAGCTGAAACTGCCAGTTTGTGTTTAACAATATAAAAACCTTCGTAATTCTGTTTCTCCAGATATCTCCATGAGGGTCACATGCAAATAGCCCAGCTGGAAATTGGGCTACGGTTGTGCTATTTTACAGACTATTCCCTCCAGCAATAGAAGGGCGGTGGACATTTTCTAAAAATGTTTGCTGCATTGATTACTGCTTCTGGGCCTTAGAGTTTACATACAGATGCACACTCAACTGGGCTTGGAGACAACCTTTTGACATTGATGTCAGACAGGCTAAAGTATGGGGTAGGAAAACTACCCACATGTGGATCTGCTGTGACTAGTGTGTGTCAGTTTAGCATTAAGTTTCCAGGGTGCATTTGGGTGAGGGGGGGTAGAAACTTTTTTCTGTGGCTCGCTTCCCCCTCTACACTCTTGCAATGCTGGATACTCCCATGCAGAGCACTTTTACTAAAAGCATTTGTAACATCAGGAGCAAACAGGGCGTCTTTACGATTCTGGTGGTATGCCGGCAGTAATACCACTGGGATACCACCAGCGCAAATAGCGTTACCACTACTCGGTCCGACGCTTTTAGCGCCGGATCACGAGTAGCGGTTGGATGGTTATTGTCCATTCCCCACTGGGTCGATAGGACCCAGTGCGGTTGGGGGGCACTGTTACCGTCAGCAGTAATTGCATCGAAAACGGGCACTAAATAGGATTTTCACCTCCAGTAAAAATCTGGAGGTAATACAGCCGATTTAGCACCCAACTCGTTATCAGGCCAGCCCTTAAATGTGACGGTAACAGCGTTACAGCCAACTTTAAGGGCTATAGCCCAACTCGTGATCAGGTCTGTGTCTTTTGTGAGCCCAATTTCATATTTGTTTAGCACCTTTTACCAGGTGCTCTAACCTTAATCAGGGGCCAAGTCCTAAAATAAAAAGTGCTGGGGCTCATTAACATACCACTTGAATGGGGAGTCATCAGAAATTAGCATATCAAGGTGTCCTCTGAAAAAAGTGGGGGACTCCGTCCAACAGCATCTACCCTCAACTTTAGTCCTGATCCTTATGATGTTATGTTAAGTTATGTTATGTTATAAGAACTTGTTAAGTGCTCAGTCACCCGAAGGTATCATGGCATTGGAGGGAGAGAGGAAAGAAATCCCACTGCAATCAGAATTTACTAAAACAGATAAGTTTTTAAAGCTTTCCTAAAAGACAAGTGGTTTGATACATTTTTCAGAGTCAAAGGTAGACTGTTCCATAATCGAGTTGAGGCGATCGAGAATACCCAGTCTCCAATGCGGGTGCAGCGAAATGGAGGAACTACAAGTAAACCCACTGCAGCAGATCAAAGTGACTGCGCAGGAAGATAGTGAATTAACTTATCGGGCAGGTATTCAGGCCCTTGATTATGCAGGGCATGATGTACCAAGCAGAGGGCTTTAAAATCAATGCACTGTGTGACAGGCAACCAATGAAAAAAAATGCAAAACTGGCAAAATATGGTCCCCATAAGGGGAGCCGGTAGCCATCCGGGCAGCCATGTTTTCTAGGCGCTGAAGCTGTTGGACTAAGCCATTGGGCTGGGCTAGATATAGCAAATTGCAGTTGTCCAAGTGACTCAGTATCAAGGCTGCATCAGCAGGAGGGTGTAAGTGTGGAGGTATTAGGGGGAGCACCTTTTTTAATATTCTAAGTTTAAAGTGGTCTGTTTGACAGATCGCTGAAACTTGTGACTCCATAGAGAAGGAAGCAGCGAAAACCACACCCAGGTTCTTCACCTTAATAGCTGGAATTGGAAGAGGGCCAAGAGAGGAGGGCCAGAAAGAGGAAACCCAAAGTGAGGGATCAGTGGGGGAGCCTACCACCAGCAACTCCATCGTGTCTCCATTCAACTTCAGCCAATTGTGGTTCATCCATGCCCCCAAGGCAGATAGGCACCGATGCAGGCACAACGACAGCTCAAGTTGGTCATGATCTAACCGGATCAGAATCTGAGTTTCGTCGGCATTTGAGTAGCACCTGATGCTGATGGAGCAGATGAGACACATAAGAGGCCAGATGTATATATTGAAGAGGAAGGGAGACAAGGTGGAGCCCTGTGGAACATCGCAGCAGAGGAGAGAAGAACCCAACAGAAAAGGAGGGAGTGAAAGGGTTTGGGTTCTATCGGCCAGGAACAAAATGAACCAGGTAAGCACCTGACCCGAGATTCAGACCTGAGCCAGGCTGGCAAGCAGGATGGGGTGGTCTATGGTGTCAAACGGCGCAGAAAGATCTAATAAAATCAGGACACCGATCCCTCCTGCATCCACCAGCCTGACCATGTCATCCTGGACCTAAACTAGAACACTCTCTGTACCCCGACTAGGTGCCCCTGACTTAATAAGTTGAATAGCAGCAAGTACAATCTGACTCGGTGTAAAGATGGAAGGAGGACCAACCCTCCGGAACTATCAAACTCCTAGGAGCTTGAAGTTCAGTCACAGGGGCAGATATTGTCACAGCCAAAGCAATGTTGGAATGTATGGTCTCAATTTTTGTAGTATACAATTGTGCCAGTTAATCACAAAATTCCTGGGTAGGGCTAACAGAAGGTGTCAATCTAGCTGCAGCAGAGAGAGATCTCATGACAGAGAAAAGGGCTTTAGGTTGGCATAGCGATGACTCAATTTTCTGGGTATAAAAATTCTTCTTAGCCATCATGGTAGCTGCTGCACATGCTGCAGCACAAAGTTTATACTGTAGTCTAAGACCCGGGTCATACGCTATACGCCACTTGCGTTCTGCCTTTCTCAGAGCAAGACGTAGCAGCTTAAGATTTTCTGAGAACCAAGATTCTGAGGCAAGCCTCCGTGGCTGAATAAACCATAAAGGGGACACCACATCTGCTTTGAGCAATGATCGAGAGAGTCCCGATAGAGTAGTTACTGAAGCATCACTACAATTACCTCCGACCGATGGGATAAGGGCCAATAGGTCAGCCGAACGCTAGCACCGTTGCCATCTTCTCAGAGGCATAGCCTTTTGCAGCACCTGGGCCACTTTGAGCAGACAGGTCACCAGATAGTGATCGGACCAATGTACTGGCTCAGCGGGAAGGGTGGTCGATAGGGCTTCATTATTCAGAACCAAGTCCAGGTTTTTCCGCAACTTGTGGGTAGGTCCTGAAACTGATTGAATAAGACCCAGATCAGCCATACTATCGAACAAGAGGCTAAGTGCTGGGGTTCATGGGTCATTACATTTAAAATTGACATCTCCCAAAACCACCAGATGTGAAAATTGGGTGTGTTAGTCAGACCCAATATCGAGTAAGGGCTCAAGAGACCCAGCATATGAACCAGGCGGGTGATAGATAACCAAAAAGTGGCATATAAAAGAAGGGGAGATAACACAACAAAGTAGTAGGGCTTTCATTGACAGAGAGTAGGAGAACTCCAGCTTAGAGACTTTTAGGGTGGTTTTAAAAATCAACGCTACCCTGCCCCCCATGCCACCCATCTACGGAGAGAGACGATCAAAATGGATAATTCCAAAATCAGCCGGTATGGCTTGTACCAAACTGGTGTCGAAGACTCCTGCTACCATGTCTCAGTTAAGAATAATAGATCAGGTTGATGAGCGAATACCTGCTGATGAATTTCAGCCGCATGAGCTGGCAACAAGCGTGTATTATGTAACAGGAATATCAAGTCTGAAGTCTTCAAAGATTGCACTAGTAGCAACTGGGATTCAGTTAACAGACCGAGTGCAGAGAAATCATACCACCCAGTGGGGAACTGAGTAGTGGAAAGAGACAAAGACAGAAGTTTGTGCCGGGAAAAGCATGTAGACCCCTCTGACCTGGCCGTAACACGGACGGGCACAGACGGGTTTGCCTTGAACGTGGCTATGACGTGCTGACGGCGTGCCCACTGCACCCGTCCGCTGTGCAAGCACTCGCTCCGACACATGTTGCCGAGCGTGGAAGGAAATGAGGTGGGGGAACGCCTCCATCAGAAAAAGAAAGAGAACTAGCCAGAAAATGGCGTCCTGATTAAAATCATCCAATTACACGATAATAAAAGCACAAAAATACAATGTTTAAAAACAGCAATCAATGTAGCCAGTAATAAGATAAATATGAGTATCTAGCTGCAGAGAGGCTCTAAAATGGATGTCCTAACTAAGGACAGCCTCACCTCTCTCCTGTGCAGCGGGTGCTTGCTCCGGCCTATATGTTGCCTAGGGGTGAAGGAAATGAGGCGAGGAACGCCCCCGTCAGAAAAAGAAAGAGGACTAGCTGGAAAACAGAGTCCTGATTAAAATCAACCAATTACATGATAATAAAAGCACAGGAATACAATGTTTAAAAACTGCAATCAATAAGTTACCTTCCCTTTGATTGCAGATCAATTTGTTTGGCTAATCAAAATAATGAATGTTGCTGTTATCATCAACATACCACAATGTATCACTGAAGCGTTTGGAAGAGAAATGTTTGGTTGTTTGGTTTGTTTGTTTGTTTTATTAATTTGTGATGCGCACCAAACCTGAAGGTAACTGGGCGCAGCCGTAAATAAGGTTACATGGTTACAAGTGATAATATACAGGCGATAACAATTACATATTTACAGATCTAGTATACAGGCAGTTACATAACAAATTTACAGACAGTTATATATGTACAACATATTATTGTTATTATTATTATTATTATTAGTTGCATAAATGAGCAGCAAAGGAAGTGTGCTGAGATGAAAGGGGAGTGAATCAGGTGGAATACAGAGGGGCCGGCTGGTAAGCAGTTAGTGGTTTGCAGATTTCAGCAATTGATATAGCTAGCTCTAAATTTGAGGTAAAACATGTCAACCCATAGGGCCTCATCACGAGTTGAGCGTTAACGCTGTTGCTATTAGCGCCAGCGTTAATAGCCCTACCGCCAAACCCCCCGGCACTAATAGCGCGGGATCACGGGTTTGGCGGAACAGGTATTGCCCATTCCCCACTGAGCCCATTTGGGAATTCCCCATTGGGCTCAATGGGGAATTTTCACGCTCTTACCGCCAGCGGATTTCCCGCCGGCGGTATGAATGCAAATTTTCAGCAGACTTCCCCCCAGCTCAGAGCTGGGGAGAAATCCGCTGAAGCCCTGATTTGGCGGACCCTTAAATCCGGCTGTAATAGCGCTACCGCCTGATTTAAGGGTTACCTCCAAACTTGTGATGAGACAATCAGTAAGGTAAAGCGGTAGGTATACAAATTCTACTAGCAAACAAACAGTTTTAATGTATATAATGCTGAGCACAATGTTCACATATAGTTATAACCTAACACACTTCTGCCTTCTCATTTTGTTCTTAGGCTCTTTTTCTCCCTGTATTCACTCGCTTATCTTTTTCGGATACATGCAGATTTGTTAAAACACCGTCCGAATATTCTTTTGGATATCCCCCGCCCCTGCTTCTGCTGTAGGCCTGCCTGTTTCAAGGTTTTATCAACTTAACAATGGGAATTTCCTCCAGATATGTACATAAATGACACATGTCTAACAGGAATAAGACTGACCATTGGTTCACTTCTATTTTTGGAGATTTACACGGTGACATCATGGACACGTTTGCCTCCTCTAGTAGTGTTGGCAGACTGACGACTGACACACATTTGTTCTGAATCCCAAGGGAGCTTGCAATATAAATATCCTGGAGGTCTGATAGGCATCATTTACCTACTTCACTGTAGCAACAGGTTAAAAACGAAGCAGGAATACTCCCTGCAGTGTTGTTTTACGTGCATCAGAAATAACCCACTCACAGAACAAGTGACCTTGCTCACTAACTGTTTCATCTACTTACTGGGGAGGAAGGGAATACAAGCATAGTTGCAAATATGAGCTGATATGTAGGACCTTCAACATATTCTGTATTTTTTTATCTTCAACTTAAATTGGTTTTAACCTCAGTGGTCACTAGGCACATGGGACGACGGATGCGCGTCTTCCAAACATTTCATTACGTTTCTATGAAACTAAATGTTTGTTCATGTCACAAGCATGACATTCCTCCTCAAGTTTCAGTTTACCCATGCCACTCATGACCTGAGATAGTTAGGCAATCATCCAGAACGGAGTGATTCTTGACATTATGATGACAAGGGAAGTGAACTGTGATCTTTGGGCCTGTATCCCCTTAATTTCCCTTCCTCCTCCTTCATCACTATTTTACTAGACACATCTCACACTTTACACCGATCAGTTCACTCCTCTCCTTTCATATAGCTTCATAAATATTTGGTCTACTTTGGGCAACCACATGAACATTTTTCTCCTTCTCCTATTGACAACATGGGTATGGTATTTCTCTTCAACTCCTATATCCTTCTGATCCATAGCTTTGTCACCCCATGCGTTGTTTTACATCAACATGTTTTGGATGACATGTTCTTAATAATCTGTTGAACTAAAAAAGCTCCCAAAGTTATATCAGGCTTCACAACATCCTCCCGGGTGCCCTATTGTATCTAGAGTTTCATTCACAGGGGGACCCTTCTCGCAGTTCATAGACTTCTACCAAAATGTATTTGTTCCAAGGAATGAAGTACTAGCTAAAAGATACCACCATTACCATTAGCAAAACACATACACACAGGTAGCTGCATTCATAAATAGGTCACAAGCCATGTAAGAAAAGGCAACATCAGAAAAACATAGGGACGGAGGCGAGCCCTAACTGAATGCATACACACAGGTCAGCAAAGACTAGAAGATACAAGAAACACATCAGGTAGTTAGGAGTGTGAAGTAGAAACACTAAGCGATAGAAAAGGTAACATACAATATATATATAAATATATATTTTAGTAACACTTCCTAGTTATTTAAATCTTAGTAGGCCTCAATATGGAAGACAATGCATTTGCCATTAGAATATCTGGCTTCAACACAGCAGAGTGTTAAAGGCAACGTGTGAGGAATGTGTTGGCAAGGTCAGTAGCTTTGAGGATGGTGTAAAGTCGCACAGTGATTGGTTAGAAGTAGGAGGTTAACCCTGTTTCCAGGAATTGCACAAGGACATTTGACAGAATCAGATGATGTTACCAGAATCAGTGTCCACTAGGGTAAGGGGTAGAATCCTGTAAGGGGTTTGGCTGTGAAGGAGAACGCTCAATCCGGTCCCACACATTCAGAAAGTGAACCATATAATTAATAAAGTTCCTGTCATGTTCATAAAATTAACAACCACGATGTTACAGTCCTGGTGAGAATAAGACCAAGTACAGAGACATGCAGAGGGCACAGGCATCCAAACAGAAGAAGCACATCACCCTCTGTAGGAAAGCATCTGGGGTCTATCAACATCTAGTCATGAACATCTAGGATATGAGAAACATACAGAGGACAATGTAACCTCTCAGTCCAGAGAGAGGTCAGTATACAAGGCTAAGGCAGGTACAAAGACCATAGTTGAATGCAGAAGATGCAATCAAAGTTGTACATCGATTAGGACATGTCAATGAATTACTGAAATTATTTTCGCCATAGACCACAGATCCATACAGAGGTAAAAACAAACATAATTCCACTAGATGTACGGTCCCAGAGCAAGGGCCTAAGAACACTACATGTGGTCATGCACATAAACCATGGGAAAGAAAAGGGAGATGTTACATGTTTCCAATCAGAAGTTGCAATAATATGCCACTGTTTGACAGAAGTCAAAGGGGGAGAATGGTAAGATGGTGCCAATGTTGAATTCTCATGAGAACAGGATGCGAAAAATACATTTGCTGTCACACTGTTCACACCTCACAATTTCATTGGTCAATAGTGACCAAAGCAGCCCACCCCAGAAAGGCCAAGGAGCTCCACCAATTGAAAATGGAGGATGTAGTGAAACATAATAAAATATTGATTGTCCTTTCATAAGTCTGGTAAACTAGTTGGTACCACCATGATATCATTAGTATGATGTAGCTAAATGGAACACTCACAAGAGATAGGATAGGCCAATAGGGCAAGGCATTGGATATATTCCATTATAGAGCAATCTTGATTGAACACCCAGCAAACAGTATTTTCAAAGTATTCTGAAACAATGTTTTGCAACTTTTTTCATCAGGTCTCAGCCATTAAAGCAGTGTGGCAACTATATCTGTTCATGTACACAAATCATATACACATGTACGTTTATCTTTGTTTTATTCTTTAGTAGATTTTTATACTTCAAAATTCATTTGTTGATGTAACAAATTCCACTCATTTGTTATATCTTCACTGAATTTATATATCTAATTCCACACGTCAATTGTATCTTCATTCATTTATCTCAAATTCCACACATCAGCTGTTTACTTCAATGTTTTCTTTCAATGCTTTTTATCACATTGGTTGTATCTGTCAAATACCACACATTGATTATATCTTCATTGATTGATCACACACTTGTTATCAACCTATGAAGGTGAAACGATGAAAAGCAAGCCGAATATATCTGAGCGCTGGCAGCTCTACGATGAGATAGAAGGGGAGTTAGAGGGCGGAGATGAAGCCAAAGGGAAAACACCTGTTGTAGCCTCCTCCCCACCATTATGGTGCAACAGCACAAGCACAACACAGACTTTGGTGCCTGCATAGTTGTCATCCCTGCCCCCAGGTCAAGAAAACACAAAATCACACTGGCTTCAGTGCCTGCGCAGACTATATAATGAATCTCTGATATAAGCCCTGAACAGAACTAGGGTCATTTACATCTCGGGGAGGCCCTGAGTACACTAAAAACAGAGATCCTATCATAATGAAGCTAGAAAACAAAGCACGTAGGGACATAGAGGCAGCAATCCAGAAGACGGAGGAAGAGCTACAGAGGGTGACAGAGGGATCATGTTGTGTAGTTTACGCTGACACATGGGCAGCAGTGGAGGCATTGTTAAAGATGGATAAACAAGTAATTAAGGATGTGAAAATAGAGATGGAGGATGACATACAATAAGAAAGGAGAAGTGAGGCAAACTCGGTACACAGAGAACAGACTGGGCAAACTTTCAACTACGATTTAGAATTAACAGAAAGTGACAAGGATCAGGAGAATGATGAGGAAGACTGCAAAACAGAGGGAGAACAGAGAGAGGTAACTCCATGGGGGGAGTGACTTAGGCCCTGCCCAATAACAATAGCAGTAGCAACAGGAAAGAAACTAACTAGAATGCACAAAACAGGGAAGAAATGGACTCAAAATAAATTAATACAGAGGGAGATAGGGAGATAACATTACATGCTCTGGCCACATATGGACACAAACAGTTTGGTAAAGACACTTCCCACTCTTACAAAGGGAGCAGGCAAGTAGATATACACACTTGAAAAGCAACCAGCAGGAGTCACAGTCGCAGTGGGATACATGAAAAGTTTACTTGCCAGCATATTAGGGTATCTGAGAATTAGCATTTGTGAGAAAGCAGGGTATCCTGGAGTTTTGATGACACACATGATGGGGCTCCATTCAACAACTGTAGAACCCATGTATGGGACGCTTTGAGAAGGGTCTATCAAGACAAACCTGGCATATGATCGATCATGGCATATACAATGTTGATGAAGACCCAGCATTATAGATTGATTTCATTCAGGAGATGTAGAGGGACGAGACAGGCAAAGCATGGGATAAAAACTTACTAATATTTTGTCATGTATTTCACAGTGGTCTTCAAACACAGGTATAATGTAAGTATAATTGTTTTTTTATAACACGGTTAATACCAGCGAGTGGTTTCTAAGTGCGGGATACGGATTCAAAACTGTGTTGCGCTGCATTGTCTTGCTTCCAAGACAAATGCATTGTTCCTGAGCTATCCTTCCTCCCCAGGACAAAATAGTGGGCATTAAGGCTAAAACATTGTGAGAAATACAAGCACACAAAGTATACTATTGTAAGCACAATCACAAGAAAGAGAGAAAGAAGGAAGAGCAAGCACAGTGAGCAGAAGCAAAATTAGTGCAGAAAAAGCTAGCAAAGGTGAGTATGGAAGGCGCAATGGTCACAAATGCTAACGATGGACGACAGGACCAGGAGCCTCAGCAAGGATGGGCAGGTAATATGGGAATCAATAGAAGAAACATCAGATGGGGTACAAGGAGCACAAAGCAACTCTCAAAGAGGGAGAGGGAGAGGCTTTGGAGGTTTGAGAATAAGGTTCGGAAGGGCATGTTGGACGTGTGGTAAAGAAGGACATGTAGTGTGAGATTATAGAAGCAGGTAATCAATGCAATATTATCAAAGTGCACCCCCAAATCTGTACCCAACCTACGACTCATCATATAGGGCATCAGCGTATTGGGGATACGCCCCAGGGTCAGCAAAGCCACATTATCCAGGCCCACAGCAGATGGGAGCCCCCACACAGGGACAGCCCATAGAGTGCACAACCCCAAATATTGCACAAAACACCACACAGTAGGCACCATCCCAAGCAGTCACACTACCCTGGGAGCAGAAGGCACTGCCACAAGGAACAGTAACACACTATACAGGATTAAGTGTCATGGGTGACAACACATTCCCTCTCTCAAGGACAAACATGTATTCACAGTAGGTCAGCCCACAGCGAGTCCTGACATGTCCGGGCCTGTTTATCATCCCAATACCCAGAAAAGGAACCTAAAGGGGGAGTGAAGATAGGAGACAAAATGTTTACCTTCCCGGTGGATGTGGGAGCTACAAAGTCTTGTATACAGGAAGGAAGGTTCCCATTGACCAACACATAAATGGAGATGCTGTGATTTTCTGGTACTAATTGAAGGTTTCTTTTACAGAAGATCTACCCCTTACTATAGGGACACAAGAGATATTAACACTATTACTATACAGCAGGGAGAAACAAGGGATGCAATACACCAGAGTAGCCTCAGTAGTTCAAGCACTATTTAGCACCAGCGCAATTTGAGCACTACCCTTACATGAGAAAATGTTCATGTGTGCAGTGACCATCCTAATTGGATTGCTCCTAGAAGTTCAAAACGTGATATTTCACCTGCTAGCAGAATTTTTATTTAGAGCAGCAGTCCCACAAGAAAGACCACCATATACAAATTTCATTTTACACATCAATGCATTGATCACCAGGAAAGACTCTATCATTCTCACAGGCACATATGAAGATCCTAACTAAGGACAGCCTCACCTCTCTCCTGTGCAGCGGGTGCTTGCTCCAGCCTATATGTTGCCTAGGGGTGAAGGAAATGAGGCGGGGAACGCCCCTGTCAGAAAAAGAAAGAGGACTAGCTGGAAAACAGAGTCCTGATTAAAATCAACAAATTACATGATAATAAAAGCACAGGAATACAATGTTTAAAAACTGCAATCAATAAGTTACCTTCCCTTTGATTGCAGATCAATTTGTTTGGCTAATCAAAATAATGAATGTCGCTGTTATCGTCAACATACCACAATGTATGACTGAAGCGTTTGGAAGAGAAATGTTTGGTTGTTTGGTTTGTTTGTTTGTTTTATTAATTTGTGATGCTCACCAAACCTGAAGGTAACTGGGCGCAGCCGTAAATAAGGTTACATGGTTACAAGTGATAATATACAGGCGATAACAATTACATATTTACAGATCTAGTATACAGGCAGTTACATAACAAATTTACAGACAGTTATACATGTACAACATATTATTGTTATTATTATTATTATTATTATTATTAGTTGCATAAATGAGCAGGAAGGGAAGTGTGCTGAGATGAGAGGGGAGTGAATCAGGTGGAATACAGAGGGGCCGGCTGGTAAGCAGTTAGTGGTTTGCAGATTTCAGCAATTGATATAGCTAGCTCTAAATTTGAGGTAAGACATGTCCACCCATAGGGCCTCATCACAAGTTGAGCGTTAACGCCGGTGCTATTAGCGCCAGCGTTAATAGCCCTACCGCCAAACCCCCCGGCACTAATATCGCAGGATCACGGGTTTGGCGGAACGGGTATTGCCCATTCCCCACTGAGCCCATTTGGGAATTCCCCATTGGGCTCAATGGGGAATTTTCACGCTGTTACAGCCAGCGGATTTCCCGCCGGCGGTATGAGTGCAAATTTTCAGCAGACTTCCCCCCAGCTCAGAGCTGGGGAGAAATCCGCTGAAGCCCTGATTTGGCGGACCCTTAAATCCGGCTGTAATAGCGCTACCGCCGGATTTAAGGGTTACCGCCAAACTTGTGATGAGACAATCAGTAAGGTAAAGCGGTAGGTATGCAAATTCTACTAGCAAACAAACAGTATTAATGTATATAATGCTGAGCACAATGTTCACATATAGTTATAACCTAACACACTTCTGCCTTCTCATTTTGTTCTTAGGCTCTTTTTCTCCCTGTATTCACTCGCTTATCTTTTTCGGATACATGCAGATTTGTTAAAACACCGTCCGAATATTCTTTTGGATATCCCCCGCCCCTGCTTCTGCTGTAGGCCTGCCTGTTTCAAGGTTTTATCAACTTAACAATGGGAATTTCCTCCAGATATGTACATAAATGACACATGTCTAACAGGAATAAGACTGACCATTGGTTCACTTCTATTTTTGGAGATTTGCACGGTGACATCATGGACACGTTTGCCTCCTCTAGTAGTGTTGGCAGACTGATGACTGACACACATTTGGTCTGAATCCCAAGGGAGCTTGCAATATAAATATCCTGGAGGTCTGATAGGCATCATTTACCTACTTCACTGTAGCAACAGGTTAAAAACGAAACAGGAATACTCCCTGCAGTGTTGTTTTACGTGCATCAAAAATAACCCACTCACAGAACAAGTGATCTTGCTCACTAACTGTTTCATCTACTTACTGGGGAGGAAGGGAATACAAGCATAGTTGCAAATATGAGCTGATATGTAGGACCTTCAACATATTCTGTATTTTTTTATCTTCAACTTAAATTGGTTTTAACCTCAGTGGTCACTAGGCACATGGGACGAGGGATGCGCGTCTTCCAAACATTTCATTACGTTTCTATGAAACTAAATGTTTGTTCATGTCACAAGCATGACATTCCTCCTCAAGTTTCGGTTTACCCATGCCACTCATGACCTGAGATAGTTAGGCAATCATCCAGAACGGAGTGATTCTTGACATTATGATGACAAGGGAAGTGAACTGTGATCTTTGGGCCTGTATCCCCTTAATTTCCCTTCCTCCTCCTTCATCACTATTTTACTAGACACATCTCACACTTTACACCGATCAGTTCACTCCTCTCCTTTCATATAGCTTCATAAATATTTGGTCTACTTTGGGCAACCACATGAACATTTTTCTCCTTCTCCTATTGACAACATGGGTATGGTATTTCTCTTCAACTCCTATATCCTTCTGATCCATAGCTTTGTCACCCCATGCGTTGTTTTACATCAACATGTTTTGGATGACATGTTCTTAATAATCTGTTGAACTAAAAAAGCTCCCAAAGTTATATCAGGCTTCACAACATCCTCCCGGGTGCCCTATTGTATCTAGAGTTTCATTCACAGGGGGACCCTTCTCGCAGTTCATAGACTTCTACCAAAATGTATTTATTCCAAGGATGAAGTACTAGCTAAAAGATACCACCATTACCATTAGCAAAACACATACACACAGGTGGCTGCATTCATAAATAGGTCACAAGCCATGTAAGAAAAGGCAACAACAGAAAGACATAGGGACAGAGGCGAGCCCTAACTGAATGCATACACACAGGTCAGCAAAGACTAGAAGATACAAGAAACACATCAGGTAGTTAGGAGTGTGAAGTAGAAACACTAAGCGATAGAACTGGTAACATACAATATATATATAAATATATATTTTAGTAACACTTCCAAGTTATTTAAATCTTAGTAGGCTTCAATATGGAAGGCAATGCATTTGCCATTAGAATATCTGTCTTCAACACAGCAGAGTGTTAAAGGCAACGTGTGAGGAATGTGTTGGCAAGTTCAGTATCTTTGAGGATGGTGTAAAGTCGCACAGTGATTGGTTAGAAGTAGGAGGTTAACCCTGTTTCCAGGAATTGCACAAGGACATTTGACAGAATCAGATGATGCTACCAGAATCAGTGTCCACTAGGGTAAGGGGTAGAATCCTGTAATGGGTTTGGCTGTGAAGGAGAATGCTCAATCCGGTCCCACACATTCAGAAATTGAACCATATAGTTAATAAAGTTCCTGTCATGTTCATAAAATTAACAACCACAATGTTACAGTCCTGGTGAGAATAAGACCAAATACAGAGACATGCAGAGGGCACAGGCATCCAAACAGAAGAAGCACATCACCCTCTGTAGGAAAACATCTGGGGTCTATCAACATCTAGTCATAAAAATCTAGGATATGAGAAACATACAGAGGACAATGTAACCTCTCAGCCCAGAGAGAGGTCAGTATACAAGGCTAAGGCAGGTACAACGACCATAGTTCAATGCATAAGATGCAATCAAAGTTGTACATCGATTAGGACATGTCAATGAATTACTGAAATTATTTTAGCCACTACACTACAGATCCATACAGAGGTAAAAACAAACATAATTCCACTAGATGTACGGTCCCAGAGCAAGGGCCTAAGAACACTACATGTGGTCATGCACATAAACCATGGGAAAGTAAAGGGAGATGTTACATGTTTCCAATCAGAAGTTGCAATAATATGCCACTGTTTGACAGAAGTCAAAGGGGGAGAATGGTAAGATGGTGCCAATGTTGAATTCTCATGAGAACAGGATGCGAAAAATACAATTGCTGTCACACTGTTCACACCTCACAATTTCATTGGTCAATAGTGACCAAAGCAGCCCACCCCAGAAAGGCCAAGGAGCTCCACCAATTGAAAATGGAGGATGAAGTGAAACATAATAAAATATTGATTGTCCTTTCATAAGTCTGGTAAACTAGTTGGTACCACCATGATATCATTAGTATGATGTAGCTAAACGGAACACTCACAAGAGATAGGATAGGCCAATAGGGCAAGGCATTGGATATATTCCATTATAGAGCAATCTTGATTGAACACCCAGCAAACAGTATTTTCAAAGTATTCTGAAACAATGTTTTGCAACTTTTTTCATCAGGTCTCAGCCATTAAAGCAGTGTGGCAACTATATCTGTTCATGTACACAAATCATATACACATGTACGTTTATCTTTGTTTTATTCTTTAGTAGATTTTTATACTTCAAAATTCATTTGTTGATGTAACAAATTCCACTCATTTGTTATATCTTCACTGAATATATATATCTAATTCCACACGTCAATTTTATCTTCATTCATTTATCTCAAATTCCACACATCAGCTGTTTACTTCAATGTTTTCTTTCAATGCTTTTTATCACATTGGTTGTATCTGTCAAATACCACACATCGATTATATCTTCATTGATTGATCACACACTTGTTATCAACCTATGAAGGTGAAACGATGAAAAGCAAGCCGAGTATATCTGAGCGCTGGCAGCTCTACGATGAGATAGAAGGGGAGTTAGAGGGCGGAGATGAAGCCAAAGGGAAAGCACCTGTTGTAGCCTCCTCCCCTCCATTATGGTGCAACAGCACAAGCACAACACAGTCTTTGGTGCCTGCATAGTTGTCATCCCTGCCCCCAGGTCAAGAAAACACAAAATCACACTAGCTTCAGTGCCTGCGCAGACTATATATCCACCCCTAGCTGGAACTTATCCAATCAAACATGACACAGGATATATGAATCTCTGATATAAGCCCTGAACAGAACTAGGGTCATTTACATCTCGGGGAGGCCCTGAGTACACTAAAAACAGAGATCCTATCATAATGAAGCTAGAAAACAAAGCACGTAGGGACATAGAGGCAGCAATCCAGAAGACGGAGGAAGAGCTACAGAGGGTGACAGAGGGATCATGTTGTGTAGTTTACGCTGACACATGGACAGCAGTGGAGGCATTGTTAAAGATGGATAAACAAGTAATTAAGGATGTGAAAATAGAGATGGAGGATGACATACAATAAGAAAGGAGTGAGGCAAACTCGGTACACAGAGAACAGACTAGGCAAACTTTCAACTATGATTCAGAATTAACAGAAAGTGACAAGGATCAGGAGAATGATGAGGAAGACTGCAAAACAGAGGGAGAACAGAGAGAGGTAACTCCATGGGGGGAGTGACTTAGGCCCTGCCCAATAACAATAGCAGTAGCAACAGGAAAGAAACTAACTAGAATGCACAAAACAGGGAAGAAATGGACTCAAAATAAATTAATACAGAGGGAGATATGGAAATAACATTACATGCTCTGGCCACATATGGACACAAACAGTTTGATAAAGACACTTCCCACTCTTACAAAGGGAGCAGGCAAGTAGATATACACACTTGAAAAGCAACCAGCAGGAGTCACATTCGCAGTGGGATACATGAAAAGTTTACTTGCCAGCATATTAGGGTATCTGAGAATTACCATTTGTGAGAAAGCAGGGTATCCTGGAGTTTTGATGTTACACATGATGGGGCTCCATTCAACAACTGTAGAACCCATGTATGGGACGCTTTGAGAAGGGTCTATCAAGACAAACCTGGCTTATGATCAATCATGGCATATACAATGTTGATGAAGACCCAGCATTATAGATTGATTTCATTCAGGAGATGTAGAGGGACGAGACAGGCAAAGCATGGGATAAAACCTTACTAATATTTTGTCATGTATTTCACAGTGGTCTTCAAACACAGGTATAATGTAAGTATAATTGTTCTTTTATAACACGGTTAATACCAGCGAGTGGTTTCTAAGTGCGGGATAGGGATTCAAAACTGTGTTGCGCTGCATTGTCTTGCTTCCAAGACAAATGCATTGTTCCTGAGCTATCCTTCCTCCCCAGGACAAAATAGTGGGCATTAAGGCTAAAACATTGTGAGAAATACAAGCACACAAAGTATACTATTGTAAGCACAATCACAAGAAAGAGAGAAAGAAGGAAGAGCAAGCACAGTGAGCAGAAGCAAAATTAGTGCAGAAAAAGCTAGCAAAGGTGAGTATGGAAGGCGCAATGGTCACAAATGCTAACGATGGACGACAGGACCAGGAGCCTCAGCAAGGATGGGCAGGTAATATGGGAATCAATAGAAGAAACATCAGATGGGGTACAAGGAGCACAAAGCAACTCTCAAAGAGGGAGAGGGAGAGGCTTTGGAGGTTTGAGAATAAGGTTTGGAAGGGCATGTTGGACGTGTGGTAAAGAAGGACATGTAGTGTGAGATTATAGAAGCAGGTAATCAATGCAATATTATCAAAGTGCACCCCCAAATCTGTACCCAACCTATGACTCATCATATAGGGCATCAGCGTATTGGGGATACGCCCCAGGGTCAGCAAAGCCACATTATCCAGGCCCACAGCAGATGGGAGCCCCCACACAGGGACAGCCCATAGAGTGCACAACCCCAAATATTGCACAAAGCACCACACAGTAGGCACCATCCCAAGCAGTCACACTACCCTGGGAGCAGAAGGCACTGCCACAAGGAACAGTAACACACTATACAGGATTAAGTGTCATGGGTGACAACACATTCCCTCTCTCAAGGACAAACATGTATTCACAGTAGGTCAGCCCACAGCGAGTCCTGACATGTCCGGGCCTGTTTATCATCCCAATACCCAGAAAAGGAACCTAAAGGGGGAGTGAAGATAGGAGACAAAATGTTTACCTTCCCGGTGGATGTGGGAGCTACAAAGTCTTGTATACAGGAAGGAAGGTTCCCATTGACCAACACATAAATGGAGATGCTGTGATTTTCTGGTACTAATTGAAGGTTTCTTTTACAGAAGATCTACCCCTTACTATAGGGACACAAGAGATATTAACACTATTACTATACAGCAGGGAGAAACAAGGGATGCAATACACCAGAGTAGCCTCAGTAGTTCAAGCACTATTTAGCACCAGCGCAATTTGAGCACTACCCTTACATGAGAAAATGTTCATGTGTGCAGTGACCATCCTAATTGGATTGCTCCTAGAAGTTCAAAACGTGATATTTCACCTGCTAGCAGAATTTTTATTTAGAGCAGCAGTCCCACAAGAAAGACCACCATATACAAATTTCATTTTACACATCAATGCATTGATCACCAGGAAAAACTCTATCATTCTCACAGGCACATATGAAGATGGGATAGCATAGCGCACAGTATTGTAAATAGATCCAACACTACCATTGAGAAAAAGTACTGACAAACATGTATTCGCAGACACAGAATACGAAGGGGAAATACTGTTCAAAATGTGTATCCCATGCCACATGGTAATCCAACAGAGAGAGGTACCACATACAGTATTAGTAGCAACAGCATCACCCACACAAATAGACAAAGTCTTGGCAGCAGTGTCTAGCAGACTGTAGACAGACAACACCCATGATGTAGGGTTACTGAACAGCATAGGAGCAGTAAGAATCAAATTCAACCCCGGAGAAATACTTCCATGAGTGAAACAATATCCACTATCAAGAGAAGCAGATGAGGGAATATGTGGCACAATTACCACACTGATTGGGCAGGGCATCATTGTACCATCTTGATCACTATGCAGCACAGCAATATACCCAGATAAAATAGCAAAAGGCTCATCTTGGAGGTTCATACAAGATCTGAGGCCTCTTATCAATATAATGGAATCAGAGTATCCACTAGTGCCCAATCTGAGCTTCAATACTCTGCAATATATCCCTGTAGATGCCACACACTTCATAGTGAATAACTTCAAAAATGTATTTTTCTCTGTGCCCTTACACCCAGATTCCCAGTACCTTACTGCATTCTCCAACCACGGCCAGAGGTACCAGCATACTTGCTTACAACAAGGGTGCTGCAAGTCCCCTTGTGTCTTCAATAGGGTCCTCCAGATGGACCTGGGACACATTCAAATGTCAAGTACAGTTCTACAGTATGCAATGACATGCTAGTATGTACCAACACAGAAGAGAAGTACAGAAAAGACACTAACAAGCCCCTGCAACACAGGACATACAAAGGATACGGAGTAGACAAAGAGAAACTGCAGTACTGCCTAAAGGAAGTAGTGTACACAGGGCAGATACTCTCAGCAGCAGAGAGAATAGTAACCCCAGTTACAGTGACAGCAGTCAGAAACACACCACAACACAAGACAGTGAAAGAAATGCATCAGTTATTAGGGATATATAGCTATTGCAGAACATGGAGTTTGGATTACTCCACATAAGGCAGACCCTTACAGCAAGCACCTACAAATGCTCAGAAAAAGAAAAAGCCCCTTTCATATACAGGCAACATGACAGAATGCTTTGATGACTTAAGCTGGCCATCAGCAATGCCCTAGTATTAGCAACACCAGGTTACAACAAACAGTTCTATCTGTTTTTACATGCAAATGCACAGGTGATGACAGCAGTACTCACACAGAAATCATCTCAGAAACACAAAACCCTAGCCTTCTACAGTGGGCTCTTTGACCCTGTCATGCAGGGAAATGTCATATGTGAACGAACCTTAGCAGCTGCCGCATTTGCAATTCAATAATCTGCAATACTCACCATGGGCTGCCCAATAACATTATATGTTGAGCATGCAGTTTTCACCATATTAGAGATAAGCACATCCACCCTCACAACATGGAGAGCCTCTGCGTACAAGACTATGTTGTCTAATCCTGCCATCAACATAGTGAGATGTCACATTGTAAACCCAACAACATTTGTAGCAAAACCCATAGAGCCACAAGATAATGTACATGATTGTGTAGTGTTTGAGGGGGAAGCAGAAGACAGAAACATAGTAAGTGAGGATGCACTTGACAGAGGAGAAGTACTTTATGTAGTTGTTCCTTCAACCATAAATTAGGAGGATGGTCAGAGACATACATGTGCAGCAGTAGTGAGATATGTAAAAGATCAGATGGCAGAATACCAAATAGTGATGCAAAAAGGTGATCCTCACACATGCCAGCACAAGCGGCAGGACTTATAGAAGCACTTGAAGGGTCATCGGCTGATGATGTCACCATATACACAGATTCTGGACCGCACTCCAAGGTACCAGATGGGGGCGAGTAACCCATGCCACATGGCCAGCAGAGCATGGAGAGGGAGGGGGCAGCTAGCCCAGAACCAACACACAATTGGCCCCCTCCCTCTCCCTAAGTAGCTTTCATGTCTGCCTTTAGGGCAGCCACACTGCCACCAGCACTGAACAGGAGGAAGGGCAAGGTGTAAACAACACTTTGCCCTTCTTCACAAAGAGGTGCTAAAGAACCCAAGAGAGGAGAGCCATGAGGTAGACAGGGACCAGCTGCAGACGTGCAAGCAGGGTGCAATTGCTGTTGGCAGCGCGGTCAGCCCTGGGTCCAATATAAGGAGCTGCCTTGGCAGCAGAAAACCAGAAGTCAGTTTGGGTCCCTGCACAAGGACCCAAGAGAACCAGTTTGGGTCCCTGCATGGGACTCAAACAAAAGAGTACTTTGCGTACACAGCGTCTCTCTTCTGTTTCCCAGAACCTTCCCAAACTAGAAAAAGGGAGAGAAGAAAGAGAAAGAAGACAGGTCACCGTACAGTGATCAAACTGTCGTTGAACAAGGAAGGTGGCACGGGCCAGAGGGGGCATCCTCAGGACCCTGTGCCCAAAAGTACAGCATATTATGGTTACTGTAATTATGATTATGTTTGTTATGACCATAATTTGTGCAATACAATTCCACTGCCTTTTATTGCAAACACTCACCAAATGTTTTCATGTGCTACCTGGGCGGGGGAGCACAGGGTGTTCTCACCCAGGTTGGGTTTCTATTCTGCCAGCATATCGGTCCACTAGTTAAGCCTATGTAACATCCACAGTCCATTCAGGATTGCCAATATGGAAGAGAAGAGGATACATGAGGTTTTATGGATAACCCGTCCAGCATGCTGGACTATCATCCAGATTAATAGATGCATTGAAGTGTCCTGTTCATGTAGCAATTGTGAAGTGTGCAATGCACACTGTTAGGCAGAATCATATGGGAACACCACACACAATTAAGACTACAAGTGACAGTACAAATTCACCTTTGGTACAAGCCTGTACTACACAGTAAAGTGGTTATCGATGGCTGAGCAGCCAGACTTATCTCAAGAGTAAATTGAGGAGTACAAATAGTTACACAAAGGACAGCAATTACTATGGTTCAAACAAACACTGACTCAAGGTTTCTGAGTAAAAGAATATACATTTATTTACACATCAGTTGTAAAACAATTCACCAAAGTAAAGCAGTAGAAACATCACACTCTTAATATACTACACCCTTCCCAATAGATCCTGGACAAGTTAAGCTCAAAATGAAGTTTGAGCGAAATGGCACTCCAGCATTTTAAAAGGGAGGGAAAGACAAGGTTAGACAAAAGTTGTGCAGCACCAACACGTAAGTAAGCAGGGCAATCTAGAAAAAGTAACTACAGTGAGGACATCAAATCAAGAGGCCTGGGCCAAAGTCAATGGACCAAAGTCTTTGCAGATGATCACACAGTTCAGGGTAGTTTGCGATTAAGTCTATGCCAAGAGTTCAGAATGAAGTTGGTCGGATGAAAAGTTACTTTAAAGAATAGAGAAGGACAAGCCCTCGGATTCGCGAAAGGTTTCAAACACTTTCAGCGGGGTTGGACAGAATGAACAACCGGGTATGAACAGTACCTTAAATGAAGAAGAAGGCTGTAGCTGAGGCAGACGTTCCTGGCAGGTCTTGCAGGCTCGCGGTTCCCAAAGTGACTGTCGGACTGATATGAAGTAGGAAGACTGGAGGGTCCTGCACTGCCCAGGGAAGAAACCTGCAGAAGAGCAAAGCAACCTTAAAACCAAAGCAGGGTCCAGTCCTCCTGGCTATCCGGTTCACTGTAGCTGTGCACAGCAAATTCGACCAGAGGAGGGAGGTCTGGCTTGTATTTTGGGGAACTGGTTGGTCCCACCAGCTCAAGGGGAGAAAATTCCTTGCAGATCTTCCCTGTCATTAAAGTTTGGAGATTCGGACCTGCAGCAGGGCTTCACCGGGAGGTTCAGTCGTGGTAAAGGTCCTCTTCTGTCAGCTTCTCTTCGGTTCTCTCGATCCAGTGGCGATTCTGCCTTCTCAGTCCCAGAGACCTGCCTTTTATGCAGTTTTCCCCATTTCACACAGCCTGGCTGTCAATCACAGAGCAGGGTTGCTGTCCCGGCGGGACACTCAACACAGCCAATCATACAAAGTGCGACATGGGTCTCCAAGGAGACCCTGTGCAGGGAGTCTCAAACCCCTCCCTCACATCCTGTCTCCCTCAGACATTCAGGCACCTAAGGAGGGCTTCTGTGCAGAATCCCACCAAAGGACGGCAAACAAAGGAACCAAACATGGTTTGGCGCACAGAGTAAAACACGAGAAAGGCCTTTACAAAAAGAAATGGCGAATAAACCCAGCCAAAACCACATAAAAGTAAATGGAGTCCAGTGGGTTTAAGTTTGAGGCTACTAACTTAGCCTAGAACAGAACCAAAGCTATTTAAATAGACCGAGGTAGGAAAAATAGCGTAGATACCACTGCCACCTGCCAAATCTTAAAGAAAGGGGAACGAAATAATGTTCCACGAGAAACAGACAAAAAGGGATAACTATTAACCCTTTCCAGAACTATATGTAAGATTGTTTGTACTGGGTCTGTGAATTTAAAAAGACTAATGAAGTCAATGGCAACTTTACATGTTCTGGGAGACAGTAGTCGGTCCCAGAAAACGGAGTCTGAGTTGGGAAGTCTAAAAAGATAACCCTGTGTCACTGCACTAAATGTGCTGTGTAACACACAGTAAAAAGATGATGCCTGTGGAGTAGGTGAGGCTCCACAGTCTATGAACACATAAAAATGTTAAACACACACAGCAAAACACATGTAAGAGTGGGAAAAAAAGGCTCACTCTCTTACCAGGTGAAAAACATACATCCTATACATCCAGCAAAGCTGCGAAGGACTCAGTAGGTAAGGGAAATTAGCCATTCTGGAGAATTCTCCCTAACACACACTAAGACAAACTATGCAATTTCATGCGAAAATGCAGCTGCGATTGCAGCCATCAAAAAGGCGGCTTATATGCCCTTTCCAATGTAAAGAAACATGCCTGACATAGCAGGAATTGTTACCAGAGTCATACAGTTCAGTATCCATGGCACAGATTATAGAACTGGAATATAAAGCACCAGCAGAGGAAAAAACACTATGGATGAAAAGAAGATGCACATTGTCACCCACAGATGTGCTGTGGAGGCAAAACCACACAGGTAAAGTAGTCTCTTGAACTGTTAATTATTGCCCTGGAACAGCTCCATTACTGAACACATGCACCTACCTGGCACATCGCTCCTGACATCAGAGAGGATTGGTCTGTTTCTGAACCTCTCTGAACAAGTGGATCGTTTTGTGGCCAACTGGACAATGTGCCACATGTTTCACCCTGGTTATACCATGAACACCCTATGGTCTGGAGGGTTGCCCAGAGCTTTGCCCGTGGTTATGATTAATTCAAAACTTCCAGCCTGTTTTGCTTTCTGTTTTGCTAAAGTCACCCCGAGTGGGACGTGTATGCCCAGACGTGGGTCCCGAGTCTGCCTGGCCTAGAGACCCAAGCTACTCCTCACTGATGATGCCCAACAAGGCTGAAACATGTCTGGGGATGCTTGTGGTCTCGTGCAGAAGGGATGTGACCAGCAGTTTGGGCTGGACTGCCCCTTTTGGGGTAGGACCAAGCCTGATTTGCATATGGATTTTCCCCTTCTGTAATGGCTTGGCAGGCTGAAAAACGATGGTCTGGAGGGTTGCCCAGAGCTTTGCCCGTGGTTATGATTAATTCAAAACCTTCCAGCCATCAACTTTCTGTTTTGCTAAAGTCACCCCGAGTGGGACGGGTATGCCCAGACGTGGGTCCCGAGTCTGCCGGGCCTAGAGACCCAAGCTACTCCTCACTGATAACGCCCAACAAGGCTGAAACTTGTCTGGGGTTGCTTGTGGTCTCGTGCAGAAGGGATGTGACCTAGCAGTTTGGGCTGGACTGCCCCTTTTGGGGTAGGACCAAGCCTGATTTGCATATGGTTTTTCCCCTTCTGTAATGGCTTGGCAGGCTGAAAAACGATGGTCTGGAGGGTTGCCCAGAGCTTTGCCCGTGGTTATGATTAATTCAAAACCTTCCAGCCATCAACTTTCTGTTTTGCTAAAGTCACCCCCGAGTGGGACGGGTATGCCCAGACGTGGGTCCCGAGTCTGCCGTTCCTAGAGACCCAAGCTGCTCCTCACTGATGACGCCCAACAAGGCTGAAACATGTCTGGGGATGCTTGTGGTCTCGTGCAGAAGGGATGTGACCTAGCAGTTTGGGCTGGACTGCCCCTTTTGGGGTAGGACCAAGCCTGATTTGCATATGGTTTTTCCCCTTCTGTAATGGCTTGGCAGGCTGAAAAACGATGGTCTGGAGGGTTGCCCAGAGCTTTGCCTGTGGTTATGATTGATTCAAAACCTTCCAGCCATCAACTTTCTGTTTTGCTAAAGTCACCCCGAGTGGGACGGGTATGCCCAGACATGGGTCTCGAGTCTGCCGGGCCTAGAGACCCAAGCTAGTCCTCACTGATGATGCCCAACAAGGCTGAAACATGTCTGGGGATGCTTGTGGTCTCGTGCAGAAGGGATGTGACCTAGCAGTTTGGGCTGGACTGCCCCTTTTGGGGTAGGACCAAGCCTGATTTGCATATGGTTTTTCCCCTTCTGTAATGGCTTGGCAGACTGAAAAACGATGGTCTGGAGGGTTGCCCAGAGCTTTGCCGGTGGTTATGATTAATTCAAAACCTTCCAGCCATCAACTTTCTGTTTTGCTAAAGTCACCCTATGGGTAACACTGCCCCACCCAACATGACCTTTCAAAAAGCTCCATGTTGACTTTATCAACATGGTAATCAGGTACAGTACATATAGGTATACGATCCTGGGGGTATGCCAATTTTCACATTGGATTGAGGCTGGTCCTTGTTTCAACACTGATGCAAAATCTGCCGCTACATTTCTGGTGAGGGAGGTCTTTCCAAGGTTGGGAAAATGCAGTGTCTTGTGCCCCCTAAT
This sequence comes from Ambystoma mexicanum, assembly GCF_040938575.1. Classification (NCBI taxonomy): domain Eukaryota; kingdom Metazoa; phylum Chordata; class Amphibia; order Caudata; family Ambystomatidae; genus Ambystoma; species Ambystoma mexicanum. The sequence continues at coordinate 806,645,117 of NC_090934.1, forward strand.
GGTCCTCATTTTGTAAACAAATTCTTCAATGAGATAACAAAATTACTGGCCAAACGCACAAGCTATTTTACTGACCATAACGCACAAGCTATGCAAGGCGTACCACTCATAGGCCAACAGAGTAGTTGAAAGGTTAAATGGCCTGTTGAAAATTGCCAAAGTGTGTGTTCAGTTTGAGCAACCAGCCAAGCATGGACCGCCACTCATCACCACATGGAGTGGCGATGGGTATGCAGATGCAAATGCTGGTCACTCCAATGTGACCAATGACAGACGCTCACAGCGCAGATATTCTTGAGCCAGAATTCAATGTATACCATAGGAATCTGTCAAAGGCACAGCAACGGGCCCCAACAAACTCGAATGATACTGAAGCAGCAACATCAAATGAACTATACCCCTGATACAAGGTCTACACATGGTAGCACAATCACAAGTGGCACCAGCCCCAGGTTTGTGGGACGCGATGAAATTGTCCAGGCTGTTAGCACCACAGTAAACCTAAAGAAACGCAAGGTGTGTATTCACATATCAAATGTCAAAAAAACACACCAAAACCGTAACAGAGATCCAATGATAAGCAGACCCTGGAACCAGCACCCTCAGCCAAAATTAAGTATAAAGACTTTGGGCCTCATTACACGCATGGCGGTGAACCATGGCGCTATTAGTGCCATGGTTCATGCTGGTAAAATACCGGCACCGCCTTGGTGGAAAGGGGAATTACCGCCCCATTCCAAGGTTGGCGGGGTGGTAATTCCCCCTTCCACCATTGCCCTTCCCCATTCCCATTTTTGCCCCATTGGGCTCTATGGGAATGGGGAAGGCGCTAATTACGGCACCACAAATTGCGTACCGTAATTAGCTCCCTGGTCCCTTTGCGGGTTGGTTTTTAACGCCTGCAAAAAGCAGGCATTAAATTCCCCAACCTGCAAAGGGACCTCGTAGTAAGGCGGTAAGGATTTACAGGTACCGGTACAATACCGGTACCGGTAAACCCTTACCACCATCCGTGTAATGAGGCCCTATGAGTTCATATTTCAAGAGAATATGACCATTTGAGTAGATAAAGGTCGACAGGTCGACTCCGACTTTAGAAACTCGAATAACAGAAACAAGTAGAATGAAACAGCTGTTCAAAGGAATTTGTTGTTTGTTTTTCTTTTTTCTTCTCTCCTATTGTATGATGAAACTAATGAATGCAGAACCTAGACATAGGAATAGGAATGTAACAGAAATAACCAATCTAACAACGGTTAGAGGTGACCTTGTGACCAGACAAAAAAGAAGTATACAAAAGGAAGAAAATATAAAAGCTGAAATTATAGATGAGCATCATTCTGAAGGGAACATGTGGTTCTGTAACATGAAAGCAATCAGCAAAGCTCAGTACAATGATTCGTGTTTTGTGTGTGGGCTTATCCCACATGCAGCTGGCACCCATAGACTTTTAATTTCCAAAGAGATACCAGAGTTAGAATCTCAGTGCTTGGTACATTTAGTACTCTGCATGTTGCAAGGGCAATTTCTGGGACACACAGATCCACTAAGGCTGAAGGAAGTAGATTAAAGAAAGTGTGAAGCGCAAAAGGACAAAACTAGAGCAAATGTGCAATTGAACCCCAGAAGGAGCAATGTACTGGAATAAAAAGTGGGTAAAGGGGCAAGCAGTAGTCAAAGCAGAGGGACTGGTGGGATACAAAGAAGACATTATAAAAAATGTAGATGGAAAGTTCCGAGAAGTGTGGGCAGCATACGCGAATACATCAACCAATTTGCAGCAACATGAACAACCAGTAAATGCAAAGATAGTCACTTGATGTTCATTTTGTTTCAAAGGAAATGTGCCCGTGGCCAGAACAAAGGATGGATGGAATCGAACCATAACAATGTCAGTGCTACAAGATGGCACAGCTACGATCATAGACCTCTTCTGGCAATGTGGACACAATTTATTGGTCCATCTACCATTATCTTGGAGTGGGGTGTGGTGCACGTGAAACTGCATGCCCCAGTACCTGTTATTCCTGCAGAGCATTTGCCGATATCCAAGAAGAAACCACATTCGCCTACTGTGCCCCCAGCTGTGCAAAGGCATAATGACTCATAACCATTACATTGCAGTTAAAGGTATAATAACCTCAGCAAGGAAGCAAACAAAGCCCTAGAAGACGTTCTAACTCATTAACACCTATTTACTAAAACAGAGCCATTCTTCACCTCATTTCTTGCTCCTGTAGCACAAGCAGCCACTAATGCAAAGTGGTTGCAGATAATACACTATAACCTGGTCCAGCTGGCAAATGCAACTGAGCAAGGACTCAATGCAATAAGGGAAGAACTGAGGGTGTTTCCTATTATTGCACTTCAAAATTGCATGGTCCTTGATCTCCTCACAGCCATGAAAGGAGGAGTTTGTTCGTAGTTGCTGTTCCTTCATTCCCCCAAATGACCAAATAATGGGACACTCACTGTCACAACAAAAGCCCTGCATAATGTAAAGGTTGAAATGGAAAAAGAGGGGGGGGCTAAAAAAGACAGTGTCTGGATTTCTGAACTGTTCTCCTGGATGCCAAACTGGTTGACAAACAACTATTGCATATTTTTGCCAATTTTGATCTTCTTAATCCTGATTTGGAGCATGAATCAAGTCATAATAGCCTGTTGTGTGTGTCTCGTGAAGATGGTATGAAATTACTTGCAGTAAAGGTAGAAGAGGCCACGTCTCCATGTTAACATGAGAACCCATAAACAGACAATGTAGAAATTAAACACATACCCACAATGGTACCCATGTATCAGCCCATAGACCCCACCAGGAACCATTTGGGCACCACCAGCAGTCCCTGAAAATTACTAAATACTATTAGGTCCCACAGGAAATGGAGGTTTCTGTTATTTAGGGTGCAGCCCCAGGGATTATACCAAGGGGGAGGAAATTTGGGAAACATCAGCAAAATATGGCCCCAAAAGATATATATGATTGGGCACACAAATAAGACTTAAGAGATAAAAAGTTCATGAAGAAATGCATTTTGGAAGGAATGAAAGGGGGAATGCTCGGATGAACGTCTTACAGCACCCATGTGAAAGACATTTAAACTAAGAAAACCCATAAATGACGAGTCAGAACATACATCCAAGACCAAGAGTCCAAGTCGCAAGCAGATTACCCTGTAATTCCCACCATTTCCCTTCAATGAGAAATAGAGAACAGCATCACACACATGCACTCTGAGCTTAGATGCACAGAGCAATGACAGACACCACACACACACACACACACACACACACACGCACACGCGCACGCACACGCACACACACACACACACACACACACACACACACACACACACACACACACACACACACACACACACACACGTAGATGCAAGTGAGTAGGCCTAAGAGACAGGGTGCGTGATAGTTGATAGAGTGAACATTTATTAGCTAAAGCAAGTTCTAATAAATTAGAGCAACGAGCATGACACACCAGCTGTAGTGATAGTTCACTTTACAACATGAGATAGGTAGCAGCTAGCAAAAATGCATACACACTGATAGATGTATTCATAGATCAGTCACTAGTCATGTAAGAAATGGCAATGACAGAATAACGTAGGGACATAGGTCAGCCCTAACTGAATGCATACACACACATCAGCAAAGACTGGAAGATACAAGAAACACATCAGGTAGTTAGAATATATATTACACTGCCTGCAGTTCAGATGCTGAACTCATAGGAAGAACCCTTTTTGGGTGGCTATAACTTCACCCTCCCCGGATTAATCCTTACCAAACTTTGCAAAGAAAGTATAATGGCCCACTCTGAATGTTTTTGGCAGGTTTGATGAGGTTTCGTCAAGGGGGGCAAAGTTATAGGGGGGTCCCATAGACACAATGGAAAAAATGTTTTGCTCATGTCTTCAGCCTAAACCAACCGCTGGATGAATTTTCACCAAATTTGTGGCAGGAGAGGCGACTTGGTTCCAAAAGCGTGCTTTTGTCAATTTGCTGTAAATCCATCCAGTAGTTTTATTTAAGACTGAGACAAGGTCTACACACGGTAGCACAATCGCAAATGGCATCAGCCCCAGGTTTGTGGGATCCTATGAAATTGTCCAGGCTATTAGCACCACAGTAAACCGAAAGAAACACAAGGTGTGTACTGTCACTCTGCGAACAGGACTCTGATTGGCCCAGAGAGTGGCGTGATGTGCTCGGAAACCCAACGCGCCCGCTGATTGGATGGTGAAAAGCGTGATGTGCATCATAAGCCCTCTATGTTCTATCCGCAGATAGCCGCGGCTATTTGCGGATAGCACAGTGGGGAATAGAGCTGGGAAACCTGGTTTGGGCCATCTAGTGTTGGGAAGAGGGGCTGGGAATGGTGGGGGAGTGAAAGATAGTTGATATGATGTATTTGTTTAGGTGGAAGAATTTCCCCACAACTATTACAGTAGGTAGTGTTTGGTGGACAATTGGAGGAACATGTTTGGGGTTATTTGGTGACTGCACAACAGCTTGTTAGAGTAGGGGAGTGCAATCTAGATGATATGGTGATAATGCCATTGGTGAAAAATAGGGTTGGCAGTCTATTTTGATATCTGCAGATGGTGTTTCAATTGGGATATTAAGGGCACATTGTTATGTGTTGGTTGTGGCCAGTGGCCATATTGTGGGGTGCATGGCTGTATTATGCTGTGGTGATTGTGGCCAGACCCAAGACTCTTGTGCATGGCTGTAGACCGTATGCCGTAGGCCATGCACCCAAGGTTCTAGGGACTGGCCACAACCAACACAGTATAATGCGGTCATCCACACAAGAATCTGGCCACTGGCTGTAAACATTGTAATAATATGTGTAGAAAAATTGAATTTGGCCATTGGAAAGAACCATTACAATAGTAATCCGTAGGATGTCTTCTACATCCTATGGAGCTTGAGGTCTTTCAGAAGCTCCCACCCTTCCTAAGCTTCCTGATCTGTTGGGCCCACGGATGCTTTCTGCACCAGGTAGGTGCATTGTCAGTGTCCCTGCAGCACCAGAAATGAAAAAAAAGCTTTAAAAAAGAAAAACGAAAAATCAGAAAAAAGATTTTTTTTTAACTTGGCAAACCATTTTAATTTCAGAAATTACACTGTGCAAATTGGCAGTGTGTTCTAACCCTCTGCTGCTTTAATTGCACTGACTCATTTCATTGGAATGGATTTTTCCTGCTGCCTCACAGAGTGTTTTTGAGTTTTTCCATCATGGCTGCCTAGCCTCCTTGTTTGCATGAGGCTGTGTATCTAAAGTGCTTCCCTCCATCGTCTGCAGTGATTGGCTGTTGGCTTTGTTTTCAAGGCAATCGGGGGACCGGCAGGCTTCAGCCGGCCCCTGTTTCAAAGGTCTACTTTCTAAGCTGCCTGTCAGCTTCTCTGTCTGCTTCACAGGCTGCATCATGAGATTCAGCAACAGCCAAACCCTCATTGTCACTGAGGCTGCTTCCATGGACTATTGGACTGCCATGACTCTCTTACCATATTCTGTTTGGGTTAGTTCCCTCCTTGATTTACCTGTACTTCCTTCTCAGAGGGTACTCAACTCTTCCTGTCATGTTCTCATGTGAAGCTTATCTATACTCACCTCTACCATCTGACTACCACTCTAAATTCCTTAACTACTGGTCTCCCATTTAACTTTTAAGTCAAACTTAGGTGTATTTTTGCATTTACTTGAAAGTTAAACTTGGGTGTATTTTTGCATTTACTTCAAAGTCAAACTGAGTGTATTTTTGCATTTACTTAAAAGTCAAACTTGGGTGTATTGTTGCATTTACTTGAAAGTCAAACTTGGGTGTATTTTTGCATTTACTTGAAAGTCAAACTGAGTGTATTTTTGCATTTACCTGACAGTCAAACTTGGGTGTATTTTCGCATTTACTTGACAGTCAAACTTGGGTGTATTTTTGCATTTACTTGAAAGTCAAACTGAGTGTATTTTTGCATTTAGTTGACAGTCAGACTTGGGTGTATTTTCGCATTTACTTGATAGTCAAACTTGGGTGTATTTTTGCATTTACTTGAAAGTCAAACTTGGGTGTATTTTTGCATTTACTTGAACGTCAAACTTGGGTGTATTTTTGCATTTACTTGAAAGTCAAACTGAGTGTATTTTTGCATTTACTTGACAGTCAGACTTGGGTGTATTTTTGCATTTACTTGAAAGTCAAACTTGGGTGTATTTTTGCATTTACTTGAAAGTCAAACTTGGGTTTATTTTTGCATTTACTTGAAAGTCAAACTTGGGTGTGTTTTTGCATTTACTTGAAAGTCAAACTTGGGTTTATTTTTGCATTTACTTGAAAGTCAAACTTGGGTGTATTTTTGCATTTACTTGAAAGTCAAACTGAGTGTATTTTTGCATTTACTTGACAGTCAGCATTCACTCTCTTTCTCTGTCAGCATTTCTAAATCCGAACAGTGCCTGGAAGTCTGTTACGCATGTCTTGTTCTGTTCTCAATCACTGCGTGTTCTGTCATCGTGACATTTCAGCCTATCTTGTACATGCTAGCTGTGTTACATGTTACCATCCTCACACCTCCCTCCATATTTCTCCATTCACTTCACTCTTAGCTTCTGAAATCTATCCATTCATGTTTCTGCCTGAAGCAACTCACTCCCTGCATAGCCCCCACCTTTTCTGTCTGCGAACAACCAGCCAGGCAGGCCTGCTGATACCATGCCTTTCTCCGTTTCTACTAAGGCAAGAGTCATGTTATCTCTGTCTGAACAACCAAACTGTTTACACATTCCTCATACCACTGTAACTCAAAACATTATTTTGCAGACCGTGGCACTTCCAGTGTCTCTTCAATGGCTTCAGAATCAGTTAGGAGCCAGCTACATGCTTTCTATTCTCGAATATAGTGCCTAACGCATTCACTCACCCCAAGTGCTATATCACAGCTCAATGCATACTCTAAGTGCACACTCATGCGTTTCTCTACAATGCATACATAATACATAACAACATATGTCTACAAGGCACTTAATATAATAGGCCAAATGGCTATGTATGGATAACTAATGTCACTACTAATCAGAATGAATGATGGATACATATTCAGGATGAAATGATGGATAACTGAATCCCTAAATGAGTCACTAGTTACTAATGATTCACTAAATGAGTAATGGATTTCTAATGATAACATACCAGGCTTCTTCATATAATATCTGGTTTTACAGTTCGACCTTAGGTGTCGCTACATGGAGGTGGTCCTGTAGCTGTACAGCCCAGGCTTTCTGCGACTGAGCACTCAGTGCATCGAACCTTGCCCACACGTGCCTTGGGTACCCCCCAAAGGTGGTAAACAGCCTCCAGACTCAAGACTGATGCTGGCAGCTGATAGTAGGGACTTCCACTACCTGATCCTCTTTGTCTTCTTGCCCCCCCTCTACATCACCCTTCCTGTTACCCTCTCCAGGCCCTCCAGATGGTGATGGTGGTTGGGATGGTGGTGGTGCTGAGGCTGCTACAGAAGCCATGCATGCCATTGTAGATCAGCACACCAAATGTATAACAGCAGAAAAGCAAGCTCAGCAGGTGCTCTGTCCTGGTCAGCCAAAATCAGAATGAGGAGCAGCAGTGGGGTGTAGCCTTTAAAGGGGTGCACTTCACGGACAGTTGGACGATCAGCGGACACTTCCAGTCCTAGTTTGGGCTTAAAAAGTTGCAAGAAGTCTCTAGATCGACCAGGGCATGTTCTAGGAACGCTGCAAGGGTGAAAATTTAGCTTAAAATAACCTGGATTGGCCAGAAATGCACTTTTAAACTGTCCAGGGGTAAGGACAGTGTCCGTGGATAGGCCTGACGCTCAGTGTGGGTGTGGTCACATGGTGTCATGCCCGGATGTTCGTGGATAGGACAGCTTTCCATAGAACACCTACTATAGGAGAACTTTGTTAAAGGGATATTATGGTTACAAGTAAAATTTAAAAAAAAACACAGAAATTCACCAATTATGGTAAGCTAAGCGACCATAACTCGTGCCACCACCGTGAAATGCTAAGACAAACACCCAGGACAACAAAGATGACATCACAAATGTCATTGATGACATCACTGATGACATCACATTTGAAATTAATTTTGATGAAAAGTCTCTACAAGGGGTTGTGATTATAATGTTCGCAAAAAGATGTAACGGGTGATCGGGAGACATATCATGAACTACTTAATCTATTAAAGAATGTACTGCTCTAAACAGCATTCTATTGCAGTGTTCTTCTTTGTACAGGAACCAATACAAAAACATTGGCATTGGCTGCAGCATGCACCATAGCGGTACAATATTTATAATCTTGCAATGTTGGATAGTAAAATATTGAGTGCTTTCTTATCAGAGTTTTTAGTACTGTCAAACATGTAATAACTAGGTAATAATTCAACACTTACACACGTGTGCTACTACAAACAATACATACAAAGACCACAATGCATACAAATCTGAGGCACATACAGGGAAACTAAAGTAAGCAAAAAAGAAGCAATATCTTCAGAAATTGTTAATAATCTAAACGGTTATCTTCTTGTACAGAAATGAGTGGTGTCTCTGAGGCCTGCTTATTTCCCCATATATATGCACCGTAAACTGAGACCAAACCCTAAGGAAAGTACTGTAAGAACATATGAAAAGGTGTCACAATATATTATTATGCAGCACAAGCAAGTCAGGGATCTCTTTCCTTTGGAATGAATGTGGCACACATTAAAACCACTTTTTATTTTTACAATTAGATTCTTTATTGAAGGAGGTCTCCTTACTCCTTACACCAAACCTCCATACGCACCCCACGTCACAGTAGACCAGGAACCAGGCCGGGATGTTATCAATGAATATTTATTAATTTGTGATTTATTGGAAAAATGTAATGAAGAGTTACAAGAACCAACAGACTTCAGAGTATTCTTGGTCAATTAGCACATTAAGACAGCTCAAACATTTAACACCAGGTTAAACTCAGATTTGTAATGAGGTTTTCAGAAACACTATGAAGCCAGCAATGAATGGGACAATTCGTTTTCTGCACCAGGTAAAATGGGTTTTCACTTTATTAGGACAACTGCTATGGGATAGCACACAAAAGTTCTTTGTGCAGCTTAGACTAGAAACAAATAGGGTTTCAGAACAGTCTAGCTAGCGCACCACAGCAAACTCGATTTTAGTACATGCAACACATGGAAATGCAATTGTAAATCTGTTACCAGAATACCGTAGGGAAGAGGGATAGACTAGGAAAAATGATTTTAAACAGGTTAAGCGAAATTTCCAGAAAAACGAAAATGCAAATGACACTCGTTTTTCTAAGGCTGTGAATGGCAGGCAAGCTCTAGCCAATGGAAAGGGAAGGAAATGCAATTTGAAATCTGTGATCAGAATATGGTAGGAGAAGGGGGAGAGACTAGGAAAAACGATTTTCAAAAGATTTTACTCTGTGTTATCTTCGGCTAGGTCCGTCAATGTATGAATCTGTGACGGACCTAGCCGAAGATAACACAGAGTAAGTAAACAACAGCAGATATAGCCTATGCCAGCCCGTGCTCATCTGGCTCCATATCTGAAACCATGCACTGTTGTTACAGCTTCGTGACATTTTTATCTGCGACTGACCAGTAACGGATACACTCTCCCAAGGGATTCATTACAGGGAACCCAACAAGTAAGCATAATTTCTCCCTTTTTTGCGAGTGGGTTAGAGTTTACTGTAGATACTCAGATATTCTGAGGTTTAGACGTGTAGGCTCATGGGTCTCTGTCTCCCTATTGTAGATACATGTTTCCTATTCTATGGAGCTGACATTTACAAGAACTCTTAAAGCAAGCTTTTCATATTGTGATAATAGTAACGCGAAATATGGGTGCATAATTGGAAGCACTTACATTCTGTCTCCTCCCCTGCAGTCTGATTGAACCAACAGCTCGGGCACTCTTTCGAGCCCCACTACTCTAACTGAGTGAGTACCGATGTACTTATGTTCCTTTCTAATAGTATGCTATACCCTTTCTATAAACCTACGAGGTTATATGTCCCTTATTTTGTAGGACGTACGACGTGAAGCTCATTATTAGAGATCTTTCATGCCGGGATTTATTCCACTGAACCGACACGCCAGCCACTGAAAAAATCAGAGGAGGTGAGCCGGTTTGCACACAGCCCTATTAGTGAGCTGTTACTCAATAAATGGGTTTTTATTTAACAGAGATGACATCTTTTTTGTATTTTCCTTATTTTATAGACCCAAGGCCTCTTTGCCTTATACACCCCCACTTTTCTATGAGACCACACGGATTTGGCGATCGTCTCTTGTATTGAAGAAGGTTGAATATAATACACAAAGGGAATTCATTGCCCACGTTAAGAACTCAACCGAAACATGTCGACAAACAGTTTTTCTATCCTCTGAATGTTGACAGATGGACACATTGTAAATCAATCAAGTGTAGAACTAAGAAATGCTTTAACTGCTATTGTTATTGTGATATGAACAAAATATCATTTTTCTATCGTTTGTGAATGTGATGAATGCATGAAGAAGTTGTGAATGAAGTTTGTTTGGAGGGATGTGTTTGTTCTAAGTTCAAAGAGCCATATTTTATATGAATATATTTGTCATTGTGTAATTTGATATATGGATTGTTGCAAAATAAATAGCTAACGATTACAAATTGAAAGAGTAATCAGTTGTTATCTCTGGTCTGGATGGTCCAAATTTCATTAGCTTTATTGTTTTGCCTGATAGACCACAGACTTAAAAGCAGGCGCCCCTTATATTTTGTCTACTGAATGCCGTTGAGACTGATTGGCTGCCTGCCTGCATGAATGGCCTACTGTGTGGTTGGCTGACTGAGCCTGGCTAAGGCAGAGTGAATGAGGGACAGATGTGCATATCTGGGGACCTCTCACCTATTTATTTATTTGCATTTATGAAGCACGCAAGCAGCCTGGTGGCTTTGTGGCACTGTTACAATTAGGACTGTGCTGAATAGCATATTTAGAATTTGGCCATATACTGAATAGTTTGTCAACTATTCGGCCGAAACCGAACATGAAGCCGAATAGTTGCTTTATTTAATAAATCATGTTCCAAACTTGAAAAAACACCCTTATTTAAAAGAAAAATAAAGCGCCATTTTAAATGCATTTTATACATGTATTTTTCGTCATTGTAATTAAGGCAGCATCTTTATTCAAAGTATAAAAAAGCAGATTTAACCAAAATGAAGGAAGTAGGAGACTTCACAAATGCAAAAGGACTATGTTGCAATGAACAAAATTGATATTGCAATTTCCAACTGCCTTTGTGAATCAGGTGCATTGCATTCTCTATCCAGTTGCAGAGTCGCTGCATTGGAGTTTCAAAACTTCTTTGTAGCTCACATAGAAATATATAAAATGGTTCATGTCGGCTCATGCAGGACACCAAGTCAAGAGCAAATCTGACATGTGTGAACTCCATCTCACAACTATTCAACCCACCCCTTCATAGGCCAAACAAAGGAGAGGACTCTCCCAGAGAGTCTGTTGGTGTTTGGTGAATGGGCAAGCACCCGTTCATTTATTATAATGGATTTTGCACATCAGGTCCAACTATTTATTGCATTAAAAAATTAAATACAAACAAATATAACAATCTGGACCATACATAGGGGGAAGTTTGTTTACACAAACATATGAACTTTATCATTCCTGATAAAATATCAAATAATGTTAAACTCAGGACTCAATTCCTTAAAAAAAGAAAAAGGGGGACTATGATGTACGCAATTGGAAGTGACAATACATAACTGAATCTATCCCTAAGTGAAATATGCACATATCTTTCAGTTTGTCTTTTCCAACAGGAGAAATTACACATTGCATATAAACATTTGCCAAAAGAAAATGTATTCCTGTATTGTTGCTGTCTAAGTATAAAAGGTGAGCACATTTAATGTATAAGAATCTGTAGCAAAACATGCCTAAAAAGCAGATTACAATATAATATATTTTACAGCTATTTGTTAGCAATGTGTCTGGTCTTGTGGCTAAATGTCTGGTCTAATTATATTCCGTTTTGCAAACTGAAGTCTAAATTTGCCTTTCTGAGTTCTTGTTGCTTTGTATTCAAATGAGAATGACAAAGTATTTGGCAAGAACTGAATAGCAAAAAACTATTTGTTCAGAGCCAAATAGCTTTTTTTGCAGCCGTAATTCAGCCGAATACTTACTCAAAACTGAAGTTCGGTACGCCCCTCGTTACAAGGAAACATCTTAGTTACATTACGTGGGGAACAGCTTAGTTACATGTGGCCAATACATGCATTTAGATATGTACAAGTTGGTTACATAGTTGATATTGTCACCAGGGTTGCATATTGGGCTGCATAGTCAGATTGTACAGCATACTGTTGTTTGTCGTCAAACACGCAGAAGAGGCTAGGTAGTGTCTTAGTGGCAGGTTGTATGAGTATTTATTCAAATAGTCTTGTTTTGATGGCTTTGCGGAAAGCGAGGTGTGAACATTCAGCCCTGAGGGCGTGTGGGAGTGATTTCCCTTACCTGGAAGCATTGAATTTGAAGCTAGCACCCCCTTACCAGTTTGTTCAGTAGCTGAAGTCAAACCTTAGCAAGAAGAAGCTGCTCCTTGAACCCTAGATGGAAGAGAAGTCGGCTGCTGCATTTCTTCAAGAATCCGATAGCTGTCATGTCTCCCAAGGACTGTTCCAGAGAGGACCTGCAAATGAGAACTCTCCCCGAGCTATGAAGGACCATCGTGCAAAAGTGCTACTCTTCATCGAAGAATCCTGCAAGACAGACCTGTGTGCCTGCCATCAGGAGAAGGGGTCTTCAAAGTCTAGAAGAAGAGTGCCGGACATTTTGAGCCCAAGAAGTCCATTAGTGTCCTCCAGGGTCAGGAGGTGCATTTTTGTGACCGATGGAAGTCGTTGCTGTTTACCGCCCAGAGGAGGGGGTATCCTGGCATAGAGCTGCTGGACACCCAGTGATGCAAAAGTTCCAAACTGCCTAAGAACATTTGAAAGGTCATCCTTGCAGTCACCACTTAGCACTTTTTCCCACTGGAGAGAGCACATAGTTGTTGGGTGCTGTGGAAGGTCTGCTGGTGGGTTTCCCACCACCAGAAGCTATCAAAGTTGTTCCGAGGGTCCAGACATGGTGAGGGTTTGAGGTCTTCTCCAGTGGTCGAGTCCAGGTCGCCAGAAGCCATCCAGATGTCAGTGCTGCAGCATCGAAGAACTGAAAGTCGAAAACTGTGATATTTTGAAACCTGACACCAAAAGTGACCTATGCACGTGTAGCCGCCTGAAATCATCGAATGGTCCCAGTGATCTTATCTTCATCCACCAAGCCTTTAAGGAGACCACAGCAAGTTTCTTCCTCCCAGGACTTCTACAGTCAGAGAAATCATCGACCAAAGGAGAGCACTGCGAAGAGCCAAACTGCTGCATTTCTGAAAGACTTTGGTTCCTTTTTATTCTTGCACTCAGCATCCCAGAGGCACCTTCTTCCAAAGGGGGTCCATCCTCGGAGGGAATCGTTGAGTAAAGCCACAAAATGTTGCCACTTTGCTTGCCAAGGCACCAAAGATTCTGTGACGAGGAAGAACTTCTTCTAGCCACAGCAGTCGTCCAGAGGTACCAGATATGTCTTTGACCGTTTTCTCTTTTGGTCTCTCAGGTACTTTGGGGTGGTAGAACCTTTTGAAAGAAAGCACAATGCTACTGAACAATATTGGACTGGGTTGCAAAAGACAACATAAGATACCCCCTAACTTTTCTATTACAGGTTGCGCAGGTGGAGCGATCCTCACTCAGAATTACTTGTCTAGTCTAAAGAAAGCATTCTGCCTAAGTTCTGTTCATAACTAACTTGACTTTCTTTACTATCCTTTGCTGGTTACACCTTATTTACAAATTCACCTGCCATTTAAAACTGTCTGCAGTTAGTGCAGCTCTTACTGAATTTCAGTAGTGTGTGGTACCAGATAGAGTGTATTTATTTATCATTCTCTGAATAAGTATTCCATGTACAAAGTGTTATTATTTAATGTATAATTGGTAGAGGTAGCAACCTTATTTTATATAAAGAAGCTGTGTGTTCTGCTAACATGGTTTGTGGACATTCCTTTTTGGGGGCTTTTGGGAAACACTGTACTTAAGAACCTGCCTGCATCACCTCCTGAATGATTAAGCCTAGCTACTCGCCACATTCTAGAAAATTGAGAGCCTTGCTGGGCTTGTTCTGTGCCTTTACCTTACCATATAGGGGCAGAAGTACAGATACCCCCTCCAGTATTTACACTGCCTTTCCACAAACCCACGCCATGTAGTTTTTACAAAATGTGGTGGCACACAGGGTGAAAATGGAACAAGGTGGGACAAACAAAATGTCTTCGTTATTGCATGATGTTATCATAAATGGGCAGATTCTAAATTTGCAGTATTTCACATGATGCATGTTTTTAAGGCATTTCTACAATTAACCACACAACAGTTCCTTGCATTTCTATACTTGTCAGACCTCAGCAAGGTTAACAGCACACTAATTTCTAGGGAAATTAGTAGATAATTCTCCCACATAAACCAGCCAACAACTGCTGCTCAAGCCGTGATGGAGTTGCCGTTCAGCCCAAGAAAATCCCTGCATTCTCACCTTCATTGTGTCTGTCCTTTGTCCCATCATATGTTCCCAGTTTGTAAACGGGGAGCTCCCACATTATCCCTTGCAAGCCTGCATGTCTATTTTTAAAAGCTTTGCCATGTGAAGCAGTAACCTGCTTACTCCACCTCTGAAACAAGTATTCCACAGTCAGCATCAACAATATCTACTATTGCGAGTTTAGAGTTGATCTTAGAAATATCCCACATTTGGTCTACCATTGTGCCTGACCTTTGTCCAATCTGAAAGCACCATACAGCTCCCTCATTGATCTTTCCAGCACATGCACGATCTTGTATATCTCTGTCCAAAGGCATCCTCCAGCCTGGTGTCCACATCAAAGGTCTGCCCAGACAAGGTCAGCTCCTATGCAGTCGTATTAGGGCCTGAGAGGACTCTGCATGCCTCCACCCGCTCTACAGACTATATATATTGAACATATCCCACGTCTCCTGCTGTGTAATTGCAATTTAACCTTACTAATGCATGATATGCTTGAACCTGCCCTTATTGCCCCTGTTTACAGGCCATCAGTGTCATATATAATGTACTTTACCTTGCAGTTTGGTTGTCACAGCCCTGTTTTAAAATTCATCACATCACAGCATTCTTGGTTGTCTAAGGGCCTATTTTAAACTGCTGTAAAACTTTGAAGTTTTGATGATCTAGGGCACCGTTGTAAACTAAGTGCCGGGGGTGTTTGTGGTGTTCAGACTCCCCACACATCCTTTTTGAGGAGCTGCAGCAAAGAGTGTTTTGTTCGTGTTTACTAGGAAGAGGAGCTACTTGAACAAAATCTTGCACCCGGACACAGAGCGTCGCGGAGTGCGCAGAGTGTTTGTGGTGTTCAGACTCTCCACATATTCTTTTTGAGGAGCTGCAGCGACAAGTGTTTTGTTTGTATTTACTAGGAGGAGGAGAAACTTTAACAAAATGTTGTGCCCGGACGTGGAGTATCAAGGACCGCTGAGTGTTTGTGGTGTTCGTGGTGTGAGTACTATAGCTGCGAGAGGGGACATTATGGAGTTTAGCAATGCCCCTATTAATGAACTCCCCCCATCCCTGCCTAACGGGCCAAGCAAGATTACTCAGCCGCTACCCCCGCCACAGACCCATCTGCAAATTTGGTGGTGTAAATCTGTTTTTGACTAGTCGTGTGGAGCTGACAATTATGGATTGACTTTGAGTGGTCTAAGAAGCAGCCACGTAAGTAAAAACAAAGGCAAAGGTGGGCAGGGATGCAGAATAGCGTGCCGAGGTAGGGGATACAGGGCAAACTTTATTACAAGCGTAAACACAAACACTCACATAAGTGGCGAAGTGACTGACTCCACACAAACCCTCAGCAATGCTTATACGCACAACGGGCATAATGGGCAGACGTTGAAAATGAACGCGGAACAACCTTGGAACAATAGGGAAATATCACAAGACATATCAAATACCAAAACAGATTCAGCAAAACACAATCAAAAGTAGACGCCATTATGCAAGAGACCAATGACTTACTAACACAATATCCAACGAAATTGCCACAACTGAAAAGACTGCGGGCGTCTGGCGAAAAGGTTTCTAACGCTTTTCGCCAGACGCCCGCAGTCTTTTCGGATCTGACATGAGAGGAGGACGTGCAACTACAACACTGCCAGCCAGCACCCCCTCTAAAATAACAGAAAGCCGTGAGTCGATGTGACCATTTCACCGGTTGGAACCATTTTTTGATGATGTACACCTCCACTGTGAGGATTACACAGAGACAAGCCCACGTGGTTTTTGCAGTATAAGCCCTATACCTGTGGCATTCATAGCTCCACAGTTAAGACATCAGTCTAGCCTGAACCTCGTCCTGATGAAGTACGTGTTTAAAGACGGGGCACACTTAGCCCTCTGAAAAACGGCTGAAACACCTGGTGTAGACCCACTACTCCCTTAAGCTACAGCTTATTCAGACTGTTCACACAAGCAAAATATTTATCTGTGTTACTATTTTTGTCTTACATGTTTTTAGAAGTATATGTTAAATCTGCACACAATTTTATGTGAATCTGTTAACAAACTCCATTTGTTTTTTGGTCTATGTTATACACACACTAGTAGGAGTTCATTCCAAAAGGTTTTGGTTCAGTGTGTGTTTCAAAAAAACTTTTCTCCTTGTTCAGGTGTAGCCAACCTGTTTGTGATGCCTTTTTTCTGAATCATTTATTCTGAATATAAAAACAAGTGTTTTTTATCTCTACTAGACAGTAGTGAAGAGTGATTCTTTGTGTATATATGCAGAGGCCAATTTGTTTGTTATTGTCTGGGAGTGTATCGTTGAGCATAACGTCCTTTGGACCTATTCATTTGTATACTTTGTTCTAATTTACCCCCCTGGGTAGAATAGGTCCCCAACCAGGAGCCCTATTTTTGCGTCAGGGCTGTATATCATACATGAACGATGGCGGAACCAAAATAGATGTCAATAGTGATGAAATAAACATACTGTCACACAAACAAAAGCAGTGGGAGTTAGATGATGTATTCACTTTCAAAGACCAGATAGACAGCACCTTTCAACTAGCAAATCAAGCCTTCACATTTCGAAGAAGCCCAGTCGCAACCAACATCCCAGTATTAGATACCAATTATATTGGATGGCAGTGGAACCATAAACATGCCTAACAATTGCCCGAATTCACTGGTGGTAGCAGATCATGTACTGTGGGACTTGGTAATCTTAAATGAAAACATTTACCAAAGCGCCAATAAGGAGACCTGGAAGACTTAAAACCACATCTTGTGACAGCCCAACCAAGAGGAACAGTGAGAGTCCGGGCTCGAAAAAAGAAAGTTCAAATGAAATAACTAAAGAAACTATGTGGCCAAAATAACGAAGACAAATCGATTCAAGCCCATCAACACAAATCTTAAACTCTCAATACAGACTGTATAAAGAAACAAGACAAGGTGTAAATAAAACGCAAAGTCCTCCTACCCAACAGGGAAAAAACAAAGTTACTCCTGCCTTGCCGAGAGACTCAGATTCGTTGTCAGATGACGCTTTGACTGATTAATCTCTCGCTGAACGGGCATTTCCAAAAATACAAACAACAATACCCTTGAAGCATGATAAGCCATATGAGCTAAATCTCCAAATGAGAGAGATGGCTGAAATGGTGCGCTCTGAAGACCTAATATATCATCAGCAATTACGATGTCAGTGGTCCATTTACTAAAACGTATGAGCAAGTTAATGAAAACTAAAAAGATCAAAACACATTAATAGCTCTAATGAATCAATATGGAAACTGAATTGTGGGAAATAAAAGTTCAATCACATAACGACCTACAAACTTTAGGGCTTTTCTATAGTTTACTAAAAGAACAACTTTAAAACAACACTGATGACAAAAAACTAGTAGCAGAGGTATCCCGCAAACCTTTGCTGATTTTAAAAAGGGTACATTGTGAAAGGCCAAACTGCAAAATCAACCTAGAGGAAACTTTAATAAAGGAACGGACAAGTATGTCCCATAAACATAGTGAGTACCCTAACCCCCAAGTGGCTCATCCCAATCCCTCCCAGCTGATAGACTTTGTGGCTGCAGAAGTGCTCACTGATCTAAGAAGCGAAAATGCCACATGGGCGGACGAAAGCCAGATAGAAATAACAAGAAATCTAAATGTGAAACCGGCCGATATTATTCTCAAGCCAAACAAAACTAGACTAACAAAACAAACTGCAGAGCATGCCTTAGAATTACCCTCGACATCAGCAAATGCAACAGGACAGGTAGAGAATCCTGAGGGCCGATAAAAAGCTGATTATATAGGAGATGAAATGAATAAGGAAAACTACTCGATCTTCGAGAAACAAAAAAATACCAACAATATAAAAAGTAGAGATCTTAATCTCAAACAAGAAAAATGCAAAAAGAAATCAAAAAACTTAACAGGTGGGAAACGCATAAATGTGAACGGTTCACAGAAGTTTTTAAGAAACTTAAAATCCTCGAATCTTACCGTTCACGCATTGGGAACTCAAAAAGTAATAGATCTAAAATAAATGGAAGAGGCCTCCCAAAGCTGTCACAACTACGAATAACATTGACCAAAAAAAGAATGATAACGGCGAAACTCACCAGGAGGGAGAACGCATCATGGCTGAATTGATTAATTTATCGACTTATGAATCAGAAGCAGAAACTGGGGTGCAGGATGAGGAAGTGATTAGAGCAAACAGGATGATTATATGGAGTGATTCTGAAGATGAGGCAGAATCTAAAACATTAGAAGACTGCAACAAAATCAGAGCACATAACAAAAATGATTTGTGTTATGTTGCCCTCACCTGAACCAAAAGAAACACTACTTCCAAGAAATAATGATTATAACCAAAAGACGACCGTCCATTATCAAACCATAGAGGAAAGATGAGAAGCAGCTGAAGCAAAATCCTTGAACTTGACGAAAACCCAGCCGAGGGTACAAATAAGAGAATGCGCAGAAATTAGCACAGGATCTGCTTCGGAGAAGGTATTAAACAAGTTGCTACAAGGCCAAGATAACCGAAAATGGTCCATGATACATAAGTGAGACAGAGGAAGACTGGAGGGCTGACAAGCGGAAATCATCTCAGATTAGAGACAAAGAAAATCAATGACGACATAAGATCACATCTAACTATTGCATTTTGTTAGAAAGAATGTCTCCATGTGAGGGCAGCCTAATTTTAAACAGGAACAATGTACTTTGTCTATTCCATCACATTCGACCTCTGAGATCACCCTCATTGCAAGACATTAAAATGGTCAAATTCATCAAAGAATCACAATTCGATGGTGTATTACTGCATATCTATTCCAGAGCCACTCAGGATATGATTCTAGGTGGAATTGAGGAAATAAACTTCTTGGGCTTCGATGTAGTCGAGATTAACCTCGATATCAACTTTGGAAATCTCACAAGAATACCTAGCCGAAGGACTTCAATAGAAAGACCAATGCTGAATTATACGGCTGCAACTAACAAATCCCAAAACAAGCTATACAAGACCGTTAAAATGTCTCAGGGTGGTGAGAAGCCGCAGAAAGATCCTAACAAGGAAATTGGGGGTGAAGATCATAATCCAATGTAACAACGAGAAAGAAAAACGAGTTCTAAAAACAAAAAAACTTGTGAACAACCAGGATCCGGAAAATTGGAGTTGGCTTGCAGGAGCTCTACATATGAACAAAGCAAGATAACGTCCGAAGCTGCCAGACAAAAGCATTATACACATTGGGTCCTGGAACACCAGAGGATTTGCTCATCTGTTTCAAAACCCCTCGTCAACCCTGATCGACGTTGACATACTTTGTTTACAAGAAACCTGGTTGTCAACAACTCCATGGGTAACAGATCATGAAATTGCACTAAATCCAGCTATAAAACAATCAAAGGGAAGACCAATGTCCGGACTAATTACCTTGGTGAAAAAAACAAGAGGTTTAAACATATTAGACTCTTGTAACATATCTCTGTACATTCAAAGTGCCACAATACAATCTTAATCGGTTCGGGAAGGAAAGGAACAAAGGTTCAATGTCGCTAATGTATACTGGCAACATAAAGCAGCCGGGACCTGGTCCTTTCTCGATGAGCTCTGCGACACAATAGACAACATAATGTCAACAGAGAAAAATCCAAATATCATATGTGGAGACCTAAACTTGGAATGTGTGAAACTGCAAGGGGAAAACTCTAAAATAGGGAGACAAAGATTCCATCTCCACAAGATCAAATCACACAGGATGAATGAGATGAGCGTTATAGAAATAAGTATGCTAAACGGGAGGGGGCCGTGGCTTGGCGGCCATGCTTTGAGGAGTGTAATCTGGGATCTCCCACAAGATCCACCGACAGATCCTGATAGCTGGCAGAAACCGTGGCAGAAACACAAGAAAAGAGGCAGCAGAGAGGTGTCGGAAGGTCTGGGGGACAGCGGGCAGGAACCCTGATGAGAATCAGAAAAAGGAGCAATCAGAACGAGCAGCAAGGCGATGGCTGAGGCGATCCACAAAATGGTGGGCGCGTCTGCATGAGCCTATAGAGGAGCTCCACAGGGACGATAAGAGTGCAGGGAAGCAAGCAGAGGTGTGTGCGGGAGCTATATCCCAGCACATGCGTGGGACGCAACCATCAGACGTTTCGTGCAGGTGGCATCGGGGAGTCCAACAACATCCTGTGGTTACAATAAGTGACCCGGCCACCACATGGAGCGGATAGGAGTGAACAAAGGCAGGGAAGTACCTGCAGCCCCGGCGGCCGGCCCACCAGGAGAAGCGAAGCGAAGCCGTGCAGAGACGCCGGGGGAATCGCCCCTGGCTATTCCAGAGAGGACACCCAGGAGCAAGGGTTGCCAGGACAAAGGGCTGCAGAGAGTGATGGCCCGTGCGTCCCGCTGGCACATAGCATTGCTGGAATCAGCCACGGGAACGGGAGCCAAACCGAATAGCGGACATTAATGCGGCGGAGACAAGGCACATAGACTCACAAGAACAAATCTGGTGCCGCGTGAGCCCCGAACAGCCTGCAACGAACCGCTCTGAGTAAGGAAGCATCCATATATGTCCAAGTAATTACCTATAACACACCGCCAACACATGGGGAGGGCCTCAGGACCGTTAGGAGCACCGTACAGCCCAAAATAAAGTAAGTGGAACCGACAGACCCATAGTGGATGGTCTGCCAGTAGTGAGACAGGCTGCCTAGCCGGCAGGCCCGGGACAGAGAGGGTGCGAACAGCAGAAGGGGCCAGAACAAGTCGGAAGGCTTAGCCACACACCAGAGGGCCTCACGTCACCGAGCCACTTCCCGAGGGATGGTGTGGTGAAAATGTATGAATAAATAATACTTGATTCGTGGAAGGGCACAACCCATCCACCTACAAGGTTTACAAGCCCACCTAGGGGAAGGCACAGGAAGCTAGAAGTGACAGAGGAATGGGCCGGAAGAGGCCCAAGCAACACAAGGCCTTAGCTTAAGCATGCCCAGAACCATTACAGACTGGAATGTTAAACTGGGGAATGACAGGAGGACTTGCCTTAAGACGATACGGGAGCGCACAACTCAGCTACAGCTCAGCAGTCGCCAACTCGCAATGATGGCCAAGAAGTACTGAGTAGCCTGTGCAGCAGACGCGCCGGCGTGTTGGAGTTCATCTCCCACAGATGGATATACTGACACAGTGCAATCCCCTGAGAGACAGCACATGCCAAAGGGCTACAAGCAGACTCTGCAGATAGGACCAACGTAGCACGGCAAGTCAAGCCACATAACGGGGGGCCACAACCAACCTGGTTCACAAGCAAGCACTAACCAGGCATATGGACGCGGACCTGGACCCAAGAGACATGATGGACCCATGGAATTTAAGCGCTGGCAGGGACCGCTGGGGAGAGGGGTGGCATCCCGAACATGAGAGGAGCCAAGCTCCACAGGACACATTAACAAAGGTCCTTATAAGGGGATCAGCGTTGCGAGGCAAAACACACATTACCTGGGAGGACACAGTCCACTAGCCCACAATCCCGTGTCTGCTAGCAGGTGGGCCGGGAATCAAAAGCACAATGCCCAGGTTACGGGATGGGTCGAACTGCGGCAGTCCTTCTACCCAGCAGAGGGCAGCCATCTGAAGAGGAAGCAGTAGGGTCGTACAGAAGACAGCACTCGGAAGAGAGAGGACAGTCCAACAAGGGAAACAGTTAAGAGTCAGTTCATCCCCTATAAACACCAGAGAAGCTGGGGCCCCGACACAGACGCACAAAGGCCATGAGTGCAAACATGCCAGACAAGCATAAGGGAAGTAAAGGGAGGCAAACCATTATGGAGTTGTTCGCTCGGGAGAACGAGGAGACGCAGTTCGAGACACATGAGACCAGCGGGACCGCATCCAACCCCACACAGGGGGAGATCAGACAGGTGGAAGGCAGCATATTGGAAGCCATAGAGGCCCTTAAAGCATCGATAGAAGGCAAGCTGGATGCATTGATCGTAGATGTGGGGCTCCTCAGGCAGGACACAAGGAACTTAGCGGAAATAGTGACAACGGTGGAACAGCAGGTGCAGAGCAACACAGGGAATGGGGTAACCACCCAATTCCAAATGGCAGAGGTACTGGAATGCGTCCGCACATTGGAATGCAGAGCGGAGGATGTGGGAGGGAGAGCCCGCCACAAGAATGTGCGCATAGTAGGGTTGCCAGAGGGGGGGGAGGCAGAGACCACACAAACTACATAGAAAGCCTGCTGCTCCAGGAAGTGGGGGCAGGGAACCTGTCTCAGGGTTTCATTGTGGAGAGTACACATAGGACTCCGACCAGGAGACCCCAACCGGGAGCAACCCCAAGGCCAGTAATCGCAAAGATTATGAACTTCAAAAACCGGGGGAAGATCTTGACATTCTCAAGGGAGGGTTGGGTGATAAGGAGGAATGCTGCGAGGATAGCCATTTACCCAGACTACACAGCACTAGTGCAAAAGCAATGAGCACAGTTTTGGCTGACTAAGGAACGCCTTTGAGCTGTGGGTAAAAGATTCATGTTACTATACCCTGCCAAACTGAAAGTGCTGCACAATGACAGGTTGCACATCTTTGAGACCACAGCTGAGACCTAGGAGTGGATGGACCAGCAGGGGATCCCACAACTGGCAGGGGAAAACAAGAGGAACAGACACGCACCTCTGTGAAGCACGGAGAGAGGAGTGGGGGAAGGAGACACCTAGAGTACACATCGACCGGCTGTTAGACAGACAAGAGACTATGCAATTATGTGCAATCTGGCATAAGCTAAAGAATACCTCACAATGCAATGGAACTTGAAAATGTTGGGGAGTGCCCCGACGAAACATGAAGAGACTGGAGCCAGCAGTAAGAAATGCAGTAGCCAGAAGTTACCGAGAGCAGGCCGACAAGACCCACAGACGGAAACCTGCGGAACGACAGGACTTGGGATGCCAGTTTCAAGGCACCATGCCGCAATGAGTGCACCCATGAAATGGAGGGTAGCACCTGGAAAGCGGCTGAGCCTAAGCAGGGGGAGGGGGGCTGATCGTTTGTTTCTAATTATAGTAGTAGTGTGGATATGGTTTGTTGGGGAAGGCACGGATGGAGGAAGAAACATTGAGTGACGAGGAAACGGCGAGGGCGAAAAGGAGGAGTGTTCAAAGCTATGGCCGAACATAGATATAAGGCTAAGTACACAAGGGACGAAAGTATGCCCAGAACAGGAACAGGCAGGGACTGAAAGTTCCCAGAGGGGCCAACACCAACCCCACAAATTGGACAAAAGAAGGGCGAGCCCAGAGGCACCAAACGCTAGATGAACTCTAACATATGGGCCCATGGGAATGAGCGAGCCACTGAACACAAGTTATACATGGGTCAGGAAGCGTTGAATGTAGAGACATGGAACGTCAGGGGACTAAATGCCTATGTTAAGAGGCTAAGGGTTTGTGCCTGGCTGAATAAGATGAAGATCCACATTGCAATGCTGCAGGAGACACACCTGACAGCTGATAAACAGATTGAGATAGCCCCGAAATGGGGAGTCCAGTTGTTTAGTTCAACATACTCTAATTATGCCAGTGACGTGTGTTTACATGGATTGCTCCAGGGACACAGTTCCAGCTCATAAACCAAGAAAGGGATGCAGAAGGCAGAGTACAGATCGTTCACGGAATGCTGGGGAACTGAGAGGTGTGTCTAGTTAATACATACGCCCCTTAACATGACGCAACAGAGTTTTTTAGGACACTCACACCTTGGCTGGCCCCATATCGAGAAGCATCGGTCATCTGGGCAGGTGACTTCAACTGCACGTTGGACCCTCGACTGGACAGATACGATACAAAGCACAAGAAGCCAGCGCCGCCGGCCAGAGCACTACGAAAGATACTGGACCAACTTGAGCTGGAAGACATCTGGATGAAGGCACACAGGGGCACAAGGGGGTACACACATTATAGCGCCCCATACGGGATATTTACACGGATAGACTACATGTTCACAGGCAAAGAGATACTGGGGGAATTCACTGGGGCACACATTCACACACAAACACTATCTGATCATGTATACCAAAAAACAGGGGCTTGTGGTATCAACACTCAGTGCCCGGGCCTGTTTATTCTGTCGTCTGCCTTGTGAAGATGCGGAGAATACCCCTTCCTCTGTTTAAAGCTTCATTTTAAAAAACATTTCACCTGTTTTGGCAGTGCCAAAAAGTAAAAAGGCTCCAGAACAGAAAGTATAATATTTTTGAAACGAAAATACGTTTTATATGCCCTTTAATGAGACACGCATTTCAGCCATGTTCTTGTCTTTTTCAATCAGGGCTTATATATACAAATAGACAGAGTGTTCAAAATACCGACAGTTAGTAATCACATACGTGGAGTACAAAACAAAACAAATGATTTTGCGGCGCACATCACCATAAGAGAAACCTTGACATTAATAAATTAAAATATAATTGCATCACTTTTGCATTTTTTTGGGAGACACGAATAGTAATTACACAGAAAGAGATTGAGGGGGAATAGGGTGGATGTTTCTGGGAATGAAAACATATTGAGAAAAAAATAGGTCAAAAAACAAAACAAAAAGAAAAAGAAAAGAGAATACGTCAGTTAGACCTATTGACCTGTATCCTGTTAACATACATGTTCCAAATTAAAGTATGGTGCTTCTTACCTAATGAGTATTTCATTGTTGTTAGATATGGGAAGCAAAAAGGTTGCACATATCCTGGGTTAAATCCCACCTACAAGAAATATATTTCAAAACTTATTTTGTTTGTGGTTTGTAAAGTTTAGTTGGTAAATCAGTCATTATGTCCCATTAGGTTACTGATATTGCAGTAACCAAAGTGTAGATAGCATCCAAAATAGTACTTGTTCATTAGTTCATAGTGGTGTTCCTAGATTACTCCTGGTTCGTGCTCAAATTTATTTTAACTGTACTTGGAAATACTTATGTTAATATTGCAGTCTGTGCCCATTATCCGGCGCTATTGCAGGAAGTTACCCCAAAGGCAAAGGGTTTGAACATCTAATCAAAAAGCTGTCACTAAGCTTATTTTAAGTAAAGCGCTGCACGCGCATCAGAGCACGATTGTAGGCAGATTCCATTTTGCATAGCAAAGACAATATCAATAAGCGATCGAGTACTGCCACATCAAAGAGCCATCACTAAGCTTATTTTAGTAGAGCACTACGAGCTCATTAGTGCATGATTATAGGCAGATTCTGTTTTATATGAAGGAGACAATAGCAATTCTAAATCGAATGCTGCCGCACTAGGACTTGCCTTGAAAGTCTCTTCGTTCGTAGCAAACGTCGGCAACACAGGGTTGTGGATGCGCTGGGCTTATCTGTTGTTTGTCGGTTGCTCAGGTTACTGGAGTCCTTCCTTACTGTTGTCGGTTGCTTGTAACTGACCGGCCGCCATACTTTGGGAAAGTTATACCATGGTAATGGATGCCAGGACTGAATTCTTTTGAAATACTATTTCGTAGAAAGTAAATACCACAAAATAAATGCAAGCTAATGTCGATTATGTTGATAATATTAAATTAAAGTAATTTGGGATGGACAGTTAGGGAGCTGATCCATCATTGGAAATTATAGCCGCGTATTGGGGAATATTAGGTAATTTGTAGTCTGTAACGCCTTAGGGGTAACAGGTTACTGACTGATCTGATATACATACAAATTAAGATAAATGAGTATCTAATAAGGGTAGACTATACATTTGGATGAGTCGTTGATCGCTTTTAGTAAATATGGTTCCCTCTTTGGAAAACCAAAGTGTGAAAATACCCAAAGTCTGTTGTTTATTTCTATGCTAGTCTGCTTGCTGACATTTTTGAGTGGTGCAGCTTTTTATTCCTCCTGACTCCTCATTAAAGAGTTCTTATAAAATGGAAAGCAAAGTAGAATAATGTCATATATACATTGAGAATGAGCCATTTATGGAAAGGCCAATATTCACGACACTTATGCACAAACGTAGTTTCACAAATATTTTCTACGCATTGTAATGGCATGTATTTTGTCCCATATTCAACAATATATAATTCACAAAGATCTTGTTAGTTTACACAAGTTTTAAACTTGAAGCGAGGGTCTCTCTTTACAGGAAAACTCCCATTTCATTGTCGGAGTTAAGGCCAACTGTTGTAGATCTAAAAATACAGATTAATTTTGCCTCTTGCTGCCTCAGACATAATTCTCTGTTGCCTCCCTGTTTGCCAAGGTTAACTTTTCTTAGTCCAATGAAGCGGATGTCCTGCTTGTCATCCATTTGGTGGCATGTTTGCCAATGTACTGCTAATGGCAATGTTACATCTTGGCTGCCACTGAGAGACATATGCTCACGGATCCTAATTCTTAATTCGAGAATAGTGCTACCAATGTAGATTCTTCGACAGATGCAGATAATGGCATACACCACATATTTTGATTTGCAGTTAATGTTGCCTAGAATACTTGCTGATGTCCCATGCATGTCCTTAAATTTGTTTGTTGGTGCATGTGCATTCTTGCACATTGTGCATATCCCCCATTTTCTAAAACCTTTACCTGTCATTTGCAGCCATGTGGTCACTGGGGCTCTATCTTCTTCCGGCAGCATTGACTGGCTTACATTCAATATTATGGTACGGGCTCATCTGTAGATAATAGTCAGACGATCATCAATATATTTGCTGATGTGTTGGTCCAGTTTGAGGAGGTGCCAGTTTTTCCGCAGTATCCGTTGAAGTATTGCGTGGTTACTGCAATACGTGGTGATAAAGTGAACTTTATCCTGTTCCTTTTTAGGTAGTTGTATTGTCTGAGACAGAGTTGCTTTTCTTGTTGCCAAATCAGCTTTGGTGTCCGCAGCTTGTATACATCTAGCTTTGTACCCTCTTTATCTACATCTTTGATAAGGTAATTTGCATTCTTTTTTAAAAATGACTGGATTTGCACAGTTTCTGCGTGCTCTGATGTACTCCCTTTTCGGAATGTTCCATTTTACTGACTCTAAATGGCAGCTCGTTGCAAAGAGGGTTGAGTTGACCTCAGTGTCTTTACGAAAAGTTCTTGTCATCAAACTATTGTCATCTACATAGATCATGAGGCCTAGAAAGTTAATTGTAGTGTTACTACTTGCTCCTGTGAATTGTATTCCCAAGTTGTGGGTATTTGATTTTGACATAAATTGCTCCAATTCATCACATGTCCCATTCCAAATTATGAGGACGTCATCAATATATCGAGCCCACATGATCACATTCATAATATAAACTGGGTCTGAATAAATGTATTTGTCCTTGTACATCCCCATAAACAGATTTGCCAAAGACAGGGCATATTTTACCCTCATTGCCACTCCTATTTTTTGTTTAAAGAACTGACCATTAAACATGAAGATGTTATTTTCCAGAGTTATTGCAAGCATCTCTTTAAGCATTTCCATGTAGTGGTAATGGGATGCTGAATCTTTTTTGAAAGTATAATCTAAAGTGAGGATGGCTGCATCATGTCTAATGACGTATACAGTGCCTTTATGTCCCAAGTTGCAAGGATGTATTCTGGTTGCCACTTAATTTTGCTTAGTCTGTTGATAGTGTCTGTGGTATCTTTGAGATACACTTTAATCTTAGGTACTCATGGTCTAAGGGCACAATCCAAATATTCAGAGATTTTTTCTGTTGTCCACCCTATACCATTTACAACAGGTCTTCCTTCTGGTATATGTTCATATGTCTTGTGTGCTTTAGGTAAAAAATACATTATGGGGACTGTTCGTTGTTTCACCCACATATATACTTGTTCCTCATCTGTCAAAATTCCTTTTTTGTACCATCTTTGAATTTGTTCTGCCACTTCCATTGTAATTTCTTCTCGAGGGTTGCTAGGTAGTTGTTCATAGAATCCTGGTGTTGTCAGGTGATTGTTAGCCTTTTGTAAATAGTCATTACGATTCATGATTACAATATTCCCACCTTTATCGGCTTCTTTTATCACTATTTGTTAGTCCATTTTGAGGTTGGTGAGAGCTTGTTGTTCCAATAGCGTCAAATTGTGTTTGTTGGCCTTAGCCTGGTAATTTGCTGGTTTGGCTGCATTTCTATTTACCTTCTTTTGGTTGTCTAGGTCTTTGGTGACTGCTTTGTAGAACGCATCAATTGTGTTCTCCGGACTTAGTTGCGGGATGAATTTAGACTTGGGTTTCATTTCGTCCTTAATAATGCCTATTGGTTTTATGTCCAATTCATGCAATGTATGATGAACTTGATAGGTAGAGGGTTCTTGCAAAGATCTGATTGAGTGTATGTTGTCCAACCCTTCTATTGTGATAACACTTTTGGGAGGTTTCACTTCTTTGGTTTTATCTGAGTCACTTGTATTTCAAAGTATTTTTTTAACTTTAATTTGCGAATAAATTTGAATAGGTCTTTATGCACTTCTGTTGTATTATACTTGTGGGTAGGAGCAAAGGAAGTCCTACATACACGGACTTCCAAGAGCATATCCAGGGCACAATAGATGACTATTTTGACCACAATATGGGAAGTGTGGACAGCACCAGAATGATCTGGGAGGCCCTCAAGGTGGTGGTAAGGGGTAGGGCCATAGGGAAGATCAAAGGACTTAGGGGAGGCATTCAGGCCGAACTGGACAGGAAAGAAATGGAGGTGGAACAGGCTGAAGCATGAGCGGGGAGGATGGGGGTCGAACTGGGGATCCCACCGCACTAAGGCAGCAGTGTTCGGCACTCTGGGAGAGGTTGGTGAAGCTGGACTATGGGAGGTATACACAGAGGCTACATGCAGAGGGGGACAAGCCCAGTAGACTCCTGGCCTGGCTAACTAAACAAGAGGGTAAGCGGGAACCGATAACTGTGATCAGAGATGAGCAAGGGGAGGAAGTCAGGACCCAGGAAGGCATCAACAAGGTCTTCTCGAGATTCTATGAGAAGCTGTACTCTAGTGTCCAAGAGGCAGAGGAAGGAGATATAGCCAATACTTTGGCGGAGATTAATCTTTCCCAGCTAACATCAGAGCAGACTCAAATGTTAGACACACCCCTCACGGTGGAGGAACTGTCGGCTGTTATATCTGACCTCCTGATGGACAAATCCCTGGGAACGGATGGGTTACCCAGTGAATTTTACAAGAAATGTACGGATAGCATGGCCCCGAAATTGTTGGAAACACTCAAGGAGGCATATGAGAAGGGACAGCTCCCCAGGAGTATGTCTGATTCCATACTAGTACCCATACCTAAGCCAGGGAAACCGCCCCATGAGTGCGGCTCCTATATACCAATCTCCCTGATAAACCAAGACTCTAAAATACTGACAGCAGCCTTGGCCAATAGATTCAAAAGGGTTATACCTACGTTGGTACACACCGATCAAACGGGATACGTACTGGGGAGGAACACAATGTGGAACCTTTACAGACTCCACCACGTAATAGACATCACAAATCAGAGAGGGGAGGGATGCGTAGTAGCTTCCCTAGACGCTGTAAAGGCATTCAGCTCAGTGAGCTGGGACTGGCTCCTGGGAGTGCTGGCCCATTTTGGGATAGGAAAGGGGTTCCTACGTTGGGTCAGGCTCCTATACAAGGATCCTAGGGTGAGGGTGAAGATGGGTAGGCATATCTCAGAGGAATGGGGCACGAAGCAGGGATGACCACTCTCCCCGATGTTATACATTCTAGCCTTGGAACCATTTGAGGCTTTCCTCAGGGCCGAGTACAGGGACACGGGAATAGAGATAGACAGGAAGGTGCATCAAATATCTATTTATGCCAATGGCATGATTCTTTATGTTCAAAACCCATGGACACATATGCCGGACCTGCTTGAAGCCCTGGGGGCATTCAGCAGACTGTCAGGAATCACGATCAATAGGGGCAAATCCTTGCTGTTCCTTCTGGCGGATCTGAGACTATTGACCCCAACTCAGTTACCAGATCTAGGTCTCACATGGACGCCACTCACCTTTAGATATCAGGGAGTTTACATATATCATGACACCAAAGAGACACTCAAGGCTAATACTCAGGTGGCCCTAGACAAAATGGAAAAGGGCCATGCAGTCTGGAAGACGCTGCCATTGGGAATGATAGGAGGGAGGCCCTGTTAAAATTTTGGTCCTGCCCGGTTCCCATGTTACATCACTAACATTCCGTATAACATACCTTGGCCGTTCTTTACACTATTACACACCATGGCAAGGGAGTTCCTGTGGGGAGGGGGAAGAAACAGGATAGCACTGAACACACTACAAAGGGACTACAAGTGGGGGGGTATCAGGCTCCCAGACTTCAAATTATATTATGTAGCTGGTCGACTGCAATTTGTGGTACAGTGGATGGGCAAAGAATCCTCTATAGACTCAATACTTTTTCAGCCGGCGGTGCAGCAATACTATCTGAGAGAACTTCTATGGATGGATCCAACCTCTGCCAAAGCGCTTCCCAACATGGTCAAGCTGGGCCTGGCCCTGTGGAAAAGGGAGTGGAAAATACAAGGGGTGAGTGACCCCTTCTCCAGGCAGATTCCTCTGGCGGGAATGGTCAATACCTGCATTGAAAACCAGACAACATATAGGACACAGTGGGAAGATAAGGGAGTAGCCCAGATAGGAGACTTGTGGAGAGATGGCCACTGGATGAATGTTCAAACTTTGGTGGAGGAGCAGGGCATACATAATGGCCAATTCATACTTAGAATAACATGGTCCGAAAGATCAGGAAAAGATGGGAGACCTTACCGGAGGCGGATGAAGCAGGAAGGGCCCTGGACTCATGATATGACATCTCAGAGGGGGGACACACAGTATCCAGAATTTATGAACATCTGCTGGGCACTACCAACACAAGAGAACTACAAACACGGGCCAAATGGGAGGAAGAGCTCAAGCAGCCCTTTACGGATGACAAATGGAGACGGGTACTCCGATATGCAAAGAAATTGTCCAGGAATGCAAGGTTTAGACAGATGCAGCTCTATCTAATACACAGGACATACTTAACACCTAGAAGAATACCGAACATGGGGGGCATACAGATTCGGAAATGCCTTCGCTGTGGAGAGGAGCAGTTGGATATGCTGCACATGTTCTGGTCATACCCGAAGGTGACGCACTTCTGGGACTCCATCAAGGAGAGAGCGGCAAAGGGGGGAGTCCAAATGCAGGCATGGTCGCCGCAGTCTTACCTGCTGGGCCTGTTCCCGAGAGGCATTTGGCAAAAATGAAAGACTTGATGACGATACTGGCGAAACGCTGCATAGCAATGGCGTGGAACACAAGCCCGGGGCCATCGATAGCGAGGTGGTGGGCGGAACTGCAAAAATTGGTGATTGCTGAAACATCGGTGTGGACAAGGGCGCTGCATAGGGATGAAAGTGACGGAGGAGCGAAGGTTTTGCATGGAACAGTTTGGTACAGGACCTGTTTGAAAGAGGAGAAGGAGACAGCATTGGCGAACCTAGGGGCTCAGAGGAGGACTGCCCAGATGATAGAGGAATCTAGAAAACAGGAGAGGGAGTGATCAGGGGAGGGCGGTGGGGCCCAAATGAACCCTGGTGTAACACACACAGCAACACAAGAACATTACAGATGGAGGGGAAGAAAACCTTGCTGCGAATCAACTCATGAGAACAGTTTGCAAACTCCAACCTGAACGTGCCAGTAGAGTAGCAATGTGTTCTGTTGTTTGAAGTTGTTATATGTTATGTTTTGTGCTGAAAATGCAAATAAAAAGGTTCACAAAAAAGTATTCTAAACAGGAACATACAAGGCGATATTCCACCTAAGTCAACCTGGAGGAGAGCCAATCAGCAGTCTGTTCTGGACTACTTCTTCGTATCTGAAGTACTTGCTAAAAACACATTATACTTGAAAGTAATAAAAATGCCAAAGAGCGATCATAATTTGATAAAAATCGCTCTTAAACATATTGAATGCTTAAAAAGAGAAAAGTGGTTACAAACAATTGAAGTAGAACCATGTAGGAACAGATTGAGACTGAACAGTATGAATATCACTAACATCACAAAAAACCTCTACAGTAACGACATCAATGGAAGAGAGGAAAACGTGGAGTACGCTGCCATGTTAGAACAATACAAAGAGCGGTATCATGGAACCGGAAAAACAAACTTCAAGCAGCTACAAATCTTTGACCAGGAAGTTGCACGAATGAAAAGAGAATTACGGAAAAACTTCAGAACACTTAAGAGGCTGAATCAGGCTGATCGTGCCAAACAGAAAAAGTAACTTAGGATGAAATACAACAATTGGTTAAAATCGCATAAGTCAATAATGGAGCAAATAGATGTGGAAGAGATGCTAAAAAAGCATGGAACATAAAACATCAAAAGACTTTTGGGCAATCATAAATAAATCAGAAGCTCCACAACATGCCCTAAACTGCAACATGGTAACCGAAGATCAGTGGATCCTTCACTATACCAACTTGTTTAAAAAACAAGGTATGACTATAGAACACGATCTTGAAGATAAGAGCTTGTGAAACATTGATATCTCAATTGAAGACATTATTGAGAACATCAGACATATTAATTCTTCAAGGGCCCCGGGTCCAGATGGCTTAACAAATTATATGTTAAAGCAAAATCCAGAGGAGTGGGCAATGTTCTGTGACACCTTGTTTAGGATCATCTTAAAGTAGCACAGAATACCAACATTTTGGAAAAGTGCCATAATCGTACCCATTTCTAAAAAAGGGATACGAACAGAGCCTACAAATGACAGGCCTATAGCGCTCCTTGATGTAGTAGGCAAAATATTTGCAAAACAACTCCAACACAGGTTTATAGCCTGGATCAAATCGATGGGATCCCTTGATAACAGACAAACAGGGTTGGTCAAGAGAGTTGGCTGCGGTCTACGTCTTTTAATGCTTAACCTATTGAAAATGGAAGCAATAAGGAAAAAAAAACATCTACCTAGCATTCGTAGACTTGGCTCACGTCTTCGATGCAGTAGTTTGTGAATTGCTGTGGAAAAAGATGAAAGATCAGAACTGTCCAACAAGGCTAATGTAGGCGATAAGGGAATTATATTCCAACACAAAGATCAGAATTTGACTCGACCAGAATGGACCCTATCTGCACCGATAAAAACCGATAGAGGTGTTAAGCAGGGTTGCCCATTGTACCTCCCCTCATAGCGGATATTGGAAGAGCCCTCAGCGACACTCATTCCTTTGCTCCAAATATCAATGGTAATCAATTGAACTAGCAAAACAGAAATCCTGGAACAAAAAGATGTCTAAGGAAGTAAAAGGCAATCAAAAAGAAAATTCAAATGGAAAATTGGGCATAAAACTTTAAAGAGTGTGACCCAGACAAGATACTTGGGAACTGTGAACAACTCTAGTATCAATGATGAACCAATGGTCAAGCAAATACAACTAAATTGTAAACAACTAGCTGCACAGGGAGTGATGATAAACAGAAAGTATGTAAAGTTCACATTGAAGCCTGTTATTGATTTTTACAGAGCAAAAGTGGTACCAGCACAAATCCACGGAGCTGAAACAGCCTTAGGATGTTCGTACACCATCCGGGAGTCTTGTGAAAATACCTTTTGGAAAAAAGTATTACACCTACCCAATGGAACTCCGACAGCTTGTATTCGGTATGAGTTAAGTCTGACATCAATTAATAACAGAATCACCTTGAACATGCTTGCCTTGTATATTAAGGTAATCAGCACTGACAACTTACCACAATTTAACAACTTGAAAGACGGACATGCAGACAAAAGTAACTCGATACTGGGCCTATGGAAAAAAAAAATTGTGAGGAGATCTTGGCACAATTAAACACCACTAAGGAGATGCTAAGAGAAAATGTGAATGCTGTCAAAAAAAGGTTATGGCAGTCTGATTGGATTAAAACAACAAATTGTAGAGGACAACATAGATGTATGATATTGGCGGCTCCTGAAGCAAAAGCATACACCGAATTACCAAACTTTCTGACAATATTCCCCTGCAGAAGGCTACGAGATGTATTCCTGAAGTTCAGACTAAAACTATTTGAGACAAAACAAACTCTAAATAGAAGAAAAGGAAATATACATGTAGATTATAGTTGCCGACTCTGTAAGAACAAAGTGGAAAACCTGAAACATCTGGTATTATTTTGCCCAGAACTGCAAACTATGAGACTAAAATACTTTGGGACAGAGATTAGTAAAATAACTACATGCAGTAGTGAGGAATGGTGGTGCGCAATGTCTGGAGGATCAGACAACAAGTTGACATTTGCTCTAACTGTATATTTGGAACAGGTGAACAAAAGACTACAGAGCTGAGTGGAGAAACAGGGAAAAGACTCAAACTGAAGATCTCTACTCTTTTTCCTTACCCTTGAGTCATTACCCTAGAGCCACGTCTGTTTCTCTGATATCTGTTCTTGTGCTGTACCTCCCCTCATAGATGTTTTGGTTCCAAAGTAATGTAAACAAAAGAATTGTCGAGCCGAAGCACAAGGATTACGCCGCGCGCGCAGGCCTCACTGCAATAACACGCGGGAGCCAGGTAGGAGCATAACCTTCCTTTATTCTACTTGGCGGCAACTGCCGAACTCACTTCCCGTCCCTCCCCTACCCTTGACGTCACGTCCTGGACGTCGCTACGTTACGGACGCAACGGCGGCCGGCCCCAACACAACGATACGGGTGGGCTGACATCTCCCCCCTTTTTAACATGCGAGCTGCTCCTGTCACCTTACCCCATTTCTTCTATGAGGCGTAGCGGCTTGATGCGGCTCCTCTGAGGACGTCTCACTCCGCACGGTGTTGCACAGTCTCTGACAAGGGTTGCGCTGTCCCTTTCTGTCTCCGACTCCTCGGCGTCTCCTTGGTAGGGTTCCTCTGACGGACCACCCTCGTCACTGTCTTTGTCCCATTGCCACCGCTCTCCGTGGTGGGGCCTTACCCGCTTAAACTGTGAGCTATTTCGGGTTATGGACGTGCAGTCACTTCTTTGTGCTGTGACCATCGTTCCTTTCTTATGGGTGATGACGAGAGGGGTGGGTGCAAAGGTTGCTTCTTCTTTTCTGTGTTTGGGTTGTCTGACCCATACTTCGTCACCTGGCTGCATGATGTTTTCTCGCGCCCTTCTCTTTCTGTCCGTTGCTTCCTTCATTTGCGCTTTGTTCCTTTCGTCATTGACTCTTGCTTCTCGTTCAAGGCTTGTCGCGCCCTTGGGTCCTCGGGTAGCCTTGTGGTGATCGGCCTCCGGAATAGCAGGTCCGCCGGGCATATGCCTGTGGTGCTGTGTGGCGTGTGGTGGTACTCCCTGAGCAGTTGATTGAGGGCCTGCTCGAAGGGTTTGTTTTGGATGTTGGCGATCTGTAGTGTTCTCTTGACGTTGGTCATGAATCTTTCGACCATGCCATTTGCCTGAGGCCATCGGGGTGTTATCCTTTGATGTTGGAATCCCATGTATCGTGCAAACTTTTGAAACTCGTGACTTATGAAGGTGGGACCGTTGTCTGACTTTATGATTTTGGGGATCCCGTACGCTGACAGCATCCGGTCGAGGGCGGGAATAACACTCGATGTTGCACTGCTTTCCACGATCTGGGCGTTGGGGTATCTCGAATGTTCATCCATGAGTACCACGACGTGCGTGCCGTCATTCAATGGTCCGAACAGGTGCACTGCTAGCTCCTCCCATACTTTAGTGGGAAGCGGTGACATTTGTAGCGGATTCGGGTGTGGCGGCGGCGCTACCTGTGCGCAGATGTGGTATCCCCCTACTATGGTTTCTACTAGGCTGTCGAGCTGTGAGAACCACACCTTCTGCCGCAGAAGTTGTTTCGTGGCCACTAACCCGCGATGTCCTTCATGGGCCAGGTGTATCGTCCTCTCCCGGAGTGTCCTTGGAATGACGACTTTGCACCCTTTTAGAAGCACCTTGTCCTCCACCACTGTCAATTCGTCACCGACTAGATGTAGCCCTTTAACCTCTTCCTTGACTTCGTCCGCTTCAGCCTTCGCTTGCTGCCTCATGAGGGCCCTTTTATCTGTTTGTAGGCAGCGTCTCGCTTGCTGCCTCATGAGGGCCCTTTTATCTGTTTGTAGGCAGCGTCTAACGATGCGTAGTGCAGGATCCGATTCTGACTGAGCTGCTATTTCTGCCCATCCTATGGGCAGCGGTTGTAGGTGGTGAATGACGTAGTTGATGTACGCGTCCGCGATGGAGGGTTGAGACACCGTGGATGTCGCGGGGTGATGGGAAAGATAGGCGGTGGGATTGTCCTCCTTTCCGGGCTGGTGTTTTACCGTGAATTGGTAGTCTTGTAGCCTCAGGCCCCATCTGGCTATCCTTGGTGGCATAACGGCTTTAGGGTTTCCGTAGATGGTCAGGAGAGCCTGGTGATCCGTTACTATTGTGAATCTCTTGCCGAAGAGGAACAAGTGAAAGTACTCACAGGCCCATACTACGGCCAAGCTCTCCTTTTCCGCCTGGGAGTATGCCTGTTCTGTGGTTGTTAGACTCCTGCTGGCGTATGCGACTATGTGGATATTTCATGGTTCTTCCGGATCTTTTTGTGTCAGGATGGCACCAAGGCCTACCGGGCCGGCGTCTACAATCACCTCGGTGTCTCGTCAGGCATCAAAGTACGCCATGTCCTCTGCCTGTGAAATGGCGCTCCTAATGGCTTTGAACGCCTCTTGACACTTGACGAATGGTGTGTCGTTGCGCGTGAGCAGTCGAAGGGGATTGCTGACTGTGGCATAGTCCTTTAGGTATCTGGAGCAATAACTAGCTATGCCCAGGAACGAGCGCAGATCCGTTGTGTTCACGGGAGGAGTGGCAGAGTTCAGAGCTTCTACTTTTTCTGGGTCCGGCCTCATGCCCTTCCCTGAGAATATGTGACCGAAGAATCTCAGGGATCCCTTGGAGAATTCACACTTCGCCTTGTTTAGCGTGAGGCCGGCCTCTTCCATCACCTGACATACTTTGTGGAGCGCCCTGTCGTGTTCTTCCTGCGTTTTGCCATATACCAGGACGTCATCTGAATAGTTCAGACAGTTTGGGATGTGCCGAATTACTTTGTGGCTCTCTTCTTGGAAGATTTCAGCCGCTGAAGAGATGCCAAAACTGAGTCTTTTGTATTGAAATAGCCCAAGGTGGGTAACGAACGTGGTGATATATCTGGATTCGGCTGCGATTTCGATCTGGTGATACCCTTTTGTCAGGTCCAGTTTTGAGAAAACCCTTGATCCGTGTAAGAGATGGATCATATCTGTGATCCTGGGCGCCTGATGTCTCTCTCTCTCGATGGCAGTGTTTGCTCTGCGCATGTCGACGCACAGTCGGATGGACCCGTCCGGTGCCTTCTTGGGGACAGGCACGATGGGTGAGACCCATGGGGTGGGCCCCGATACTGGTTCAATAACGTCCATCTTGATCAGTTTATCCAGTTCTTCTTCCACTTGTCTTTGAATGTTAAATGGAATCCCGCGGTAGTGTTGGGCTACTGGTTTGATGAGTGGGTTTATGTGCAGGTGTACTTTCTGGTGTTTTAGTTTTCCTAGGCCGTAGAATAGTTTAGGGAAGGACTGTTCAATAATCTCTGGTTTGGCAAAGTACTTATGAGCCATCAGCTGATAGAGAATGTGTACCAGGCCCATTTCCACCGCTGTCCTGAAGCTTAGGATGCAGCCGCTATCGGCTTCCGTTTTGAGGATATGTAGCGGGATTCTCGCGGAGTGGTCTTTGTGGGTGCACCACGCTGTAATTGTGCCTTTGCACGGTAGGGGAGTCGTGGATCCATACGGGTAAATGTCTATCTCGGCTTTCTTGATTTTGGGAGGTGGAGTCAGTGCTTCATAGGCTTGTTCGTTAATGATATTCACCGTGGCCCCGGTGTCTATGAGGAACTTCACAGGCGTATTGTTTACATTTAATGTGAGTCTAGGGCTGTGCTGTGTGGCTGCCGTGTTGGTCTTGACAGCCCACACGTAGCCCTTTTTCCTCTGGTCATCTCCTGGGGACGGGGTGTCGCTGCTGGTGGGGGATCGCGTTTCTATGTATCGGACGTAGCGTCTTCTGTGGGACCGCCGCGTGTCCTCTGACGAGCGTCTGTTGTCCCGGGAATAGTGGCTGGATCTGCTGCTGTCTTCTCTTTTCGTCGGCTTCCGGTCACTCTCTCCTCTGGACCTGGGCGGGCTCTGTCGACTGTATCGGCGCCTTTCTTGTGTTCGGGGTCTGCCTTGTGCGTGCACTGGGGCGTTCTTGCACATGGATCTGAAGTGGTCCATGCCGCCGCATGCCGCGCATTGTTGTCCCAGGGCTGGGCACTCCCCGGCGTGTGGGTATTCGTATCCGCACTTGTAGCAGGTGGCCACTGTGCGCCTCCCTCCCTGGCTGGGGTTTGTGTGGAGTTTGTTGACAGCTTCCGTGTGTTCTCCTGGCTGTTGTATGGAGACTTTCCCCAGATTGTCCAGTTGCGAATCTACGGTGGCCTCCATGCGAGCCAGTGCTAGGATTTCTTCAAGTGACCTTTGTTTCTGCAGGAGTTGTTTGTGAAAAGGTTGCGAGAGGCATCCCGCGATCACTTGCGATCTGAGGGCTTCTTCGTTTGAATATTTGTGGAATTCACAATGCTTTAGTTTTATACGTAGGCGCATAACGAAATTGTCTATGGATTCGCCCTTTTCTTGTCTGGTCGTGTGGAATACGTGACGTTCATAGTCGACGTTTGTGTGTGGGGCGAAGTATTCAGATCATTTTGCATGGAGTTCGCCGTATGTGACTGTGTCGACGTTGAGCAGCTCTCCGGCTATGTCCCTCACTGCCGGCCCAACTGCCATGAACAGCGTGTTCTTCAACCTTGCGTCATCAGTTAGCCCTATCACTCCCATGTAGAATTTGAAGTCTCTGAGCCATATGGTCCATCGGGGTCCCAGATTTGAAGTGTATATAATTTCGAAGGGGTTTGGCATGTGCATCACCTGTGCTGCTCCGCCTTCCGTGTGAGTGGGCAGATTGTTGCCTTGATTTCCATCTCCACCTCCTGGCGAGGCTGCTGCGGTGCTTGCCCCTCCCGTGGATGAAGCGGGTGTGCTCGCAGTGTCCGACATCTTGAACACCTTCCAGCTGACCGACGGGCCTCTGACGGTGAGCTTGTCTCCGTGCTCCTGTGTCGGGGCTGTGCCTGCCCATGTGGTGTGCCCCTCCCAATGTCGCCTTGGGGCCTGGGGCCTGTTCCTTTCTGGGGGCGGGCGCTTGTGCTGTTCAGGTGTCACACCGGGAGGTATGTGGAGGAGCGGCCCTCCCTTCCTTTGTAGTCCGGCGGCTTGTGGGCTGCGCCGTGATGCGTGTGCTGACCTGCAATCCGGGGGGGGGGGCTCACGACGTGGTCCGGAGCGCTTCTCTCCCTGCTGCGGTCGGACGCCGGTGGCTCCCAGCTGAGCGTTGTGGAGGTGCGCCGACGCGCTGAACCGCACGATTGCGGACCTCAACACGGCACTAGTGGGCTGTACTTCCTCGTCGCCATTGTCGAGCCGCAGCACAAAGATTACGCCGCGCGCGCAGGCCTCACTGCAATAACACGCGGGAGCCAGGTAGGAGCATAACCTTCCTTTATTCTACTTGGCGGCAACTGCCGAACTCACTTCCCGTCCCTCCCCTTCCCTTGACGTCACGTCCTGGACGTCGCTACGTTACGGCCGCAACGGCGACCGGCCCCAACACAACGATACGGGTGGGCTGACAAGAATGATAATTGAATCACAAGATGCTTCTTACTGACAATATTTTAAAAGTTTGTAACAAACTAAAATAAATAAATTAATTAAAAAAATACAATTAACACTATTGCATTATTGGTCAATAAAGCCCAGTTTTAAACTTTGAAAAGCAAGGGTGAGAGGTTAGATTAGTTTGAGTATTTCTATTTGGGATTATCTAATTCCTTCTAGGGGGCAACTATTTTCCTTTCTCTTTATTCAGACTTAAGATCTTCTCTTTAATCAATTTCCACTCTTTATTTGTATTGGGATGATTTTGTGGGTTGCTACCTGGGATTATCCCTTTCATTGCATGGGACAATTCTGCTGCTCTGTCTTTATTCAGATTCAATATTTTCTCTTTTCTGAATCTCCATTTCTTACGTTGCCTTGGATGAGTATGAGGGTTTCTCACTTCTTGATTGACTCTTGACACTTGGTCTTGACTGGGACTAGTCTCAATGTTGCAGTGATAATTCTCACCCTCCTCATGTGCTCTTGAGAGTTTATCTCGACAGGAACAAATATGTGTGTTGCAATAATGATTTTCACCTTCTTCGTATATTCTTGGGACTTTGTCTTGACTGGGATGAGTATGTGCATTCTAGCAGTTATCTAGGGTCCCCCTCCAGGGTCTCACAATCTCCCTGTTACCTGTATTGTTCAGGAATAACACCAGCAGGAGTTCTGACAGGTTGGGACCCTCTTCCTCGTATGCAGGTTGGCTTCTCATTCCTTCATTCCTTCTTCAATCGGCGTGCTCCGTGATGCTCTTATGGAAGTGGTATCAGCATTGTTTACCACTCCAGGGCCTCAACCTTGGTACATTTATGTCACAACTTGTCACTCGCGCTCTCTCTGCAGTCCTTGCATCCCCTTCCGTCTCTTGCGTCTTATCGCTCTTCCAGCGCCACATGTTAGAAGCTGCTCTCCGGCTTCTCTCCACTATTGGTGGCCATGTGTCCAAGTGTCTTTCAGTGCTGCTCTCCGAGCTGATTTGAAACTTGCGTGTTCTCCTCTCACTAAGGTGTCCGCCTCCACGATTTATGATGCCGCCGTGGGACTTCACTGGTGTAGTGCCAAAGTGCTTCTACTCTGTTTATTTTTACTCTGTATTCTTGCAGTAGTTTTCTTCATCTCAGTACCATATGAGTGGTACTTCATAGGTACAATCAGAGTGTTTGGTTAACAATAACACATGTTAGTTTGTTCTTCATGTTTTCTTTCACTGGGTGTTCTTGAAGATGGGTTAGGGACATGTTGCTTAGAGAGTTCCTCATAAGAATGGGAGTGCTTGCTTCCAGAAGTGGAGTCTCTCCTTGTGAGGTCCCACTTACCTCTACCCATAGTGAGGGTATTGTGTAGTGGGCTCACCTCTGTAGACTCACAAGGAAAGGTTCCCCCTGGGGAGAAATTATGAAATCCTGTGATTTATCACACCACCACCCACCTGCTACCTTCCTACTTCCCTGTTCCACCATGCTACCAACTATCCTGCTTCTTCTCCTCCTCCCTGGCCTCTCGTGAAGTCTGTGGGCCTCATTACGAGAATGGAGGTAATGAAAATATGAAGGCGGAATGGTATTACTAGCATCGTTAACGGGTCCGGACCATTACGACCCAACAACCCGCCAATATCACCACCGCCCATACCGTGCCCCTTCATACCGGCTTGCACGCATACTTGCACCCCTTCGTGGAGGAAATACTGGGATGCCGGTAATAGGAGGACATCACAAGTTACACAGGCATGCACATACCAGCATCCCGAAGGCGGTGAATAGGGCCTGCATGATGGGGGCCATACAGGCATCGCGGACCACCCGTTAACAGCAACCTGCAGTGAAGGCAACTGCCACAGGTGCTCAGAATCACCACAGGTGGAGTCAATGGAGCCTATCCCAGTATAAAAAGAGTACACCCACACACCACACCCGTTTCCACACCAAAATGATACCACTAGCTGTTGCAATCATGGGGCTGGAGGACATGCCTATACTGCTACAACTACAGCAACAACAACAACTACAACAACAACCACAGCCACAGCCACACGCAGCACAGAGGAGACGCAGGAGGAGAAGGAGGGTGAGACAGGCCCAGCTATTACCACCAGTGCAGCCAGTGGTACCTCGTAGGTAGCCACCAATCCCTTGCGTCAGACTCAGTCCATTCATTGAACCCCTGAGCAGATCCACACCCTGTACCGGTAGGACCGGGACACCATAACCACCATTGTTGACATGATACATGACGACATCGTCAGCCTCATTGAAATACCCACTGCCATCCCCCCGCTACTAAAGGTGGTGTCTGTGCTCCACTTGCTGGCCACAGGCAACTACCAGCACACAGTGGGCCAGCTGCATGGTATATCACAACCACTCTTTTCACGCATGCTGACCCAAGTGCTGGATGCCCTCCTGAAGCATGCTAGCACCCACATATCCCTACCACGGACTGCCCAGGAGATTGCTGACACCAAAGTAGGCTTCCATACACTGGCAGGCATGCCCAATTGCGTTGGTGCCCTCGACTGCACCCATGTTGAATTGGTAGTCCGTCATGCCATAGTGGCTGTGTACCGCAATCGCAAGCAATACCACTCCATCAATGTGCAGATGGTATGTGACTCCAACAAGATAATCACACATTGTTGCGCCCGATATCCCGGATCTACACATGATGCCATGTTGCTGCGTAACTTCACGCTACCCCGTCACATGGAGCGACATGCTGGACGTCGTGCCTGGCTGCTTGGTGAGTTGCTTGACTGGCCCAAGGCAATGCATCGGGGTTGTGAGGTGAGAGGATGCATACTCCACCAGGGTGGGAATGGGCGGTGAGTTCACAATGCACTCAGAGCTAAACACTTCTGACCAGAACCTCCCAACCCGAACATGACACATCACTGCCACACATTGGACCAATGCCGTATATCAATGACAACATGTAGGACGCACAACCAGGCCACCATGGGTATGTCAAGCAATGCATGACCAAACATGATTGCAACTGTGCCAATGTGGCTAGGGTGTTTATGCACAGAGTAGTATGCACTGCAATCATGGGAGACAAGACATCGTCCTACATCCACAGTACATCCGCATCAGCTTGCAAGTAATCACCCTGCATCATCTGTTCAACACCATCCAGACTAGCAGACCATATTGCAGTACACAATGCATCTAAATAATCTTTGTGCATACGTACAGGGACATGTGCATGTCAACAG
Source organism: Ambystoma mexicanum (assembly GCF_040938575.1). Classification (NCBI taxonomy): domain Eukaryota; kingdom Metazoa; phylum Chordata; class Amphibia; order Caudata; family Ambystomatidae; genus Ambystoma; species Ambystoma mexicanum. The sequence continues at coordinate 806,688,865 of NC_090934.1, forward strand.
CAAATAGCTGCGGCCATGGCTGTGAATCCTGAAGGTGGCAGCTCAGATTGACTCACACAGACCTCTTTGTACTCCCATGCAGGTGATGTAGCATATCCCTTGAAGCCGTGGCTACTTACCCCTGTACGGAACCCGCTAACCCGCTAACAGCCATGAAGAGAAGTACAATCGGGTTCATACCCGTACCCGTGTCGTGACTGAGAAGACCTTTGGCTTGTTGAAGGCATGGTTCCGCTGCCTAAGCAGGTCTGGTGGATCACTCCTTTATAGGCCTGAGAAGGTGGCAAAGATCACTATAGCCTGTGTCATGCTGCACAACATGTGCATTCGGAGAAATGTACCACTGCCACCTGACATTGACATGCATGCACCGGGTGAGGATGAGGAGGATGAAGACGGAGGAGAAGCAGCACCCCTGCAAGTACTTGATGAACAAGATGGCTGTGCTGTACGCCAATCACTGATTGACGAATACTTCTGAACCACAGGGACATTGATGGATATGTGTCAGTGCTACACTGAGCACTGAGTCCATATGGACATGCACACAGGGTATGTGGGGAGTTGGGCACTGTCATGAATAAAAAGAATACATACGAAATGAACAATGTCCAGGCATCAAATGATTTTTTACACAACGGGTGTATTAATGTAAACTACAGAAAAGTGCCTCACCCCTCCCCCCTCTGCCCAACACACCAAAACTCCCCATACACCCAATGAACTCCCCATACCCCCAATGAACTCCCCATACCCCTCAATGAACACCCCCTTATTCACCTATACACCACCGACACCATCTCCCCCACTCCCATTGTTGGCCCACACTATTTTCGTGCTTTCTTTGTATCCTCGCACTCCGCTTTGTCAGTTGCACAGGGCTGGAGGGTGCCGAGGATGCGGGTGTGGTGGATGGGGTGGATGCCATAGTCATATGCACGGCTGGCGCCGGCTGTTGCTGCTGCATGTGCTGCAGTATGGCAGTCAGGACCTGCGTGACGGCCCCCAGACTGTCAAGCATCATGGCCACAGAGGCATTTATAGCGGCAGTGTTCTCTGCAATGGCCTGGGCAATCTCTCGCCTTGTGTCCTCTCCGTCAGCCACATATTGGCAAACAAGTTCCAGCATGGAGTCCTGCCTTGCCTCCACCCTTGATAGCCATGCCTCAAAGTCAGTGGGAGCGGCAGAGGTTGAGGGTGCTGCGGCTGGGTGTGCAATTGCAGGGCTGGCCACGGGGGTGGTGCTGTGGTCGGAACTGTGCAGTGCAGGATCCGCAATGGGACTGGAGAGTGTAGCCTGAGTGTGGGGTTAGGGGGTAGATGGGGGGGTTGGGGTGTGTAGACGTGCCACATGGATTAGGCCTTCCTGGTGCACGTACTCCTCCGCTCCTATGTCAATGTCACTCAGTGGGGCTGTGGCTGCTGCCTCACCCACGGAACTTGTTGCAGCAGAATGGGTGCCACTGGCCTCCCCTTCCGCTATTGTTGCCAGCTCTGTGCTTCCAGTCTCATCCTTAGCTGTGGGGCCCTCATGTGCCGGCATGGCCTGTGCACTCACCCTGGCTTGTAGTGTGGGCCGCAAGGGAGCCCCGGAGGTGGTTTTGCCAGTGACAGGTGCTTTGGCCCTGGACGTGGATGGCCTTGTGGCTGGATATTCACTGCCATCTTCTCCATCGGTGCCTGGGGGGTAGAAGAGATGCAGGGCATCAGTGATGGTGTTACATGCAAGATGCATTAGATGGTGCTGTGGAGTTTTTCATTTATCATGCATTCATATCTTACAGGTGTGTCACACAGGGTAGTTTCAAGGGGGCATTTTGGCATTAGCCATGACGTCTCAATTCGGCAATGCTGCATGCCAGGTGGCATGCCATTGTATTGGGGTTTTGTGTGATGTATGACATGGGAATGGTCCCTGTGTGTTTGGCTGTCTGTTGGTAATGTGATTGGCACTCAGCATGCATTTCAGTGTGGCAGGGTTGGTCCTCCATCTGGACATGGATATGTTCATGTGTGTGTGTTGGGACATGCATTGGCTTGCCTAGGCTCTATTCCAGATCACTTGTGCTACGTCATGGTTTCCCCTACTGGGGTCTGCAGGGTCACTCACCTCCATCTCCAGATGTTGCAGCACCCGTCTCCATCTCCCTGAAGTCCTCGATAGACTCCATCTGGATGGTAGCACTGCATGTCTCCTCCCAGCACATTAGTTTGATCGGGGAGTGGGAACCCCCACCTGTGGCCATGGCCTCCCTCTGATTGCTGGCTAGGATGTTGCGGAACCTAAGGCGGAGGTCATCCCACCATTTCTTGCAGTCTTTGACTGTCCGTGGGGTGGTGCCGACTGGAGACACCTTGCGGGCTACCTCCTCCCATATCTCCTTCTTCCTCTGCTGCGCCTCCCTTTTGAGGTTATGGGTGTTGATCTCATCAGCATGGGCAGCAAGGGTGTCTGCCAACATGTTAAGTTCCTCATCAGAGAAACACTTCTTGCGCAGGTGGGGGTTGGATTTTCGGGTTGCCTTAGACATGTTGTTTTCAAAGGCCCTGGTCTCTCCTGTGCAACACTGATGGTTTGGGAGGATTGCAATGGATTGTGTTTTTAAATATGGCCGCCAGCGTATTTCCCGTTCTGACACAATGACGTTACTTCCAGGTCCGGTATTACGAGCCTGGTATTAGCATGATGTTATTACTGGGTCGGTATTAAGGGGTGCCTCCTAGGCAGAGGCGGTATCCGCGGGTCCCGTGATGCCGCTATCGGGGGGTTGGAGGGCCTTTAGCAGCATGGCAGTATGGCCATTACTGGCATGGGGGTTCGCGCGTGCTCATGCACTCGTAATCAGCCGCTATTAGCGGCGTCAAACGGGCACGGACCCGCTACATACTCCATGCCGGTAATGGGCCCGTTTTTAGCGGGATTCTCGTAATGAGGCATTGTGTCTATTTTCATCTACAGCCCACCAGAAACCCTTAATCTGTTTTTCTTTGATCTGATCTTGATTTTCTACTTAAAACACTTCATGATGCTGTACATATTGCCATATTGGTTGACTTCAAACTCTCCAACTTGATGAAAGGCCACCAACGGCAACTCCACACCCTCTAATCATTCCCTGATTTTCATTCATAATCTTTCTAATCTCAACATAGGGAGCACTCTTAATCTCATCTTTCTATCCTCCCCTCTTAACTCCTATTCTCTCTCTGTCATTTCCTCTCTCTCCGGATTATTATTCACTTCACCATCTCTGTTTTCCCTAACTTTGATTTGCCTTGCTTGGACAATTGAATAAATTCAGACATGGATCCATGCTCACTTATCCCAACCACATTAGGTTCTCTCTCCTTTCTTTTGCACCCACTATACTGTACTTGATTTATTCAAATTCAATGATTCTGATCGTGCCTCCCTTTTTTGACTCTTCCCTGCTTGCTTCTTCACCCCATGCAGCCCAAATCCCCAATCATGGATGCCACCAGCCATTAAACAGCTAAGGACATCCATACACCTCCATCTACCCGGCTGCTGTAAAGATTGCTCCACTAATCATCTTACCTCCCACAAAGACTCTCCACCCTCACTACTGCTCTGAACTCTGGTAAATTCACTTACTGTACTAACTTTAAATTCTCTTTCTTCTCTCACCACTGTAACCAATCCATGACCCTCCAGTCCATGACCTTCCCCCAGAAATGCTTCATATCCTCTTTTCTCTGTGCTGAAGACTTTACTTCTGCACCAAGATTACACAAATAGACAACCTGCACACCCTCCTCTCCCTTCCACAACTTCTTCCTTTGCTCCTCTTCCTAACACCCCCACCCTATCCTCATTACCTCACTTCTTTCCACCCTGTCCTACTGAAAACTTCCCATCCTCTGCTTAGCTTGCCTATCATGTGTTCCAATTGATCCCTTAGGCACACAAATTAGGATTGGCCCCCATATGCTCCTCCCACCTCATCTCCCTTTTCAACCGATTACTCTCCACAGGTATCTTCTCTACCTGTTACAAAATATCCACTATCATTCCCATACTTCAGAAATCCACCACTGATCCCAAAACCCCTTCTTTCTACAGACCTGTCCCTCTCTTGCTACACTACTCCAAAATCCTCCTTAGTGCTGTCATTAATCACATTGTGAACTATCTCAAGACTCACACACTGAAGACTGATAGGTATCTGATGCGCTACCAAGGTTGTTAATTTATTATTATTATGGTATTTATTGAGCGTGGTCCTCACTTCGAAATGCAACCAATCGCTTGTCAATCATAGAAAGAAGAACATGATGAGGGAAGCAGAGAAACTAGGGTGTGGGGAGCTAACAACAGAGGCGGGGGAGGGGGCAATTTGTCAGCAATGCATCTACATCAAACAGGGCAGGAAACAGTGGTTATCAGATTGCCCAGTCTCAGATAGGCCGAAAGTGGAGGGTGTGTGGACCTCGATGTTAGGGAGGACCCTTTCCTTGAAGAGGAGGTTATTAAGCTCCTTCCTGGTTTGCAGAAGTGAGGAGGCAATTCTGAAGTTGAATGCTATGCCCTCACAAACATGGACTGGACGGTGATGACCTGGGCCACTATTATTTTGACCCTTTACTAAAACTATCTTCTCAGCTAACCTTAGCTATACACTAGGACTGGACACCAGAGCTCAGGAATGCAGGGATTACACGAGAGTTAATAAGCACCAGGATGATGTGTAAATGACGCAGGTCACTACAGTAATCCTGCATAATATAACGTACATGGCTTAATCCATACCTAGCACAAACCTTTTATGAACAATGTCAAACCACAGATCCCTGCCTTGCATTTTGGAAAGGGGGGCACCTTTAGTTGATCCCATGTAGTGTGGTCATGCCTCCCCAAAAAAGATTGAAAAAGCTCACACTAACCATGCTAAGTAGAGTTGTCCAGCTAGGGGCCTCACATCGGGATGGTGTTTCTTCAACCATCACTAGCCTATCGCCCCCAAAGGCACTCATCAGAATGTGCATACCCGTTGAACTCTGGTGTCAGCGCTCAGCAAGGAAAGACTATGAACAAACCAGAGAAAACAAATCAATTACAGGGATGCAGCAACTGGGATGAAGTTTAGGAATGGCACCTTCCACAAAACAATCTTTACAAAGCTCTCCTCATTTTCTTTTCCTGCCAACGTTCTCTTAATTCCTGGGTGCGGGATCCACATTAAACAGTTTAGAGATGACCTGCCCATCGTAAACAATCCTACACCTCCTCCAAATAAACCTTCTTGGCTTTAGGACCTCTGCTCTGACCTTCCCTCTACTTTCAAGTAAGAACTTACGATTTTCTTGAGCACCTTCAAACTCTCACTCAAACCCAACGTTGTCAAACTACAGATGACCAATGCTATCAGCCACTGGCAGATTTCTGCTGTATTGCCCTACATCACTCATTGGCCTCAGTGCATAATAATTAATCAATAAACATTGTAAATAATGCATGCACTATATGAGCTAGTCTTTCTAGTAGCCAAAACTAAAGATGAAGAAAAGGACATCATCCCACAATACATGCTGGACACCAATATCTCATACAAAGTACTTTTTTTGTATTTGGTTAAAATAACCTTTTACAAAATTTCATATAAATAATCATCACACAAATGTACAAGTTGCTTGCAATTCATTATTGAAAACTAAAATATCTCATTACTTAATAACCTTAATTTGCAAAACTTAAGAACAAAAACAAAGTACTGCACGGCTGTGGTGCAACAGGGGAAGGCCTGACTTCTCAACTTCTAATGAAGGTTCTTGTTGTACAGTCTAGAACATGTTTGATGAGGCAGGCCACCGCCACCGATGTTGTGTGGGGTCTAGTTGTTGGGCAAACGTGAGGGCCGTGACTGTGTCATGACGCTCACGTGCTCCTTTAATAAAAGGGGCTCTGCTGGTGCTGTGAGGGCAGAGCAGCAGAGCCCAGGAAGTGGCAACTCGTGCCTGTGTCTTTTGTGTGTGTGGGCCGGCCACGTGGACATGGCCTAGTGTGTACTGTGGCCCGAGTGATCTCGGAGCCGCGGCTGTGGGAACGGGGGTTGACAACCCCACACCGTGAGTCTGGCGTCCGGGGACACCGGGCGCCGTAGGGTGCTCCCCTACTTGAGGTTTGCCAGCTGATACCCAGCTCGACTCCCGTGTCGGGTGATCACGACACCATCAGAGGGCTGCCCCGGAGACCGGAGACAGCCCACAACACTGGCGACGAGGTTGCACCCGCCTGCTGCTGGTGGGCATGGGAACGGAACCGCGCACACGGCCGCAATCGGCGGCCGTGTAGAAGAGGCACGTGGTGGCCGCAGGAGTGAGGGTGGCCCCAGGACCTGTTGCAGTCCTCCTGCGCTGGTCGCCTGGTGCCCGCTGGAGCCGGACTATAGCGGCGTCAGGCCGCGTGTGTGGAGGAGGAGAGGCTGCAGCCGCATGTCAGCTGGGCTGCTGGCGGCTCTGGGACCTCGTGCAGTATATCGGCACGGGTCACCTGGGATCATCTGAGGTGGCTGATCGTGACCGCGGCGTCGGCCATGCGGGGAACCCCGCGGCTGGTGGTGCCCGCGTGGTCCAGACTGGGGAGGAGGAGCCTCGCCCGATCCTGAACAAAGGAGGGGGTGGAGCCAAACCACCGTCTGGCCCATGACTGCCGGAGTTTCTTTTTGCATCACCCGACTCCGAGGAGGTGGATCGCGTGGCCAACAAAGCGGCCTGGAAAGGAGGTGTGGCCTCCAGAGGTCCGTGGCCAGCCCCCAGGCACCACCGGCAAACAAAGGAAAAGGGCGGGGCCATCCCTCCGCCTCGCCCGAAGAGGGGGGAGAGACATTTCCATGCCTGGGCTGCAGCGGTGACCAGCCTGAGCAGGCCCCGGCCCCCAGTGACGGATAAAGAAAGAAGGGCGTCACCTAAACCCTGCAGTTGTACCTGACCGGGCCCTAGGGGTTGCGGCACCATCTGGAGTGCTTGTGCGCCCCTGGGGCGGAGGAACTGGGCGACCCCGGGGCAGTCAACCAGGGGTGGGAAAGAGCGTGGCCATCAGGACAAAGGAAGGGTATGCCCTGGGTGGGGCATAGTGCTGCGGGAACGCCTGGGTGCTGCTATGAGAGCTCTCCATAAGGCGGTCAGGCTACCTGAGGCCCGGGACTGCGGGCATCCCTCAGTGCCGGTGTCCGCGGCTGGCAGCACCCACAATACTAAACATGTCGGACGACGAGGGGGTATGTCGGGGTCAGTTGGCACCAACACCCCACTTCAATGTCCTGGGTGCGCCTGCAAGTCTGGGGGCCCGGTGGGTGGCCTGGGTGGAGAACCTGGAGCTATACTTCGCTGCGATGGAGATCAAGGATGCAGCCAAGAGCCTGACGCTCCTGTACTCCGCTGGACTGGCTGTTCAGAGGTTGTTCAAGACACTAAGGCCAGCGGATGAGTCCTACGGCGCTGCCATCACGGCCCTAAATGGGTACTTCCGACCCATGGTCAACCGGGATTACGAACGATTCAGAATTAGGTGTGCCAGGCAGGAAGAAGGAGAGAGCCTCGATGCATTTCACTGCAAGTTGCGTGGCATTGCACTGTCCTGCGATCTGGGAAACTTCGAGGAAGACGAGGTCAGAGCGCAGATCATCTACGGCTGCAGTTCCACCAAACTGCGCAAGCAGGTTCTGAGGGACCCAGCGCTGACCCTCGATCGAATACTGGATCTTGGCCGGGCCCAGGAACTGGCGGAGGTGCGGGCCTCGGCCATGGATTCCTCTAGACACCACCTAAAGATGGAAGTCCCCACGCAGCGAGTGAAGGTTGAGGAGGTGGCGGCTGTCGGCAGGTGGCTAGGAGGAAGAGTGATGAGAAGGGGAGACTGGCCGAAGAGAGACCCCAATGCCACAATATGCCATCAGTGTGGGTGGGATCTGCCCCACCCGCAGGACTGCCCGGCGATGGGACAAATCTGTGGGAGGTGCGGGAAAGGAGACCATTTCACACGAGTGTGTCTCGCTCCAGCCCCAGCCGGCATGGCGGGGGCATCAGGGGGGAGTGAGGTGAAGGGGAGAAAGACCCCCAAGGTGGCGGCAGTCCAGGTGGCGGAGAGTCCCCGAGAAGCACTGTATGATATTGGGGAGGAGTACAAAGAAAATATATTCTTCTTGTCCTGCAGCGACGCCAAGGGCCAGTTTGATCCCGGGATTTTCTGAGTGGGAGGACCCCGTTATGGGGCCCCATGGTGTGGGGACTGGAACACACCTGTTTTGGGTTGTGGTGTCAAAGATGTGTGGTTTTGAGTAGCGGTTAGGTGGTGCGCAGACTGGAATGCACCAAATGTTTGTGGTGGGTTTTGTTTGATTTGTTTGTTTATAATAAAGAAGGGATGTTGTGTGGGGGTCTAATTGTTGGGCAAACGTGAGCGCCGTGACTGTGTCATGACGCACACGTGCTCCTTTAATAAAAGGGGCTCTGCTGGCGCTGCGAGGGCAGAGCAGCAGAGCCCCAGGAAGGGGCAACTCGTGTCTGTGTCTTTTGTGTGTGTGGGCCGGCCACGTGGACGTGGCCTAGTGTGTACCGCGGCCCGAGGGATCTCGGAGCCGCGGCTGTGGGGACGGGGGTTGACAACCCCACACCGTGAGTCTGGCGCCCGGGGACACCGGGCGCCGTAGGGCGCTCCCCTACTTGAGGTTCGCCGGCTGATACCTGGCTCGACTCCCATGTCGGGTGATCACGACACCATCAGAGGGCTGCCCCGGAGACCGGAGGCAGCCCACAACAACCCCCAGAAACATTGTTGATTCATGCCACATGTGTCTCAAAAACGTTCAAAATTAAACACAAAAGAAAAGTGACTGCCTAAAAGAAACACATCGAAAACCATTTTTTTTAAAAAACAAAGGGAAGTAGTTCAGGATTCAGGGGTTGGAGAAATTAAAAGGAAGGTAAGTTGAGGTAAACTCCAAGGAGTTATTGGAATGCCTGGGGAATCAGTGCAGCATACCAAATCAACATGGGCGTGGGATTATCTGTAAATGAGAATTATACAGGGACTTGAATCGAGAAAGGGTTGTGTTCATTTTAATTACATACATTGGGGAATTTCATATTTTTTTCCGACAGTAACGTTTGCAGACACACTTTGATTACATTTGATTGATCAACTTCATTTTGAACGTAAAACTAAAAACGTTGCAAAAGCTGTTCTGAAGGAAACATTTTGCGGACGACATTTAAACAAAGACATCTTAATTACATGAAGTCTAGTATGGTGGGGACTGATTTACAAAGCGTTTTTCAATTGGGTTTTCACATTTAAAACCGCTTTTGTAAATTAGGCCCGTCGACTTTATTGGGCATAATGCTAGTTCTGCACACCTCCAATTAAAATATATATATCCTTTCCGTATTTTACACGGATCTCCGCTGAAAAAATAGTGATTCTATTATGATATACGTATGCTGCCATCTGAGATACTAGAGATTAGAGATATATTTCTACATGCCATATATATATATATCTAAGATGGCAGCATACAGCATACACATACACTGATCTCATAGACGTGGGCATTAAATCAAGCTTAAGAGTATCTGACATTTAAACATAGGGTTGGCTATGGGGCCGCATGAAGTGCTCTGTTATTGTAAAACGATATATATCACGTGGGCTGAAAAAATAATCTCTACACATAGGTGACATGCCCTGACTAATGCTCGTTAGCATTTTTGTATTTTATAACATGCATCCCCCCAAATAAAAGCACGCCTACAATAACAGAGCACTTCATGCGGCCCCATAGCCAACCATATGTTTAAATGTCAGATACTCTTAAGCTTGACTTAATACCCACGTCTATGAGATCAGTGTATGTCACAAGTCTGAAAAAAAGAACACGAGTGTAAATATTCATCAGAGCGCTTAATTGGTTTGATATAGCAACATGAGTATAGTCAGATGTTTTTTAAGTAGGGCCCGGTGTTGTTTCAAAGTCGGTATTATTATGACAGTAAAGTCTTGTTCATTAAAGTTTCACAATTCATTTTCATTAGGATGAAACTGATTCTGTAAATGAACAGTTGCTCTGAAAAAATCCAACCCTTGCAGCTATCACAGGGGAGGTACAAAGTCTGTATTAATTATCAGGAATATGGTGTCGATCGGAGATGTTAATTGCCATGATGGTTAGTTATTTGGGGAATTGCCATGCATTTCATGCAGGGATAATAAAAATGAATTTTTAAACAAAGAGATCTTAAAATAATATCTAATCTGTAGAGAATATTACATCAAAGGTTTATCTCAAAGCTTTGAATTTGTATCTTTGTGGTCCAAAATGTTAAAGATGAAGCAGCCAGCGTTTCAGCTGGTTCAAGTTTGCAAGAGGAAAACACAACAAGACTTAATTAACTGTTATTACAAACCTTTTCAACTTTAATTTGACTTTCAAATATTAGCATTTAGCTATGAACTGTGCTTCTGGGTTTGACAAATTAGCTTTCACAGAACAACTTTAATTAGGCTTCATTGTGCTTTTATGTCACTTTGTGTAGCTCCAGACAATAAATAGATTAACTTATTAAAAGCCAAGTGCTAGAAAGAATGTGCTGGATGCCGAGAAAGGTTGACAGGGCTGCCATCTGTTAAGGAGGCAGACCTGAAAAGCCTGCATCTTATTCTGCTTGTTATGATTTTGATCGGGATTAATTGTTTATCATGTACTGTACAAATTAATACATTACAAGGGACATAGATATCAATCAGAGGTATACAGTGAAGTGCAAATAAAATACATACATGCTGGCTTTGATGTTGCACTAGAAATGTGCAAAAACATACTGTTTAAGATGCCAACATGAAAAATAAAGTGCAAAGGCCAATGGACGTAACAATTTAATTCCTTACTGAAATTTTGTAAGGTTATTTTTAAGTGACTTTTTAGTGCAATTTTAGTTGTTCCTAGAGCAATGTGCTGTACTGGCAGAATACAGCTTTACGGAAGGCACATATTGGCATCATATACATTATTTTCAAAGTGTAACTTCTCTCTTTCTCCTTTCCAATGCACCTGCAGTAAACAATTAGGGCCTGATTCATGGAAAAGTGCGCGCTTTATCTGCAAAGGCCGCCCGGGACTTCAATTCACCAAAATGCCAGCGGAAGTGACATAACACAACCCTTGACTTCTGATGACATCACAGGATGTGATGTTATATGAATCCGCCCCCAAGTGATATCACAGGAAGTGATGGCACACAACCTTTCACCCCTTGATAAAAAAGGAAGTGGCATCACATACCATTTTCCCTCAGTACACTAATACAAATATTGTTACGATATCACTGTAATATAATATATATTTCATACAAGAATGGATCACCATATGTAGCGTTGATTTCAGTGTGTATATGACCATATTATCAAATTATTGTGAATGTAAGCAGACGTCCAACACAACTTGGACTATTGTACGTTAATCAGGTTAAGCTGTAAACAGACAAACCATCTCGAAGAGGCCTAAATACCAAAGCGCAGACATCCAGTGCCTGCCAAGTGTCTCGCCACAGACTGGATCAACACAAGTCCAACCAGAAGATAGTCAGGGGCTGTACCACTTCATGCTTTTACACTTGGACAATAGGTGCATTGCCTTGTCAATAGTGCACTTTGAACCATTGCACAGCAACCCGCTCCCGCCAATCACTGGGAGCCTGAATATCCCCCAACCATTTTCACTGCGGGCACCTCACCATCCACTTCGATTCAATAAGGGCCCTCTGTCAACAGCTTTAGATGTCTGGCACCCACTACAACCCTCCAACACCTTACACCGGTATCAGGTAATAATATCCCCAACAAAAATATTGCCGTAAATATGGCCGTTTGGTTCGCCATAGGCAATATTTTTATTGGGGATATTATGTGGGAGCGGGGCTTGTGGGGGTGTCCCCCGCACATTAAAAAATGATGCAGGAGTTGCGGGGGTGTCCCCCGCAGGGTCCATTGTGATTTTTGCTGCAAAAATATGGCGATATTTTTGTATCGCGATATTTTTGCGGCGGAATTATCACATGGAACCCTTACACCTCCAATGCTTTGCTCCAACACGTTCATGTTTACACAGTGCCACCCTCAAGCAATTTAGGTCTCCAGCATTCTCCAACACCATCAACCTCAAGCAAACTAGAAACTTAAGTCTCCAGTACCCTCCTTCAACACCCCAACAGTGTGAGTCTCAATTACCTATCTCAAACATCTCATATCTGCATTCAATGCATTTCAACTCGTACAGCACATTACGTCTCAAACATGCTTCTCTCCCAACATCTTTAAGTCACAAGTATAACATCTTAAGTCTCCAGTACCAGCCTCGATAACATTGGGCCTCAAGCGCACACCTCAAACCCACAGCTGTGCCAGTGGTTAAAAATGATATGAAGCCTTCTAGCCATCACCTTTCTGTTTTGGTTTTTGGTAAGTAACCCACAGTTTTTTGTTAGATGGGAGATAGAGTAGAAGGATGTGTTGCAGCTCACAGTAATTACATTTTCTTTTATTTTAAAAAGTAAACAGCTGCAGCAGCAGCAGATCCATGACATCACCCTTAGAAAAGGCCCATGCTATTATTTTATTTGGTCCTGTATATGTTGCTTTCTGTCAGCCTCCTCCAGATTCTAAGCCAGGGGCGTTGCTAGGGGGGGAGGGGCTAAGGGGGCTGTAGCCCCTGATCTTTTGGTTGTAGCCCCGGATAGAATCTCAGGAGCTACAGCCAAAAGACTAGCTACCCCCCAGTCCCAACAGTTCCGACATCAGCTTAGCCCCGGGTCTTTTCCAGACCTAGCAAATCCCCTGTTCTAAGCACTGGAACAGGAACTGTACCCATGTTGTACTGCATCCTCTTTTTCCCAAATCAAGTGCGTTGCCCCTGAGCTATCCTTAAAAATATATATATTTTTTTGCTTGAAGAGGCAACAGATGGTTTACTTTAAAGGTGGAAGGCAACTTCATGGTGTGGGAGAAGGCAAAACCAGTGAGAAAACAACAAATGCAACAACGCACACCTGTGCAAAGTAATAATCATGAGATAACATCAGTATAGTACATGTGATATCTTCTAAACCTCTTAAGGTGCAGCAGAGAAATGCCGGTCCTGGCACATGGACAGTGTACATATGTGAACAGAATTAAGTTCCCAATGTCTGGGAACTCCCGTTCCCTGCAAACTCTCATTGGCTGAAACGTCACCAAACTATTTTCTACTATAGTTGTGGATAGGATACAAAGTACAATTTCAAAGACTTTCAAATAAGATAAATATTTAACTTTTTAACATTTGAGTAACCAGACATTCCTTTGCGAAAGAAGAATTAGTACCCGGCGATAGTCAAGCAGAATGTAACACGCATTCTGATTGGCTCTCGCCGGGTCCTTACCCGGCCGAGAATCCTTTGATTCTCGGCCGGGACTCCAGCTGCCTTGTCCTCGGCGGGGGGCGTGGCAGCCCCTCAGCCAATGAGGAGGCTCGAAGCGGGGCCATCCCCGCTCTGAGCCTCCCCACGGCTGAGAGGCTGCCTCCGTCCCCCGCTGGGGACTCGGGTAAGCTTTTTTTTTTTCCTTCCTTCCCTCCCTCCTCCCTACCCCACCCCACTTACCTTCTTGCTCCTGCGTCCCTGGTGGGGGACGATGGCAGCCTCCAGCAGTGTGGAGACTCTGCGCCTCCACACAGCTGGAGGCTTCCATCGTCCCCTGGCAGGGACGAAGGTATGTTTTTTTTTGTTTTTTTTCTCCCCCCTTCCCCTCCCTCCCGCCCTCTCAACCCCACTTACCTTCTGCTTCTTTTTTTCGGGGGCGGATGCGCTGGGAACACTTTTTCTTGGTCGTTTTTTTTTTTTTTCTGTCCTGAAATGCCACGGCTTTTCGGGACAGAAAAAAATGCTTTTAGTGCCCCGGTCGCGCATATAATGCAGGCCGGGGTACTAATAGCAATATGACCCTCGTGGCGGGGGCATTACCGACTCAGGTAATGCCCCGGGGCCTTCGTTAAGGCCCGAGCGAAGTGAGGGCCTATAACTACGAGCCCCGGGGCATTACCTGAGTCGGTAATGCCCCGCCGCGAGGGTCATATTGCTTAATTATGAGTCCCTTTCTTTCTTCATAAGCATAACTTTAATAAAGAACCCAATGCGTTTTGTGCTTCAATGCTCTTCTTCGGGAGGATATTTTGTATGTGAAGATAACTAGAATTTAACAAAAAAGGAAAAGAAATCATTGTAATCACTTGTCTTGAAAATCCTTTTGGTACAACATTTTAAACATAAGTACACAGCCACATTATGCTTGATAAATCACCATAAAGCATGGTGTACCGGCATTCAAAATGCCCTATCCATGGTGTACCGGCATTCAAAATGCCCTATCCAACAAAATCAAAGGCCTGCAGACTAAAATAGCGGACAAAAGATCAGTCACTACACCAGCTCCTACCCCTACCTCTCACATTAACTCAGGTTTCTCATTCAAAAAAGTCACCATTCCTGAAGTCCATAAAATCATTGCGTCTCTTAAACCGTCAAACTGCAAGGGTGACAGTTGCCCTGCACAGATTATAAAAGATGCAGCCAGAGATCTCGCCCCATTTATCACTAAACTTGTAAACTCCTCCTTCTCTAACAATTCCTTCCCAAGTAACCTCAAACAGTCCTGGGTTCTACCACTATTAAAAAAACAGACCCTTGACCCAGCTATACCCACCAACTATAGACCAATTACGACAGTCCCCTTTCTATTGAAAATCCTGGACAGAATAGCCTACTTGCAGATACAAGATTATCTGGAAGCTCACAAACTACTTGGCACCCGTCAATCTGGCTTCAGACCTCGGCACGGAACAGAAACGGCACTTGTCGACCTCAAAAGCCAGATTGATGAATTAAAAGATAAAGGAAAAATGGCCATCCTACTTCTACTCGACCTTTCTGCAGCTTTTGATCTGGTGGATCACTCCATACTTTGCAACCACCTATCCACAGCGGCCCATTTCTCCAGTTCTGCAGTTGCCTGGATCCAATCTTTCCTCGCAAACAGAACCATGCGCGTGTTCTCACCCTCAGCAGCTGCTGACCCTATCCCCATCACCTGCGGAGTCCCTCAAGAATCCTCGTTTCACCCACTTTGTACAACATTTTTACAAAGCCACTATTTGACAAATTGGACTGTCTGGGTGTCACCTACACAAATTATGCGGATGACACCCAGATACTCCTACCCCTCTCAGGAACCTATGATATAGATGTCGCGCGGATTAATGAAGTCTACATCATCATTCAGGCATGGATGGCCACACATGGCCTCTGCCTGACTGATGATAAGACTAAATTACTCCTAGTCAGATCATCTAACAACATCCTTAAACTAAGTCCTCACTATACAAATATAGTCATCGATGGGAACAGTATACCCATTGCCAAACATGTAAAAACTCTAGGTTTCTACTTCGATGCCCAGTCTAACCTAACTAAGCACATCAACATGACATCTTCGGCCACAGCCTACACTGGCAAGTTGATCAGCACCTGTAGACCTCTACTATCCCCCTCTAGCTGCATTACTCTGGCGAGAGCGCTCATACAATCCAAATTGGATTATTGCAACAGTCTTTATCTAGGAGCGAACAAAACCATCTTAAACAAACTTCAGATTATGCAAAATAACGCGCTCAGAGCCGCGCTGAATATTTCCAAAAGAGAGCATATATCAGAAACGAGAAAGCACCACAGATGGCTCTCTATACAGGACAAAATTGCCCTAAAAACTATTTGCCTCACTCATAAAGCGCTTAACCACCAAGCCCCCCCCTACCTCACAGATAAGATCACATGGAAGGTATCCAATAGAACCACCAGATCTTCCAACACACCATGTCTGGTGGTGCCCAGATATACTCTAGAAAGAGCCGGAGGTTCCAGCTTCCCAGTATTAGCTGCCCAGCTTTGGAACTCTCTCCCACAGAATATTCAAACCATTCAGACCTGTAGGGTATTTTGTGGAGATTTGGAGCCTGACGGTATTTTATTACCGCCGAAAAATAACTTAGCAATAATCACTCTTTGTATTCAGATTTGGCCATGTGCAACAATAATACAATGGACATGCATTATTTCAGCACCCAGACCTGCATATTTGGTATACGTGGTTGGTGGTATTTTGGTGAGCATAATTCCCTTGTTTTATTTGTGGCCCCAATGTCCAGAATCCCTTATCTTTGCATAGATTTTTCGTGTGATCACTAGAGAGACCTCAGACCTGCATTCTAGGAATACCACATTTTCCAGTGATAGTGTTGGTGTGCCACCATGGGCAAACTCACTGACTTATTTACGACAGAGAGCTATATGTGGTAGTCTTGTGGTAATTTCCACTACCTTATATACGGTAGGGAGCTATGTTCAGAGAGTCTCTCTTCCCGTTGGCTCATGTACCTCCAACAAGCTATGCTACAGTCACTCACAATTATTCATACTGATTCTGACATGCACACAGCCTGACGGTATTTTATTACCGCCGAAAAATAACTTAGCAATAATCACTCTTTGTATTCAGATTTGGCCATGTGCAACAATAATACAATGGACATGCATTATTTCAGCACCCAGACCTGCATATTTGGTATACGTGGTTGGTGGTATTTTGGTGAGCATAATTCCCTTGTTTTATTTGTGGCCCCAATGTCCAGAATCCCTTATCTTTGCTTAGATTTTTCGTGTGATCACTAGAGAGACCTCAGACCTGCATTCTAGGAATACCACATTTTCCAGTGATAGTGTTGGTGTGCCACCATGGGCGAACTCACTGACTTATTTACGATAGAGAGCTATATGTGGTAGTCTTGTGGTAATTTCCACTACCTTATATACGGTAGGGAGCTATGTTCAGAGAGTCTCTCTTCCCGTTGGCTCATGTACCTCCAACAAGCTATGCTACAGTCACTCACAATTATTCATACTGATTCTGACATGCACACATCTGTCTTAAAATGACCATTGCACTGTTTAAAAATCTCCCCACATCATCAGCATTATAATGGTAAACAATAAACATCACCCGTCTGTTTTCAAATATTTTTCTGTATTATAAAAGTTGTATTTAAACACGATCTCACTCTTTACAGAAATAAATAAAATGGTACAGTAAAAGCATTGTCTATGACACACTGCAAAGAGCGTGGCGGAGAACAGAACTCAAATTGCAACATTGGTATTTGATTAAGACACGCACAGGAATCCTACACTGACTGCATATTACCGTACACACTCAGCTCCCACACTTCTCATTACCTTATCTTTTTAGTTGTTCTCTTTGTGAATGTGGCTCTCTTGGATTAACTCCAGCAAAAAGGAACGCTTGCCTTCTCAAACCGGGGTCATTGCCTGGAATTCTCAGCTTTTGCAGATAGGAATGCCTCAGCCAGTGGAAAGGTCCTTCTTTCAGCTCTCCCCAATCTCGACTGCAGCAGGACACAGGAATCTGCATTCAGTCAGGAGCCCCACAGCCAGGTCTTCTCCCCAATAGTGCAGAAAGATGTCTGCCTGTCTTTTTCCTTGATACTGCCCACTAAAACTTTCCTCTCAGCCCTCTGTATGACGTGTCCCAATGAAATCCATCATCTCTCATCCTCCTACTCTTCAACAATAGCTTCGCTTATACATTTGCAATTGTTGCAAATCTGACTTCCTTCTTCCTGCAGTTACTGTACACAAAAACGCGGAGAATCAGGCAGAGAAGAAAAAATCTCTGCACACGCATTTAAATGGTTTTCAGAGTATGCCTAATTCTGCAGTGGAGAACACATTTTATTAGTGGGTTATGTTAAATAAGGTTTTATTAGTCAGGTTAATTGTTAATAGGTTAGCTGTTAATTTTCAAATGTGTCTCTAGCAATATAGGCATTTCAGGTGAAAAATAGTGTGCATTTTTAAATGAGCACGTGTGGTTTTAACTGTAAAAATAGATTTGCATCTTATATGTTAAAATCGTTTTTGACTGAATAGCCTGTCTTTCCTTGTTAATCTGGTAACCCATATAGCAATGCACCGCACCCTTGTGGTGGTGCTGCAAAAAAATGTGCTACTTGTGCAGTATTACTGTACTCTGTACTGTAACACGCCAAATATCCTTACATATACCCTACTTTTGTTTTTAGAACTTGGCTATAATCCAAGCCAATTCCTAAAAACAACTTGTTCTATTTTTTTTACAATATAGCAATCCAACAAAATGAATATTCATGTGCATCAATGAAAATTTGCAATCAACATTTCATCTGAGTCCATCAGTTCATAAAATGTTCCACATTTGCCTTCTCAGTGGAAGTGGCATTACTTTAAGTTTAAATTTTCCAAGTCAATTAAAAACAATGAAATAAAACAACTAACTAAAACAAATAAGTAATATAACAAGTTAAAATAAATAATTAAAATAATAAATACGTGGAACTTCATATGCCGGAACTTTTGTTTTGTCTCTTTTGGTATGTCCCGACCAGCGATGTTATTCGGTTCATTCGAGTACTCTTTCATCTTGGCAATCTTGAATCCACAGTAGTCATCTCTTTTGGCATTCCGGTTATTTTGTCTTCACCTCCACCTGGAGGCAGGCATCTTTTGGTCTTCATCCAGGGGACTCCAGGACTCCATCGTCTCCCGTGGCCTCTGATCCCGGAACCTCCGACCAAATAATGTTAATTGTCTAAATCAAAATAGAAAATAAACAGATTAAGTACATAGCACAATACTAACTTCATCCTTTTGCCAAAAATAAAACATGCTTGGTAAAAATATTTCGTTTTTTTTTTTTTTTCTTCTGAAATTAAACACAAGTTAAAAGAAAACAAACACATATAAAACAGCATTCAATATTTAATACACTTTCTCTCTGCACACCAACCATGAGCTTCCATTATATGTGCATTTATTTATTTATTTATTTATTTATATTTATTTTATATTATATTTTACATATACTACAGTGTTTATGTGCCATCATAACAATCAACTTTTTAACTTCTTTGTCACTGCCTCCTGATTGTACCCATTTATTTTCTCTTTTTGTGTTCAAGTGATTTTATCTGTTTCTACATGCTCAAGCCGCCTGATCTCATGTCTGGGATGGCATGGTTTGATTTGATTTACATGGACAAACTGCTCTATTGCTGTTTCACCTTCATTTTTCAAAATTTTATACACTACAGGAGAAACCTTATCTATAATTCGAAATGGCCCCTGCCAGGCTGCTAGAAATTTAGAATTTTTCTGTTTACTTTTTCCAAAATGAAACTTGTACACCTGATCCCCTACATTGTATTCCTTTACTGATGTCTTTTTGTCATAATATGACTTAGCACTGTCAGCAGCCCTTTCCAGATTTCTCTGCACAAAAGCAAATGCATGTTGCAAATGCCTCCTCAGTTCATCAATATATTCATGAACCGTGGATGCACTCACTAGAGTTTGCTCATGTGTTCTGTATAGTAGGTGTTGTGGTAACACCATTTTCCTACCTGTCAAGACCTCATGGGGGCTAACACCTGTTGCTTTGGCAGGAGTCGACCTGATTGCCATCAGAACCAACGGTAAACGTAAATCCCAGCTGGAACCTGCTTCTGCCACAAATTTCTTTAAAATATCCACAACAGACCTATTGCTTCTTTCAACTGTACCGGAAGACGCCGCCCGATATGCGATATGTAGTTTCCTTTTCACACCTAGTATTTGCCATACCTTACTCATTAGAGTACTTGTGAAATGACTTCCTCTGTCTGACTCAATTCTTTGTGGCAACCCAAACCTTGAGAACACATGGTTCACCAGTAATGTGGCTGCTGTTTGCGCACTACAATCTGGTGCAGGAATGCACTCAATCCACTTCGACATCAAACATACCACACTCAAAATATAACGGTGTCCCCTGCTCGACCTTTTTAAAGGACCTACATAGTCTATTTGCAAATCTGACCATGGGAGAGTTAGGCCTCTTTTCATCAATGGTGCTCTATGCATTGGTGAAGCAGGTTTAAATTGGGCGCATACTAGACATCCTCTAGTATATAATTCCACATCTTGGGACATATGTGGCCAGTAAGCATAATCTTTTAGTATTTCTAATGTCTTTTGTGAACCTCTATGGCCTGCAGTTATGGCATCATGTGCATGGTGTAGCATTAGTCCTCTGAATGAAAGGGGTACTACCCACTGTATTTGCCCTGTTATGGACTCTCTAATCATGAGCCCATCCTGTAATCTAATTCGTGTTTTGTTCTTTAATAACACCCTCAACTCTTCTTTTCCCATACAATCTTTTTCTGTTACAGGATTTTGTTCAGGATCTATCAAATGATTATAATAGATTCCCAAAATTTGATCATTCTTTTGTGCCTCAATCAAATCTTGGTCTGGCGTGTCATGACTCCACTGCACCACCGGTTGATCTATCTCCTTTGGTGCTTTAGAACGTGTCACTGCATCAATTTGTATTTCACCCATTAAATAATCAATATGTAGCAATTCTCCCATCACAGCCCCAATCTTAGCCAGATGGTCTGCCTTATCATTTCCCTCCTTATCCTCTCCTGGTGTTTTTAAATGCCCACGAATTTTTCTCCAGTATATTGTTAAATTATTTTCTGACACCAATTTGTCTATGGCTTGTATCATTTTTCCATGTTTAAGTGGCTTTTTGTTGTATGTAACCATGCCTCTTGCTTTCCAACCAGGCAAATACTCCACAAAGCTATTCCGTGCATAGTCAGAATCAGTCACCAGGACAATTTCACTGAACTTTTTATCAACTGCAGTAGCAATTGCTTTATAGATGGCTGCCAATTCCGCCACCTGACTGCTCCTATCTCCAATCCTCATCCCTATACTAGGAACGCCTTCACATTTCAACCAGACATTTCCTATTCCTGCCACTAATTGTTTATTACTGTCATTTTCAATGTGAAAAGCACAACCATCCACATATACAGTTGGCAAATCCTTGCATGTTTTTTCATCAAAAGCTTTGTGTGGTGATTGTTCAAATTCCTGTAAACTAGCTTCCACTTCCATTTCATTTGGTATTTGTTCAGCTGCACAGTCATGTAAGTCAGCTAACCCTTGAGCAATTGGGCTCTTTTTATTTTGTCCATATCTTACTTCTACGGGAAAACCTTGTAATGCCAGCGTCCATGAAGTGATTCTGGATTGCGCTAGATTGCCTGATCTAATTCTTTTACTCTCTAAAAATTGCAAAGGTTGATGATTTGTTTCAATAATCACCTTTTCTCCCTGAACAATGGGGCGGAAATGTTGTAGCGCCCACACAGTGGTTAATAGGGCCTTTTCACATTCATTAAATTTCATTTCAACTTGGGAAAATGCCTTACTTGCATATGCAATGGTTTTGTGATTCAAATCGTGTTTTTGTGATAACACTGCTGACATACAATGTTCAGAAAAACCTATTTCTATAAAGAAATCCCTGTCCTTTATGGGGTATGCTAAACATGGTGCCTTTACAAGACATTCCTTCAATCTAGCCACTGCATCAGACTGCTCTCTTTCCCATCTCCCGGGAGTATTTAGTTTAAGCAGTTTAGTCAATGGTTGAGTGATTTCTGCATAATTCTCAATGAACTTTCTGTTATAGCCTGTCATCCCTAATAAACTTTTTACTCCTTTCACATTTTTAGGATCTTTTAATCTTTGTATGGCCTCTATTTTCTTCCTTTGTGGATTTAGCCCATGTTCAATCACTTCATGCCCTAGAAAGTTCACTTTTTTCTTGCACCATTGTGCTTTTTGCAAAGATACTTTGGCGCCTGCTTTCTGCAATTGGCCAAGTATATGTCTTATTTCATCAAAATGGCTTTTTAGGCTTTCATTTTTTATCAGGACATCATCCACATAAACTATTGTTCCTCTTTCCGCTGCATCCGGCATGGCCTTTCTCAAAAATATGCCAAATTCACTCCCACTATTGATGTACCCGAACGGAGCTCTAAGCCAGGCATATTGAGTCCTGTCAAATGTAAAGGAAAATAAGTGTTGTATCTCCTCTGCCAATGGCACACACCAATATCCAGATGTGAGATCTAACGTGGTAAATACATTTGAACCATGTATCTGAGCTAGGCCCTGATCAATGAATGGTAGTGGCCATCTAGATACTGGTACTCTTTTATTTAACTCTCTTAAGTCTGCACACAGCCGCCATTGACCATTTGGCTTTAACACACCTAAAATAGGCGTATTGGATGTGCTATGAATGGGCCTGATTATTCCCCGTGATTCCAAATTTTTAATAATCTCTGCCAATGATTCTAAACATGCCAGCGGTAGTCTATACTGGCGTACAAACACTGGATTCCTACTACAACCTTCTGGTAGTGTGGCCACATGTAAATCAGTTAAACCACAATCATAAGCATCTTTTGCAAATACATCCTTAAACTCCATAAATATTTCCCTCAGATTGCGTCGATCCTCATCGCTGCCACATGCATCCGCTAAGGAGATCTGCTCTTCTACCATTCTGGAAAATTCTGGAAACTCTTCTGGTAAAGGAATCTCAGCGCTTTCCTCTAACTGTGTGGCTGTGTCTTTTTGTAGAGCTGCCACTGTTAAATATTTTGGCATATCAGCTTCCACTTCAATGGGCTGATTTCCTGTTTCATTTTCACTTAAATTAAATATTATGCAATCCTCTTGATGGCAGCACACTGTCTCATTTGAATCATAAGGATACACAGAATGAATTTTAAATATTCCTTTGGGCTGAGAGTCCAGGTGTTCTGGCAACTCGCCCTTGGCATCTACATATTTTTCAGGAATTTTCCCAATCACCATGTTATTTAAATCTGCCGTATAATGTGATTTTTGTATGGCCATTCCTAATGGGGAGTTTTCCTCTAAATGAATATCCTGATAACCTTTATTATTTACCATGATTTTTACAGATCCCTCACCAATGTCTACCAATGGAATGTATTCATAATCCAGGCCTTGCTGTTTTATGGATTCATTCAGGCATACAAATGCATCAGAGCCTTTCATCTGCTGCCCATTTTTGCATTTCAGTGTTATTGCAAACTGTTTTGTAAATGCAGGAATAATAGTATCTTTCCTTATTTGTAATTCGATGGCATAAGGAACCAGTTGTGCACAATGATAAGCCCTTCTTTTGTCTTCAAATTCAGGTGCCGGCCCACCTAGGCGTGACCATATTTTTTGATTAAGGAAATCTAACACCATACACATTCTGTGCATGATGTCATTGCCCATGTAAAATTCATTTTGTGCTCCATTCACTATCCATACATTATGGTAAATTGTTTTCTGCCCAATGCTAATTTTAAGCATGCATCTGCCTGCAATTCGGTTTTCAAAGTCTGGACTGTCCAACCCAGAAACATATTGGTTTTTAATCCTAAATTTCGGGATTTCTTCCCTCTCCATAATTTTTTGCAACAATTTCTCATTAATGAAACTCCTTTCATGTTCAAGCGCTAAAGTGGCTTTTATTGTTTTAAGATAATCATTTATACCAACGTGAACCCATGGTTGCTCATCTTCCATGTGTATTTCTGCCAGAGTGGTAATGTGTTTTTCTGAATCTGTTTTAGGAATAATATTCTGTTTGCATGTTTTCTCTTTTAAATAGAAATGTAATGTGTGCTCATCTATGGCAGTCTGCCAATCTTTCCTTGGGTCCAAGTATATTTGTACAGGTATTTTTTCATAGTCGCTCTGATCTTTGTCTTGACACATTAATATAACAGTGACACTAGGTATGCAGCTATTCTGGAGATATACCTCCACAGCATCATTTGTTTTGGCAACGGTGTGACATTCTTTTATATTGCTGTTTTGTGATTTTAGTTTCTTAGGCCTCAATGGTTTTTTGGTTAAGGACCACAGCACTCCATTCACCCCATCTATGAGAGGAGACAATCTTTTCAGGCAATCTGTCCCCATCAGAAATGGAATTTCACAAATAGATGTGATCAATACCTCTTGTTTCATTCTGTGCTTTCCTATTTTTATGTCAACCTCAGTTACACCTATGATGGGCACCTCCCCCCCATTAAAGTTATGCACTGGGCCTTGATTTGCCTTCACTGTGATCTGACTCTGTGGAGGCCTCCCTTCATTGATACTCTTTACCAGCTCCTTGGACATAATTGTGGCCTGTGCGCCAGTGTCAATCATAGCGAAGGTGTGGCATTTTTCTTCTACAGTGATGGGCGCATAATATCTGTCCTCAACTTCCTCTAATACACATAAGAAATGTGAATTCTTACTGATTTCAGGGCTCACCTTTCTCAGGTCTTTTTCACTTTTGGCTAAGCACATTGGTAAATGAAAAGACATTTTTCCCTCCTTTTTACCCATTTCTGTGCGAGATATTTTATTCATTTCTCCATGTTCAGAGGTTTTTTGGAGTGTGGCCACTGTTCGCCCATCCATCTGGGTAACATCAGAGACCACATTACAACCTTCCAACTGAACATGTGTAACAACATCATTCAGCAATTTGTCATTTTTTAATTCTGTGCATTTGTGATCATTTAGTGTAATACCAGCCCTTTCAGCCTCTTCAAAAATATGTGGCTCAAAGAATTCTTCAGGTGATTGACTTGTACCCTCCTTGTGAGTATTTCCTTTTTCTGTCTGTGTTTGGTCATTGTTTTGCTTGCCCAGGGAAGGAGCTATGGCATCCCCACTTACTCCCTGTTCACTGGTATTCCCCATGCATGAGTCATTTTTCTTAAATCTGTTCCTTTGTTCTTTTGGAATTCCTAATGTTTCTTTTTCATTTGTGCAAATCTTTACTGTTTTATTTAGCTCTAAGTTAAACCGTACCTCTTTTTTAGAAGTATTTGCACTTTCTATCACAATTTCATTTACTGGTACTTTCATTTTTAATCCATTAGGAATCTCAGAGTCGTTATGCAAAATTATATCAGAGCAATCTGTCATTTTGGCACTGCAGTTATCATGAGTACTTAGTCACTTTTCGGAAGCCCCCCGGTCATTGCTATGGCCATCAGCCCCCTCTTTGGAAGGTTGTTTTTGCGCTGTATAGACCTTTCCTATTTGCTCAGCTAACATTTTCACTTGGGCCTCAAGGCACTGGAACCTTTCCATCTCTCTAGGATCCTCTTTCTGTGGCCTAGGTCGATATTGGTTGTTTTCCCCCTGATTGGATCTATTCTGATACCTCTCAGGTGATTGATGTCGGTTGGGATGGTTTCTGAACTCTTGATTCATTTGTGGAGGGGAGCGGGTTGCACCCATCCTTTGATTATAGTCCCCTGATGGGGAATCATTGTACTGGCGTGGACTGTAGTTCACGTTTTGCCTCATGTCCTGTCTCTCAGATTGTGGGTACTGGCCCCTATGTTGATTTCCATTATCAGTAAATCGATCCACATATCGGGGCCTATCCTGATTACCATATATCATGGTGTTGGGATCAAATCTGCTCTGTGTCCCCAATGACTGGTAGGGACCATCATTTCTTTGATCTTGATTTTGTCTCTGGTTATTGTTCATACCTGCCATATCAGACCGGTATCTTACCCGGGGTCTATCCCCTAAATATCTAGGGCTGATGTAGCTCTCTCTATTACTAGGATCATGTGATTGGAACATTGGTACAGGAAATGGCGATCTTTGTTGATTACCCCTTTGTTTTGGTGTCACATTATTTTTACCTTGACTTTGAGCAGACTCAAGGGACATTTTGGCTGACCTGATTTCCATTACTGTGGCTCAGGGTTCTTTAGATTTAGGCCTAGTATCTTTCATTTTATCACTTTCTCTACCCTGACAATAGAGTACCTCATATAGCTTTGTGCTTTGATGTACAATCCATTCAAGGGACTTGTCACGGTCAAATTCACGGACCAATTGGGATATGATGTCTTTCTGTAGCCCATAGAAGTATGCAGTTTTAAACTCATTGGAATTTGAGTCAAAAGATACATCAAAGCGAGAGAATGCTCTTCTTAAGTCTTGTAAAAATTGGCGAGGGGATGTATTAGGTCCAGCAGTAATTGTGTACGCGACTTTCTTTGCCTCCTGCAATGACTGAAAAGGAGAAAAATGACGCCTAATTTCTTTTTCAAACTCCAGCCATGTCATATTCTGCTGTTCATTTAATCCCCTTATGATGCTGGCCGTCGGGGCATCTAAAGTTAAATGAAAATATTGTCTGTACTGTTCCTTAGGTATCTGGAGTGCTTTAAAAATGTCATGCACCGCTTCTAAGTGATCCTCAATGCAGCATTCACCTCCCTTTTTAAATGGTTTGATCAGGGCTTTAATGGATTTCATTATTTTTATGGGGCTACTTGTTGCAATACATGGAATTGCACTATTTTGTGAGTCAATCCTGTTTTCAGGTGTATGAGATTGGTGACTGCCCCCAATGGGAGTATCAAATCCCCCAAGGGCGCTGCAACCAAGTTCAGTCACCGGCCCAGTCACTGGGGCACTAGCTCTTTGGGCAGAGCTAGAATTCACCTCCACTCCATTGAATGTGGTACCCTGCCGCCTCTCTTGGGACCTGGGAATGCACATTTGCTGTTCTAAGTCCTTACACTTTTTAAGGAGTCTGGTTGCTTCATTCTGCAAATAATTATTTTCATCGCTCATTTTATTAATCGCCTCCTGCATGTCACACATTTGCATTTGGCATTCATTGAACTCTTTATTTCTTTTGTCTCTTTCTTGAATCATTTTAATCATTTCTTGTTCTGCTCTCTGGAGATCACCTTCTTTTTCACAATGTTCTTTTTGTAAAATCTGCATTTCTGAAACAACCTCATCTTTATCCTGCCTAATGTGATCCACTAAGGCTTTTAAGTGTGCCAATCTTGCTCACTATCTTCAAATTGTTTCTTGCTTTTGGATAACTGAGTATCAAAGTCTCTGCATTTTAATTGCATGTCTTTTTGGCATACATCCAATTCTGCTCTCAACATTTCCTGATTTTTACTTGCCCCCTCTAATTCAGTCTTTAACCTGTTAATTAGCTGAGTATCATTCTCTTGCATTCGCAGGGACTTGTTTAAAATAAACCATATTTTGCCGCATAGCCGTATTAAACAGTCTTTCTCTGCACTTTTATCGGCTGCATTCAATAATCTTGTAAGGCAGACCTGAATTATGCTGCCTTCTGCAAAAATATTGTCTATTTTTTCTTTCTGCACCTCACCCTGAATGCGGTTATTCCATTCTAACGTGCTATTCGAAGACCACTTCCCATGTGCAAATAACTTTGCCTCTAAATATTGCACTAGATCTGAGAATGTGGTTTCCCTTTGTGACATTCTGAAATTCGTTTTTAGTGGCACACTGCTATTATAAAATGGGTTCCCTTTAATGTGCAAATGGCAGTGTGAGACACACTTGCCACGCCCAGTAGGTACTCTATGATCACTTTCCCAGCCTGCAACGCACCATAAATATGTAGGGTATTTTGTGGAGATTTGGAGCCTGACGGTATTTTATTACCGCCGAAAAATAACTTAGCAATAATCACTCTTTGTATTCAGATTTGGCCATGTGCAACAATAATACAATGGACATGCATTATTTCAGCACCCAGACCTGCATATTTGGTATACGTGGTTGGTGGTATTTTGGTGAGCATAATTCCCTTGTTTTATTTGTGGCCCCAATGTCCAGAATCCCTTATCTTTGCTTAGATTTTTCGTGTGATCACTAGAGAGACCTCAGACCTGCATTCTAGGAATACCACATTTTCCAGTGATAGTGTTGGTGTGCCACCATGGGCGAACTCACTGACTTATTTACGACAGAGAGCTATATGTGGTAGTCTTGTGGTAATTTCCACTACCTTATATACGGTAGGGAGCTATGTTCAGAGAGTCTCTCTTCCCGTTGGCTCATGTACCTCCAACAAGCTATGCTACAGTCACTCACAATTATTCATACTGATTCTGACATGCACACATCTGTCTTAAAATGACCATTGCACTGTTTAAAAATCTCCCCACATCATCAGCATTGTAATGGTAAACAATAAACATCACCCGTCTGTTTTCAAATATTTTTCTGTATTATAAAAGTTGTATTTAAACACGATCTCACTCTTTACAGAAATAAATAAAATGGTACAGTAAAAGCATTTTCTATGACACACTGCAAAGAGCGTGGCGGAGAACAGAACTCAAATTGCAACATTGGTATTTGATTAAGACACGCACAGGAATCCTACACTGACTGCATATTACCGTACACACTCAGCTCCCACACTTCTCATTACCTTATCTTTTTAGTTGTTCTCTTTGTGAATGTGGCTCTCTTGGATTAACTCCAGCAAAAAGGAACGCTTGCCTTCTCAAACCGGGGTCATTGCCTGGAATTCTCAGCTTTTGCAGATAGGAATGCCTCAGCCAGTGGAAAGGTCCTTCTTTCAGCTCTCCCCAATCTCGACTGCAGCAGGACACAGGAATCTGCATTCAGTCAGGAGCCCCACAGCCAGGTCTTCTCCCCAATAGTGCAGAAAGATGTCTGCCTGTCTTTTTCCTTGATACTGCCCACTAAAACTTTCCTCTCAGCCCTCTGTATGACGTGTCCCAATGAAATCCATCATCTCTCATCCTCCTACTCTTCAACAATAGCTTCGCTTATACATTTGCAATTGTTGCAAATCTGACTTCCTTCTTCCTGCAGTTACTGTGCACAAAAACACGGAGAATCAGGCAGAGAAGAAAAAATCTCTGCACACGCATTTAAATGGTTTTCAGAGTATGCCTAATTCTGCAGTGGAGAACACATTTTATTAGTGGGTTATGTTAAATAAGGTTTTATTAGTCAGGTTAATTGTTAATAGGTTAGCTGTTAATTTTCAAATGTGTCTCTAGCAATATAGGCATTTCAGGTGAAAAATAGTGTGCATTTTTGAATGAGCACGTGTGCTTTTAACTGTAAAAATAGATTTGCATCTTATATGTTAAAATCGTTTTTGACTGAATAGCCTGTCTTTCCTTGTTAATCTGGTAACCCATATAGCAATGCACCGCACCCTTGTGGTGGTGCTGCAAAAAAATGTGCTACTTGTGCAGTATTACTGTACTCTGTACTGTAACACGCCAAATATCCTTACAGACCTTTAACAATTTCAGAAGTCAGGCTATCACCTGGATACTAAATAAAACTTAAATAACAGTTCCTGATACCACCAACTATTAGGTGATCGGCCCATACGACTGCTTTGACTGAAATGCTTCTTCTGCTTTGACCCAAAGTACAATATGTATAATGTTCAATTTGTATATACCCACCATTGTAACTTTACCTTGTATGTTCAAATTGTATGAATCCTCATAATTGTCTAATTGCCTTGTAACCATTGTTATCCTTAGCGCCCAATTACCTCCGGGTCAGGTGCGCGATATAAATAAAATAAACAAACAAACAAACCTTTAAGAAAATCAACCAGTCCTCTCTTCTTGTTTAGAGTATGGATCAGAGTCCGAATATTCTCATCTAGGATGACCAGAAATCTAAAGATAAATAAAGATGAGATCTGGTTAGACCTCCATTAGTTCCTAATGTGTAGAAATAGAAAGTATCAGAACAATATGTCAAAACTCACGGAGAATAAAGTCTTACCACTGTGCAAATGAATTCCGAAGAAATTATCACTGGTTTAAAAGATTTAATAATAATCAAAAACGTTCTTCTCGTGGTGTACAATTTATGTAAATATAATACATATTCTAAGTATGCAAGAGAAACCCTTAGGAGTATCCATCAACAAATAATATCAAAGCCAGTGAAAAAGCCAGATGACTTTACTGGTCATAGGAGAAATCCAAAGCACTCGGAACCATGCATGCATTTACTGCACGTGCATTTGGTAGGCAGAGAAAAAGGCCACTGTACTGGGAACCCTGCATGAATTGTGTAGGTAGAGGAAAGCCCAATTCATTGAGAACCCAACCTGGATTTTATAGGCAGAGGAAAAGGTTGAGAAGCCCAGATGCATTTACTGTGCATAGAAGAAGACCAAAGCAATGAGAAGCCCATGTACATTACGCAGGTGAAGGTTAAGGCCAAAGCACTCCAAACAGCACATGCATTCACGAGTTGTAGGAGAAGGACACAGAACTGAGAATCCCATGTTCATTTTGTAGGGAGATAATGGAATTGTGAACTACATTAACATGTCTGAATACACAGCAGGACGCAACCACGGTAGGAGATGGTAAGGGTCAGATGAGTAATGTATATATTAGGTATTTATCACTTGCTCCAGAAAAAGATGTGTACATTGGAGAAGTCCAGATAGTATTTTGGCCACTGCATCAACTAGTCAGGTCAACAGGAAGCTACAGATATCTCTCTGTGGTCATAGGTGCAGTTTAGCTTGACAGTGAATGGGACATTTCACGGTCCATTACTCTAATACGCTTTTGTGAGGTGATCTAGGAATTGGTGGTGATTGAGCAGAGCCGATAAGAGATCTGTGGAGTGCCATAGACCTTCACAGCGAGTGACCACATGCTTCCTCTAATTACTGACCTCTTGCCTCAGTCTGGGTGCGAGGGGCCTTATCCGACTTGAGAAACCAGCTGGAAAACCAGCAACCAATGACCTGAGGTGGGTGAGTTCCAGCAAAGGCAGAGGACCCGAGATGGGCCGTGAGGCCAAGGTGGTGAGTGCAATCCACACCCCCTGCTCTGGGTTGCCTGATGCAGGGAAGTCCCTCTGTTAGGATCCCAGGGTTTTGTGGCATGGACTAAGAGGGTTGCATCCTCCTTAAAGGTGTATGAAAGCTGGCAGCATTTGATCAGCATGTGTTGGCACTTTACTCTTTCTCACCAAACCTCACCCAAACTAGTGCATGCTGTGACGGTGAGGCGAGGGTCAGTCAAAGATTTCCAAAGGTGTAATTTACATCTCAGAGTGACTATTAGATCATATTAGATCCTTTGTTAAAAAGAGGAAATGGGAGCGAAACCCAGTCCAAAGCACCTCCGCTCAAAAACTGTCAGAGGAAAGGTAAAACTGCAATTGAGCATGTATCACTTTGTTCAGTACACTCAGCGCAGTCAGCAAAGACAACATCAAGTTACTCACAATCCACCATAAAATGGGCACTCAGAAGTCGCATGCCAGGAGAACCAGGGGAACTAGAAGAGAGAGTGGCTGAAAGAGGAGACAAGGGAGTGATTGGAATATGCAATTCATACTCTAATTACACCAAAGTCCCCTGCGACCATGAACTTGCAAATGGAATCAATATCCATACCATAACCAGCAGCTCGAGTCAGTCCAGCCGGTGTCAATGAGGTCTCAAACAGGGGGGTAGTGAACAAGTGTGTGTTAGTTGGGGTTAATTTCCTCTTTCTCAAGGGTATGAACCTATCCTCTCCTGTTTTACATACAGGGCAGGGAGGGTGAAACTCTGGCAGCACAGATCCCTCTGACCTGGAGGCCTTGGAGACCTCCACAGATCGATACTACACAAAGAATTGCCTGATGACCACAGCTCAGGTGACACCATCCATTACAGAGACATGTGCGGGGACCCCGGAAGACGCTCTAAAAGATCTGCAGTCTGATCAAGGCCACAAAATTGTACTATCATGTGATGCCGAGCCTAATGCCCAATGCTGTCTAAAAGTTGTTTCCTGTGGCAAGCACAAAGCATAAATTCCCAAAAGTGCACTACCAGTATTCAATGGGGTGATCGTTGATCCAATGGCCCTACTGATTGACATCAGAGAGGAGGATTTGAAAGTGCACAGGGAACCTGTGGTAGGATTGACACCCCGAGAAATACCCAAGAGAAGATCGCCTCTCTTACCCCAGTAACATCTGATGGGGGTGCTCTTTCAGTGGCAGATGACAACTTTGACACCATTGACACTATTTATGTGTCAAAGACCACACAAGTCAATGTTGATCACCCGCAACAATCACAATTCTACCAAATGGAGGGAGAGGATAGTATTAGCAGGGACCAGCAGCCCTCAAATGGAAATGAGGGAATCCTGGAGCTGTGGCTAAACCACATAGGCTCAACACTGGTTGACATTAGGGATGAGATTTGTATGAGATTCCCATCCCATAGCATCGCCCATTGGTACCCACTTTATCAGTATCACATTCTTGGTACCAGAATTGCCATTTTCTACTGTTTCCACCACCTGCAGTATTTTAGTATGTGAGGGGCAGTCTACCACATAACCCGTAAACTCAATAGATCTTAAATTATTCTTTATTAAGTCTGGGACCTCCTCTGTGGTACAGTGCACCCTTACAAAAGTCCTTCCCTGTATATCCACTGGCTCCCCGAATCTGAAGTCGATTGTGGTCAGGACTCTGTCCAATGTTGACCATTTTAGGTTCTCGCCCCAGAATGGGAGGAGCGGTTATAGATTTGCATGGAGGAATAGGCAAGTTAGCGGCTGACGGGGGGGGGGATGCAGCGATGCCTGGTGTGTTGAAGTAGGCATTTCCTCCTCCGCCTCCTCCTTCAGTAACTCGTGTTCTGCTATCAAGGACATTAGTTCTCCTCTTCCCTCCTTAGCTCTACTAGCCCCTCTTTCATCCTCTTGTTGTGGGATCACCAACCTTTCCCCCAGCAACCAACTAATCAAAGCACCTGCTTGTTTTGGCCGCTTAGAAGGCCGCTTAGGTATTTTCTCGTTAATTTGCTCTTGATGATCCCGTACTGGAGTTCTGGTCATAGAATCGAAGGGTTCCGGAGCTGATCTTTTCTGATTATTAATTTGCTTTTTGTTTGCTGCTGCTTTCCCAAGTCTAGCTCGCTTTTCTAGATGTCTTTCATGTCTAGTTTTGTATGTAGTTGTCTCCAGAGTATCCGCTGCTCGCTGTTCATCTGTAATAAGGATCTCAATCACATAATTTTCTGGCCACTGAATCTAACTATCCAAGGAACATGTGTGGTCTGGGGGATCTGTGAGTTCCATCTCCTTCCCATCGTTGTTTACCATATCTGCCCATTGTAAGCAACTCTCCAGGGTATTTATGACCACCTGCTTTTTCACTTCTTTTAGTATCACCCCACATAGTTTCAGAAGAATTTTAACCGCAAACTGTAAGACTCCTTCAGTTGCAGTAGAGTTGTTTTTGGGGTCAGTTGTATTGCTTTGGCCGGTTTCATTCAGGGTAGTCCTAAACTTTTTTTCGCTTTCCTGGCCCCTGTTGGAAAACTGATTAGATGAGGCCGATAATCGTTGATCTCTGGAAGGCATTAGGGTCCCTACTGGGGCCTCTGGTTCACCCGGCGGAGTGCCCCTTAGATCGACCGCTGATTGTACGATTCTATTCGCATGGACCATTACATGCACCACATCTTGTTCCAGTACAAGTATGCCCTGACCCTCAATGTTTACCCCCTGTATTACATTTTGTGCTGCCGTGTCTTGCAGCCTGAATTACAGGGCCAACAGCGAGTTATCATCTATGTCGTCATAGTCTGAATGGGGGCCACCTTGAATCAACATGACAGGGGATGATGCTTCCTCGATGGTCCAAGTATGTATGTTTAGCTGTCACTGAGTGGTAGTCATTAGTTATCCTGCCTTTAGTAGGCCTATTGTCCAGGTCTTTATTTGTACCTGCTGCCACTGAATGGGGGTCTGAATTCGGTGTGTTAATCCTGAGTAAGTTTCCACCCCCCACACCCCTCCTGAGGGGGCTCTTTTTCCGTAGGGCTTACCTTTTCTAGGTTTTTGGTTCCTTGCCCTTGTTATGATTTTGCCTGCCATTTTCCCCACTCTCAGTCTTGCGTGAGTTGCACTAGTACCAGCCTGCTATATGGACTGCCCCTGTAGTGGGCTCTCCTTCACACTCCCCTGGTTGGCCTCTAATCTGAGTTGAGCGATGTCTCGGGAGGCTGGGAGCACCGAGCTGGGAGCATCCAAGGGGATCCCTGAACCCGCCTTAGCCCCCAGTTGATGTACTAAAGGTCCTCACCACTGCAGCCCTAGGTCTAGAAACCTACCTTAGGGCACTGGCAGCAATGTGGATCACACAGAGGACCACAGCGGGTACTGCAGTTTGAAGACGGGTGCGGCTGGAGCCAAGAATTCTCACCTGCCTTTAGCCTTTAGCTCAGCAAGTAAGGCTGACAAGGCTGACATGGCTCACCCCTGGCAGGCACAGCATTGCACGACAAAAACAGTAGGCACCTTGGCCGTCAGGCAGTCAGGCACTCCTGACAAGTCCCTCCGACCAGCAACCGACAATTGTGAACATAGGAGATGGGACTGGGGGCGTGGGAGATGATCTGGTTACTTCACTTAGTTTTGCTTCCCTATCCATCACTCTGACAGTCTCTGTTCCTGTCTCGGCACCACTAGAGGAAAGGGCCACATAACATGTTGTGTCAAGCCACACTGCACTTCCCAAAACTCTCCGTAGCAGCCGCCTCCGACAATATGATTTATTTGGACAACTTCAAAGCCTTCAGTCTAGAGGCATCACCTAGCGCAAGGGGTAGGAGTCACGGTGGCCTGGCAACTTATGTGTCGAGTGCTTTGAAATACATAAAAAAACAAATATTCTTCCCATGCTATTGATTATAGATGTAGGACCAGCAAAGGGCTCTCGGTGCTGCATATCACATTTCTATAACTCACTTTAGGAAATACCAGTATAAGTCAATGTAATGCATGCTGCAAGAGACCCTGTAGATCCCCCGACTAATATTAAACATTTAATATGTGGTGATTTCAACTTAAAAATTGGACACTACAGTGGGACTGGCTGATGGTGCTGGAGAAGAGGACATTGTCTTTCGTGTCCATCCATTGGCTTTAAAAGAGGCTACCACTCACAATAGGGGCAAGCAATTCACAGACACCCTAATCGAACTGGGGTTTAGGCCAGTAAGTGAAAGATTTTGTCAGATATCTAAGGAAAGCATACTTTTGCAAACACTAGACACCGTTGGTCCCGGGTTAAAGATTTTTAGGTGGTTATCGGGATCGAAAGTTATCATGATACCTTCATACTGACAATAAAGAACTGAGAGGATTCCTCCTTGCCTACGAAGAATGGTGGCAAACAAGGTCTGTACCAAACAATATGTTGGGAAAACATTTACCCAGACTAACAGGTAGCCTGGACGATATATATAGATGTGTTTGCATACCGATGAAGCTGAAAGGTTAGCCTGGGAAAATATAATACTAACAACTAGCCAGGATTTTAGGAAAATGCATCCTAGGTCAAGAAGTACAACAAGGTGAGCAGCATAGTTCAATGCAAAATGCAAGGTGGCTGCACTGAGAAAGCAAAGTAGAGCCCAGGAGGAAGTAACTGCAGCCAGGTCTTTTTATAACAAGACTGTAAAAGCCAGGAAATTACAACTATCTGAGCAGGCTTGGCTGAACCTAGAAAGGGCGGCAGACACAGGTGACCAAAACGCATACTGGAAAATGATTGCAGACAAACTAAACATAGATAGTAAATCTGCGAATGACCAAATAGATATGATATATTAGGTAAACTGGATACAACATTCATCTGCATTGTTCAATGTACAAAGTGTTGAGTCAGTGACATGTGACCTAGACACTGATCAAGTACACATTGTTTAGCATGATTTAGGGCATCTTAGTGATACCAATTTAGCATTGACTATGAGTGAAGTATTCAGAGCTTTAACAGGGATGGCGAACAGTAAATCTGCGGGACTGGATTCAGTCCTGATTGAGTTCTTCAAGCATGGAAGGGCGGTGTGGGTGCCAATAGCTACCTTGATATTTAACATGATATTACATCGGAAAACCATACCAGACTCCTGGAAGGAGGCGATAATGATACCAATCTTTAAGAAAGGTAAAAGACACAATCCAGCATGTACCCAGCCGATCTCCTTAATTGACACTTCAGCGAATTTGTTCGGCCAGGTGCTGTATGGAAAGATCATGGATTGGGTAGTAGAAACTGAATCCTAACGGAGTACCAGTATGTCTTGCGGGAGGGCATAGGCACGACTGAGCAAATAATGAACCTAAGTTTAATTTTGAAGAAATACATTTGCAGCTATAAAAGCATGATATATTTGGGGGTTTTGGATCTTTAAGTGGCATTTGACTGTATCAGTCTTGACAAGCTTTGGAACGCTTTATATGCACTGGGGATGCCAGAGGCGATTTTGCACATTCTAGTCACAATGTGTTCACATTTATCAGCAAGCGTGAGGACAGGGAACCGAGATAAAACAACCTAGGCATTTCAAATATTCTGAGGAGTGCAACAAAGTTGCATTTTAGCCCCTTTACTCTTCAATATTTACATAAATTCAGTACTGTGTGCACTGTCCAATTTAACCAGCGATGTTCCCAATATGGCAGGACAGAAGACATGTGTGCTCCTGTATGCAGATGATGCAGTCCTGATGGGAAGAACAAAGCACGCTCTTCAAATATCGGTCAATCGGTTCAATGATTATGTGGGACAAAGAGACTTAAAAAGTAACTGAAAAATCAAAGGTAATGTGCATCGGTAGTAGTAAACTGCTGGGTAATGCAGTTTCGATTGTAGGTAGGAAAATGGACTGGGTCAGCTCCTTTGGTTACCTGAGGGTAACGGTTTCCTGTGATATGAGGTGGGACTTGCACATTACAAAGCAAATAGTCAAGGATTCACAGATCAATGGTTCAGTCATGAGATAGGGTATGCAATTAGGTTGGTTGCCACTAGATCATGCTGCTCAGATTTATCAGGCCAAATCCGTACCATTGTTGACTTATGGTACAGCCATCCAGGGGTATTATGCCACAAACTCAGCACAGGTAAATTAAAATCAATTCCTAAGGAAAATTATGGATGTACCTTAGGGCTTCCAGGGATCTCGCCTACATGAAGAATGTGACCTGACATATATTGCGGACCATATATCATTGCAACATTACTTTATTGGCTGTGATTATGGGAAATACTCACTTGACATTAACAAGATGTTTGGTAGAAGAGGTTATGTCCTCAAATATTTGTAGCACATCTCTTTGGCTAACAAACATAAGATCTTCCTTGAGCATCCTTGGCCTTTCAAGCTTCTTCATTGAGGAGGTAACCATTAGCAATGTGGAAAGAAGGCTATTGGTGGATAGCTTTCTATCCTTCAAAGCAAATTCCGGGAAGGAAACCGAATTAAAAAAAACAAAGTGCACAATTTTGTCACACGTATGTCCCTGTTAATGTAAATGTTAATGTTAAAGGATATTTATACTGTTCACTATCACCACTGTAGCGGTCTGCTGGCGCTGTGGCGGATCTGAAAAAAAAGGGGGTGGGTTAGGGCCCGTTAGTAGGATAAAGTTTGGAGAAAGAGCAGGGGAGCTGTAATGTGCTGTTGGCAGCTTCGGTTTGGTTAACACTGTTTGCAGAGCTTTTTGGTGTGGTACCCGGTCAAAGTCCATTGTGCGCTGTTGTGTAAGGCTCTGTGTGCTTTGTTCATTGTTGCGGTGTGGTGAAGTGCTTGGGGATTGCTGCGGTTTAAGGGGTAAGGTTGTGTTCGGTTAGGGTTTGAGAGGTGTGTGAAGAGGGTTGAGATTTTAGTAGGGTTGGTTCTTGGTATTGTTGTCTTGGAGAAATGTGCACTCATATTGTGTGTCCCAATTATATTTAGATGTGGCACTGGCTAATAGTCACAGTCCTGTCCAGACATGATGCAAGCCAATATTCCTAATCCTGTCCTGAAGCAAGATAATAGATATAATTGTGAATATCACAATTATATCTAAGTTGGCACTGGCTAACATTCATAGTCCTGTCCAGATGTGGCACAAGCCAATATCCACAATTATATCCAAATGTGGCACCGGCTGATATTCACGATCCCGTCTAGATGCGACACAAGCCAACACTTACCGTCCTGACCAGATATGATGCAAGCCAATATGCTCAATCCTGTATATATATGTGTGACAAGCTAATATTCACAATTAGATGTAAATGTGGCACTGGCTAATATCCACAATACTGTTCAGATATGACGCAAGCTGATATTCCAAATCCTGTCTAGCTGTGACACAAGCCAATATTCACAATTCTGTCTAGATGTGACGCAAGCCAACATTCCACAATCCTGCCCAGAAGTGAGCAAGCCAACATTCCACGATCCTGTCTGGAAGTGACGAAAGCTACCATTCACAAATATATCTAAATGTAGCACTGACTACCATTCACAATTATATCTAAATGTGGCACTGGCTAACATTCGCAATTATATCTAAATGTAGCACTGGCTAACAATCACAATTATATCTAAATGTGGCACTGGCTAATACTCTCAGTCCTTTCTAGATGTGACGCGAGCTAACATTCCACCATCCTGTCTAGAAGTGATGCAAGCTAACATCCCACAATCCTGTCTGGAAATGACACAAGTTAACATTCACAATTATATCTAAATATATCACTGGCTGACATTCACAATTATGTCTAAATGTGGCACTGGCTAATATTCACAATCCTGTCTGGAAGTGACACAAGTTAGCATTCACAATTATATCTAAATGTGGCACTGGCTAATATTCTCAGTCCTTTCTAGGTGTGACGCAAGCTAACATTCCACCATACTGTCTAGAAGTGATGGAAGCTAACATCCCACAATCCTGTCTGGAAATGACACAAGTTAACATTCACAATTATATCTAAATGTGGCACTGGCTAATATTCTCAGTCCTTTCTAGATGTGACGCAAGCTAACATTCCACCATACTGTCTAGAAGTGATGCAAGCTAACATCCCACAATCCTGTCTGGAAATGACACAAGTTAACATTCACAATTATATCTAAATGTGGCACTGGCTAATATTCTCAGTCCTTTCTAGATGTGACGCAAGCTAACATTCCACCATACTGTCTATAAGTGATGCAAGCTAACATCCCACAATCCTGTCTGGAAATGACAAAAGTTAACATTCACAATTATATCTAAATGTGGCACTGGCTAGTATTCTCAGTCCTTTCTAGATGTGACGCAAGCTAACATTCCACCATCCTGTCTACAAGTGATGCAAGCTAACATCCCACAATCCTGTCTGGAAGTGACACAAATTAGCATTCACAATAATATCTAAATGTAGCACTGGCTAACATTCACAATTATATCTAGATGTGGCACTGGTTAATATTCACAGTCCTGTCTAGATGTGACGCAAGCTAACATTGCACCATCCTGTCTAGAAGTGATGCAAGCTAACATCCCACAATTATGTCTGGAAGTGACATAAGCTAACAATCACAATTACATCTAAATATAGCACTGGCTAACATTCACAATTATATCTAGATGTGGCACTGGCTAATATTCACAATCCTGTCTAGATGTGAGGCAGGCTAACATTCACCATTATATCTAAATGTTGCACTGGCTAACATTCACAAATGTATATTAATGTGGCACTGGATAACATTTACTGTCTAACTGTCGTTAACAAGACAGGTTATATCCAATGGTTCACAAATCCAAGGAAAGGGACAATTCTTCTTCGTCTTAGAACAAACATGTTATTCACAAGAGACCTTGGCCCTTATTCACAGAGCGTTTTCCAATGGGGTGTTGCCATTATAAAACGCTTCTGTGAATTAGGCCCATTGTGCCCTCTCCACAGAGTGATTCTATTATTGACTGTAAATGTGTTTACTCATGGTACAATGCAGACGACCTATAGCATTTTATGTTGTTTGCCCTGCTTATGCTATTTTAAGGAAAACATTTATCTTCCCAATACTGAAAGTCTGGGGATTGGGACATGTTCTAACAGCTTTTAGGCTTCTCTTATCAACTCCTGACTTGTTCACTGCAAAGTGTGTTTATTCTTATATTGCAAGCACCCTTGTATTGCGAAGTCAGTTGTTGTAAATTAAATAGTGTAAGTTTTGATTTATTTATTTTAAATATATGTTATTGATGATGTATGTTTTTAGTTTTATCTATCTTATTTCTGAACTATGTACAAATTGTGTTTTATATTGTCTTACTCTTTGATGGAAATGTCTATTCCTGAATAAAGGAAGAACGATCTGTACCTCTGCAAAGGAATGGGTTATCAGTCTCAACAGAATCTGGTACAATTTGGTGTGCATGCAGTGCGTTTAGACAAGCGTCAAGTGACAGGGGATGGTGTTCAGGAGGAGTAGGAAGACGCTGAACCATAATCAAGCAAAATGCAAGACATACAACTTCAGTGAAAACAGATGACAGTGTACCCCAGACGAATGAAGACATGTGCAGGCATAGACACACGTATGCAAATGTCGAGTGTACGCACAGTACACAGGAAGAAAACATCATAGTGTATCACCTTTTTTTTTTTTAAACATGATAGTTGTAGTACAATTTTGCAGTCACAGTCCCTGCTCATCAATTAAGATCACCCACACTATAACTTACTTTAGGAAATACCAGTATAAGTCAATGTAATGCATGCTGCAAGAGACCCTGTAGATCCCCGACTAATATTAAACATTTAATGTGTGGTGATTTCAACTTAAAAATTGGACACTACAGTGGGAGTGGCTGATGGTGCTGGAGAAGAGGACATTGTCTTTCGTATCCATCCATTGGCTTTAAAAGAGGGTAGCACTCATAATAGGGGCAAGCAATTCACAGACACCCTCATCGAACTGGGGTTTATGCCAGTAAGTGAAAGATTTTGTCAGATATCTAAGGAAAGCATACTTTTGCAAACACTAGACACCGTTGGTCCCGGGTTAAAGATTTTTAGGTGATTATCGGGATCGAAAGTTATCATGATCCCTT
Organism: Ambystoma mexicanum; assembly: GCF_040938575.1. Taxonomy (NCBI): domain Eukaryota; kingdom Metazoa; phylum Chordata; class Amphibia; order Caudata; family Ambystomatidae; genus Ambystoma; species Ambystoma mexicanum. The sequence goes on from NC_090934.1 coordinate 806,729,691, forward strand.
CATACTGACAATAAAGAACTGAGAGGATTCCTCCTTGCCTATGAAGAATGGTGGCAAACAAGGTCTGTACCAAACAATATGTTGGGAAAACATTTACCCAGACTAACAGGTAGCCTGGACGATATATATAGATGTGTTTGCATACCGATGAAGCTGAAAGGTTATCCTGGGACAATATAATACTAACAACTAGCCAAGCTTTTAGGAAAATGCATCCTAGGTCAAGAAGTACAACAAGGTGAGCAGCGTGGTTCAATGCAAACTGCAAGGTGGCTAAACATAGGCTCCTGGCTGCACTGAGAAAGCTAAGTAGAGCCCAGGAGGAAGTAACTGCAGCCAGGTCTTTTTATAACAAGACTGTAAAAGCCAGGAAATTACAACTATCTGAGCAGGCTTGGCTGAACCTAGAAAGGGCGGCAGACACAGGTGACCAAAACGCATACTGGAAAATGATTGCAGACAAACTAAACATAGATAGTAAATCTGCGAATGACCAAATAGATATGATATATTAGGTAAACTGGATACAACATTCATCTGCATTGTTCAATGTACAAAGTGTTGAGTCAGTGACATGTGACCTAGACACTGATCAAGTACACATTGTTTAGCATGATTTAGGGCATCTTAGTGATACCAATTTAGCATTGACTATGAGTGAAGTATTCAGAGCTTTAACAGGGATGGCGAACAGTAAATCTGCGGGACTGGATTCAGTCCTGATTGAGTTCTTCAAGCATGGAAGGGCGGTGTGGGTGCCAATAGCTACCTTGATATTTAACATGATATTACATCGGAAAACCATACCAGACTCCTGGAAGGAGGCGATAATGATACCAATCTTTAAGAAAGGTAAAAGACACAATCCAGCATGTACCCAGCCGATCTCCTTAATTGACACTTCAGCGAATTTGTTCGGCCAGGTGCTGTATGGAAAGATCATGGATTGGGTAGTAGAAACTGAATCCTAACGGAGTACCAGTATGTCTTGCGGGAGGGCATAGGCACGACTGATCAAATAATGAACCTAAGTTTAATTTTGAAGAAATACATTTGCAGCTATAAAAGCATGATATATTTGGGGGTTTTGGATCTTTAAGTGGCATTTGACTGTATCAGTCTTGACAAGCTTTGGAACGCTTTATATGCACTGGGGATGCCAGAGGCGATTTTGCACATTCTAGTCACAATGTGTTCACATTTATCAGCAAGCGTGAGGACAGGGAACCGAGATAAAACAACCTAGGCATTTCAAATATTCTGAGGAGTGCAACAAAGTTGCATTTTAGCCCCTTTACTCTTCAATATTTACATAAATTCAGTACTGTGTGCACTGTCCAATTTAACCAGCGATGTTCCCAATATGGCAGGACAGAAGACATGTGTGCTCCTGTATGCAGATGATGCAGTCCTGATGGGAAGAACAAAGCACGCTCTTCAAATATCGGTCAATCGGTTCAATGATTATGTGGGACAAAGAGACTTAAAAAGTAACTGAAAAATCAAAGGTAATGTGCATCGGTAGTAGTAAACTGCTGGGTAATGCAGTTTCGATTGTAGGTAGGAAAATGGACTGGGTCAGCTCCTTTGGTTACCTGAGGGTAACGGTTTCCTGTGATATGAGGTGGGACTTGCACATTACAAAGCAAATAGCCAAGGATTCACAGATCAATGGTTCAGTCATGAGATAGGGTATGCAATTAGGTTGGTTGCCACTAGATCATGCTGCTCAGATTTATCAGGCCAAATCCGTACCATTGTTGACTTATGGTACAGCTATCCAGGGGTATTATGCCACAAACTCAGCACAGGTAAATTAAAATCAATTCCTAAGGAAAATTATGGATGTACCTTAGGGCTTCCAGGGATCTCGCCTACATGAAGAATGTGACCTGACATATATTGCGGACCATATATCATTGCAACATTACTTTATTGGCTGTGATTATGGGAAATACTCACTTGACATTAACAAGATGTTTGGTAGAAGAGGTTATGTCCTCAAATATTTGTAGCACATCTCTTTGGCTAACAAACATAAGATCTTCCTTGAGCATCCTTGGCCTTTCAAGCTTCTTCATTGAGGAGGTAACCATTAGCAATGTGGAAAGAAGGCTATTGGTGGATAGCTTTCTATCCTTCAAAGCAAATTCCGGGAAGGAAACCGAATTAAAAAAAACAAAGTGCACAATTTTGTCACACGTATGTCCCTGTTAATGTAAATGTTAATGTTAAAGGATATTTATACTGTTCACTATCACCACTGTAGCGGTCTGCTGGCGCTGTGGCGGATCTGAAAAAAAAGGGGGTGGGTTAGGGCCCGTTAGTAGGATAAAGTTTGGAGAAAGAGCAGGGGAGCTGTAATGTGCTGTTGGCAGCTTCGGTTTGGTTAACACTGTTTGCAGAGCTTTTTGGTGTGGTACCCGGTCAAAGTCCATTGTGCGCTGTTGTGTAAGGCTCTGTGTGCTTTGTTCATTGTTGCGGTGTGGTGAAGTGCTTGGGGATTGCTGCGGTTTAAGGGGTAAGGTTGTGTTCGGTTAGGGTTTGAGAGGTGTGTGAAGAGGGTTGAGATTTTAGTAGGGTTGGTTCTTGGTATTGTTGTCTTGGAGAAATGTGCACTCATATTGTGTGTCCCAATTATATTTAGATGTGGCACTGGCTAATAGTCACAATCCTGTCCAGACATGATGCAAGCCAATATTCCTAATCCTGTCCTGAAGCAAGATAATAGTCACAATTGTATCTAAATGCAGCACTGGCTAACATTCACAATTATATCTAAGTTGGCACTGGCTAACATTCATAGTCCTGTCCAGATGTGGCACAAGCCAATATCCACAATTATATCCAAATGTGGCACCGGCTGATATTCACGATCCCGTCTAGATGCGACACAAGCCAACACTTACCGTCCTGACCAGATATGATGCAAGCCAATATGCTCAATCCTGTATATATATGTGTGACAAGCTAATATTCACAATTAGATGTAAATGTGGCACTGGCTAATATCCACAATACTGTTCAGATATGACGCAAGCTGATATTCCAAATCCTGTCTAGCTGTGACACAAGCCAATATTCACAATTCTGTCTAGATGTGACGCAAGCCAACATTCCACAATCCTGCCCAGAAGTGAGCAAGCCAACATTCCACGATCCTGTCTGGAAGTGACGAAAGCTACCATTCACAAATATATCTAAATGTAGCACTGACTACCATTCACAATTATATCTAAATGTGGCACTGGCTAACATTCGCAATTATATCTAAATGTAGCACTGGCTAACAATCACAATTATATCTAAATGTGGCACTGGCTAATACTCTCAGTCCTTTCTAGATGTGACGCGAGCTAACATTCCACCATCCTGTCTAGAAGTGATGCAAGCTAACATCCCACAATCCTGTCTGGAAATGACACAAGTTAACATTCACAATTATATCTAAATATATCACTGGCTAACATTCACAATTATGTCTAAATGTGGCACTGGCTAATATTCACAATCCTGTCTGGAAGTGACACAAGTTAGCATTCACAATTATATCTAAATGTGGCACTGGCTAATATTCTCAGTCCTTTCTAGGTGTGACGCAAGCTAACATTCCACCATACTGTCTAGAAGTGATGGAAGCTAACATCCCACAATCCTGTCTGGAAATGACACAAGTTAACATTCACAATTATATCTAAATGTGGCACTGGCTAATATTCTCAGTCCTTTCTAGATGTGACGCAAGCTAACATTCCACCATACTGTCTAGAAGTGATGCAAGCTAACATCCCACAATCCTGTCTGGAAATGACACAAGTTAACATTCACAATTATATCTAAATGTGGCACTGGCTAATATTCTCAGTCCTTTCTAGATGTGACGCAAGCTAACATTCCACCATACTGTCTATAAGTGATGCAAGCTAACATTGCACAATCCTGTCTGGAAATGACAAAAGTTAACATTCACAATTATATCTAAATGTGGCACTGGCTAGTATTCTCAGTCCTTTCTAGATGTGACGCAAGCTAACATTCCACCATCCTGTCTACAAGTGATGCAAGCTAACATCCCACAATCCTGTCTGGAAGTGACACAAATTAGCATTCACAATAATATCTAAATGTAGCACTGGCTAACATTCACAATTATATCTAGATGTGGCACTGGTTAATATTCACAGTCCTGTCTAGATGTGACGCAAGCTAACATTGCACCATCCTGTCTAGAAGTGATGCAAGCTAACATCCCACAATCATGTCTGGAAGTGACATAAGCTAACATTCACAATTACATCTAAATATAGCACTGGCTAACATTCACAATTATATCTAGATGTGGCACTGGCTAATATTCACAATCCTGTCTAGATGTGAGGCAGGCTAACATTCACCATTATATCTAAATGTTGCACTGGCTAACATTCACAAATGTATATTAATGTGGCACTGGATAACATTTACTGTCTAACTGTCGTTAACAAGACAGGTTATATCCAATGGTTCACAAATCCAAGGAAAGGGACAATTCTTCTTCGTCTTAGAACAAACATGTTATTCACAAGAGACCTTGGCCCTTATTCACAGAGCGTTTTCCAATGGGGTGTTGCCATTATAAAACGCTTCTGTGAATTAGGCCCATTGTGCCCTCTCCACAGAGTGATTCTATTATTGACTGTAAATGTGTTTACTCATGGTACAATGCAGACGACCTATAGCATTTTATGCTGTTTGCCCTGCTTATGCTATTTTAAGGAAAACATTTATCTTCCCAATACTGAAAGTCTGGGAATTGGGACATGTTCTAACAGCTTTTAGGCTTCTCTTATCAACTCCTGACTTGTTCACTGCAAAGTGTGTTTATTCTTATATTGCAAGCACCCTTGTATTGCGAAGTCAGTTGTTGTAAATTAAATAGTGTAAGTTTTGATTTATTTATTTTAAATATATGTTATTGATGATGTATGTTTTTAGTTTTATCTATCTTATTTCTGAACTATGTACAAATTGTGTTTTATATTGTCTTACTCTTTGATGGAAATGTCTATTCCTGAATAAAGGAAGAACGATCTGTACCTCTGCAAAGGACAGGGTTATCAGTCTCAACAGAATCTGGTACAATTTGGTGTGCATGCAGTGCGTTTAGACAAGCGTCAAGTGACAGGGGATGGTGTTCAGGAGGAGTAGGAAGACGCTGAACCATAATCAAGCAAAATGCAAGACATACAACTTCAGTGAAAACAGATGACAGTGTACCCCAGACGAATGAAGACATGTGCAGGCATAGACACACGTATGCAAATGTCGAGTGTACGCACAGTACACAGGAAGAAAACATCATAGTGTATCACCTTTTTTTTTTTAAACATGATAGTTGTAGTACAATCTTGCAGTCACAGTCCCAGCTCATCAATTAAGATCACCCACACAGCATCCACTGTAAAGTACACCAAGGAGACATTTAAGAAGAGGATAGTCGAGGGCCAAGCACAGCCTTCTCAAATAATCAGGAGCATGGATTTATTTTACATCAGAAAAAGAACAAGCATATCAATGAGAATTGCACCGGACCACTGTGGGGGTGCGTCCACCTAACAATGGACATGTGGGCCTGTGGTCAAGGCACGGATTTCAGTGTCATTTTTAGACTCTGGATCACCTTCTCCTATACCTCTCATTAGCAATGTCAAGAATAACAGATACCAAATGTCATTCACCAGCAGGCCACCTTGTGTACAGAAGGGCTTGACAGCAGGACCCACAGGGACGTTGATATCTGGGAGAAAATACAGGAGGTTGTGTCATGTAGGCTCACTCCTCATGGTTTATAAGTGGGCTTTGTGGCAGCTGGCAATGGAGCTCATGTTGTAGGCTAGGCCAAACCATGCATATGCCTTGCTTTGCTAGTGTGATCTATCATGTTTTGACCTGCTTCATAAGCCAGGAACCACCACTTGATGAGATGAGTGTGGCCCAGAATGTTTGGGCCCACTTTAGCTGCTCTTATAGTATCTGACATGTGTTAGGGAAGCCGTAATCACTTGCAACCATCTGGATACTGCAATGCAGACTCATTGGAATTAACCCTTCATATGCTGATGTTTCAGTGAGAACAGTAGAATGTCGTGACCAACAACTCTAAAAATGTCAACACTTGCAACTGGATAGCTCCTTATTAGCACCTATGCAGTGGAACATGTTGGACACTGATTTCTCTTTTTGGTCGTCATTTGCAGTAGCCACCCAGCAGGTTAACCTATACTTTACATCACTCAGAGAGGTGCTGTAACTGGTGTATCTGTTGGAAGTAGAACGTTCATGCACAATACATGAACATAATGAACTGTCTCATGATTAAGAAGCAGATAACTGACTATGAACTGGTCCCAACCTTTCAAAAGTATCCCCACATGGCAGGGAAGAGCTAGAATGAGGAGTACCTAATGATATATTATCTGGGTCCAGTGCTTAAAGTGAAGGTGACACATTTTAAATGCCACGTGCTTGTGGATGAGGAATACACATAGGGTTGTCTTTCACAAGAGACCATGCTATCTATGGGAAGGATGTACTTAAGATGTGTTTAAAATTCCAGTTGGAACATGAAAATAGAACCAAAGGCCAGAGATCAAAAGCCTAGTGCTGAACTCAACCACTGCAAAGAAGTTTTCCAGGCGGATAGGGTACAAGCATTTAGTACAATACCTAAAACTACATCAGATGACACCAAGATGAGATTTCACAGTGTGAAACATTTAAAAGAGAATCCTACATTAACAGTCTGGCTTGTTATATGCATCAGGGGCCAGATTACAGAACCGGTGCAAGTGCAAAGTTTGCACGGTATTAGAACTAGGGCAAAGTTTGCCCTATTTTTAAAAACACTGGGACACACTAAAAAATCATTGCACCTCAACAAGTGCAGTTTGTCATATTACAAGTACCAGGGCTAAAATGTCTCTAGTGCTAAGCTAGATTTTTCATGCATTTTTGCATTATGGTAAAGTTCCCCCTAGTGCTAATACCATTCCATATTATCACCAGGGCAAACTTTGCCCTGTTGGAAAAATATAGTGAAAATGCATCTTTTTTTTTGCACTGGGGGAATTTTAGCCCTGGTGCTTATAATATGCCAAACTGCACCTGTCGAGGTGCAATGCTTTTTTAATGTGTCCCAGTGTTTTTGAAAATAGGGCAGACTTTGCACTAGTGATAATACCGTGCATACTTTGCACTTGCACTGCTGCAAAGTTTCTGTAATCTGGCCCCAGATCCCCCCTATTCAGCAGGCCTAGTGCAGAACAGGTGGTTGATGCCTAAGGCCTTGACACATGTCAAGTGGGTAGTGATGAAGATCCATTGCAATTATGGCTTGGAAAGTGGTCAGTGTGGCCATCTGTCTTTGTTCAATAAGTGTGTACATGTTTTAGTGGTACTGTTTTTTTTGTCTCACACCACAGTAGATAGCTGAATGACACTTATGTGAAAGAGCTTACTTTTATAAAAACGAACACGCATCTTATCACCAAAAAATTCAAAAAATAGTCCATAGGCGCCCCTCTGCAAGAACAAACACAGCTAAATGACCTGTTCTTTGGGAAGGTACCCACTCGAGAGTCTGCAGCCACACTCTAGCTCACAGTACCTTTCACAGAAGGGAAATACCCATTTGCATACCAGTCTTTTTCCTGCCCACATGGGCAGTCCAGCACCAAAATGCTGTGGCAATTCTCTTCTGAACAAGAGTACTAACAGCAACCTCAGGCACGTGTTTCAACCTTGTTGGGCCTCATCAGTGAACTGAAGCTGTGCCTCTCTGAGCACAGTGAGCAAGGGTTCCACATCTGGATGGCCCTAGGAAACTTAACATGACTAAACCTAAGTCCCTTAAACAATCATAAAATAGTCCATAGGCGCCCCTCTGCGAGAACAAACACAGCTAAATGACCTGTTCTTTGGGTAGTATCGAGAGTCTGCAGCCACACTTTAGCTCACTGTACCTTTCTTATCACCAACAAGTATGGTGGGAAGAAATATCAGTCTCATTGCTTGGAAGACGACACAACAGATTCCTCAGATGAAGAATATTTGTGTTAGCCTGCTACTGGCCGGTAGATGGAGTTGCATCAGGACAGGTAGTGGAAACTTGGACTGTGACAGTTGTGGATGAGTGCATTGCAAATGTAAAATCTTTTATTTTGTATTCATCCTTAATGTGCTTGTCTCTACCAATCAGCAGAGCCACTTCCTGATTGGTAGTGCTAAGTGGCCACACAAACTGGAGGTTGTGCCTCATTTTATTTTTCTCTACCAACCAGTGAATTCACTTTCCAACTCCTAGTACCATGCCCATAAACTGGACATTTTGCCTAATTAGTTGGGATCTATCAACCAGCAGAGCCACACAGGATCCTCTATGTAGTGTAACATTCTTGACTTCTTCAGTCAAGTTAACACCAATCTCACATTCAGTGCTTGTTCTGTCTCATGTTATTTCACTCAAAAAGCCAGAAGCCACTAGTTGAGCCCTAGACCCACACTAAAAAAAACTGGTGGTTCTACCTCAATTATTTGGGCTCTACCAACCAGCTGAGCCACCAAACATCCTTTACATATGCGACAAATCATGGGAATCGGTCACATCTCCCTTAGGGGGAGCCTTTCCCTGTCAGGCTAGGGAGCTGAGCCAGCTTGGCAATAACCTCCCTATGGGTAGAGGCAAGCATGACCTCACCGGGAGAGACAGATATGCCTGTTCTGATGGGGAACTCCCTATGAAACAAACCACCAACGTACCTCGAAAAAGCATTCAGTGAAGAAAGGTATGAAGAACATGGCAAAAACTATTATTGTCATCAAGATATACTGATTATACTCATCTCAGTTGAGATAACAGATTGCAAGAGAATCATTACTGGAACTCGCCCCAGTTGTGATAGGAGATGGACGTTGAATGAAGAGAGATTTACATTGAATAATGAGACGGAGAATCAATATGGAACACTTACTTTCGTCCTAGTCGAAATAAGAAATTGTCATTGATAGAATAGAAAGAGAAATATTGCTGGAACACGCATACTCGTTTCACTCAAGATAACATATCAAGAGGGAACGAAGGAAAAGAGAATCACTAATGGAACAGTCAGAGTTGCTCCAGATGAGTTAAGACATTAATGTGGAATTACGTCAAGGTTTATAATCCAATGAGATAACCCTGAGATATTACCAAATGGGAAATACTGTGTGAGGGACAAACAGAAAGAACATTTTTAAATATAAAACAAGGGTGAAATCAAAGACTGTGAAGTAAAGATTATGGACTCAGGTAGACAAAGGATAAGTTCTAAGTGTTAGGCAAAGGTATGCTATGAAAGGAAAAGGAAAAAATATAAGTAGAGTAAGACACGAGAAGAAAAAAGAAACAAAAGAGAAATCAAAGGAAAGAGAGGTTGAAACCTTGCAGAATTCAGTAGTAGAACTGTGTGAATTAATAAAAGTAGTTACCAAGAACTACTTAAGATTACTTTATTGTAAGGAAATTGATGATTAACCAGCTCACAAAAGAAGGGAGACATTCTCATGAGTTTTGTTGTTATAATAGTGGTAGGGATAGAACAGGTTAGTTTAGACAGTGAACTGCTCCTGATTTGGACACTCACTGACAACTGAGGTGCAGCTTAGTTTGTTTATTTAGATAGGGAAAACCCTTAGCATAGGGAACGATAGGTGTTTGTTTCTTTCAGTTAATACATATCATCAGTGATATGGAAAGTCATAGTCTGCGTCCTTCTTCTGATCCGTTACATACAGTATTACATTCTTGCCTTCTTCAGTCTGGTTAACAGCACCATCCTATTCAGTGGTTGTTTTGTCTTATTTTATTAGGCTTTGTCAACCAAAAGAAACATACTTCACATCTGTGTTCACAAACTGGAGGTTCTGCCTCTATTTATTTGACTCTGCAAACCAGCAGAGTAACTAATGCATTTTTTTTAACCAATTTCACTCTTCCAGTGCACCATGTCCCCCCTTTACTACGGTCCTGACCATTCATCAATATGCTTCTCCATGGTAACCACCAATGGCATGTCATCCATCTTACACAAATGACAGATATCACACAATGCATGCATTATGTGCCTGCATTCCTCATCACCCTATCTTACCTTTCTGGCCCAAATGGTACCACAACCTGAATTCTACCCTCAAAAACAGGATGCTACACTGCTACTAGTGGTAAAGTGGTCCTGCTAGTTGATGAGTTAGGCAGTGCAGGGCTAGACAGGGGGCTAAGGTGGAGAGCTGGGCTGGCCCATTAAAGGGGTGGTGGAGGTTGCTTGCTAGAGCATGACGGGTGATGAGCTGGAGCATCATCTGAGACCGCCTTATGGCCACCATCACTGCTGCTGCTGCAAGAGGGTGCTGAACTAGCTTCATCTGTGGCACATGGTGTGGCCTCATACACATCATTGTGCCACAACCAAGAATGCTTGCACAACAATGAGGAGCCTAAGGCAGTACTGCTTGTGTAGCCCACAATTAACTGTCTTCTGTCAGAGGTTGCATAATACAATGCCTACCCAGTGACAATCACACGCTCCAGGAAGCTGAAGTAGTGCCTTGACCATTACAAGATGGGTGTGATGTCATGGTTCGGGTCTCTTCTGACCTGACATCACTGGCTTGAAAGTCTGAGTCTGCCTTGCCTCATCTGCATGGGCAGGGAATGGTGCAGTAGCTCTGGTCTCCTCTTCCTGAGCTATATACTGGGGGATTATATCTGAATTTTCCTCCCAGCGTTCTTTGGTCACCTACATCTGCACCACCTTTCCACCCCTTTCCTTTTGTCCTCCCGCCCCTATGTGTTTACACCCCCCTACAACTGCAAAGTAGTGGATGACCTACTGCAGGTACGCCTACAAATGCTCTGCCTGTACCACCACCTTCTCCAGATTGGAGCTCTCATCCTACTCCTGATCCATTTCCCCCTCCTTAAACTCCTAAAACACTCTCTTCCCAACTCAACCAGCATCTCCCCTTCCTCAACCACCATCTCCCCTCCTCAATCACCATCTACCCTCCACATCCACTCTGTCTCCCATATCATGCTTTGCCTCTACCCCCATCTGATCCTCATTTGCTAAATCCATCTCCTCCTGCTGGAGGACTCCCTCAACGTCTCACACAGAGTTTGAGGAGCAGACATGTTGCCTATGGTCCCGTTGTGTAAATGTCTAAGGTATCAATGTGCAAAATGCAAAACAAGTGACAAATACAAGCAAAGGGTTCTAGAAACACACAACAATATGGAAGGCTATTGGCAATAGCACAGTAAAATGTTTCAGGTTCACAAAGTGTTCTCTAAAACGCACAGTAAACGGATGGTGGTGGGAAACATTTATATTTTTTGTATTTTTTGGGTGACAAACGATACAGGAGAAGGCAAAAGACAAACATTGTTTTTTGTAAAGGGAGTAAGGGTAAAAATGGAAGATTAAAGAGGGAACACACAAACTGACAAAAGGGGACAAAACAGGGATCAAGAAACGCAGACAACACTGCTAACAACTAGAAAACTCCTCTAAGCCTCTAAAACACATTTAAGAGCTCCTAAACTTGCCAAAGGCACTCTGAAATTCCGTCAAAACCACCAATTTGTAAGCCATTCCTGTCTACTCATAACTCGTCATTTAAGCAAAATCCACAAAGTAAGCAGGAAGCCAGCGGGCCGCTTGAAAGGGCCCCAAATCTGATTTATTATGGCTCATCGATAACAATTGGTTGGTCAAACTCACATCTCAAGTGTCAGGCCCTGCAATTGGATGGCAGGCATAGAGAAGAACAATCAGCTGCACTGGGAGTCTGCATCTCAAGGCCCTTGAGGTTCCTTCAAGTAGCTGTGACGGTGGTCCAGAGTTTCGCTTTCAAGGGGAAGCTCATCTGTACATGTAAACCATGGCAGCTTGTCAAGAGCCCTCAAAGTGCTCAGCTGCAGTCTGTGGTTGCTGTAGGTGCTGAGGCAGGTGTTGTCATTGATGTGATTTATCATAACCATGACCTCTTGCAGGTAAAGCTCTATGAAGTCATAAAGATGGAAAACTTTACAGAAATCAGAGAGCGTATTGATACTAATAAGACCTTCTTTGATGATATCGAGCAGTTGATGCATTGGTCTTTTGATCACAGCATATTAATGGAGCAACTGTAGAGCATGGACAAAACATGTGTTCACAAGTAAATGTGGCTTACCTGCCAGAACAATCTTTCTCTAAGGAATGTTTAAAATATGTTCCCAGTTATATGATACCTCAAACTGTGGAGGCGCTCAGTTGTGTTATTAAGAAGGCGTTTGTTAGGGACACAAGAAGTGCTGAAACCTAGAATCAAAAGGAAGAAGGCTCAATACAATTTGGAATTTGCCTGAAGTAAGAAACTATTGAAACTCTGCAACATCTAATAATATACAGTAAAAGATTGTATAGATAACCATACATTACTGTTTATTTGGATATTTGTGCATGGTCCTTTTGTGATAAGAAAAGAAGATCTTTGATTAGGAAACAACTCTTATTAACTTTAAAATTGATGCACGTTTGGAAAAAGATTGAGACAGTAGTTTATAGGCACTCATTGATAATGTATAACTTTGTTTTAAACTCTAGAACACTATAAATAAAATTAAAAAATAAGTAAATAATCTAAGAACAGCTCAATTAATGGTATTGGCTTGAAAGCATGGAGACAATATTCCAGTGGAGGGTGGCTATTAATGATGAAAATAAGCTGTAAGTGACACACGAGTTGTAGGGGACAGATAGTTTGATGGGAGTTGAGCAGAAGAACGTTTGAGAGGGTTAGGTGCTTAGAGATGTAGTCAGTAATCTGATGGGTAGAAAGGCCATAGATTGATTTAAAGGTAGTGATTTGAAATTTCTAGAAGGAGACCATTTTTTATTAGTGTGATAAAGTTATTACAACTTTGCACACAGTTAATAAGAATTTAAAAACCAAAGCAACAATATATAATCACAACAATACTTTGAAACAGCTATGCTCAGAATACTACTTCATGCCTGTCACACTGTAAAATATCCAATAATCCAATACTCTTGAGTCAATGTTAAAATCGCCTTATCGTTAGGCTGTCAGTCCAAAGTTGCTACTCACACACTAAGAAGCACTGCGCAAGAGAATCTGCTTGCAATTATAACAGAAATAGCCAAGAGGGTGACTGTGCAAGCTACGCCAGGGTTATCTCAGGCATTCTAGGAAACGATACAAGTGGGTAACCAGACAACTTTGCTTACACAGCAAACCACACTTTGGTATTGGACAAAACCATAGAAAGACTATTGCCAGAGATACATCACAACCAGAAAGTCTCCTCCCCTATTTCATTCAGATCCTCAACATGTTTTCCATAAGAGAATGCATAAATACTTATTAATACAGGACAAGATGTCAAAACGTGCCTAGCCATCTCCAATTTAGTAGTATCGCCACACATTCGGCAGGTGCATTTCTCCTTCTTCAATCCTATTCATGCACCCCTGATTGCCAACATGTTCAATTTATTAAATCTGATTAACATATATGCTCCTCTAAACCTTGGCAAAAGGAACTGATGAATATAGTGCTGGGGTTTCTTATAAGGGAAAAACATCCTTGCAAATGTACTCAGAGATTTAGCTTCGTTATGCGATCATGGATCGCTCTCCAATCCCATTTCTCAGCACATTTATTTAAGGAACTTATCAGATCCCATGCACCATGCTTCCACTCAAGCGATCCAGGCAATTAACTCAAAGAAACATGTGTTGGCCACCTCGAATTACCTAAGCGAGCGATAAGGATCAATCATGTGAGCCTTTTTTAGTATACCTATGAAAGTAAGCAGTCCCCCAAAATACAATACAAACTCCCATTTGAGAGTCAATAACGGACACACCCCGGTAGGGAATGAGACCAAGACCAAGTGCGGGTGAAGTTAAAAGATAAAGTTTATCTGAGTAAAATAGGGCATACAGAGGACTCTGCATACTCAGAGAGCGCTCTGCCAGACAATGGAAAACATACATATTTATTACAGAATCATGTCATATATGACGTGGAATATAGGGGGTACATGAATTGATGGGATTGGGCAAAGAGGACTGGACACTATATTATCTGTAGGCACAGTGCTCAGGGATTGGTGGAGGTCCACGTGGTATCGGCGTGGGGTGCATGGGTCAGGTGGGCTCTTCTGGGTGGAGCGCAGGGTCAAGCGATGTCCGAGCTGTTACAATTTTCACTACTTACCAATGCCCTTTTAGCCACACATACTCTGACATCGATTAACACATTTCTACACACACAATATATTTTATAACCACAAATTATGTACAATAAAAAGGGTTACTTCATGTGTCCAGGTGCCTTATCTTGAGGTTATATTCTAGGGCTATCTATATCAATTACTTTGTTAGAACTTTTGGTAGACAGCTAAATAGTGTGTTAGTACAAGAGGGGATATGTTGCCACTTGGAATTTGAACATTCAGGGTGAGCTGGGGTAGTACTTGGTTGAAGGGCACACAACTGGCACATCAAACAGAACTTGGGGTCATGGAGCTGTGGGCCGTGTTCTGAACCTCGGGGTCTGCTGGTGCTGATTCAGAGTTATGGAGATGGATGATTTTTTTCAAGTCGGCTCTGTGGCCCAGTTCACTCGCAGGGCAGTGATGTAAGAGGAAGACGAAAGATACAGTGTTTGAAGTGTTACTTTTTACACGCAGGCATCCTTGAGAACAGGCTTGCTGCAACGACGGCACAGGGGAGAAAGAGGGGGTGTGGCTGGCTTCTGCGAGGCCTACTTGAACCAGTACAAAATGGAGTCGGTGATCGTACAAAATGGAGTCGGGAGTCAATCCTCTTACAGGTGTTGCACATGTATGTGTCACCCCGAGGCTGTCCAGCACCTTGGCTAGAAGCGCATGGTCAGCCGTGGAACGAGCATGGTGCGCATGTGGGGATGGGAATGGAGGGGGAGGTGGCCTGGACGACCCCTACTCCCTTACACATCATGCAGAGTTCTCTTCAGCCGTCATAATTTTAATATAGAGATTACCACTACTGATTTTAACAAGAACTGCTAAGGACGTGAGAGCCAGTCCTATTCGTATCTCTTCAATCGAGCCTGCATTCGATAACCTTAGTATTTTATGCCACACAAAGCCCTCCAGACCATTAGCACAGGAGTCAAGATTGGTATAAAATGCCTCTAATGCCTACAAAGGTGCAGTCCAAAATCACTACAATGTCAGTTTAGGCAAGCCATCCTATTTCTGAGAAGCCCGGCCTAGGTGCAAATGACCTAACTTCAGTTACTGCATTGCACACGTCAGATACAAAGAAATCAAAAACAAAGGTCTCCAGACACAACCCTGCCTGCCCCCCCCTCTTATGTCAATAGGGGCTGACAATTTGCTCGTACCATTCAGCCTTATTCTGGCTTTATAATCACAATGATGCACTTTACATGGCTTGGGCAAGCCCCCAGGAACACCCAGCAATGCTAACTTAGCCCACATATTTGCTCTCTCATTAGAATCGAAGACTGCAGGAAAATCAAAGAATAGGGCATACAGGGGACATACTCCTTTATACCTAGCCTGTTGGATTAAAGTGTTCAAAATCAGAATATTGTAAGTTGTCGACAAACCCCTTCTGAACCGAGTCTGGAGGGCACTCACCACCTCACGGCCTTGCTCCCAGGGGCTTAGTCCTAGCAGAATTAAATTAGAATAAATGTTGCTCATGCCATCCTGAAGGGAAAGCAATCGATAATTCTCAGGGTCCATTCTCTTCCCTTCTTAAACACAGTAGAAGTTGATTCATTTTCCAAGAATCATTGATAGCACCTAGTCTTACCACCCTATCAAACAAGGCACACATTATGTTCAACACGATCATAGGGTTTGCTTTCATAACAGCAGAAGAGACCTCATCAGGACCCAGGCTCAGGCTCTCTACTGCTTAAAACCATTCATTATTTCAACTATTCCTTTGTGATTGAAGTCTAAACTAATGGTCCCCATCTGGGGCATGGTCAACCTGTCAGCCCTGAATTTCTCAGCTAAAACACGTACACTCAGTATCTTCATTAATAACATTTAACGACCTGTCTCTTTCCTCCCGTTTCAGGTTCCTGAAGATCACCCATAATACTTTAGAATTTCCTGAATTGAAGAGTGCGTACATTTGTTGCCATGCTTTGCATTTACTTGAAGCATTGTAGAATTTATCACAATTTCTATAGGGATTTTCCATCTTTCTAGTGGGGTCATAGAGCTTTTACATATCCTTCTAAGATCCTGCCATAGCTGTTTTTTTCTTATCCCTAATACTTTTATCATAAGGCCCAGCAGTTCTCTGTTCATGCTTTACAAATTTACAACAGCCAATAGTAAGTAAGCTAGCCATGATTGAAGACACCCAGTTTATCACTTCATTCAGAAAATCTACTAATACATAATCATCCTCCAAAGTATTCATAAAATGAGTAATGGCATTCAAATTCCAGTCTGTCCAGCCATCCATGTTTTTGCCAGTATTAATCTGAACATCACTAGCATGGTCCAATATTCTTTCTAGAATGGAGTCTATTACTGCTAATATAGTCAAACTAGAGTGGTCACTATAGTCATTAAATGACACATCAATGGTAAACTGTGTGCTAAACAAATTACAGTTGACATATAGATAGTCAATAATAGAGGAAGTCTCACCACGTCTCCAAGTCGCAATAGCAGGAATGTCACCCTCCACTAGACCCTTCTTCCTCTGCAAATCTTGATCATTAAAAATTCCACCCAACATGATTTTGCAATCTTCTCACCGGAGCACTTAGCTGGGGAAGGTAACACAGTGTCACATTTCACAATTTCATAATACATTAAGCATTCAAGTCACACCCCCATTATAACCCACCCAGATTTCTGACTGGTCTAATGTACTAGAGCCATATCACCAATATACAACTGGGATGACTCTGTGAACTCACCAGCCGGTGGAATTGTTGAGGTTTAAAACTAATATATTCCTCTGTTCATTCAGTACGATAACAACTGCCAACGCATAATCATTTTCATCCTCACAAACCACGTCGTATGACAAGCAATTAGCACATAAAGGGAGCAGGCAATCACAAGGGCAACCCAGTTTCCCCGTCCTTGCTTTTTTTGAGAACATGTACACCCATCTTAAGAGTCCTCCACCACTAGCCACGTTTCTTGCAGCATTGTTATGTCCACCAAGTTTAACAGCCCTATGGAGCCATTATTTGTAGCAAACAAATGTGAATGGCCCCTACTGTTCCAGGTCTCTATTGTCACAGATCATCAGGACTGCCTCTTTATCGGGGTAGGAACGAAAGGAGACAGTCCCAATGTGCCTTGCTTGCCAAGTACTTTGCACATACCTTAGAATGGGCAACCTTGTTTGGGCTCACTTTTCCAAAGACTCTTGCAGTCGTCACTTGCGGGGAACAATCTCAAGACGAGGGGACAGTTTGTTTGTTTGTTTGTTATTAATTTGTAAGGCGCACCAAACCCAGAGGTAACTGGGTGCAATGAGTACAAGGATACTTTAATCTTAAATTACACAGTGAGACATAAAGCAACAGGATTATACAGGACAGAGTGCAAACGAATATACAGTGGGTGACACATAGTAAGTAAATATAACATACTTCAGAGAGTAATTTCAGCAAAGATCAGATGACGTTGGATCAGTAGGCACAGTCACTTTTTTAGTCGGTAGGTCTATGTTATAATCCCACTTTAATAGGGAAACTGCATTTAATCTCACTAAAGGAACCACCTCTGATGTGTAACAATGGAACCCTTGTCATTGGAAAATAATCCTCCAATTGCTCTATATACTCGGAATCCGAGCTCGACAGCACCCTCAGTGCCTGGAGGTGGCCAAATAGTTGTAGCACCCGCCCTCAGATTACGGGTGTTTTCTCTGTTACAAATAATATTGAGATGGTGAAAGATGTTGTTGGCAATGGATCATAAGTTACAATTTTATTTTCACCTTCGTCTTTGTCATTCCCCTTATTTTCTTCTGGTTGAACAACGAGGGCATGTTGATGGATGGGGTCCATTTCTACCACAGATTCATCTACAACAGTAAGGTATGCACTACTATTTAATAAACCTATTGCATCTTGATGAATTACCTCTTGTTTGTCTGTTTTTTTTGATGATCTCTCCTTCCTAAAATGCCAGTTCGTAAGATTCCCAGTCTTACTTTTTGCCCTCTTTAAGCATTGTCCAGCGTTTTTACACGGTCTTGCTTTCTTAAGGGCACTTATAGGGTTTTCCTGAATGTCACTAATATTAATTAACCTCCAACTGTGGTTGAGGTAGAGGTTTGGCAACCCCCTCACACTTCTTCACCTTCTTCAGCCTTCTCCATTCCTTTCTTGACAAAATAGTGTCATATAACAGCTCTTCTTGGTTAGCAAGTTCTTCTGGCAACCTTGGATGTTGTACTTGTGTTGATTTGAGAAATTCTGTAATCTGCAAAGAGATCCCTCTTTCTAAATTGTTCGTCTGGGGGGGGCAGCATCATGATGTTCATTCACCCCGTAACTTATTTGCCCCTTAAACCTGGGACAGATCCCTAATTCCTTTTCAAGCCCGTCCAATGTGTAAGTGTTTCTGTACTTCACCTCAAATGTGATTACATAATTTTAACAAAATGTTCAGAGCATAATTGATAACTTCATTATGTGCTGAGTTCTCACCATGATCAGCGTCCATTCAGCTCCTGGTAGAATTATCTTCCAGAATTAGCCCTGTTAACCTCAGGGAGCTTGATTGTTGCAGAGGAACATCACTAGACACGAGTGAAGTCAGTGTGGCCGTCCTGCTAGAACCATGAAGCTGGTTTGTTCCTGGTAGTCAACGGGAAGCTGGATTCGCTAGAAAGGAAGCATCTTCTACCTCCTAGCCATAATTCCTGAGATGGTCGATGCAATCTGGGAGTTGATCTACCAGGATGACTGTGGGCAGCGGATCTTTCATATGCCTTCTGATTAAGGTCGTCAAGTGTATAACCCCAATGATATAAGTCATCAGCTGCTTTTCTCATCCAGTCTTTTACCGTAGAAGATTCATTGTGCGCCCGCTGCAGGAGCAGCCCATGCTGTTCCCGAGATGCAGAGAAGATGAGGTAAGCTCCAGGCATATTCTCAGCTGCCTCAGAGCCCTCTCTATCCCCACGGCATTTAAAAGCCTCACTTCGCTCTAAATTCGTTTTTAGACCTTAGCATCTGAATGCTATTTTCAGCAAAGCCACTCCACCTCTTTTGCCGGCGGCACCTATGCACACATTGCACGTGTGTTTCCCATTCAGTCCGAGAATCGGATATTTCAGCATTTCAAAGATGGCCGCCGCGCTTTGTTGTTCCCGCACCTGACCTCGTCTTGACTTCCTGCCTGACCCTCATCCGACCCATCCTGCCTCCGGATTGGTGCAGGTTGGCTTGTGTGCCACCAATCACCGGCAGGCAAGAGCCGGCCAACGAGGCAAGGCCTAGAGAGAAGGCCATCCCCTGACTGAGCTGAGCCTCAGCTTGGTCTTCTTCATGAGCAGAAATCATTCCATCGTGCGCCTGCTACAGGAGCAGCTCATGCTTTTCCTGAGATGCAGAGAAGATGAGGTAAGCTCCAGGCAAATTCTCAGCTGCCTCAGAGCCCTCTCTATCCCCACAGCATTTAAAAGCCTCACTCCGCTCTAAATTTGTTTTTACACCTTAGCATCTGAATGCTATTATCAGCAAATCCTCTCCACCTCTTTTGCCAGCGGCATCTATGCACACATTGCACGTGTGTTTCCCATTCAGTCCTTAGAATCAGATATTTCAGCATTTCAAAGATGGCCACTGCGCTTTGTTGTTCCTGCACCTGACCTCGTCTTGACTTCCTACCTGACCCTCATCCGAACCATCCTGCCTCCGGATTGGTGCAGATTGGCTTCATTGTGTACCACCAATCACCGGCAGGCGAGAGCTGGCCAACGAGGCAAGGCCTAGAGAGAAGGCCATCCCCTGACTGAGCTGAGCCCCAGCTTGGTCTTCTTCACGAGCAGAAATCATTCCATCGTGTGCCTGCTGCAGGAGCAGCTCATGCTGTTCCCGAGATGCAGAGATGAGGTAAGTTCCAGGCATATTCTCAGCTGCCTCAGAACCCTCTCTATCCCCACGGCATTTAAAAGCCTCACTCCGCTCTAAATTCATTTTTACACCTTAGCATCTGAATGCTATTATCAGCAAATCCTCTCCACCTCTTTTGCCAGCGGCATCTATGCACACATTGCACGTGTGTTTCCCATTCAGTCCGAGAATCGGATATTTCAGCATTTCAAAGATGGCCGCTGCGCTTTGTTGTTCCTGCGCCTGACCTCGTCTTGACTTCCTGCCTGACCCTCATCCGAACCATCCTGCCTCCGGATTGGTGCAGATTGGCTTCATTGTGTGCCACCAATCACTGGCAGGCGAGAGCCGGCCAACGAGGCAAGGCCTAGAGAGAAGGCCATCTCCCTGACTGAGCTGACCGAGCGCAGCCAGGCGCATCGGCATGGAACGCTGAAAGTCAGTCTCTCATCACCGTCATCCCGCCTCGTTAACGAAGGCAAGGTAACTTTACTCCCAGCCCTCGCGAGGGTTCGCATGCACGCACCCGCTGCCTCATTATCCAGAATAGACTTAATGCCCATAACGCTGTGTCTCATGAGCTTGCCACATGACCTGTTGTTTTGATTTTCTGCCGTACCTTTTATTGCTTGCACACTGTCACCAGCTTGCAGAAATCCTCACTACGACTTGTGTGTGCCACAGATCCTAGACTAATGCTTAATTCCATCTGTATGACCACCCTTGATCTGCCATCCAGTAGCCCAGCCTAGACCAAACTGAGGTCCATGTATGTGCATGAATTATTTGTACAGTATCAGATTAGATCTTACCTCACAGGCATACTAGCGTACTTCTTTTATAATCTTCTTGGTGTGGACTTGCAAGGCTTCCGTTACAGTGCATAAGTCGTCAGTATGCCTAAACCTGTCAGATTGCTACCCTCGCACTTCTATATATGTCATTAGCCCTGACTGCACTTTTACCATGCGTGATACATGCCCAGCCTCCATTCTTCTACACCTGGCTTCCACTCATGGCACATGATACTGTGTCAGACTTGTGTCAGACTTGTGCTGTATGCTATTGAATAATATGTTGTTTATGGAAGTGTTATCATAGTGTGAATCAACCTACTATCTTGCATTACTGACTTAGCACCTAGCATCCTAATTTAAACTCTTATGCATCTTATGTGAACCAACACTGCAATACGTGACTCATGCCCTACCGCCTGACTACTGATAGGGAAAGCCCTTATTAGCCCGTTTTTTCGCCTACCATACTTGCCATCGTACTTATTGCTCCGTCTCTATGTGTCTCTTTGTGCCTGCCCACGCCTGCTTGGCATGTACGCCTAGTTGTTGCCTCACAGCATTTAACCTTACAGTGTATTTTCCAATCTAGGCATTGCCCCATTGCAACCTAGCCTAAGAGTGTACCGGACTTGCGTTGTGCAACCCTGCGCCCAGACCATGATCACCTGGCTTACTCTCACCATGTTCCCTTTCTGCATCATGCTGGACAATGTACCCTGTAGCGGCAACAACTTCATAACCTTCAACGATGGCCTAGCCAATCTTGGATGCCCTAGGCACTACCCGATCCCTTGCCCCACGCCCTTCCTACCCTCCCAGCCGCCTTTTCCACCTGACCACTACTCTCACCATACCTCCTCCATAGACAACAGCTCCCTAGCCAATACCATCTCTAACAAAACTCCCAATCATAGTAGACTCAGTGCTCCATGACACACTGTGCCCTCCACACCGAATTCTCTAGAACCCTTATGCTCAACCAACCCGGACATCACAGCCCGCGACAACAGACTAGGCACTAGGCTCCCCCATACAAATAGCAACCACCCTGCCAAACTCAACACCAAAACTAAGAAGAATTTGAAGACCCCCAATAAGCCCGAACCACTCCCCCTAAAAGGAGCCTTACTCAATGTCAGATCCCAGGCCGCACACCCCACAGAAATAGCTGACACCATTCTAACCAATCATCTCGACTTCCTTGCCCTAACGGAAACATGGCTACACGAGGCATCAGGACCACATTTATTGTTAGCCATTCCTGTCAATTACTCCATCCTCAGAGCAGAGAGACCTAATGGTAAGGGAGGAGGCGTAGCGATCATCTCTAAATAACTACTAGGCTGTAGACTAGTCTCCACCCTATCACTTAAATCCTGTGAGCTACTCACAGTAAAGTTACAAACCTCCCCCTCAAGTACGATCACACTTCACCTTATATATAGACCCCCAGGCACTCCTGGAGTCTTCGAAGAAGACATCACTGCACTCATCACTGAACATTCCAAGCCACTAGCACAAACTATTATCCTCGGCGACTTCAATCTTGGTTACAACGACCCCAAGGCTGCACCAGCCACATCCTTACCAAATGCCCTAACTGAGCACGGATTCGCTCAACTCAGTATTTCACCGACTCACCAGAAAAGTAGAATGATTGACTGGGTAGCAACTCTTAACTGCTACACCACTTGTACGGACCCACAACCTCTCACATGGACGGATCATTACCTTATCCCTCTCAAAATTCACATCAACCATGCCGTTCCTAAAAAGTGCCCCATGGCACCACCCTGCCCAACCAGAAACAAGCGCAACATCACCGCCGAAGCCCTATTACCCTTGGTCCTACCCACCCTTAACGCTCTACCGGACAATGCTGATCTAAACCTACACCTTCAACAACTCCATGGCCACTGCCTTTGATACCATGCCCCTTTGAAACTACGTAAAAGCAAGCCAATAAGCCACTTGAATTCGTGGTACACCCCAGAATTTAAACTACTTAGAAGAAAGAAAGCCAAATCAAAACTCCTATGGAGAACTAACCCATCATCTGAAAACATACCCAATCTCAAGAACATCTCTGCACTATACAAAAGTGACATAATTTGCACTAAAAAAGATGCATATAACGTTAGGATAGATCAGGCAGGTTCTTCCACCAAAGAACTATTTAACATACTAAAGGAGCTAGAAAACCCCAATCCACCTCTAGACACCTGCTCAAAAGATAAACCTTGGTGCACCAGCATCCAGAACCCCCTCAACAACAAAATCACAGGACTCCAAACCAAAATTGAGGACAAAAATCAACAACTCTTCAGAAACAAGACCACTAACCCAAGCCTAAGCTCACCAACACCTATCAAAGCTAATATAGGCATCACCTTTAAGAAAGTAACTATCTTAGAAGTCCAACAAATCATCACCTCCTTAAAACCATCTAACTGCAAAGGGGAGAGCTGTCCTGCCCAGATAATAAAAGACGCAGCCAGAGACCTCTCCCCTTTCATCACCAAGCTAATTAACCTTTCATTTGCTAACAACTCTGTCCTCAGCAACCTAAAACACTCCTGGGTTCTCCCTCTCTTAAAAAACAATCTCTAGACCCAGCCATACCAACCAATTATAGACCCATCACCACTGTCCCTTTCCTGTTAAAAATCCTGGACAGGGTCGCCTACATGCAGATTCAGGAGTACCTAGAATCCAAGCAACTGCTAGGTATACGTTAATCTGGCTTCAGACCTCAACACAGAACAGAAACCGCTCTGGTTGACCTCAAAAGCCAGATTGATGAAATCAAAGACAAAGGCAATGCCGCAATCCTACTTCTCTTAGACCTCTCAGCGGCTTTCGATTTAGTCGATCACAAAATCCTATGCAGTGTCCTATCTATCGCAGCCCACTTCTCCTCCTCTGCCTCCTCATGGATACAATCCTTCCTGGCGAATAGAACCATGCGAGTTTTCTCCACAACAGCAGCAGCAGGCCCTATCCCCATCACATGCGGAGTCCCACAAGGCTCCTGTGTCTCCTCCACTTTGTATAATATATTTACGAAGCCGCTATTCGACAAACTGGACGGTCTGGGTGTCACCTGCACTAACTGTGCAGATGACACCCAGATTCTCCTCACCATCTCAGGCAACTACAATGCGGACGTCACCCGGATTAACGAAATCTTCTCCATCATTCAGCCATGGATGGCCACCCACGGCCTATGCCTGAATGATGAGAAGACGGAGCTTCTTCTGGTCGGCTCTCCCAATAACCTTTCTAAACTCAGTCCTTGCTATAATAGCATTATCATAGATGGTAATACCATCCCCATCATTAAAAGTGTGAAAACCCTAGGCTTACACCTTGATGCCAACACCAACCTCTCCAAACAAATCAACACGACCACCTCAGCTACTGCTTATACTGGTAAGCTAATTAGGGCTAGCAGACCCTTCCTATCTTCCAACAGCTGCCTCACTCTTGCCAGAGCACTCATTCAGTCCAAACTGGACTACTGCAATAGCCTGTACCTAGGAGCCAACCAGTCCATAATCAACAAACTCCAGGTTCTCCAAAATAATGCTCTACGCGCAGCACTCAACATCCCAAGGCGAGAGCACATTTCCACAACTAGGAAACCGTGTAAATGACTTTCCAAACAGCAAAAAATTGACCTCAAAAACAGTTGCCTCACTTACAAGGCCCCAACCCACCTAGCCCCACCGTATCTCACTAATAAATTTACTTTAAAATCTGCCACCAGAACCACCAGATCATCCAACTCCTTATGACTGTTAGTGCCTAGATTTGCCTTAAAAAGAGCAGGAGGTGCTAGCTTCACAGTGCTGGCCTCCCAACTTTGGAACACCCTACCCCTCAACATTAAAACTATTGAGTCCTTTCCGATCTTTAGGAAACATGTTATTGGCTGGTTACTGAACAAAGAGTAGCATTTACCTTCACTTTCTAATATCTTTAACTCCCTAGTGCCGCAACCATGCCTGTATTATATGTAAATTGTTGTACCATGTAATTTATGTAAATTGTTGTACTATGTAAATGTATATCTCATGCCTGTAACTGCATCCTTAAGCGCCCTTCTACCTACTGGTCCGGAGCGCAATAAAAATAAATAAAACAAACAAACAAACCTCATTATAGGGGTAGAGGGGCACTGGGTATCGAGCAAGCTTTGCTCTTCAGAATGTGTATTAATCACATTACTCGTCGTCACTAGTTGTTGCACCTCAGCCTACAAGGAATACCATAGTTTGAGCAAAGAATTATTGTTGTAAATTACAACAGAAATGACGGAATTACCATCAATTTTATTGGGATCAGTATACAGGTCACATGCTGCGTCCAAACCTGCACTGATGTAAATCCAAGGTGCGATACACCCTGCATTGTTAACTGTACTATGTGGTGTCGTACCTACGTGCAGCACTAAGGTCACATTGGGCTGTTAAAATTACAGTCTTCTCACAATCAAGTGATGTAGACTGGCCTTCCACTCACCAGGATTTCAGCTTGCACCATTTGGGCCTAATTCATGGAAGTGATTTAAATGGCGCAATGCCATACGAAAAGTTCTGAAAATCAGGCCTTTAATGTTTTTAGTCAAAGCTCTGTGCAGCAAACTGCGGCAAACTGCAGCAAACTGCGCTTTGCTCTCAATACTTGCTGCTCTCCATGCTCCGCCTGGGCTTGCAGTTTTTGAAGGCACAGCAACAGAAAGAGTTCACTGGTAAGCCACCACAGCAACTGGTGTGGCAAACTGTGCTTTGTTCCCTACACTTCGATCTCTCCACACTCTGCGCGGTCTAGCAGTTTTTGAAGGCATAGAAACAGAAATAGTTCAATGGTACGACCTCTACAGAAACTGGTGTGGCAAACTGCCCTTTGCTCTCTGTGTTTTGCGCTCTCTGGGCTTTGTGCCGGCCCACAGTTTTTGAAGGTACAGCAACAGGAAGTGTTCAATGGTACACCTCCACAGTAACTGGCGCAGCACACTGCTCTTAGCTCTCCTCACTTCTCTTATAGACATTTTTGCATAGATAGCCAACTAGCATAATGGTGGTAGGCTTAGGTGGGTGAGAATTTCGGTAGAATGTACAGGGGAAAGTAATACATTTGAAAACCTAGTTGAGTGACTAGAAAGAATAGGGGGTAGGTGTTCTCATTTGTTGAGTACCAGTATAGAGATTACGGTTTTTTCTGAGTTGTGAGTATATTGCTGGTCATGGAGAAGACATATGAGGAATGGTCAGCAGAGAGGGAGAAGTTTATTGAGTGGGGTTTAGGTGGTAAGTGTGGTCTGAGGGTTGTAGGCAGCTTGTATGGTAAAAGTAGAGGGTAGATATGAGTTTAATATATTGAGGGCATTTTACAGAGTGAGTTAGACTGAAGTGGGAAGACAAGAAGAGAATACTTAAATGAAATGAGGAGAACAGGGGGTGGGGTTTAAGTCATAAGCGGAGATACATGCTTGTCTTCAGCTTTTTGATATCTGGGGAGATGCATGACGTTGTGGTTGGGAAGGCTTGGACTGGCCTATAGGGCAGTAGGCCAATGGCCGACCCAAAAACACAAAATGTTGGTGTGGGCCAGACTTATTGGTCAAAGTGGGAAACTGTTTTGACCAATTTGGGCCTGTTTGATGAGTTAATTCACTCTACAGCAGTGTTGCTGAATAAATATTATTTAAATGCACAACTTTCAACACACTTTATCAAAAACTCCCCCTTGGTTATTATTCAAACACTCACACAAGGAATGCATAGCCATTTGCAACACTTTTTCATTGTTGCCCGAGACAATTTTATGGCACAGTCCAACCTTGTAGTTGGGTGAGATCGGTGAAGGAGTGTGCCAAATAATGTTTTACAAAGGGTGTTGCAGGTGTTTTCTTCAACTCTGTAAATGTGATTGCAATGAAGTGAGCAAGTGATGGAGTGAGTTCTCGAAGGGAGGCTGTTATCTGGTCAAATTATATGAAGGAAGAAAAGCAGGCTTACGTTGTACTTTCTTAAAGGTTGTGGGTGCAGGAAGTGAGGATGGGGCACAGTGATAGTGAAGTGAATGAGCGAACTGAAGGCGCTTATAGGGAAGCATTAACTAGGATAGCACAGGAGTTGAGAGAGGAGGGAAGGAAGATGAAGCACATTGTCATGGGTGAGATAAAGTAGATTGTGGAGTGGAGAGTGGCATGCCAAAGTCACAAGTGAGAGGCCTGAAGCTGAGATTAGAGGGACCCTGGTGGAAAAGGAAAGCTGCCTGCTGTATGGTGCTGACAGCTGATGCTATATATAGAGGAATCCCTAGGACCCATCATCCATGCCCAAAGTTATCACTTGATGCAGAAACTTCCTCTGACACAATTACAATGAGAGATGCAGACGCCTACCAATCATAAACAGAAATCATGATGCATATGTCCTGACTGTGAGTTTAACACAACACTGGATGGAGATTCCAAATGTGTGTGGTAGATGGGTCAAAAGGCTAACCTGGTTAGGATGTTATCAAGTCCTCAATCTGGCTTCACACGCGTGCAAAGGTTTGTTTAGATGCAGGAGTCAGCGTCAGTGATTCAGGGAAGTCAAACAACATCATTGTGGCAAGACCAGTACCCCAGTCTTGTCAAAAGAGGGGGCATACCACAAAGCAGTGCAGAGGTAGCCCTACCCCTGCGGGCAAACATAGCACAGTCCACTCCCCAACTGCCAGAATGTGTCCTTGCAAACCCTTATGTACAGCCTTGCCTCTGAGTACAAATGCTTGCCAAGACGGAAGATGAGAGTGGGGAGGAGAAAACCAGAACACCAACTTACCTGACATACCAGCAGAATTAGACAGTAGTGAAAACCACAGCGCAGCAGAGACTCAATCACTAAAGCAGCTGGTAAGACAGATACAGAAGCGGCAGCCTTGTACTGCTACAATGCAGACATCCACCACGTCCTCTGTATCTTCTACATCTTTGCACACTTGTTCTGAAAGAGTGATGGAAATGTACTTGTGACATGCTAGTATGTGAAATAATATAGTGTGTTAAGGAATACTTTGTGATGATGTTGCGTTATCCAGGATTTGAATTTGGCTAACGTTACATATGTTTTTTGAATTGATTAATGTGTATCAGTGCTTTAATAGGCAGTATCATGAAGGCATTCTTCCATTTATTTATTTATTGCCTTTGATTACACACCCAAACCCTCAGTTATCACAGTGTAGGTTACATACATCTAGGTTATCATAGGCAGTTCCAGTTGTCTTGTGTATCTTAGGTGCTTATATGCATATAAAGGTTTTGTAAAATACAGTTAGGAAATGGGGCGAAACATAGGTGAACTGAAGGCACGTGGGTAGCTCAGTAAGAAGCGAAGTACAAGTGGGATTGGCAGTAAAAAAACATGGAAGAGCCAATCTGAGTCGCGCTTACGCTGTTAGTACTCGTTGAACAACAACCAAGTTTTTAGTTGTTTCTGAAACTTTGTGAAGGAGGTTTTGTTGCTAAAG
The DNA here is from genome assembly GCF_040938575.1 of Ambystoma mexicanum. Lineage (NCBI taxonomy): Eukaryota > Metazoa > Chordata > Amphibia > Caudata > Ambystomatidae > Ambystoma > Ambystoma mexicanum. Next base: position 806,758,220 of record NC_090934.1, read on the forward strand.
TTAGAGGGGAGGGAGTTCCAGATGTGTTGGGATGCTATGGGGAAGCTGGCATTTCCTGCTCTTGTAGTAGTGAAGCGTGGGATGTGAATATGATTGTTGGCATTGGATCTGAGTGTTCTGAGCGTGATTTTGCCAGAAATGCTTTGACTAAGATAGATGGGGGCGGTGTTAGATATGCATTTATGGTTGATGGTGAGAGTTTTGGGCAGGATTCTCGCTTGTACTGGGAGCCAGTGAGCATCTCTTCTGTGTTGCGAGATGTGCTCTCTTCTATTGATACCCAGGGCTGCTCTGAGGGCTTTGTTTTGGAGGAGTTGGAGTTTTGTTAAGTTTTTTTATGAGATACCTAGCAGTAGAATGTTGCAGTAGTCTATTTTGTTAGGATAAGGACTCTGGCAAGTGTTAAACAGTTTTCTGTTGTGAGGAGGGGCCTGCTTAGTGTGATAAGTTTGGCAGTATATGCCATTGAGGAGGCGAGGGCGCTGATATGGTTGCTCATGGTGAGGTTGGAGTCAAGGTGTAATAATAATAATAATAATAATAATAAGGTTTTGACTTTGTGTACTTCTAAGGTTTTGACTTTGTGAGAAATGGTTATGGGGGTGCCATCTATCACTATAGAAGTGTAGTCCGGGCGGAGCTTGCTGAGTCTAGCTGGGGAGCTGACTCTAAGAATCTCCATTTTTTTCTCCGTTTAGGCATAAATTATTATTAGCAATCCAGTTTTGGATGAGGGAGTAGATTTTGTTGATGCAGGCCGTGTCCTGTTCAAGATCTTGAGGGGCATTCTGAAAGGAAGGATTTTATCCAGGTGGTTGCCTTCTTTGAGAAATGGAAGTTGGTGAATAGGGTTTGGCATAGTTTGTCGTGGTCAACTAAATCAAACGCAGCAGAGAGGTCAAAGAGTAGTAGGATGCACAGTTTACTGGAATCTCTGATAGAGTCCATTTGGTTTTTTAAAACTAGGAGGGCAGTCTCAGTACTGTAATTTGGGTGGAATCCTGATTGTCTATCACCTAGTAAGTGATTCTGTTCTAGGTGGGATTGTACTTGGGTGTATGCAATTTTGTCAATAATTTTAAGGAGAAATGGCACCGTTGTTATTGGCCTGTAGTTCTTAGATATTGTTGGGTCAAGTGATGGCTTTTTTGAGTAGGGGTGTGACCCAAGCTACTTTAATGGATGCTGGAACTTCACTAGATTTGAAGGACTCATTCACAAATTCGGTGATGGTAGGTGCTAGTGTGGTGGCGCAGTCCTTAACTACTTTAGCCGAAAAGCTGTCTCCTTTGCAGTTCGAAGGCTTAAGAGATGCTATTGTTTTAAGGACCTGATCATTGGTGACTTTTGCAAAGTGGAATTCGGGTATATCTGACCTTATGATAGTGGCTGAAGGGTGGGGAGTATTTGGAGGAAAGAGCATCCTGAATGGTGGTACCCCAGGCTTTACTGGGCTTTATAGGGCTGGTGGGTAGGATGGGGGATTCTAGTTCTCTAATAATTGTAAATAATTCTTTAGGATTGGAGGCCACGTTGGAGATACGGTTGTTGAGCGATTCCACTTTGTGGTAGAATACATTGAGTTGTAGGTTTGGATAGTTGTTGCAGTTTAGTTTGGAGTTCTGGGGAGTGTTTTTTTTCTGGCTAGATGTTCTAGGGCTCTTTTTTCTCTTCTGAGTTTTATGAGTTCGTTGTTGAACCAGAGGGCGCTGCGTTTGTGTTTGGAAACTTTGGTTTTGAGTGGGACTACTATATCTATCGCTGTTTTTAGGCATTGGTGGTAGTGCTTTGAGGTGCTCTCTGTGCTAATACTGTCCAGAGGTTTCATGTTGAGCAGCTCATTAAGAACTGGATTTAGGTTCTCCGGGGTAAGTTTACACGCATTCCTGACCTGAATGGGTGCTGGGCTGCAGGTTTTAGCTTTAGGGTCAGTGTCTAAGTTTATGTTGAATTTGATTAAGCAGTGATCCAACCACTGCATCTTGAGGACATCTACTATGGTTACTGCGGCATTCAGGGAGAGTCTCCAATCGAGAATTCTGCCTTTGGAGTGGGTAGGGGTATTCACTATTTGGTAAAATTGCATTTCCTAGCCTTGTGACAGGCTGTTGCTTTGCTTTCCGTGGGGTCATCAAAGCCTAGATTGAGGTCCCCTAGGAGCATGTACTTAGTTTTGGGTTTGAGCAGGGGTGTAATTAGTAGAGGTAGGTCTACATCTGGCTTGTTAGAGGCATTAGGTGCTTGTTTAGGTCCATGTTTATTCTGTTCTTTTTCATTTTACAGATGGGCTTTTCCTTTGATATTGCTCTTTTTATTAATAGTTAGTAACATTTTGTAGGTGCCTTTTTAAATATAAGGAAGCCTTTCTTTTGGTTATAATTATTGAATTTGAACCAAACAGAATTTGACCAGATGTAGGTGACATAATGTCCACTGCTGTTGAATGGCCATTATCATAAATGATCGCCTGTGTTATGGTTGACCCTGAAATGGGGACTCAACTAAGTACATAGTTATTAAAGTATGTATTATTACAGCTTGCGCTCCATATCTGAAGAATGAGAATTTAGTTAAAACACTTGTGTACAGGTACTTTATAAATGACATATTCTATCATAATCGTTCTATATATTGATTTTTGAATGTTTTATTTTAGTTGAAGGCCACATTTCACACAATTCTCCCGTATAGTTGTGTTTGCACAGAGTCCCTTAATTGGTATTGTGTGAACCTCTGGGATACAAAGTGAAATTACATGTTCAGTCCTTTAGTTTGGTGTTGACTCATTTGACAAAAGTAGTATTATCTTTCATAAATGCAATCGACACATTGGTGGATGTCATTTGTTTGGAATTTGTAAAATATGATGGCTTATTTATAACGCGCTTAATACCCAGAGGTTTCTAAGCACGACTGGGGATCGAACCTGTGTTGCTTTGTGTTGTTTTGCTTCCAAGGTGAGCATGTTACCCCTGAGCTATCCTCCCAAGACAATACTGGTGATATCTTGAAGCAAATCATAAGGATGTTGTTGTTTGTGATCACTGTTATGATATTATCTGTGACACACTACACATCAATATTAACATCCTTCAAACTTAAGATGGCTGGGAAACAGTTACTGATGCAGAGTCCATCCACATTTAACTTTAATCCATAACAATGTTTGTGCCTGTTTTTGTTTGATATGTTGCCTGATTGCTGATAAGCTGTCATTGATTGGAGTAGCAGGGCGTTATTGTTTTGGGAAGCCAAAATGCCATTGTCTATAATACCGCTGGTGAGTTTTAAATGTTTTATTACAACTTGATGTACCTCTGTGTGTCTGGCATCAATTGACTGTGTTGTCTGAATCTGCATCAGTATTTAGATATGGGATTGCACATGTATTGGATTTTTCAAGGAACTGAGTAACCTTTTCTATGCTACTTTTGCCAAATTGAGGTGCTCCCTTTAAGCTCTTGATATGCTTGATACATACAATAGTGTGTGGTTTCCCCTCAGAATTTGGCAGGAAATGGAATATTGGTAAAAACCTGTGTGGATGAATTTAGTGTGTTCAGGAGATTTGGAAGCCAACATTTTTACGTTCCGTAGATGTGCATTGGCAAGCTTGAGGAAGTCAATAAATTATTCCCATACATAGTATGAATAACCTAGTGTCATAAACTATTTTGCTGGGCCGAGATTGCCTAAAATACAATTGAGTTAACAGTAGCATCTAAAGCTCCTGATTTCTGCACATGGTTCCTGATAGGTTTTTTTTTACTGCATTTTACAACTTATTTTGGTTCAACCTTTTGTACTAAATTTTATGCAGTTATACTATGGTACTATTTACCCCTGTTGAATGGGTGTGCTACTCCAGTACACAAATTAGCAAACTCATGTTCATTTAGTCCCTTAGTAACTCTGTATAAGACATCCTGATACCACACCCCTCCCTCACCGTGTTAGGGGACTTTTACATCTGGTTTGATGTCCCCTCTAACCCGATGACCTGTCCACTCATTGATAACATGGAAGCCTTCAACATGGCCCAACTGATATCAAACCCCACTCACAAAGCAGCACACACCCTTGATGCTTTATTCAACTCTACCGACTTGATATCCACTTTGCCTCCCTATCTACTCATTTGAACTGATCAATCCAACATCTTATCCTCTCTCTCATGACCTCCACCCCCTACCCCATCGTACCAGACCCATCCTTTCCTCCCCTGTAACTCTTTGGAACACGTTCATTATAAACCCTGACCTGGTTGATTCCCTTCTTTGCTCCCTCTAAATCCTCACTGTCTAAAAAAGTCCACCCTCTACCTAGCCAATGACTCTCTAATGAAATCATACCTACCTCCCCAATAAAATCTGCTCACAAACATGAGACAGAGTGTGTTTCAAACCCCATGATTTTATCTTTAATTTCCCACAACATGTTCATTTTCTGTGACTTTTAATAATCAATAAAATCATTAATATTCACACAATTATGAATGAATATCCTATACATCATGCCACATACCCAGACAAACATCATTGATGGCAGATTACAGTAATTCAGGTTTCATTGAGTTTGCAGGTTGCTACCCTGGAGTATAAAAGAAAAACTATTTAGCATGCAAAGTATTAAGATCAGTTTGAGGCTGCTACCTTTTTCTGATTAAAAATATATACATATGAATGAATATTGGGTATGTGTGTTCAATGGGTATGCCTGACTGTTGGACAAGGTAATACCAACTAGAGTATGCATCATCGTGATGAAAGAGTGTGGGAATATTATTTATTATAAATAGATTCTTAGAGGAATTTAAAGAGATTATGGATGGATGAATCAGAGAAAGTCCAATTTAACGACTGCATACATAAAGATTCCTGTTGCAGGGGACGAGTCCTATGCACAAAGGAACCTACAGAGAAAGAGGTCTAAGGCAATTCTGACTTCGTAAAAGGGATACAATGTACCAGGTCTAAAACTTTCCTGAGAACACTTGAAGGTTTCTCTTGGCTCCATGTATCAACAAAAAATAATAATCAAATTTGAGTATGAAAACTCCCCAAATGTAATTAGAAATATTGTACTCATTAATACCTCGGGTCAAGTGAATTGCGGTGGTGGTTGCCACTATGGGGCACTCTTTCCAAATAGAATACCCTATTATAATAGTGGCAACATCCTTTGTGTCTTACAGTATATGAAGGACTATTGACACTTGATTGTTTATAGAAAACATAGCATTACTGCACATGGAATAAGGGGTTGACAAATTATTATTTATTGAAAGAGAATACGTCATAGCAGTTTGCTAGTGTGAGTCACATCCTGATTCCATTGTGTTTAAGGTTGTGTTTAAGGCTGAGGAAGATTCCTTTAAAATAAATACACAAATGCTTACTCAGTCCTGTGCCCTGTGTAATGCAGGGAACACTTCATTTGATAAGCGATATTTAAAAAGCACCCTAAGATCTATTGCAATTAGATATAGATGACAATGGACCATCGTTTGAGGGCACCCTTAACATGGCCTAATGAAGTTGAGTTTGATAATGTGTGTTCTGTGAAGGCCATAGCTACTTAAACTGAACTTAAAAATGAGAGCAAATTTAATTGCTTAATTTCTAGTCACCTAGAAAATTATGCAGATGCACATTTTATTCAACCACTCACTCTTAAATACACAGTACAGAAACGAAATTTCGTGCAAGTGGTACTTAATCTGTGAAGTGAAAGGGAAAGGGAACTGGGAAACTGATATCTGTTTAATAAAATCCCCAAACCGTTCTCCCAGGTTGGGTGGGTGAACTGAAATTCTATCTATATTGAATGAATAACACTCCCCTTACCAAAAAGCTGTAGAATACTAATACAAGTTATTGTAACCATATTTTAATTTGTAGTTAAGGATACTCCTAAGGATGCACCAGACATTTTGTAGATTTGTAGATGCCTTAATTTAATTTGATAGTTTTAAGACCTTTAGGTTGATACATGTTTCGGCTCCATGGCCTTTATCAAAACCGGGCCTTCATTCACAAAATTCCTTAGTTATTCCTGGGATAATCCCTCTGTTCTGCTTGGAAAGCAAGTTGCTCCCCTCAGTTTCCTCCCGTCAGTGTTTGTATTTGTGTTCCGAGACAATAGACTGAGAGAATAAAACCCAAAAGAGTTGTGCTAAACATATTTTAAACTGCACACACCTGCTAGCAAACCTCAGTGCCATATTCACGTGGAAAGGGAGTAGGCGTGCAACAGTTCTTTTATGACAGCATTGTTGGTAATATTGGGGAAAACAAAGTCCTGTATATTATGTCCAAGTGTGACTTTACGTGCAGTTTAAAGATGCTAGCATATTAGAGAAAGTAACATGTTATGAAGAATCACATTACTGTAATCACCCATCTGGCCTCTTGATTGTTATGTGGTACTTTTAAACCCAATGGCCAGTTAGAGTCAGAGTTACAGTTAGAATCCTTTTGTTCTTCAGAATTAAATTTGTATGGAGAAATTATGGAAATGAATGTGTATGTGTGAGAACTAGTGAGATACATGCAGGTATGTCAATTTGGTTATTGTAGACAAGTTATCTGTGATGGTGTAAACTTGTGCTGACTTCCTCTGCATACACTGGGGACCACCTGGCCTTGATTTCACCTTGAATTCATATAATTGAATAGATTTGAGTTGTGATCAAACAACCCGTTTCTGGCCTAGAATTGTGGGGAGGGTTTGTAAACTTAGGGGGCATTATATTGGTAGTGGCTGCCTAAGGAAAGTAGCCATGCACTAAACAAAGTATGTCTTACATTAGTACATCTAGAAATCAATGCCTTATATTTAATCACCACACATCCTACACCCATAATTCCACAATCACACCTTGGAATAAATGACAATAACATATAGACATAATATTTTAAATCATTATCTTTCAACACCATATATTACCATCTCCATACCAAATGTTGCAACTAGCAACACTGACATGTCTGTAAATAAGCCTACATAAAACATCAGTATAAAAACTAAAAACAAAGTACTATTAACACATCAACACATTCATAAATTAACAGCAACCCAAAAAAGGAGTTTGGTTCACGTGTTAGTAATGTTGGTGTTTATGCTGGTTTCATTCTATATATAATATTTACAGTTAACATTAGCTTCATGTAAATGACATATCAAACCTTAATGTTGGCTTTCCCAACATGTAAAGATGTCAGGTTTAATTAGATGTTAATGTTTAAGGATATTTGTGGATATCAGAGTGGTCCCCTGGCGCTCTGGCAGTTCTGAAAGAATGGAGGGGTGCAGGGAGTTAGTGGGGATGAGCTGGAGAAGTGCAAGAAAGCAGTGTTGTGCTGTTGCGGCCTCAGCCCGGAATTCCGTTGGCTGGGCTTGGGGTGTTATACTGTTGGGAGGCGTTGTGTGCTTTTGTGTGGGTCTATGCATGCTTTGTTTGTTGTTACAGTTTGGTGAAATTTGTGCTGATTGTTATGTTGTAAGTTTGTGGTTGTGTTTGGTTAGAGTTTGAGAGTTGTATGGACAGGGTGAAGTTTTTAGTGGGTTGGTTAGTTGACATTCCTGGCTTGAAGTGAGGCGCTAAATTTCTGTATTTCTAATCAGGTGGCATCTCCGTGTCTATGTCCAGCTCTGGGGCTGTACAACACTCACGGTCCCTTTCAAGTATGGCATCCGTTCATATGCATAACCTTTCCCAAATTGGGCAACCGGCTGCCTACGTGGCCCCTGTTTGTATGCAGGGCGGGCAGGCGTTTGTGCGTCCCTTGCAGTCTAGCCCAGAAAGCATTCCTAATCTAGTAGGAGGTCGGCATCAGTAAGCCCGGGTTTACTTCCTCCATGTGTTGAGGCCTGCTCGGCATTCATCATCTTATTCGGTTTCTCATTCATCTTACCACTCCTACCCTCTTTGGTATGTCGCAATGCTAACGCTTGCACTTATGTCCAGGGGCGGCATCTGTCTGCATTCACCACTCTCTTAGGTCCATGCCCCTGCGAATATCCATAGATTAATTGGTGTGGCTAAGTGCTAATGTTCACCCAACTTTATACAGGTATGATCTATTGTAGCATTTATCGAGTGGGTGAAGGTTGTTCCCTGGGAGTTGGCTAGGGACGCTGGATTCTGTCCTTATGGTTGTCGCCTCTCTTGCTGTAGTAAGAGTTTCTTTATTTGGTTCTAGATGTTGTCATTGCCGTCCTAAATTTGTTTGCTGGGCGTTGGCTAGGGATGCTTGATTCTGCCCTTATGGGTGTCATTTGTGTCCTATTAGAAATAGTGTTGTCTCTCTTTTTGTAGTAAGAGTTTCTTTATTTGGTTCTAGATGTTGTCATTGTCGTCTTAGATTTGTCATCCTTTCCATTGTGTTTCCCGTTTGGTAGTTTTGGTTTTTCAGTTCGGATCTGGGATGTTGACGAGCCAGCTTTTTATTAGTTTTCTGAAATGTAAGTGGACCGTGATGTTTCTTATTTCTTTCAGGATGTTGTTCCAGGTATTTGTGGCTAAGGGGGAGCCCCCAAGTTTTTTCTTAAGGTATGGTTTTTCTTCCAGTAGGATTTCGTTGCTTGATCTGAGGAGTCTCCTGGCTTGTAGATTGTTATTTTCTTTTGCATGAATTCAGCTCCTTGTCCGCTGATTATCATGTGTGTTATGCACATTGTTTTGAATGTGATGCTATGTTTGACTGGGAGCCAGCGCAGTGTTTTTAGGTCTGGAGTGATGTGGTCTCTTCTGGATAGTTTGAGGTGCAGTCTGGCTGCTGCATTTTGGATCCGTTGTAGTTTCTTCAGGAGGTATTCTGGTATTCTGAGATAGAGGCCGTTAGCATAGTCGATCCTTGACATGATAAGGGCAATGATTTTGAGTGTTTTGTGGGTGAAGGAGAGGTAAGGTAAAATTCTTCTTGCCGTATGAAGGAGGAAGAAGCATTTCTTGATTATTGCATTTATTTGTGGTTTTAAGTTTAGGGTGTTGTCCATCAGGACACCAGATGTTTTAGTACCTTCGATGGAGTTGGTGCAGTTCCCATTTCAGTTGGCCATGGAATATAGGTGGTATTATCTGGTATTTTTGGATATAATCATGATTTCTGTCTTTCCTGGGTTGATTTTCAAGTTGTTGGCATTCCTCCAATAAAAGATTATTTTTAGACACTCGATCAGGGTTGAGTGATCGGTTTGGTTGTCTTCAATTTTGTAGATGATTTGAGTGTCATCTGCGTAGTTGTAGCATGTCATTTTGTATTTTTTGAAGATTTTGATTAGTGCAGATTGGTAGATGTTGAAGTACAGTGATGATAGTGAGGACCCTTGTGGTACTCCACAGTCATTGACTCGTGGTGTGGATTTGAAGGGTTTTACCCAAATGGTTTCTGTTCTGTCTGCTAGGAAAGAATTAGTCCAGAGTAGTACCGTGTCTGTTATGCCTATGTCTTCTAGTCTTTTGGTTAGGGTGTCATGGCTAACTGTGTCAAAGGCTGCGCAGAGGTTGAGCAGAATCAGGGCTGTGGTTTTGTTGGAGTCTGCATTTGTTTTTAGGTCGTCCCAGATGGACAATAGTGCGTTTATGTTTCTCTTGTGGGTCTGAAGCCGACTTGTGCTGGGTCCAACAGGTAAAAACAGGTATAAAACCTAACATTAAAAAAGGCAATATTCTACGGTTGTATATCCATAAAAAGGATATTCGTCCATTTGAATGTTTCTGGAAAGTTTTGTGAAATTGTGTCCATGGGTCAAAAACTAAGAGGGTGATCCCTTCAGATGGGTTACCCATGCATATATTTGAAATCAACATTTGCTCTCAACTAAAGCTTGTGATGGATTTGCACAAACATATGTGAGAAGCTAGAGACTGATAGACATGTGTGCTCTTCACTTGGTCTAATGGAAATCTAGCTAGCAATTCTTTATTTATTAACCACTTGCAGGTGTACCCATACTTTGCACATTATTTCCCACTTCCGTCCTAGTTTGAACTTCATTCAATGAACAAATATAGATGATGATATTGCATGGTTGTTTGTATTACCCAAATAACAATGCAATTGATTCCAGCTACTTTGAGTTGTAGCGTTGAGATTGCGCAGAAATCTTATTGGGGTCCTGGTCTACAGCCGAGGCAGCAGCGACCTTAACATAAGTGCTGTACATGTAGCATGTAAGCTTGAAGGGCTGTACCCATAAGCGTATGGCTGAAGTATGTAAGCCTCGTACTGTTGAGTTGGAATAAATTCACAAACTCCCGTGGAAAATGAAGTTCCTATAATTATCATGAGAAATCTGCGATGATGTGATGGACAACGGCATTGCGTACACTTATGTCAGCTACAATGCTGATAGTGTGGAAAGTTAAGGGACAATGAACTGCTGATGTGTACGTAGAACTACTGCAGAACTATGTTGTGGAGAGCCATATGGCAGGGGTAATAATTGCAGACTGCTTAAAAAAACGAAAACATTGAAAACATTATATTTCATGCTGTTTACATTATCTGCACTATGGACCCTAATCACATGCCAAATCACAGGCCGTTAGTATATTGGGAAGTATGCTGAACATTTCGAACAGACACACACACATAACCACAATTGGCAGGGATAAGCATTGCAGACCACTTATCTTACAGAATTATTACATAGTCTACTCCATAGAACCTACCCACATGTTAACTTTCAGGTTTGTAGCATGTTGGGAAGAATGCTGAACATTTCGAACAGACACACACACACATACCCACGTATGGCAGTGGTAAGCAATGCAGACCACTTAAAAAAACATCTAAACATGTATATTTTATACTTTTTACATCGTCTTCACCATATAATCTATCCACATGGCAATGTCAGGTTTGTAGCATGTTGGGAAGTATGGTGAACATTTCGAACAGACACACACACATTTCCAGATATGGCAGGGGTAAGCATTGCAGACCACTTAAAAAAAATAAAAATTCAACAAATGTATATCTTATAATGCTTTCATTTTCTACACCATGGAACACATCCACATGCCAAATATCAGGTTTGTAGCATGTTGGGGAGTATGCTGAACATTTCAAACATACACACACACATTTTCCCTTTTATTAAACGGCCTGTGGTAGCAGCCGTGTAGTTATGGTTAAGATGCTCAACCAATAGGAAGACCACTTTTTGGGCGGCTTATGACTTCACCCACCTTGACGAATCCTACACCAGGTGGAGCAGCTTGTTCCCAAAAAAACCCAAATCCATCCAGTAGTTGTTTTATAAAGGCCAAAAAATAGGTACAAAAAATAGTGACATCTGGGTTCGGTCTGCAGACTCCCTTCCCAGTGCGCTCCGCTGACATGCCTCTAATTGGTCCAGGAGGCCGTTGTGATGTCCGTGGACATCAAACGCGCCTGCTAATTGGTTGGTGAAGAGCATGAGGTGCGTCATATATTTGGAAACGGCTACCATATTGGATCTGCAGACAGCAGCCGGTGTCCACGGATAGCAGGGTGGGGAGAAAAAGTCTGGAAAAAATATTTTGGGTTATTTGGTGTTGGAAAGAGGTGCTGGGACGGTTGGGGTGGAATAGAGATGATATGGGGCTGTTTTTCTAGGTGAAAAAAACGGGTGCACGTGCCTCCCGCTGCACAGACTCTGAGGTAGTCTGTGGGCAGTGCCGTGAATGATGGGCTTGGCAAAGAGATTTGGGATTATTTGATGGGTCACCCAGGGCACCGAAAGGGTAGGGGAGTGGAATGAAGGTGATATGGAGTTGTTTCTATAGTGCTTATAGAATATGTATTTGATTATACTTGGTATACATACATAGCATTATGAAGCACAACATTGTATATGTTTATTTGATATACATCATGACACAATTTGATTCAAGTAAATTCTATTTAGATATTACTTTTACTTCGGAATGAATCCATATTTTTGTATTCCTTTTTTCCTTTTCCTTATGTCACGTGCCGGAAGGCATGTTGCTTGATTCCTGAAATACTTTTCCTGGAAACTTATAGATATCATGCTTCCTCTGTAGGTTCCCAAGGAATGCACGATAGTGTACACAACATTGGAGAAGAAATCCTGTAACAACCATGTGTGTGTCAATCTATGACCTTTCTAAATCTGAGTATCCACCTCTTATGGGTAAGACAGAGATACAATCATGCTTTTCCATCTGTGATGGGACCATTTGGACTTGTCTCTAATGGAATATTGTCTTCCCCCTTACCCCATGTCCCGCTCTTTCACCATACATGGTGGCCTCCAATTGACAATCCAGATTAATTAGACCACACATCAATGCCTAGAATTTCTAAGGAAAAGGAAAACAGGAATACAAAAATATGGATTAATTACAAAGTAAAAGTAATATCTAAATAGAATTTACTTGAATCAAATTGTGTTATGATGACTATGAAGGGAGGATTTGAGTATTAGATCCCTTAAGCTGGTTCTATATTTGTGGATACATGTTCTTCGTACAGCCAGTGGCTGTGAACCAATGCTAAGTATAGCATTTTTCTTTTGCTAGCTAACCAGAAAACATCAGACATTTGGGAACTCCCAAACACATCTCGACAACCAACTATAATCATGAAGATCCAATGGTATCTACTGAGATAGCAGAGGCTAGATACCTGGCATTTGCAGAGGACTTGGTAGAAAATATATTGGCAAACCCGTCAATCTTAGACACAGAGGGTATACCTGAAGTTGGAAGCAGTGGCAATGAGTGGAACGAACTCGAAATTTTAAAGCAACAACTGATTCGAACGGAATTGCATGGCACAATAATGACCGAATACCTACGTGCACATGCGGCCCCTATGGGACTAATAATCAGAATCGAACATCGAATCTTCTTGGAACAGGTACAATTCAGGAAGGAGTGGTCATATATATCGAACAAGTGCACAAGAGATTGGCTTGTGCCCATTATATGTACAGCAAAGACAGTATCAGAAAAAATGATGAAGGAAATCCAAGATAAACAGGACACCCTAAAAACATCTACTGTCATTGTTAGTTACAAAAAGAGCATTGAAGAACTCGATGCCACAATGAAAGATTTCAAAGAGTTTAACCTAATTAAAAAAGTGGGTAAACTAAGGAAGGATCTTGCAAGCATCACACAAGAGAAAATATACCCTTACATAACGGATGCCTACTACGAGGACCAGAGCCAAACATCTGTACAAACTAGCCAACAGTACAACCAATACAATAGAAAATGAATACAGTCACGCCCAAGACCATCTAATTGGACTTTTTTGAGCGGCAGTTCAAGTGGAAGTAACCAAAGCCTGACAACATCTGGTGGCCCTTCGAACAACATGCCAAACAGCAATGCTCCCACAGCCCCACAGTTGTTTCACTGAGACCAAGGCAAAACAAGGAAAAAAGGGAGAGGACAGTGCAACACCCAATGGCAGAACCAGTCGCCATGAGTTACACGCAGCAGGGGACAGGGTTGGGCAGGTGCACCCCCATAAGAAGAAAAATAGTGACCTGGCAGATGGACAGCGATACACCAAGCAGAAGATGATCCAATAGGAACACCTCTGGATACAGACATGATCATATGACACAATCGCTAACAACACAGATTCTCCCCAGTGAAAACTCCTTAGTAATGAACCTCTCAAACGTTGTTCTTACACAGGAACAACAGGCACTCTTGGAAAAGGGTCTTTCCTTCGTACCCACCTCACAACATGATCCTTTTCAAACACGGATCGAGGCAGCCCAATTGATCCGCAAGATAAGATTAAAACAATACTTTGGTACCCTTGCAGTTATGGAAACTGAGAAAAGGGCTGAGAGGAGGGCTACAAACCTGAGAAATAAGTCTACATTTTGCCCACCCCCTAATGGGATATCTCCCGAATCCATCACATTTGAAAAAGCACTCTTTAAAAGCATTGATAAAATTGAAAAGGTACAACACCAAACCTTTCACAACTTCTCAAAAAAAGAAAAAATAGCCCTGAGAGCCCTGGCAGATAATAACCAAATTATCATTGAACCGGTGGATATGTCTGGAGCAACCGCCATACAAAATGTAGAAGACTACAACAGAATGGTCCTTACTCTGCTTGAAGATCGAACAAGCTATAGACAACTGGGAAAAGACCCCACTGAGGAAATCCAGATTCTGATCTTACCAGTTCTTGAAGAAGCCATATCTGAAGGCCACATTAGTCTAAAGGAATACACATTTTTGACTCCCAAAACACTAAGGAGACCAGCATTCTATGCTTTTCCCAAAGTTCATAAGGGGAGAACACCCATCCCGGGAAGACCAATCGTATTAGGTATATGATCTGTCATGGAACTTCTTTCAGAATTCGTAGACTTCTTTCTCAGACCGAGAGTATGTAAAATGCAATCTTATTTAAAGGACACGACTGCGGCACTCCTACTTTTGAAGGACCAGTGTTTCAATCCAGAAACCCACATACTAGTAACCTTGGACATTGAATCGCTGTATACGCGTATTCCTCGGATGGCCACCCTACAAGAAGTTGAAAAAACTTTGGGAAACTTGGATCCACCATCAGACACTCCAGTCAACTTAGTTATGCAGCTGGCGGAAATAGCGCTTACCAAAAATTACTTCCTGTATGAGCAAAAGTACTTTGCGCAAACATAGGGTACTGCCATGAGCGCACTCTTCGTGCCAAGCCTGGCTAATTTATATGTGGCTGCCTTTGAAGAAGAGACCATCTACCCTTTCACAAACCCTTGGAAACTCCAAATAGAACTTTGGACACAATACATCAACAATGTCTTGATGATCTTTAAAGGTGCAGAATCAGAACTGACAACATTCATGGTTTGCCTAAATGAACGGAACAGTTATCTGACCTTCACGGAAACCCATAGTACATCTCAGGTACACTTTTTAGATCTCAAACTCAAAGTAAGCAACAACATGATAACAACACTTGTATTCAATAAAACTACAGAAAGGAATTCTTTGTTAACCTTCTCGAGTTTCCACCCAGCAAGTCTAAAAAACAATCGACCCTTTGGTCAATTCCTGAGGTACAGAAGAAATTGTTCAAACACCTTGGACTTTGAAAGACAATCAGAACAACTTGCCAACTAACTCAAGAAGAGAGGGTACCCGACACGGACCATAAAACAGGCCAGAAAGAGAGCACACAATATACAATGCAAAATTACACTGGAACAGAATGAAAAGCAAAATAATTCAGAAGATACGATAACAGCAATCTTCACCTTCTTCCCCCTCACTAACAACATAAAAAAAGAAGTCCTTAAACTCTGGCCAATTTGAATGTAGAGGAAACTAATTTGGCCCCCCCAAGATTTGCAATGAAAAGGAGTAAGCACTTGAGGGATTCTCTCATACACACTTACAAGGCTCAAAAGGATCTCCCTTCTGAGACACTGTGGAACCACAAGAAACCAACAAGACATTCCCCGTGTGGGTCATGCAGTGCCTGCCCTGGGACCACAATAATCAAGGCCATAGACATTGGATGGCGCTACCCATGGAAGCAAAAAGATATGACCAATTGCAATACCAGGAATGTCATTTATCTTATCACATGCCCATGTGCCCTAAAATATGTGGGAATGAATACTCGCCCCATCAGAACAAGGCTGGCAGAGCACCGCTCATGTATATGGACCAAAAAAATCTCAGCACCAACGGTCGAACATTTTTAAGAAACGAAACATAGTCCGACAGAATTCCAGCAGACAATCCTTGAGGAGGTGAAGATCCCAGCAAGAGGAGGCAACATCCAAAATTTGCTACTTAGACATGAACAAATGTGGATATACAGAACAGATTTGAAAGGCCTGAATGAATCCATGTTTTGGCAAACTCTTGCAACTTTGTAAATGTTTGAGTTATATGTGCATTTTCAAAATGTTTTTTCTTTCTCTCATGCACCCGCATCCCAACAGCCTGAAATGTGCTCTTCTGCAAGTCTTAGTGCTCCACACATCCAACACATTTCAAAATCGCCCACCTTCGTGCATTTTCGCTGTTTGGGGACACTAACCATCTCTTAGTCTAGCATCCTCAGGAAAGCGTCCTCTGCTTCAGATTCCTTGGCAAACCAAAGTAATGACTATCTCAATAATTTCCGAAATAGTACTTTATTTTCACCCCACCACTAGCCTGTGTTTCATGCGATGTGGTTCCCTGAGGATGGGGAGGTACTCTAGGACTACCAATTCTGTACCACACTTCCACTGACTCTAGTTGCCATTTCTTCTGTCTTAAATTCACAACACTACAGTCTGATATTATTTTTACAGATGGTATCAGGTCTTTCATTTTGCCAGACCAATATGGCCGTCAAGTCTTCTCCTGTAATCACTTATTCACGCCCTATTTTTCATACTGCAGCTGTACACACGGTACACAAGTGATGTTACATGTGACTGTGATAAAGTAGACACACATCAACGCTCAAGGCACGCCTGACTCTGACATGGGAAACCATGTAAGCCACTAACTATTCCACTTACTTTGCTCCACCCCATATTGAGTTAACTAACTTCAATACTCCAGCACCACACCAACATGGCCGCCCCCTGTTTCCAGTAGCTGTACAGGTTCCGCTGCCCCTTTACAGTGTCCATGATCTTTTGGTATTACGGCCGAAATTTGATGTTACACGTGATCACGAGTGAATGGATACACGTTCTTTAGGGACGTTGATACTGGAACAGAAGGTAATCTGGCAGCAAGACAAGATGAAGTGTGCTTTCAAAAAATCTGGAGGTAAGCGCGGAGCGCAATAAGACGCTTTTTATTTGAAAGCACATACTGTGAAGCTCATACTGTTAAGCTTGGATTAGTGAACGGCTAGATTGATGGACATTGCAAAAGCCACCAGTCTAATCTCGAATCGCGTGGGCTGCCCAATAATATACTATGTTGGAAAATTGAACGTTTAGAGGAGTACATAATACCAGAGACCCGAGTCTAATCTAATTGTGTTGACCGCCCAATAGTGCCCTGTAATGGGTCTACATTTATCTTTCCACTTTCACTAATAGTGGGTAACAGGGAACCGTAAACCGCAGGAATCCTGCACTTTATGAGGAATATAATGAAATGTTGGGACCTCCCCACTTGTATGATGTGAACTATATGGCCAAACTTGTTTTTGAGTTGACCTTTTTTGTCTAATAACCTAGCTACCTCTATTTTAATTTTCTAAAATTGAAATCACGTATATGGAAACGTATAGATATCATGCTTCCTCTGTAGGTTCCCAAGGAATGCACGATAGTGTACACGACATTGGAGAAGGAATCCTGTAACAACCATACTTGTGTCAATCTAGGACCTTTCTACATGGGAGTATCCACCTCTTATGGGTAGGACAGAGATACAGTCATGCTTTTCCATTTGTGATGGGACCATTTGGACTGTTCTCTAACAGAATTTTGTCTTTGTCTTCCCCCTTACCCAGTGTCCCGCTCTTTCACCATACAGGGTGGCCTCCTAGTGACAATCCAGATTTATTTCAACTCCAAGAAGTAATCAGACCACACATTATTTGGTGCTGGTCTTCCCTAGCCCTGATGAAAGTGGTTCCATAAACTTTTTCACCACTGAAACCGGTCGGTTTTTTGTGTGCCCTGACTGTGCAAATAAGGATAAGTGAGATCCACAAGCCAGGCCACAACTTGATTTCCTTCCTAAAAATTACTAGGAGGGATTGTGTTCTAAATCTGAAGAACGGAGCTACAACAAGATATAGATCTCAGAACCCCAAAAATAGGAGTTGTCTGCGATCAACCTTGGTCCAATACTCCAAAACTTTGTTGTTAAACATTCTGTGAAAAAATACACGTGAATCAAATTTTGTTTCTGGACTTATTGTTTCCAGCCAAGATACATCTTATTACCATCTTTGTTTTAATCAGTTGCATTCCATGAAACCGAAATAACATTTGATGTTTACCTGGAAAACAACACAAAAAAATCCACAGTGTGTAGAATTTCTAAGGAAAAGGAAAACAGGAATACAAAAATATGGATTAATTCCAAAGTAAACATAATATCTAAATATAATTTACTTGAATCAAATTGTGTTATGATGACTATGAAGGGAATATTTGAGTATTAGATCCCTTAATCTGGTTCTATATTTGTGGATACCTATTTGATATACATGTCACAGTTTCAAATCTTGAAGCCCAGTCCTGTGTTTTTCTTTGCATTCTGGAACTTGTAGTTTGAGTTTTATAATGGAAAAAGTGGAATTGGAAGTGACAGAATGCAAAGAAAAAAATGAAGACTTAATAAGCACCTATAGATTGGAATGGGACATGTTTGGATATATGCATGTGCTGCCAACATATTAAACTGACACACACTAAGTGCCACGTAAAAATGGTCTACACATGTATTTGATCTGCTTTTCCTTTCTTTTATGAAAAAGTAACACAGTGCTGCTATAAATGCACATATGCATTTTTTTAAACTTTCATCAAAATGCTTTCTGCTTCATGTGAGCAGGTGATGAATTCTGCAATGCATGGCATTTGCTAGACTGGTAAAAAAAGAGAAAATGCTTATTAAGAAGCTTATTACAGGATAAGTAGCAGGAACCCTGCATATATATATATATATATATATATATATATATATATATATATATATATATATGTTACAAAAGTAGGTCAAAAAACATTAGTGATTTCTGGGTTCGGTCCACGGTCTCACTTCCCTGTTGGGTCCACGGACGGGCATCCGATTTGCCTAGAGGGCGACGTGATGTCTGCGGACATTGCACGCGCCCACTGATTGGATGGTGAAAAGCATGAATTGCGTCTGCTTTTTGTGAACGCCCGCCATGTTGGATTCACGGACATCTGACAGTGTCCGCGAACATCGCAGTAAATACCTATTGAAAAACACAATATTGAACAGTCCAGATGTTTGGGGGCACCAATGCCCATTTCTGCACTACTGGGTTGGTGAAAAGCAGTTTTTCGATGGCTGATACTGAATGGTTTTCGAAAGTGTGGAGCTGTTTCGTCAAGAGGGAACAAAATTAAAGGAGGGGTCCAAAAATATTGCAAAGGCTTATGAATGTGGTACCATTTGACGAATCTACACAAACATTTGTAAAACGTTGTCAGATATAGATATCAATGTTTCTGCAAAGTTTGGTGGGATTCTGTCAAGAGGGGGCAAAATTAGAGGGGGGGTTCCAAAACCGAAATATTGTAAAGGCTTATAAATGTGGTGTCATTTGATGAATCTATACAAAGTTTTGCAAAAAGATTTTAGCTCTAGATATACAGGTATTTCTAAAGTTTGGTGGGATTTTGTCAAGGGGGATACATTAGAGATGGCTCTCAGCATTTTTAGACGGCTTATAACTCTGTTGCTGTTTGATGAATGTGGACAAAGGTTTTCTGAACGATTATAGAACCAACCTTGAATGTTTGTGTAAAGTCTGAATGGATATTGTGAAAGTGGGGCTAAGTTATATGACTATTGTATGTACATACATTTTGACACTTAAAAAAAATAAAACATGGGCGGATTTCCAGCAAACTAGTGTAAGGAGCATTGGAAAGGACCTTAAAGCATGATTTTGCAAAGGTGCCCGTGTTTTATTTTTTAACAAGTGTCACAATGTAGGTACAAAAATAGTGATATACCTTTGTGACTGAGGTATAACCTGTGGCCATGGGCAGTGGCCAGATTATCTTGGTCATGGCATAAGGTCATGACCCGGACAATGTGGCTACTGGCCATGACCACGAGGGACAACAAATGGGGTTAAAGTGGTCATGTCCACCTGGGACCGGCTATGTGGTAAAGCTATTCGAAAGTGGGATACGTTTGAAAGGGAAAAAAATGTGCTTGTGGTAATATCGTCATAGAGTGCTCTCTTCGCCTTCTGCAGGCTGCCATGGAAAGGGAAGAGAGGCTCTGTATGTTGCCCTGCTGTAGGAAGAAAAATCCTTTTTTTTTAAGCACCCCAGGTTCCCGCCTTGGGAATCTGAGGTGCTAATGGCTTTCATCCCGCATTTGTGATGTCATATTTGATGTCCTTGGTGTTAGTCTTAGCACTGCACTGTGGTGGCGCAAGTTATGGTTGCTTAGCTTACCATAACTGGCACATTTCTGAGGTTTTTCGGTTTTACTTGTAACCATAACATCCATTTACCAAGGTTTTTCAGTGAGGTCATAGGTGTTTATCAGTGCAACTTAACCATAGCGTCCCTTTAATAATGTTTTTTCAGTGACTATATATATATATATATATATTTGTGAAAGAGTTGAAAATCATATTCTTTTAAATATAAGCATACATTGTACTATGTCCTGTTAGCTGCAGATCTTGTTGAATGTTGTAAAAAGTTGTCAGATCAACTAACAATGGGTGTAGGACCTTTAGAAACGTAAACTTTCAGCTTGAAACACCCAAAATTGACAGAAAATGCAGTTATAAACTGTCTGCGGTCATGAACACTGTTCGCGGATAACCCCATCACGGCGCATGAGCGTGGTCACATGATGACAACAGGGACATAACTAGTGCCACCTCTGTGTCTGCTAGGACTAACACACAGGATAACAAAGATGACATCACAAATGTCATTGATGACATCACCAATGACATCAAATATGCAATTCATCTAGATATAAATTCTCTAAAAGGGGTTGTGTTTATAATGTTAATAACAAGATGTCAGGGGTGACCGTGTGTATTAAAGAATGTACTCATCTGAACAAAACATGTTATTGGAGTGTTGTTGTTAATACAGGAACCTAATATACACATACACAATGGCTGTGGCAAGCACTATGGAAGTACACTAATCTTTATCTGGTAATTTTGGATAGTAAAATAATGAATGGTACCTTACAAAGTGTTGAGCGATGATAAACTTGGAATAAATTGCTAATAGCTAGAAATTCAAGACTTACTGCATACTTGTTTTACTACAAACAATACATATGAAGACCGACAATGCATACAAATCTGAGACACATACAGGGAAACTTCAGCAAGGAGGAAAGAAACAACACCACCAAAAAATGGCAGTAACATTACATTTTATCATCAAGTACACACATGTATTGTGTGTTTGAGGCTTGGTTATTTCCTCATGTATGTGCACAATAAACTGAAACCATATCCTAAGGATAATTCCTTAACAACATACAACAAGGTTAATGTCTACATATCTAACACCTTTTGATTTTTAAAATTGTCTCTATCAGTGAACAAAACCATGTGTCCTATATGTCAGTGAACAAAAAGAAGTGGCCCAGATATGTGATGTCATCAGTGATGTCATCAATGCAATTTGTGATGCCATCTTTGATGTCCTGGGTGTTAGTCTTAGCAGTGCACGGAGGTGACATGAGTTTTGCTTGCTTAGCTTACCATAACTGGTGAATTTCAAGGGTAATTCGGTTTTACTTGGAGTGAAACTCATGACATGATTATTCTGAGCAATACACTGTAACATAGTTTTGATAAAGAAACTCTGAGCCGTGATAGCTGTTTTCGTTAAATGTCGATATGTAATTGAATTTGCTAATTGGCGATACATTCCCCAATATGAAAATCTGTAATATCTGAAAAATCTTTACTTAAAACAACAAAAATAAAGAAACCAAAATTTAGAAATGCAAGCAGGTTCTGATTTCTTGCAACCTATGGGAAAGTCCAAGATCACCTACAAAAATGAAATACTGTTATTTAGACTGCATTTAAAAACAATCCATTTGTTGATTGTTCACAAAGACACCTACGGTAGAGTACACCTATCCAACTATGAGAAATTACAGAATAAAAACAGCTAATCATCACAACTGTACAATAATTGGAATTCTCTGTGTCACCTTACCCTCTACAGCTAAATGAGAATCATATGAGGGGCAGGGAGCACGTGGTACCAATCAGCTGAACCATATAACATTCCATGTATGCAGACCTTACCCTTATTTTATCACGCAATGCAATATTTTCACAAGCAAGATAGCCTACTTCGCAACAGCAATAACTTAACGTGGGCAAGCCATGAAAGTGTTAAAGAACAAGAGAAATGCAATATATTTCTGAATAAAAGCTTGTATGAGTCATCATCAGGTCTCACCTATATGCTTAACCAATAATGAATTGAGTTTGGAGCACCCGGAGCATCTATGCTGAAGACCCACAGCTATAAACAAAATAGACTCAATGCGCTGGATTGGGCATAGAAACAAGGCCCATTAAAAACACATTTTCCAAAACATTTAAAAAACATTAACTGAAGTAAGATTAACTTTTCTGAAAGCTTTTTTTACAAGGAACTTGGGGTTGGTCAGCCTGAGTTACCTGAGGGAACTCAGATATGGACTCCCTGCCAACTGTGCTCTGAGAGGAACAGCTCCCCCTCACTGATGAGGCCCAACAAGGCTGAAACACGTGTATGGGGTTGTCGTTGGTACTTTGTTCAGAGGGCAATTGCCATAGAATTTCGGTGTTGGACTGCCTATGTAGGCGGGTCAAAGACTGATATGCAAATGGTTATTTCCCATCTGTGAAAGGTACAGTGAGCAAAACACGATGACTGCGAACTCTCAAAGTGGGACAAAAAACACAGAACAGGAAATCATGCAATGTTCTTTCTGGAGAGGGGTGCCTGCTACCTTTTTTGTAATCCTTAATGGGTTGAATCAAAGGACACTGTTAAAGGCAGTTTTTAGATCAATAAATAATGCATGCAGTTTCAATTTCTCTAAAATTATATACTTTTTTAGAATAAGACAAAAAAACGAAAATGTGATTAGTTATCCTAAGACTTGTCTGACAAGATACTTGCAAGTGACTAATGATTTTATTATCCAAGTCTTTAATCATCCTAATAGAGCCATTTCATACATTTTTCAAACCACGTCCAATAAAGCAATTGGTCAGTAGTCAGAAGTTGTCTTCTCGACTGCCTTTTTTGTAATCAGTACTATCTCCACCTTTGACCATGACCTTTAAACCACTTCAGGGAGGATGACATTGAATTAAATAATTGTAATAGAAAGGGTACCCTAATACTTAGTTGATTTATATAAAAAGAATATCTGCAATAGGTTTATCTGCACTGGGGGGGGTATTTGTTATTCTTTTTTGCCCTTTGATTGCCATAACCAATTCTTCATAGGAAAACACCAATGGACTTGCATTAGAGATATCTACCACTTATAGGCTATAATTATATTGACTTTTAAATCTACGTTCCCTAAATAAATCCTTGAAGTAGTATGCCATCCACTTTCTGGAATATTACCATGGAGTGAGACCTTTTTACAAGAACTACCTAGGGAGATCAGAGTCCAGAATTTAGCGCTGCGGTGTTATCAGTAATTGCTTTAAGAATCATTTCCCATTTATTTTCAACATCTGCTTTCTTTTCATCTTAAATCATTTCTTCATATGACCGTCTAGCTAACCCTACTTTTGAAGCATTTTCCATGTTCTTCACACAGGATAAGATTTACGATTTAGCTATTTTGCATCCATCATCGGAAATAGGTTATTCCTATAGAAATCTGTTGGAATATCATCAGGTCCAACTGACTTAAAAAGGTTTGGGGAAATAATTTGATCTTACATTTGAGGGAGCGAGAAGCTGAAGGGTGAGGCACACTAAATTGCAATAAACATATCCTGGACTGAGACAGAATGACCACATTCATTTTCGGGAGGTAAGAAATACACCTCATTTAAAGTGTTTGAACCATACTTCACCCTCAATGTTGTTGTAGACATCCTTATTCATAGACTCTTCCTCAAATACATTGGATACATATCTCCAATACCCTTTACTATTAATAGTTTTTAACATGGTGTCTAGGGTTTATCATTTCCCCTACATCTCCTTCTTTGGAAAATCTTGCATTGCAGCAAGCAGTCCTAACAGAACGATCTCTGATCTCCACTGGCCCTATCCTTTTTAATTAGTTACATACGTTCCTTTGGGGCTTTCTTAAATTCCTGATCAGACCAGTTATCCTTAACAGATCAAACCTTAACACAAGTGGGTATATTAAATACTGTTCGCCCCAGGCCGTTCACCACCATGTTCCGGGGCTACTCACCTGGAAACTATACCCTCATTGGTGGCTGCGGCATGCAGGATTTTGCCATTGGCCTGGAGGTGGTGGCTACTGGCACGGTCTCCGTGTCAGGTGCATAGGCGTGGCCATTGCAGGACACATTGCGCAGAGGCCCAGACACGACCTCCTTGCGCCTGCGCTGTGCTCACATCATCCTGTGTTTGATCCTCTGGGGAATTGCCTAGTGCCTGTTTCCTGCATTCCTTGCTTGCCTCTTGTTGATAGCCTTGCCTTTCCCAGCATGGGTTGTTTCTCCCCTGCTCTCTCTCCTTCTCCTTGGGGACTATCGGCCTTGGTCTCCCTTCTCCTGCCTTGCCTTGGTATCCCTTCTACTACCTCAAGCCATTGCCTTCCTGCCTTGTTATCCAGTTCTTCTGCCAGTCATTTTCCACTTCCTGGGCTGCCTTTTTGGTGTTGTTAACAGCATGCTCGTCCAGTCCTCACGCCACGTAAATCTGGGAACAGCTGCCTCATGGCATGGGCAGCTGGCCCCAGGGTGCCTGTTATGTTTTTCCAAGTCCAGGGGGGAACTCTGGGGTGGTCAGGCTCCATGTCATATTGACCACAGGATGGAATACTGGAGGACAAAAGAAGGCCCAGAAGAGAAACACCTCCACCTTAGACCTGGATCAACCGTGACCAGGTACTTTACAAATATGGAGCTTATGATTGATATTAACAAATTTAAATACTTTATAATATCCATAACAGAGCAAAATGGATCACGGATAACCTCCACAGGTTCTATTCCATGGTAGGAAATCAGAGTCAATACATCATTTCTTAAACATTTCTGCTGTGTAAGCCACTGACTGCTAGTGGCAAACTCTAAAGGAAGCAATTATTTTACGTGAGCTTTACATCCTGAAAAAATAATTAAGAGACATGACAATGGTGGTCACTTTTAGTATTGGTAATGATTTGCAAAGCTGAATTTGACATATTGTATAAGAAAATCAACGGAGCTCCCTCGTACTCCCTATTCATAAATAAAGGCTGCTGGAATATCCCCTAAAACGGGGTCTTATGAGGACAGAATTCCTTTGATACTTTTTCCTGCAGTCAATGCTGTTTAAAGGGGAAGATGTTCACTTCCTTTTTTCTATGTAAAGATATGTCCAGCGCTGTCTTTTTTGTTACTCAGTTTGTCTTGTGACCACCATCTGATGAAGAAGTCGATGAGACCTCCAAAGTTTATTCATTTTGCCATCGCGGCATAATATTTTCAGCTAGTCTAATGAAAGGTTTCACATTTTCGATGTATTTTGAATAATAACATATATTTGAAAGTCAGCATCAACCCGTTAGCACAGTTCTGGCTAATTGAGGTGATCCCTGTTCCGAGTTTTGCTTTTCAATGGATTATGGATCATTCTACCATTTTCAGTAGTTAATATAATGTTCCTTATGGTATTTCTAGCATGCAGATACTGGTCATGACACAAATCCCTCCTGTAGTGTTTTAAATCAATTTAGAATTCCCTGGTGGCTTTTGCATATTTTATCAGGTAGGTTGATATTGCACGCAGCAGTAAGCCATTGCTGCTTAGAGACTGCATTGGTTGAAGTTCTAATTGTATCCATGTTAGCAGGTTTTCTTTTTTAAGCCAGTGTCCCAGCAGCCTTAACATACAGGCCTTATTGACCAACTCAAGGACAACTCAGTTCTCGTTAGTTTTTTTCGCTTTCTTTTTTGCGCCTGACATGAACATGTAGCCTCCATTTTAGTACCCCATAGAAACTTGCACAGGATCCTACGTTAATACATTAGATTATTTTGCAATGCTATGTATGGTATGCCTCCAGAAACAACAGAAGATTCAGGAGAATATTACCTTTGACAATACAACTTTCCCCATAACTTTAAGTTACTTGAGTCCCAAAGCTAATAGCTCAGCATTATCTTGCTCATTTGAACTGTAATATTATGTTTACATGGTTCTTTATTAGCTCAATTCCCTAGTATTCTTCACCATTTGCACACCATATTCTTTCTTAATTAGGTAAGAGACTCTATAGTAACTATAGATGTGTATAGCCTCAGACTGTGTACAGTTTACCCTATACCCAAGTATACTGCTGAACCTATCTATGGTGTTCAAGGCGGGAGCGAGGTAGTTCTCTTGATTACTGATTTAATTTAGCACAACACTAAAGTAGGCAAATACCTTGCAGTTTTCTCTCTTAAACCAAATCCACATAATAAATTCAATAACTGTAATATTTCTATATTAATGGATCAAAAATCCGAGAGGGCAACAGGTGTACCTTCCCTTCTCACTTCAGACCTCCACCAGACATTCGAATTTGTGTTGACCTGAGCATTAGAGTTAGCATAAATTGCCACTAATCATGTTCACAAACATTATAGGGAATATATAAATTCAAGGAATCTTGTCGGATGTTTCTCCTTAGCGTCTCCCCCCATCCATACTTCGTGCCAACATGCAAAGTGGAGAGTATTGGTGTTTCTCGTTGTTATTCAGGAGATCCCATATGTTCGCAGAGGCTCTTTAGGTCTCATTACGAGTTTAGCATTAGTTCCAATGTAAATACTGCCAAACTCATTTACCATTATTGCTACTTGGCCTCGAGGATTTACTGCCAGATTACAAGTGGGTAATAGAGGAACTAACCACACATTTTTGGGGTCCATAAGACTCCATATGGTATTTGGAGGAATGATTGAAGGTGGTAATTATGCCCACGAAAATTCCTCCTGCGTATTGGAGGTAACGTGGAGAAAAGACCTTCAGCTATTTGCTGGAGGTATCTCTTCCTCTTCTCCATCAAAGTTCTTATGGGTTGATATGTAAAGCTACTGCCACTTTATCTCCATTTAGTACTGCCCTTCGAGACTTGTAGTAAGGCCCTTTGCCCTTTAAGAAACCTGATAGATCAGTCTGAAAGTAACCTGGGAACAATGTTATCCAGGCTGTCGACTAACCATGGTCAGAATCACCCCTTTGCCTTGTCCTGACTTGCAAATTATTGCAATGCATGCTGTGTCAAGCTTAAAAGGTTTCCGAATGAACTAGCCAACCACTCAGTGTTTAACCAAGTAACAACAGAAACAAAATGAGTGTCCTACCTTGTCTTCGGAATGAGCTTGGAGAGATTAAGAATTCACCTGTGTCACCCTCTCCCTGCCTCTGGCGCGGCAGCAAAGATGACGACTCCGCAGGGAAACCCTCAAGGGGGAAAAAACCCTTTGTGGCTTGTGAGCGTAGGTTGTAGGTCGTGGTCTTGATACCACTGGAGAAAAGACGTGTAGAGCTAGGCAATTGACTGTTCTGCTTGAATGGCTCTAGAATAGAAAAGAGGATTATAGCAGATGTAACTAGCAATGGATGTTACCTCAATCTGATAGAGGATATACCTTTTCTGAGTGCGGAAGGAGTCGTAAATGGGACACAGAGACGGTGAGCTGGACGGATCAGTAGAGCCCAGGGGGGTCTGGGGTAAAAGAGGTAAAGAAGTAAGTGTTATTATAGAAAGAGGATAGGTAACGATTGAAGGTTGCCTATTTGTATTGCACCTACCGAGCCTAGGTAAAGCACAGTCCGATACCGAAGTGGGAACCCGGAACTGACTGCTGGGAAATGTAGTCTTGATACCTGTCTGTTCTGTAATAAATATGGAATTGTTGAAACACAATCTACCTACAGCATGGGGGGAGCAGGGAAGACAAAGGGAAGCATACAACACCTACGTAGCTGATAGTACTACTTGATACAGGTTCTGCGAGAGTCTCAACTTCCTTGCCGGTTGTGAGGGGTTGAACAAATGGCATCTCTGGAGTGTAACCACCATAGGCAGTAGCAACGCACTGCGACTTCAGTTCCGGCATCAGATGTACCGCGTTCGGATTTGGGGGAGGAGTAAACCATGGTCTCTGTGGAAGCACTGGAATGGTAACTTGTGAACTCGGTGCCATCTTGGGAGTAACGCCATGAACCGAAGGCATGTAATGCCAATGGCGCCACAACGACCATCCTCTTACTCGTTTCGTAACAAGCTGTTCGTATGGAGACTGGTTTCATTTCCATTTGAGTCACACTGTTGAATGCCCAGCCCAGTAACCCTGCAAGCGTTCACTTAAAGACAAAACACACTCTACAGGGAAGTCATATACCCCTGGCATCTTGCTGCATTAAAGTCGTTAATTCAGTCTCAGCACAACATATGTGTTATTGATTGTCAATTACGTTATCTCTACAAATCTACCATTGCGATACAATTCTGCAATAAGAACAGAGCCACTTCAGCAAATAATTCTGGGTATGCAAAAGGATTGCATTTGGGCTAATTTGCATACCCACAATGCATTATGCATGTGGCTCTTCACTGGAGGTGAACCTCCCATGATGTCTACTGTGTGGCCCTGTGGCATGCGTGAATTTCTCTAATGATGTATTCTTCTTTGAAATTTCAGATGGGAGGGTTTTTTCAAGCTTTTTTAAACCCTCCATAACTTTGCAGGTGACATAATTTATCAAATAAAAAAAGGTACTATCCACTTTACATTTTTATTCTGTTCAATAAATTGTTTCTAAAAACTGTTCATAATGTATTTCACAATATTTTGTATCCATAAACTATCAATATTGCATATAAGTATATACATATTCACTGAAAAAACATTGTTAAAGAGACGTTATGGTTAGATGCACTAATAAAAACACATGTAAATCACTGAAAAAACTTTTTTAAAGGACAGTTATGGTTAATATGCACTAATAAAAACCTATGAAATTCAGTGAAACAACTTTGTTACAGCGAAGTTATGGTTAAGTTGCACTAACAAAAACCTATCAAATTCAGGGAAAAAACTTTATTAAAGGGATGTCATGGTTACAAGTAAAATAAAAAATAAAAGAAATTTGCCAGTAATGGTAAGATATGCAACAATAACTTATGCCACCACATTCACTGCTAACATTAACATCTAGGACATCAAACATGCCATCACAAATTACTTCATCGATGACTTCACCGATGACATAACATATCTTGGGTGATTGAGTTTGTTCAGTGACAGTATTAATTTTAAGATGAGGGTGTCATGTGGTTGTAATACATTGAAACCATGATACACATACTATGAAGGTACTGTGCATGAAGAGCTTGACCGTATGCTATGTTCTGAAGTTCTTTTCCCTTCGGTTTACCCTGAGTTCATAATGCACATAGATAGAACAAGAAGCATGTCCCATACAGATAATACATTTTCCAAGAATGTGATATGCTTCGAATTATCATTGTACTACCTAAACATACCATCTTAAGAATACTTTAGTTCTATGATCCGTACTGCATTAATTGTTTCTCTGTATGTAATACTTATTTGCTGTATTCGCAAACAAACTCAACTACAAAGTTTCTTTTTCAATAAGCACCTATATTGTGACATGGAGTAGTTTATTACTAGTCTACTGATCACCTTTGATATGGTGTAACTGAGACTCTAACTGGTACCCCTTATATCGATATTCCATTTGCATTTTTACACAGTAGTAATATTATATTTCATAGGTCATTGTATGTAAGTTATTAATAATTCCTCTTTTAACATATATGAAAGAACTATGAACCTCCTTTAACAAGCATGTTTTTCGCAAAGCATACTGATTGGTGTTGTTATCAGCAGCGCATGCTGGGGATGTAAGCCATGGTTGAATTGCCTACGGCATGCGGCTCACTCATGAACACAGGCTCACCAAACCTCACCCAATATCCGCTGCTCCTACCCTGCTTCCTAGTTCAGTGTCCACTATACCCTCATAATGTGACCAATGGCCAGTGCTCATGGCTTGCAGCCATGGACAGTCTCCACAAACCATGGGGCATGGGCTCCGGCCATACCACATTCCCCAATAACAAATTAGAGTGGACATTTGTCCTTGACGAGGGAAAGGCCCACTGCCCAGGCAGAAAAGTGATATCACTATTTTTTGTACTTACATTTTGACACTTTGGAAAAATTAAGAACAAGATAGATTTGCAAAGGCATGCTATCAAGTCCTTGCGGATGTTCATCGCACAGGTTTGTTGTAATCCATTGCAGCACTTCAGGTTGTAGCCACAAGCAGAATTGTTTTCCCATTGAGACCAGGGCTTTGACCGTGCCACATGACCCAATAAGCAAATCAGAGTACACACATTTGTCCTTGCTCAGGGCCAGGCCCACTGCCCAGACCCCAAAGATATATCACTATTTTTTTCGACACTTTGGAAAAAGTAAAACACAGGACAGATTTGCAAAACCATGCTTTGAGGTCCTTGCTGATGTTCTTTGCCAAGTTTGCTGCAATCGCGTCCAGCACTTCGGGATGTAGTCACAAGCAGAATTTCTTTTCCCATTCAAACATATTCTGATTTTGAAAAAGTTTACCATATAGCTGGTCTTTGGTGGCCATGACCACTTTAACCCCATTGCCGTTCCCTCATGGTCATGGCAATTAGCCAGATTGTCCGGGTCATGGCCCATCTAGCCACTGGCCATTGCCACAGGCTACACCTCAGTCACCAAAGTTATATCACTATTTTTTGTACCTACATTATGACACTTTTCGAAAAATAAAACACGACACATTTGCAAAACCATTCTTTCGGGTCCCTACCAATACTCCTTGAACGAGTTTGCTGCAAATGCATCCATGTTTTATTTTTTGAAAAGTGTCAAAATGTATGTACAAAGGATTATCATATACCTTAGCATCCACTTGACAAAATCACTTTACACTTTGCGCAAACATTCAAGGTAGGGTCTATAATCGTTCTGCAAATCTCTGTGCATATTCATCAAATGGCACCAAAGTTATAGACCATCTAAAAATGTTGATATCCCATCAAACTTTGCAAAAATATTCAAATGTGCATCTATAAGTTGTTTGCAAACCTATGATCAGATTTGTCAATACAGCACCAAATGTATAAACCCTTCAAATATTTTGGGACCCCCCTCTAATTGTGCCCCCTCTTGGTGAAACAGCACCAAACTTTGCAGAACAATTCAAAGTTGGGTCTAAAATGATATATGCAGCTTCATTGAGTGTCGCCAAAGTTATAAGCCATCCAAAAACAGCTTTTCACCGACCCTGTAATGCAGAAATATGCATGGATGTCCTCAAACCTTTGTTTACTTTGCGAACATCCCAGCAATGTCCAAAACATCTGAGATGTTCGCGGACATCCGAGATGAAAAAACACCAGACTTTTATTGGCCATATCCTCATCACCCCTCAACTCCTCAGAAATGGTTTCATTAGTTTGACAAGTGTAATGTTGTTTTTTTTCATATATTTTTTATGCGACTACGAGCACAGTTTGCAAACCCAACATGGCATCCTTTTCAAAAGTTTTGATGCACCTCACATTTTTAATTGACCAATCAGCGAGTGTGTCATGCAGCCCTATGATTGGTACAGTGGTGTCTGAGGACTCCAAATCAGGAAATTAGTCCACAGACCGGACCCAGATATCACACAATTTTTGTACCTACTTTTTGGGCATTTAAAAAATGAATACTAGACAGATTTCTACTAAATTTGCAAACACATGCTTTCAGGAGCAAGCCGCCACTCCTCATGCATTTTTGGTGCAAATCCGTCCAGCAGTTTGGGCTGTAAGCGTAAGCAAAACATTGTTCCATTATGTCTATGAGGATTTCAAGAGTTTTGGGACCCCCTCTATAACTTTGCTCCCCCTTGCTGAAACTGCACAGACCTTTGCATAATCATTCAGAGGTGGACAGATACTTCTTTTGCAGTTTGGTGAAGATTCATTGAATAGCACCAAAGTTATAAGCCAACCAATAATTGTTCTTCCTATGTGTTGAGAATATTAACCATAACTACCAGAGGCTGTGTAATATATGTGTAAACACATATTCACATATATATATCCATACATTTGAGCCTCATTCTTCCAATCTCCAAATGAGTTCTAAAACTTCACAAAGCTTGATTTACCCTAAGGTATGGTCGTCTGACCTTTCCTCAAACTGTCTGACTCACCATTAGTTCTGGGTTACTGCCTGAAGTGTAGGTGTATGGGGAGCATCTCTATTCTGTACTACATGTGAGTTCCTGCTCCATAGTATTACAAGAGAAGCACAAGTTACAGGGTCAAGATTGCAGCAGGGTCGGTGCAGCAGATACAGAAAATGCAATGTGTGAATGTCAATATCTAACACCCTTCCCCTTGTGATGGCATGGAGGGGTATTCGCTCTCATTGATCTGCACTCTCAAAACTGTACTGTTAGGGAGAATTCTCATAAATGGCTGATTTCCCTTACCTAATGAGTCCCTCAGCAGCTTTGCTGGATTTCTAGGGTTTATTTTTTTCACCTGGTAAGAATGTGAGCCTTTTTCCCACTCTTACATGTGTTTTGTTGTGTGTGTTTTTACCATTTGTGTGATCTTGGGCTCTGGAGCCTCACCTACTCCATGAGCATCCTTTTTATGTGTGTTACACAGCGCCTTCAGTTCAGTGACACAGGGCTGTCTTTCAGACTTGCCACTGACTCCATTTTTCTGGGACTGACTACTATCTGCCAGAAACATGTAAAGTTGCCATTAACTTTATGTAGTCTCTTTAAACCACAGATCCAGTACACCTCATCTTACAGGGAGTATTGGAAAGGGTTAATTCCTAGCCCTTTTTTTCTGTTTCTCTTGGAGCACTGTTTCACTCCCTTTTCATCAAGACTTGGCTGGTGGCAGTGGTAACTACTCTAATTTTTCTACTGCTGTTATCTTATATAACCATGATATTGTTTTAAGCTATTATATTAGCCTCAAACATAAACCTGCTTGACCAAATACATTTTATTTTGGCTCCGGGTGGCTTTTTGTTAAAGTCTTTCTCATGTTTTACTCTGCATGCCAAGAAACGGGGTTGATTCCTTTGTTCGCCGTCTTTTCTCGGACTTCTGCACAGAAGCCCTCCTTAAGGCGCCTGAAAGTCTGGGTAGGCAGGATGTGAGGGAGGGGTCTAAGGACCCCTGCCATGGGTATCCTTGGTAACCCAAGTCGCACTCCTGTTTGATTGGCTGGGGGGACTGTCCTTGCCAGGACAGCCACCATGCCGTGTGATTGACAGCCAGGCTGTTTGAATGGGGGAAAACTGCATAAAAAGCCCGGTGAAGCCCTGCTGCATGTCCGAATCTTCAGAATCCGACGACAGAGAAGATCCTCCAGGAAACTTCTTCCCTTGTGCTCCTCTGGTCGAATTCGCTGTACAGAGCTACAGTGGGCCAGATAGCCAGGAAGGTCAGACCCTGCTTGCGTTTTAAGGAGGGCACCTTTCATTCGTTGCTTTGCTCTGCTGCTGGTTTCTCCCCTGGGTAGTGCAGGACCCTCCAGTCTTCCTCCTTCTTGTCAGTCCGACAGTCGCTTCAGGAACAGTGAGCCTGCAGGAACTACCAGGAAAGTCCACCTCAGCTACAGCTTCCTCTCCGTTTTAAGGTACTGTGCAAATCCGGTTGTTCATTTCGTTCAACCATTGCAAAAGTGTTTGAAATCTTTTTCCAAACCGAGGGCTTGTCCTTCTCTTCTCTTTGAACTAACTTTTTTGCCAACCAACCTCGTCCGGAATCCGTGGCATGAACTTTACTGCGAACTACCCTGAACCGTGGATCTTGAGCAATAGACTTTTGACCCATTGACTTTGGCCCTAAGCCTTTTCTACCTGATTCTATCACTGTAGTTCCTCTTGCTCAATTGCCCTGAGTACTTACTTGTTGGTGTGGTTCAATTTCTATTAACTTTGTCTTTCCCTCCCTGGAGTGCCATTTTTCTCCCACTTTATTTTGTGAGCTTAACTTGTCTGGAACTTATTGGGAGTGGCGTGGTGTGTTAAGAGTGTGAGTTTTAAACTGCTTATAATAATGTAATGTTATACAACTGAAGAGTAAAATAAATGTATATCTTTTTACTTGAAAACCTTGAGTCAGTGTTTGCCTGAATCATAGTAATTGCTGTCCTTTGTGTAACTATTTGATACTGCTCACTTACTCTTGAGATAAGTCTGGCTGCTCAGCCATCGCTACCACTTTAACTGTGTAGTACAGGCTTGTACCAAAGGTGAATTTGTACTGTCACTTGTAGTCTTAAGTGTGTGTGTTGTCACCAAAGGGTACTGCATAAGTCTGCCTAACATGTACCAAACGTTGTATAAGTAATCTAATCCTGAATGGCTGTTGTGATGTATTTTTTCCCAATGAGCATCACATAAGCAAGCTCTAGATTGCAATACTAAAGAAAGTACATCTACTGGCTCCTAACATGACATGATTAGTGTAATTAATCTATTTTAGTTATTGCCCAATTTAAAAGAAACACATTGATACAATGACCGTATATATTACGTGCACATGGCAGGAGGATGTGAAAAATAGGCAGATCAAATTCACATTTGTATCAAAACAAGTTAATTAAATGTGCTATTGCCGATCATGTTATCACATTGTCATTAGATGATGTTTGTGAAAAACATGAGATTGCATTCATATTTCAAACTCTAACATATACTTCTATAAATAAAACAGGATGAAAAGAGTGTTTACATTTCTACAAAGACCTACGGCAACTATGGAATGCCAATTCGTGGTTTTGATAGATGTCAGAATATGTTTCAGCAACTAACATATGCAATTAAAGGGTGCATCTCCCAGAAATTCGATATTTACGCGTTTTGCCCAATTTACCTTATGGCATGTTGCCTTTTCTGGCCTCTCTGTGTTCCAGCTTGGCCTTTGTTCATGCATATGGTACATTTCTGTGTTGCAAAAGTCATGTATATATTTTACCCAGTCTGGTGGTACACTTGGTGTATGGGTACTTGCCTGACAGGCAGAGCATATGTTGCAGAGGCCATGCATAGAAGTTCCGATAATTCCTGCGTTTATCAAGTGTGCACCTGCAGGTGTACACCAGTTCAAATGAATTACATCTCTTCAACGAAAACGCCAGAGCTTTAGATACGATTTTGAAGTGGGACTATGTTCCAACATTATTTTTAAAGTTCTGACTAAAATCGTTTAATGGGAGCAATACATAATTTCCAATCCTATGGGATATATTTTTTAGGTGAGTACAAATATACTTTAACTATAACAGTTATTTTATTTTTAAACCCTACCACTTTGCACCTAGTCATACATACAAATAGAAATATCCATGTTTAGCTTAAAGGTCATCTTCATATCAGTCAGTAATCATAGTAGAACACCTTTCCGTGGCACTGCTTTACAGTTATCAGTGATCTGACAACATGATTGGAGCTTTGCCAGTGGAGACCGGGATCAGGGTCCTATATATATAGGTTTCCTATTTTTTTTAGTTGGGAGTACTTTTACTCCCTTCGTTTATGTATGTTGGGAGTATTTTCCTGTTTTTAGGGAACAGAATTGGCTGTAAGGCCTCATATCTGTAAGGCTTGGTATAGCTGCTCTGCCACATCACAGATGGAGGACAGCCATTAGCATATCAGTCTTGATCCTGACAACAATAAGAGTACATCCTGAGATTTT
This sequence comes from Ambystoma mexicanum, assembly GCF_040938575.1. Lineage (NCBI taxonomy): Eukaryota > Metazoa > Chordata > Amphibia > Caudata > Ambystomatidae > Ambystoma > Ambystoma mexicanum. The sequence continues at coordinate 806,793,884 of NC_090934.1, forward strand.
GGGGCCATGTTCTGTCTTCACAGAGACCCAAGTAAAGCCAGACATGTATCATCCCTTTTGAGCTTCATCAATGAAGCCTTCATTTACTTTGAATATTACAATCTCTACAAAAGATTTGGGAAATCAGGTGTGGGTAAAAGGACATTCTTTTGTTTATTTTATGGTACACATAAATAAAAAAAAAAGAACAGGCTAAAAGAAGAATAAAGTAAAATAGTACACACAGGATTACCAAACAGAAAATTAGGAGGAGGGTAATCAATTTGAATTCAATACAGCAGCAGAAGTTTGCCCTAGAGGTTAGTAAATTTTGTCTGTTCAGTGTGCAGACAACAGTTAATAATACCACAGATAGAGCAGCATATAAAAAAAGGTCAACAATTACATTCACATCAGATATTATACTGCCAGTTGTAGTATCGAAACCGTAGATCCAAAGACAATTCAAATAAAATGAATAGATCCAGAATAAGTCCAAATTTTGCAGGTCGCATTATTAAATAAAAATAAAATTCATCCCCTGCCAAGTATCATCAGTTTACCAGGTATACAAATTCAGTGATTTCATGAAACCAGCCAGGGCCAACCCTTCCCGGATATTAAAGTTTTCTAAACAGTGTTTCCATATCATATCTTCATCATAAAGGAATTGATTCATTGCTAGTGGCCCCAGATACTGGGTTCTTAAGCCCTGTAGTGGGAGGCATTCAAGCACCAGGTGCCTTAAGGTTTCCAATTTTTCCATACAGAACCTACAAGTAGCTAAATCCACTGTAATAAGCGATCTCCTGAGCTGGATTTCCCTGTTTGGTAACAAGTTCCACCTTACCCTTAATAGGATGCCCCTGTAGTGACGATTAGGAAATTGTAACAGGATCCTAGTCAAGGTTCCTCTTTGTCTGTGTTCATGTGTCAGTTGGCTCATAGATGGGTAAGAGTGAGATGTATTGGTATTCTGGGACCAATCATGGTCAAATAAGGCTCACTTAGCCTTAGTAGGGTTCGAGATCAGTGCTTCCACAGACACACCAATCTCATTTAGGGAACATTCAGACTGAGCTTGGAAGACCATTAATACAGATGAATGGTCCAAATTTCTACTCATTAGCTGGTATAGGGAGTCAGGAATGGGCACAATAATTTTTGAGTAGAGAACAAGGGAAGGCCAGTGTACCCGTGCCCATAGTGACACCATACCCAACTCAAAGCGGATGGCTGAGATCGGGATCACGTTTGGCACTCCAAGGTTTCTCCTCCGAATATTTCCCTCAATTCTGCTCAAGATTTTACACAAATGATCAGATCTTAATTCTAAACCATAGGTCAATTTAGGCACAATTTTGCCTTCGAAGAGCATCATTGAGGGTTTGAGGGAGAATCTGCCAAACTTTCGGTCAATTCTAATAAACTGAGCTTCTAAGAGTTTAGCCTTATGCAGCAAGATCTCATTGGCTATTTAAGGCCTCTACAGGTGGAGAAATAGAAGCCCAGATATCGAAACGAATCCGCTATTTTCAGGGGCACACCTCCAACGGTGCATACAGGTCCTTTGGTCATCCCTTTTGCTTTCTTAAAGGCAATAATCATAATTTTAGTTGGGTTGATAATTAGCCCGTTGTCATTGGCATAGCTCTCAAAGTTGTTTAGAGATCTTTGCAGCCCAACTTTAGTGCAGTCAAAAATCAGTATGTTATCTGCATATATTAGACATACAATTTTTTCCTTACCGATTCTTGGGGCAACCAGCCCCTCTTTAGCCAGCGATAGTATTACATCGGAGAAGTACTGATTAAATAGCCAAGGGGCCAGGACACACCCATGCCTCACTGCCCTTTAGCATCATAATCTCCTAGAGATGTCCCCTTTTTGACTTAATCAGACCTGTATGCCACAGTTTTCATACACACCGCTAATGAGTCTTAGCAGCACATCAGGCAACCCCCATTTGGCAAGCTTGGACCATAGTCTGCCACGGTTGATGCAGTCAAATGCGGCAGTTAGATCGATCGAGGCATATAAGTACAGCCCTTTATTTGGAGCCAAGCCTTTTCCTGCACACACTTGAGTGCCAACCCGTTAATGTTTGTAGAATGTCCCTTCCTAAAGCCTGACTGCAATTGGGCCAGCGGATGGTAAGTGGTAGCCCAGTCCTCCAAGTGTGAGAGCAGGAATGACGAAAAGATTTTACAGTCGGCATCGATATCAGAATTTCAGAATCCCTATAGTAAGGCTGGACTCCCATGCATGGTTCACCCATAACAGTCCCCACCTGTTCAGTTAGACTAGTAGATAAGGCTGCAACTTGCAGTCTGTGTGGCGACGCACCTCCCACATGCCTATGGGGTAACAAGTAGTGCCTGGTTGAACCACCCTTCATGAACTTGTCCTTTTGCTCCCTGAAGAAGCCAGGTGGCAATCAAGGTTTTACACCCTAAAACAGCGAAAATATCATATGGTGTAGGACTGGATATGTGTTGGAATGCCATCTGTGGAGGGTGAAATAGCCCAAGCTTTTGAGATTTTAATTAAAATAAAAAGATGTGTGTAATTACATTTCTGAAAGGGAGATATTTAAAACAGTCCCCTCTTTCATAAATGCTCCACGGCAAAATGATAGTGCACATGTGTGTCCTTGATGGGGCTGCAGAGAGGTGTGCCCTAAGACACCTGCTCTAGAAGTGGCACAGAGCAGGTTCAAAGGTCACCAGTGCAGCCCTGACAGCTGCCGGGACACAATGTCGCTGCAGGCAGAGCTGGTATTTGAACTCCCTGCACCTCTTACGTAAATTCTGATAAGTGTATGACTTACACAGCCTGGTGGCACATACATCTTTAATCCAGGCATGGTTGTGGAGTTAAGAATGCTACAACACAGCATTATATAGCACTATCAAGGTGACATCACACCAGTGTCAGCTTTGCAAGAGGAGCTTCCCTATGATGTGGATTGGTGTCTAGTTGTACTGTCTACACTACTGAAATGTGGAACAATATCAAAGAGGCTGCCCTTTTAATTCTCTAGCACTGACATAACAAAGCTAACCTCACACCGGGGTGCCAATCACTGGAGCTCCTTTGACGCCAGTAGGGATGGGAATGGGATGGGGTAGCCAGAGAGGGATGGTAGGCCTGGAGAAGGGTCCCACAATATTGCTTTCTGTTATGCTTCTCTTCCTTTTCCTCACCCCCTCCACTGTTTCCTTCAAGCAAGGTACTCAGGATTTTATGACATCAGGCCCATTCTACCCGTTACAACACAGGTGATTGGACCCGTGCATGTAGGCTTGCTTTTGACCAATTCCCTAGGGTATCCTACCTTTAAAATGACCTGGGCACCCCCTCATTCCTTGATTTATTCCTGGACTCTAAAAAGAACAAGAAGAATACACGTTTGGACCTCTGTTGGGTGTTGAGTCCACCCCAAAGTTCCTGCCATAGAGGTGAAGACAGAAGGCATCCAAGTTAGAGGAGAGCTCTGTCCTCTAACCGCCCCGGCCAATAGTAGGGATGACTACTGTTGGACCAATGCCTCACTGCTCGCTGCTGTGCAATCAGGACCCTGTCACTGGAGGGGAAGGAAACCTTGCCACAAGAGGTACCAACATTGAGGCTTTTGAAAAATCCAACAAACATTTCCCTCTAGTATACTTGCTTCAATGTAGACATATGTACATGAGGAAATATATAGACCATCAGCACTGTACTTCGATTGAGCAGCACCTCAAAAACTAACATTCCCATCATCCATTTTGTTTCTTTGTTGGCAGATCAGTCTATCCAGACCTTCTGTGGCTTATGACTTCCATAGGCAATGCCGGAATGTCACAGGAGGTAGCATACAATGACAAAAATATCCAGACTAGTGTTGTATTGAATCTACATTTTGCCTACTGAAAAGGAAGTTCAGATGCCCCACCAAATGTGAGATTTTTGGACACATGTCAGAGAGATTAGGAGTTATTGTCTTCGTTTTGGCATTGCTGTACAACATGTGCATTTTGAGGAATGTCACCATGCTTCCTAATGAGGACATAGCATCCTCATACTCGGATGTCGATGATGCAAGGGATTGCATGCCTCCACAGGGAGATCGTGTGGAAGGAAATGGTAGAATGCTACCCAATCAAGAACTAACATAGTTTTTTCAGACATAATGTGTGCACATATTCAATGTACTAGTACTCTCTGACAAAACCAAAATGACTGCGCCAATCAATTGCTACCACACCCTTAAGTCCAAACAACCATGCCCTGCAACCACTTTCTTTCTCCCACACACACGGTCTTCCACCATGCTTAATCTCCATGTCTAAGTCATCAATTTGTCCTTCAACTATTTCTGCAGCATTTATGTCCTGAAAATTCCATTGGTGAGTGTGTAGCATTGTGTTGTGGTTGCCAATGGGGACTTCACACATGTGAGCTTTATGTGGCGGGTAGCCAAAGGGAGTTTACAGAATTTAGATCAGAGATGTGGTAGAGTGCCTGGTAAGTGATCTGTGCAACGTTTCCTGGCTTGGCAACACTACTCAAATAAGCTTCCACACCCACAGGTCCACTTTGCTGTTAGTTACTGTGGCAACTGTTAATTAACTGCTCTGCAGGCCAACTTCCCTTTCCACCCTGCATGAAACCCCTTGTACAGCATCCCACATTGTCTGCACAAGCAGTAGCTGGAAGCCTGCAAGGTGCTCCATCCTCTCAGCTGCTTCTCCATCCTGGTGCGACTTTCCAAGATGGCATTGAGGAACTCTCAGGGCAGGTTATCTGGAGGGTGGACAGAGGAGTAGGTGTTTCTGGGATATACCATCCCCACTCCTCCAACCCCATCACCTATACTGTTATGTCCATCTGTGATATAATCAGTGTCCCGGTGTTGATTCCACTGCAGAGCATGAGTAACAGAATGGGGGTGGGGGAGCTGAGGTCTAGAGTGACAAATGATTGGTGGGTGTGAAGGCAAGGTGCACCCCAGAGGCACTACAGACATGGGGTATAGAAACTTCACTAGCAACATGTGCAGGATATCAGGTTGCAGTGGTCAAGTGTCTGTGGCGCGCGCACGCACTGTATGTAGCACAAGAGCACGGCGTCCGTGTGTGACGCTGAGCTGTGGCTACTATTCTGCAAGTGGATGCACAGGCGCAGGGGGCCATGTGTCAATGGCACTGAGCCGAGGCCTGGAATGATTCCCAATTGGTACGTGGGGTTCAGCAATGGGATTGCAGGGCTGGGGCGACAGATTAGCCCGAGAGAGGTGAAAACGACCTGCATATGCTGAAGATGGGTACCCCCCAGGGGGTGGGGGCGGGGTGAGGCTGAATAACCACAATAACCCGGTTAGGGCATAATATCTATGCCTCAGATCAAAAAGGACTTTGTGCTTTCTTAACCTTACCGGTCTGTTTGAATGTATTGAAAAAAACAGGAACTGAAGACAATACTTCACAGCATTGAAACTATGAGATTGTGACCTCTATGAAGTAATATTGTGTACACCTCTAGTTCAATTATAACAATTACAAGGAATCATTGCATATCGTTTGTACAGACCTGAGAGGAATTGCACCTTTTCTGCATTGTTCATCTTTATCTTTGCTTAAATACACACACAGTTGATGACCTGTTTTTGACCTAGCTATGTAAATTTAAAATCATGGTGTTTCTCTGTGTTGTCTCGTTTTATCTGAACACTTGATCCTTTTTTTAAGAAAAAAAACTCACAAGACTAGCCACTAAAATAATAAAGAGGCTACCATAAAACCAGTCATAGTCAATGGTTGTTTCTTCACCTCATGATTAGGATTTATCACTAATGCATGGGTTCCTTGAGAAGGTTTAAATCACAAACTGCTCAAAAGTGACTGCAGTACGGAATTAGAGAGGACAGGAACACCCAATGTACACATATAATAAAGGTTCTACAACAATATAAGCCTTTAACCAAAATAAAAGGACAATCAAATTAATAAAAACACTAAAACCTAACTTTGTAATAAAGTACACAGAACTAGCCGTGCCCAGCATGACTGTCACACTCACCTGAATTCTGCAGGAGCGATGGGTAAGACCTCTGGTTCGGGTACTAGTTTCCCTGTTCTAGTGCTCTTCAGTGCCACAAAGGTATGCCTGTGGAAAAAAACGTTGGATTAGTGTTCTTTCTAGTTAGTCTGCTGTGTCACCACCCCTTCCCCTTCCCCGAGTGCCTGGTGTGTGGGTGTTCAATCGGGCTCACTTTGTATATTGATTTGGTGAGTTCTCCATCCTGAGCTATGCAGGGGTGCGTGCTGGACTTGGAGCTGACTCTAAACCAGTTGCGTCACTGGTTCTGTGAGTATTTATTTGTCCGGCTGTGTCTTTCACATACAACTGTTCTCTTACATGCGTTTTCTTTCCTTTCCAGATCGCGGGCTACTGTGTTTATTGCCGGTGTGGATCGAGGAATCCTGGCTGGCGACCTTGCAGTATTAGGTAAGTTTGCTTTACAGTTTGTTAATTGCCTGTTAACTGTCTTTATTCTTTCAGGATCGGGTTCGAGATGAGTCATGCTACGAGGTGCCTCAAGTGGGAAAAGACGGCACGAGATTGGAGCTGCACGGGTAGAGAATGCTGCGACGAGGAGTTCTCAGGTAAGCTTACCACTGCTGCGACGCTGGTATGACCGGAGCGAGCGACGCGGTGGAATTAAAAAAAGAAGAGGCCGAGGGCTGAATTTCCTGCAGGTAAGCGTGTCAAACGAGAAATTATATCGGGCCTCCTATTGCAATGAATATATGCATATTGGCCTACACCAAGCTGCTTATAAGCCACTTGCGAAGAAATCCGTGTTACAAGGTCCTGACCTTAGGATCAATGTAAGCCGCCATTTTAGGTCAATCTGCCATTTTAGGCTCTCTCTGTAAAGTCACCCAGTGAGTTAAAATGGTGGACGATGTCATTCCGAAATACAACATGGCCGTCTTGACCTCTGTGTATAATCAATATGTAACTTGCCTGCATGCCACCTGTTGGGGTCATGAACTGAGACATTGTCCTTCGCTGACCTGTGTAAAGGATTACTCGTGCCAATGAAACTAATCCGCAAGCATATGTTAAGAACAATGTCTCCAAATATTGAACTAAGAACACTTGTTTAACTACATTGTATAAATGTTTGAGAAGTCCTTTATGAGAAATCCTAAAATATACTGTTGCCGTGTAGGCTTGTTGACGTATGTATTAAAGGCAAACCAGTTGCTTGTAGATATGTGAACTCGGCATGAACCCTAGATCAGTAATGTATTAGAGGAATATTAACCCGCAGTAGGGTTGGACATCATGTTCGCAAATGGTATAAAAGAGCAACAAATTCTAATGTACAGCGCCACTCACTAAGCACACTGAACCACGCTGGAGTTTGTTGTGTTGTACTGAGGCCGATATCTATCTGGTTTTGTTTTGCCCTTTGTAACTGATTCAGTATAAAATAAAGATCTGTGTATGTTCCTTTGTAACCTGTGTTCGGTGTATTTCCTTTTGGGGTACTCAATCTCGATATTTTGATTTTGTTTTCACAAGCGGCGGCGCATAGCTGTACGAAGAGAAGGCCCCACGAGTTGGAGTTCTTGCAGGTAAACTGTAGCGCGTTGCAGAACGAAGAAGCAGAGCCGCTACTGAGCAAAGGTAAGGTGGTGTGTTGCCGAAGCTGGAGTTGAAGATACCTGGTAAGCAGAAGATCTCCTGAGCTGCGGTGAGTGTGGAAACAGAAATCACACGAAGCACAGGATGCTGACTGGGTGTGGCTTATATAGGCAGCCACACCCAGAGACTAGACTGCACTTCACAGAATGGGCACACAGAACAGGAAATGGAGCTCCCTAATAGGAAGTGAACCTAACTAGTGTGAGCCCTGTGCACTACTGTATTGTAAAGGGTGGATGAGGCCTCAGGAGACCCTTGTGTGTCTTGTGTGCCAGGCCCTTGCCCACATAACCCTAATCAGTCTGTTAGAAGAGGGTAAATGTTTGTTTGGGGGCTTGGTGCTTCTGACAGTGACATACGCCGTTCTAGCATTTCTTAAAGGTCAATATCGGTTGGTAATTCATAGGGTCACTTCTTTCCCCCTTCTTAAATATCAGAATTAACACTAATCACTTCAAAGAAGAGGGCGTAGGTCCCTGTGACTTGTTATTGGTCATTGAAATGGCTAAAAGTATAGGTAACTGTCTTCTTTTGAATATGAAAGGCATATTTGTGTCAGATGGAATGAGAGGTATGCGCGTTATGAGAATAGAATCTAAGTTCCATCGATTACATGGGCCTCTATGGTGTGTCCAGATGCATGATTGTCAACCTTGCTCCATTACGGAGTCCTTTTGCTGGCATAAGATTGTGTTGTAGCATAATTTCAGCACCAACTTTCAGTTTTAGCTCGTGAGGAGGCATTCATCTTACAGCGTTTTGTTCTTTAGAGACTGCAACGTTGAGCCGGTACTTAACTGTTCATTGACACTGGAACCGCTGTGCCCTATGTGAAGAGAAGTGGGGGTGGAAAGAAGAAACTTAAAATTATTTCGAATGTTTTCGATAGTGGAAGTTGAAAGTGAAAGAGTACAACCATGCTCATTCTGTTTGTTAAAATGATAGCTGTTGTTAAAGTGGAAGGGCACACAGAGGTGGACTTTGCCATTTGGACAGCAGAGGGCAACCTACGACTGATGAATTGCATCAGCTGGGTACGGAAACATAGCTAAGCATTTTATACATATAGATATGCAAACTTGTGGTTGAAAGAGGCACCCTGTTTATGAAGAAAAGGGTATTCAGGCAATTGTCTTTGAAACAATGCTCCATTTGGACTCATGGAAGAAGGTATGAGGAACATAAGCACATCTTCTGGGCCTCAATAGCATTAATCCAAGCTTCTGTGCACTTTGCATTGCATGAAATAAGGTTTGAGGTGATCGAGTTGGTGCAACAGGATTCAGCAATGCAGTGCTTTCAACAAGCAGCAATGGCACGTGTCTTAAAGAAGCTAGGGAAGGGCAGGTGCTCTTCAGGTCGTGTATCTCACAAGCCCAAAAAGCAGATGAAATTGCAGAGAGATCCACCAACAGCTTATTTGTTTTCCTAGAGCACAATGAGGAGCTGCCTGGGGTCTCTGAGAAAATCTGAATCTTCCTTCTTCCCTACCCAGCCAAGAAGGTTGCCACGGACATTTGTGGTGTTTTTCAAATTAGCAGGCACAGCCCGAGTACCAGCATCCAGATACTGGGCAGGCCTTGAATCTAAGGTCACTTCAAATGTTCTTCATAAGTGGTTAAGGAATTCAACCTTAGACATCTTTATTTTCACCGCAATGGCTGGGGACTTTGGGCAGAACAAACCAACAATGGGAAGGGGGTCTCACCCACATATTTAATCATTTTGCCACAGTGGATTGGTCTATTTTAAGCCTTCTGTAAGGGACCAGTTTCTACTGTTCTAACACAGGTTTTTGCCTTCTAATGTCAGCGCCCAGAGTGTTTTGTCTGCAGGAAGTTGGAAGTTAGCTGGAAGGAGTAGGATCAACTAACCACTTCCAAGATGGCAGGATCTTTTCTCTGGGGACAGCTCCTTCTCTAATCTGCACTACTGCCCCTCCTCCCTTTCGGTCTGCCTAAGTACAAATAAACTGTAGCCATTATTTCTCTGGTGTGAATTTCCCATTGTGCTGGCAGGGCCATATTCACAACTGCACATTTTGGCAGGTCACCCGTACAGTGTTTTTTATTTATTTATTTATTTGTTTATTTATTTATTTATTTATTTGGTATTTATAATGCACTATACAGCAAATGGTGTTTCAAGGTGCAGCAAGACAAAAGAGGGGCAACAGGGATGAAAAAAACAAAACACGGTCCTAATAGGCCTTGTGAAATTTGGATTTTGCAAGTGCAGTAACGAGAAGTGCAGGAGAGAGGGAAGGAGGGGGAAGTGCTGGTGAGAGCGGAATGCGGTCATGGTCAGGAGGGAAAAGATGTGCAGATCGGAGTGGAGAGCGCGCAAATGCTGGAGGGGGGATGAAGGGGGAAGAGGGCCTCTGGCCAGGTGGACAAGTACCAGGGGAATGCTGAAAGTGCAGGGGACTGTAGGTCCACATGCTAAGTGCGAGCACAGGGCTGGAAGGGCTCTATAGAGGTGCAGGCCCAGCCAACCTAGTGCAGGGGAAGAGAGCCCGGCATGGAAGTTGGAGGTTAGGGGCGCAGGGGAGACCGAGGTGCTGGGGTAGACTGGACGAGGAGGGCCTGGTTCCCTAATTAATCTGAAGGAACCAGGCAGCCGGTCAAAATGCGACAGAGAGGCACATTAGCTGGGGAGGGGGAGAGGGAAAGAAGAAGAGAAAGGGAGTGTCTTGAGAAGATTCTGGAACTTAAGGAGATCCGGCTGAAGTCTGAGAGGGGTGGGAAGGCCATTCCAGAGGGATGCTCCTGGGGAAGAGAGATATCTACCCTACCCCCCACTCTCTGTTTGGAAAAGCATCTGAACTGCAGAGAGTTGGAGCTAGAAGACCAAAGGGCTCTAGCAGGGAGGTATTTATGGAGAGAGAGTTGGATATAGCGGGGTCCAGGGCCTCATAACTCCTTGTGAATGATGCAGAGGGTCTTGTACTTGATCCTCGCTGCCACCGGGAGCCAGTGGAAAGATTTAAGGGCTGCAGAAATGCCGTCCCGGGGCTGGAGAATAAGGATATGTCTTGCAGTCCTTTTCTGTATTAGATGAAGGGGGCAAAGGGAGGATTTAGGCAGACTGAGAAAGAGGCTGTTGCAGTAGTGCAGCCTAAACAGGACTAGAGCTCTGGAGACATTGAGTTTCTGGACGAAGGTGAGGAAAGGGAGAATGCCTCTGAGGAGGTGCAGCTGAAAGTGGGCTTTCTTGGTGAGTCCATGATGTGATGAGAGAAGGAGAGCGAGGAGTCTAAGAAGACACCAATGTTTATTGCCTCACAAGAGGGTGAGGGGAGGGGGCCCATGGAGGGTGCCAAGAAAATAGGAGGGAAGGGGAGGGCGTTGAGGTAGACGGGACAATCTGTGGGTGAAGGGGCTATGGCTGTGACCCATGTCAAGTGAATCATTTACACGAGGTAAGACAAGTGCGTTATGGCTGGCACACTTTGTAAGTATGCTCATGAATTTTGGTACAGGTGGCTGTTTTTTGTAAATTAGGTGCTCTAAGGTTGCTGATGTACGAGTCAGACACAGTGGCGATATGGTGATTTGAAAAGCCTTTATTTAAATACTATAATGAAAAGTAAACCATATCTTGCCATATCATTATTAATAGGGGTGTCCCTTCCTCAAACAAAATACTGGCCTTACACAAGAAACTAAACTAAAAGCATGGTAGACTTCAAAGAGTTCAGGAAAGTGACTATATCTTGAGAGAATGCCTACAGTTCAAAAGATTCTCTAAAACCCCACAGTTCACTAAAACATAAGTGTTCTTGACTGCCCATAATCATCCTCACTATGGTAGTCTTTTAATTTGTCTTCCAGACTAAGGGCCTTATTACACGGTAGGCGGTGGACCAAGGTGCTTTTAGCACCTTGGTCCATGCCGGTAAAATACTGGCACCGCCTTGGAGGAAAGGGGAATTACCGCCCTATTCCAAGGTTGGAGGGGCGGTAATTCCCCCTTCCCCCATTGCCCTTCCCCATTCCCATTTTTGCTCCATAGGGCATAATGGGAATGGGGAAGGTGCGAATTATGGTACCGCAAATTGCGGTGCCGTAATTAGCACCCTGGTCCCTTTGCGGGTTGGTTTTTAACGCCTGCTAAAATGCAGGCGTTAAAGTACCAACCCGCAAATGGACCTCGTAGTAAGGCGGTAAGGGTTAACGGTCACCGGTACCATTACCGGTGACCGTTAACCCTTACTGCCTTCTGTGTAATGAGGCCCTAAGACTTTCTTTTTCCTCTCTTGTTCAGCTCTCAGTTTCTTCAATCTTCTTTATGACCAGGAGGATGACTCTCTCCCCTGTGGTCCTCCAGGCAAACTGTTAGGGGGATGTCTCCCTCCCTCTAACCTTTCTAAGATTTTTGTATAGTTTACCGTCTTCTGACAGAATGTCTCCCTTCCCCTAGCCTTTCACAGGCCTCTTGCACAGTTCAACAATGGATGGGGGAATTTCCAACTTCCCTTGGCCTTTCTCATGCTTCTTGCACAGTTAAACAACAGATGGGGGAATGTCTCCCTTCCCCTACCCTTTCTCAGTCGTCTTGCACAATTCCACAATCGATGGGGGAATTACTTCCTTCCCCTAACCCTTCCCAGGCTTCTTGTGCAGTTACACAATGACTGGGGTATGAAGAATGATGATGATCCTTCTTTCTCTTATGGGTGCAAGTCCCAGACTCACCTTTTTTTATTACTGTTTCTCTTTGACAGACCTCAGGAACACTTGGAGCTTCTCGTTCCTGCCTCGCTGAGTGTGAGTGGTCCTTCCACTCTGGACCTGCTCTGGACTCTCTCTTTCCCATCTTGGCATCCCGGCCTGACTTCTTCCTCTTTCCTGGACCGTGCTGGCTCTCACAGTTCCTCCAGGGATGATCAGATCTCCTGTTTGATTTTCCCTCTTCTATTTCATTTCAGTTCTGGCCCTTGGAAAATCTTTAAACACTTGAAGGCTCAACCAAAGTGTGCTTCATGCCACTGCACTTCCTCTTCATCTCAGTATATGTCGATGGGTTTTCCAAGGCATCACCCCTCTTCTCCCTTATCCCAGTAAGGGGGTTATGATTAACCTTACAGACATACATAGGGGAGGCTACTAGGTTAGAGGAAGATCATCAAGGAGTTGTAAGAGAGGTGATTGTATGTTGGGAATACTACGTCTACCCATGATGTCCTCCCTGCACCCCTCCCATGAGACACTCAGCTGAGTACCACCCCCAGGGGGACTATCGGGTAGTGGCCTTGCTGCCCTGGTCTCAAAGATAGGGGCTCCCCCTAGGGAAACAGTGATAACATCTTGGGATTTGTCACATGCTACAGTGTGCTCCCTGGATACAGGATGCATGTGAACCCCATATAGGCCTAGATTGTTAAGGATTGTGTGGTCAGAACAATTGCTCTCAGGAATTACATAAAGACACACTTTCAGAAAACAAAGTTTTATTGATTCAATGCAGGTGGGTAAAATAACCACAACAAAATATAGATGTGGGATAGCCACCTTAAAAATCCTCAGGTTCCAACAGGGTCAGAAGTATCCCTATCTTTGGGATGGGTGGAAGACTCTTGTCTTCTCTTAAGATGCTCATTAAAGCTGTACCAGGCTTTGGGGTTCATGCCCCCTTCTTCTTTCCTAAAATCTGTTAGATGTTAAGGCTTTGTGCACCCTCTACTGTCTGGGCCTGTCCCTCAGGTTTACAGGTTTTATGCACACTCTTTTCTCTGCACCGGTCCCTGGGGATTAAGGACATTCTGCCGCCTCTTTCACTCCATCATCTTCAATAGTCTCTCTGCTTAATGTTTTACCATATCCTTTTTTCTTTGTACAAGTATCTCAGCTTTAAGCTTCTACTTCAGTTATTGGTTGAAACAAATGCTCTTGTAGATGGGGTCTTATCTGGAACATTCAAAAAGGTGAGACATCGTTCTCAGGAGCTTTAGCTAGAGGTAAGGTTTCTGGACTATCAGTACTTTTTTCTGAGGTATGGCAGGCTCTCTGATACCCTAAACCATGACAGCCTTCTGTCCTAGACACCTCTCTATATTGGTGCTGGTCCTCTATGACACAGATCCAAATGATCATATATCCACCTTTTTGGGCCTCTTTCGGTCAGAGACTTTCCTACACCCCCTGTCTAGGGCCCAGTCAACCTCTATTCCCCTTTTTAGCATCTCTATTTATGTGCTACAGCTGAACCTCCATAATCTCCAACTCATCTCAACTGGCCTTCTTCTGATCTCATTTCACCTGCCATTTCTGTGGTTTACCTCCTTCTGCGCACAAATATCCTCCCGATTTTTTAAATATTATGCCTTTCCTTCTTTTGCCATGTCCTTTTCGTTCTCACAAAATATTCCTTGTTTTTCTTGCACACCACCTCTGAGGCTAACAAACAACCTCCTCCTCAATCCTGCTTCCCCCTTCTGTATTTAATGCCTCACCTAATTTACCATTACAACTCTTCCTCCTGTTAGCCTCTCCTTAAACTCTCATTCCACCTCCTTCTGATGTTGGGCTTTCTCCTGCTTTAACCCGTCTTTTGATGTTTCTCTCTCTTCTCCTTAAATCCTCCTTCCACCTTCTCTCATGTTGCTCTCTGTTCTCCTTAAATCCTCCTTCTACCTCCTTCTGATGCAGCTTCACTTCTTCCCCTTTAACCCTAATTGCATTTACTTCTCCTTTAATCTACAACCTCCTTCCACTTCCAGAACTCCTACTTCTCTACAAGTTTCCTTCTCCTTCCAAGCTCCTTCTTCCCTCCAATCATCTCCAAAATCTCTCCAGTAAGTCCTTTTTCAAAGACAGGTAAGAATAAGAGCCTGAGCTTTTGCATAATATCCTCCCCATGACACACCAAGGTGGTATTCACCTGCGTTGGCAAATTGATGAGTGCTTGGTGGTATTGTGGGAAATGGGTTCCTTACAACTCCTTAGGTGATAAGGAAGGTGGACTAAAACTTCAAATAGATGGTCTTTAACCTTGAATTCTATACAGAGCATTGCCGGTGTCTACATGGGTTGGTGGGCGGTGCACTCTGCTATTTCAGTGAGTCAGGTGGCTGGGAATACTAATAAGAGTATAATACTTGGTTTATGCTTTCTGGCTCTCCAGATAGTGACTTTGTCCATGATTAGGGAGATGCTGGTACTGCTTGTGGATTTCCTGGTCTCCCTCAAACTTGCTACATTGGGTGTGAAAGAGTTCTTCACATATTCACAGAATCTGTGTTAACACATGAACTTCTGCCTGCTCTAATTTGTCGTGAGACCAAGTCACCATACCTTAAATGGGAGTTTGATTAGTTTTAGGGACAAGGACCTGCTGGAATGGGCTGGGCTACTGCTTTTCTCCTGAGTCAGGGTGTTTCCTGGAGGTAACATAAAGAGACAGTGTTATGAGGGTGTTACCTGTGACTGTCCACTGGCCTATGGAGGGGTCAAGTGGCCAGAGGATCCTCCCTATACTACTCCCTGACGCATCATTTTCTGGTCTGTGAAGGTGCATGGCCCACTGGTCCCTTCACCAGACGGCCCCATAATCAGACTGGGGTCTTTATCACATGAGGCAAGACCTATGCAATTTAGTTTTCAGGGTGCAGATTGCATTATTGTAGACATATCAAGGAGGTATGGTATGAGATTGGTGGATTTCTGGCCCTCACCATTGCATAAGGTCACATGTATATTGTTGCTTTCATGCATTGCGTGGATCACACTCATATCAATGTAGGGCGGCAAGGTGACTGTGTACTCAAGCAAAACAAAAAGGTGATGGTTGGAAGGTTTTGAATTAATCATAACCACGGGCACGGCTCTGGGCAACCTTCCAGACCCTCATTTTTCAGCCTGCCAAGCAATTACAGAAGGGGAAAGACCATGTGCAAATCAGGGTTGGTCCCACCCCAAAAGGGCAGGTCAGCCCAAACTGCTAGGTCACATCCCTTCTGCAAGAGACCACAAGCATCCCCAAACATGTTTCTGCCTTGTTGGGTGTCATCATTGAGGAATAGATTGAGTCTGTAGGCCCAGCAGGCTCAGTACCACCCGGGGATGACTTAAACAAAAAGCTGATAGCTTGAAGTTTTTGAATTAATCATAACCAAAGGCACAGCTCTGGGAAACTCCCCAGACCATCATTTTTCAGCCTGTCAAGCCATTACAGAAGCGGAAAGACCATATGCAAATCAGGCTTGGTCCCACCTGCTTGAGTTAATTTCAGCTCTCTCTGCAGTCATCAATGTCATGCTGCCCACTTCTAGTATCTTGTTCTAGATTTCAGTACAGATTGCGCTATAGTTTGTGGCTGCTAGTTTTCAGTTGCTGCAACCAAACAGCTCTTCATAATTTCCCACCACCTTATCAGCCAGGATCTGTGACTCCCAAGTTCTGAATTTGGATTTAGGTACCCTCATTTTTGGCACCTTCAACTTGAATTTATCTCCTGGCATCGTTCACATGCTTTTGTGTGTGTCTCGAATGCCACTTGCAAATGGGAATTTTCAAAATGGTGAATGCTCTGCTTCTCTTAATACGATGAGCTTATTTCCAAACATGGCCTAATACACCCATTTTTGGAGGTATTACTGTCACAGTAAATTTGCAATCTAAAAACAGTGAATTTGTAGCCGCAATTTGTAATTCTGGCAAGAATGGGAAATGTATCACGTCGTACAACTTTTTCGAGGTAATTCTTCCAAATTGAATTATTGTTATTGCTGGGGCTGTTCATGTAGGCTCATGCGATCACAATCTCCTTGGAAGCAAAGGTAATTACATTAGGTGGAATTACTGACAGTTTTCTCACCAAAATCATAAAAAATGCCCACTATTCAAATAAAATATTTAGGTATGTGGCTCTGTAAATTTCATTTAAAATCACTATCCTTTTTTTCTATTCCCAAGAGCCTTAAAAACAAGCTAAAAACGATGCATATAAAGTGTACACATGTGTTTAACATGCCACACAATAATGGCCCAAATACACATTATGCACAGAAAAATGTGTGTAAACCCTGGTCATGCGAGGATGGCAAACCACATGTATTAACCATGACATTTTCACTGCGCCCACATATACAGATGCTTTGTATGATTTAACACACAGAAAATCTGCAAGTGAAAGACGACCATGAGGTTTTTCAATCACCAGTACACATATTTGTACATCACAAATAGCACCAGTTGCATACTGGTTTGAGGATTTACACAGGAGGCCAAAACTAGTTAAAAAGCCATGCCAGAACACATGGACCTAAGTACCTATCAAGGGATGAGAACAGCAGATTAGAAGAGGTTGAGGACAGTTCTACTTTTCAAGCACCATGGAAGAAGTAGCATACTTGTTGCTCTCGCCGAGGCAACTCAAGGCAGTTCTGGCACAACACATTTTTTTTATTTTTTTATTAAAGGTGTATTGGTAAACAGACGATTAACCAATTCATACACAAAAACAGTTGTCTAATAAAGTAAGACACACACATTAAAATACATAAAAGACATACATGTATCCCAAATATCACATACAATTCATATTCAATTAACTTTCAATAGGCAACTATGATAACATTTCTTAAAACCTGAAAAAATATTTCAACCAAATAATCTTAAAATATGTTTTGCAATCAACTGCCAGATATATTATTATGTCGAATAATTCAATGTTAGGTTCGTAACCAAGCAAAGTTGTGCCAAAATGGATCCAGTCGTAAATTGGAGACCATATTCCTTTAGCTTTTCCTATAAACATTTACCAAATGAGGACATGATGTTAATAGATGACGAACAGATTCAATATACTCATTGCATATGCAATAAGTTCTCTTTTCACACAAGATGTTTTGTCTATACCCACAACCTTTAAAAGCGGCCAGTTTATCAGAACGCATCCTCATCATGACACAACGTGCATTGGGGTTACGTGATCTATAAATATAGTTGAAAGGGACACCTACTGGAAATCTTTCAGTAGTGTACTTGTGGAAGGTAGATTATTGGACAAATGCTCTATATTCTTCATTCTGTCCCATTGCTCAGCTTTTTTCTTGACCTGTTTAATATCTAGACCAATTGTATCAGATTATTCTGCAGTAAACCCCATGACTTCATGGATCATTCCAATGTCTAGTAGCCATTTTTCCAATACACCATATGGAGCATCAAGATTCAAAATGTTATCAAAATAGGAATAGATGGTCTTTTTATTCTGGCTTTGTTCTACAATCTAAACAAGAATCATCTACGACAAATCATTACATAAGCCTCAAGAGGTGTACTTGGTAATTCACCTAACGTATTTTGTCATAATTTGCCTTCATGATCTCTTAGTCATTCAAGATCTTTCACTAATAGTATTTTGAGGCCATATAGAGTCCTTGGAAAAATACAGGCGTTAAAGATCATAATCAGATCTTCCATAGAGAAGCTAGCATTATGCATAATAAATGATCCAGTGACATTGCATTTTTTAGTAACTTTAGTCTTAATGTCATTCACCCACAATTTGTAGTCAAAAGTATCATATATAGGTGTTCCAATATACATATAACGTTTTACGATGTCAATGGTGGTACCATCTATTTTCCATACAAAATGTTTGGATCTGTTTTCCTTACTACCATTAAGAATCATAATGCAAATTTTCTTCAAGTTAATGACTAGATCGTTTACTTTGTTGTAACAATAAACTGCAACCAAACTATGTTGTAACCCAATAGCGGTATTATAAAAATGACCTTTTTGTCTGCATATGTCAGTCATCCTACAGACTGATGTCCTAACTGGGGAGTGGGGGGAATTCGGACAGTTACTTAAAGTATTGTCTACATCTGCCACATATACATAAAAAGATACCGGTGCCAGCATACACCCATGTATAGCCATAATTTCAATGGATTGATTCTTCCAATTCTCCATTGTGATGAGCTCTCATTTGTGTTGGAGTACCAGAGTAAAGAGACCTAATGAAGTGGAGAATTGTGGGATCCAACCCCCACCTTTGTAATTTCCACCAGAGTCTTTTTCTATTTACTGTTTACAATGGTTATCATTTGTCTATAAAACAAATGTATACTGCTTCTCCTTTGTTAGTATGAGCAGAGCAAATTAAATAAACAAGGCTGCACAAATTAGCCAGCGTATTCATACCATGCCTAAATCCTGTTTGTTGTTATTTTAATATACTACTAATTTCTATCCAGATGTTAATTTTCTTCAATAAGAAATAACAAAAAACCTTGCCCAATGAATCAACCATCACCAGAAGGTGATAGTTTTGGGTGATTGCCTTGACTCTTGTATATGGATAGGCACTAAAATGGATCTCTTCCAACAATTGGGGATCGTTCCTGTCCTA
Source organism: Ambystoma mexicanum (assembly GCF_040938575.1). Taxonomy (NCBI): domain Eukaryota; kingdom Metazoa; phylum Chordata; class Amphibia; order Caudata; family Ambystomatidae; genus Ambystoma; species Ambystoma mexicanum. Next base: position 806,812,928 of record NC_090934.1, read on the forward strand.
ATCACCTGTCTAAAAATGTTCTCATTCACGTTTTCCCAACCACTAGGATTTTGTTTACAGACTATATTTGCTACTTGATCTGGCACGCTTGATGCCTTTAGTTTTATTATGACATCTTAAATCCCATCTGCAGTAATTATAAAACTTTCTCATTTATATGATGAGTCCAATTCTAGTTTAATTTCCTTAGAGGGAAGGGTTCGGGTATACAGGCCGCACCCATGTTTGCTTCAATCTTCTTCATTTATTGTAGATAACCCAACGATTGCAAGTGTCAGAGTTACTCAAAGCATTAAACATCATTTGCTATTGTAACATGCCAGTAGATTCTGTATGCTGCTTGACCCAGTTCCTGTAGTCAGTATTTTGTTTGGCTAGGGTCTTTTGTGTCTCAATATAAGAGAACATGAATCTCTTAAAAAATAGGATATTTCTTCTGAGCTCTTTCTTCTTGTGGGCAATGACTACATCATACTTTCTGCCTGGTCTATTAATATAGTGGATATTTATTTTTGCATTTTCAGAAATAACCACAATCATTGTTGCAATCCTGCCATGATAAGTGTTAAAATCGAAATCCTCATTATTAGCAATATGCATAATTATTTCTAGGCCTCACTGTTAAATTTTGTAAACATTTTTACAAAACAGATTATTCTATTGGCAGCAGTATTAATAGTATAGAGCCCATGCATCTGTACCATTTCACTATTTACATTAGGGTGAATTTGTAATTTAGTTGCAAAATGATCACTAGGTGTTTTCAAACATAAGATCAAAACTTTAAATATATTTTAACTTGCCTTTTATAAGGACACAGTCAATCCATGAGCTGTAAAGGCTGTTAGTTCAGGTGAATGGCAGAGGGTCATTTGAATCAATATCTAGATATAATTGGACATGGTTAAGATTTCAGATGACGACTTTCCATTGGTCCAAACTGTCAGTTCCTGCATCCTCACCCAGTTCAATATCTAATGCTGCAACATCATGACAGTTTTTCTGAAAACAGAAGCAGCTATCTTCTGCCTGACGATCTTCCTCTTCTCTTCCTCTTTCTCTCTCCCTCTCCCCTGCTATCCTCCTTTCTCTTCATTTCTGCTTCCCTCCTTCTTTCTTTTCCCCAACTACTCAGTTCACTGACTGGTCGGCTGATGCACCTTCAGAGCCTCACAGGTCCCAGGCTCCCCCACCAGTCCTGCGCTTGCCTCCGTGCCTCTGCACTCTGCTTGGCACTACTTCACTCGGAATACATTCCATGAGAGGGGCAACCACTCTGCACTTAACCAAGGCCCCTGCTGGACTTGGCACACCACAAATCATTCTGAAATGTTGCCAGGCCTAGTAAGGTAGTTTATTCTGCATGTCTTTTTCCCTCATCCCTCACCCCCTTCTCTCCTCACTGCTTGTCGTGCCCCTGTACTATCTGACAAGCTGTTGACAGTACAGTAGTTTATTATTTTTGTTTGATCATTCGGATTCTTCAAGGCCTAAGAATGAGAACTGTATTCCCTTGTTCCCCTCCCACCTTGAAGCACTTTCAAGCACTTCACTTGTGTGCATAAGTGTGTTACAAATAAACAATTGCAATTACAATTAAATCTGTAGCCTGGAGGGATACCGTTGGAAATTGGGATCACCAGTCACAATATCTGAACCTTTAGGGTTAGCGAGGAACCATTCAAACACTTGGCTGACATCTGCCTCCTGCTTCAAGATATTGCCCCCAATATCCTTGCTCTTACGAGACATGGTTAAATGCCAGCTCAGTCACTGCTTTTGACTCCCTTCTCCCTGATGGTTACAAGATCATCTTTAAGCCTCACCCTAAATTTTCCGGTGGTGGGGCTGCCGTGATCTTCCCTGAGTGAGTCCCTTCTTCCCCTGTACCCACCCAACCATACTACAGCTTTGAGAGCCTGGTCTGCAAGCTGGTCATCTCTCCTAGGTCACCTGGCTCCATCACCCTGTTCCTCTCGGAATGGGCCAACTTCTGCTCCTATCTGCTTTCATCTTGCTCTAAACTCCTTCTACTGGGTGACCTCAAGATCCACCTTGACTCCTCATGAATGGTGACCACCCCCTTGCGTGACCTCTGCACCTCTCTCCCCCTCTACATTCTCCACTCTGGTCCTAGCCACTCATATGGACACACTCTGGATGCTGTTCTTCACACAGATCTTTCGCTCACCTCCCCACTCACCACTCCGCTCTACTGGTGACCACTCCATCCTCTCTTCCCACCTGGGCCTTCTAAATCCTCTGATCACACCTCCCTCAGCCCTGCAAACCTCCTTCACAGACTTGCACCTGATGAAACGAGTGTCAGTTGCTGCCTTTGCATCCACCTTTATCCTAATGTCTCCTCCCTCTGCAGACTCTACTTCCAACTTTGCCCTTAGCAACCTCAATCTTGCCATCTCTAACACTCTCGAAACTCTTGGTCCAGTCATGAGGATTCATCTGAAACATGCCCCCAAGCATAACACTTGGTAGGAATCTGATCCTGCAGATCTGTAGCGCAAATGCAGAGCTGCAGTACGGAAGTGACAGGCCACAGACTCATCCTCAGACACACTGGCCTGTCGCCTTCTCCAAAGTCAGTACCATCTCACCATTCACTATAAGAAGAGGGCCCACATCCAGGCTCGTAGATCTGGAGTGTCAATTAACACGGCTGAACTCTTTGAAATCTGCAAGGAACTAGCCAATCATTCTGCAGTCTCCACTTCTCAAGACATCCTGAGCACTCTTTCTTCCTCCCTCCCCCACTTCTCCCATCCCCCTTCCAACCCTGGCCTTCCAACCTCCCTCAGAATGCTCTCCTCCTTCTCTCCTATCACATCGGACAAGGTCAATAGGGTTGTCCACTCTATGAAGCTCTCCTCCAAACAGGTCTACCTGTGTTCCCGCAGAACTATTAAGGACAATATCGGCTCCCTTGCCCCTGCAATTGCTGACTTTTGCAATCACTCTCTTGCCACTGGGTCTTTCCACTCAGCCCTCAACCACTCACTTGTGCGTCCTCTCCTGAAAAAATATTCTGCTGACCCTTCCAGTCCAGCTAACTACTGTCCCATCTGCATCACTCCTTTTAATGGGAGCATGATGGCCCAGCATAATGAGCTCATTGGCAGCCTACACGACCAACAAGCTGGATTCCGAGCATCCAGAGACACAGAGACTGCTCTTCTGAACACCAGTGAAAAACTGCTTGCATCCCTTGACACGAAATCTCCCGCTGTCCTCATTTTACTTGATCTTTCCTCTGTATTTGACACAGTCAAAGATTCCATTCCCGTAAAAAGGCTCTGTGATACCCAGAGTGGTCACTGGACTGGCTTACCTCCTTCCTCACTGACGGACCCTCCCAGATCATCCTCTGCTCTATCTCCTCTCCTACCTCTAGCTCCACCTGTGGCATTCCCCAGTGTTCTAACCTCTCACCCTGGCTCTTTAATATCTATATCGCTTCACTTGATCACATTATCTCCACTTTCTCCCTCCACTTCCAGTGTTATGCAGAGGATGCCCAACTCTTCTTCAAACTTCCCTCTGATGCTCCCTCTTCTTCCTCCACCATTCCTGACTGCCTATCTGCCATCCAGTCCTGGTGTGCCTCCACTGATCTTTGCCACAATGCCAGCAAGACAAAGATCCTTCCTATTTGGATTCCTACTCCCTCCTTATTTTTATTTATTTGTTACACGCCCAGACCCTCGGGTGTCACGGCGTGGTTATAAGACCGCTTAGCAATTAGTAAAATTCATCATTACAATAGTTACATTACATGGTACAGAATACAAAATATTAACAGCAATATACAATGGATAGGGTCCTATCTTTAGGTGCTAATATTGGTTTATAACAAGGTTTTTAACTGTTTCTTAAAGACTGTGAAGGAGGATGCTTTTTTGATTTTAATGATATTAATTCTTCCTTCATTCTGGCCACCCTCTATGGGCTCTCCACCTCCGCCTGCATCTGAAGCCAGAAACCTCATCTTCGACTCCACTCTCTCTTTCCGCCCTCACATCTTGGACATTGCCAAGAAAGCCCATTTTCAACTCCACCTCTTTAGAGGCATCCTTCCTTACCTCACTTTTCCCCAGAAGCTCAATATCTCCAGAGCACTGGTACTCACTAGGCTTGACTATTTCAACAGCATCTTCCTTAATCTACCCTCCTCCTCTCTCCACCCCCTACAGCTTGCCCAGACAGGGCTGCAAGACATATCTTTGGCTTTAAGCCCAGGGACTATATCTCTCCAGCCCTAAAATCCCTCCATTGGCTCCCAGTTTCTGCAAGCATCAAATTCAAATCCCTCTGCATCATCCGTAAGGCTGTCTGGGGCTGTGGACCAATCTATCTACAACTTGCCCTCACCAAATACACTCCTTTCAGATCCGTACGCTCCTCCAGCGCCAACTCTCTGCATGTCAGGTGCTTTTCTAAGCTGCAAGCTTTTGGCAGAGCTCTCTCCTCGGCTGGCTCCTTCCTCTTGAACAGGCTCCCCCTCCTCTCCTTCTTGAGCTGGATCTCCTCAAATTCCGGAAGCTCCTCAAGACTTTCCTCTTCCCCTCGTACTTCCCTCTCTCACTCCCATGCCAATACCTCACAGTAACTGAGATTGGTGACCTGGGACATTAAGTGTCCTTCTGGGTCCTAGCCTTCTGCCCAATCACCTTCAGCCTTCCACACCATCCCCACACTTGCATTCAGGCACCCACTGCCCTGTGTTCTCACAGTCCTACACTTATTAATGGCAGAAGATAACTTTGTACCAATCAACCTCTGCCAGGCACTTACTGCTGCACACAACTTATTCCTCTGCACTACCTGGAATTCCTAGCACTTACGCCCTTCCCTGTCCCCCCTCTCACGATGCACTTGCACGTTCTGAATGCTCCGATCGCCTAGTAGAGCTGCCCCTTTCCCATTCACCTGTTTATACTTATCGCCTTTGTTCCCATGTTCCCTTCATTCTGCCCTGTTGGCGCTTTGAAACACAATTTCTGATGTATAAGCACCTTACAAATGCACAATAAATACATGACTACATTTAGATTGAATTCTACATGAATACTATTTTGGCGGTTTCTGCATTGCCTGGCAGGTCGTAGATGTTAATTACCAAGATTTGGCATATATGATCCTGTGATTCAATTGTTATGATTCCCGATAGTACATATTGACTAATGATTGTAGGCATATATTCCACCAATTCCGGGCAACTTTTGGCATCTAGAATAAGGTCTCCTGAAGGTGTACCACCCAAATTGGTTCATGCCAATCTCTGTATTATATGGTATTCGTCCAGGCAATAGGTATGAGTAAATCAGGTCTCCTAGAAAATAAACACATCTGCCTCCACCAGCAAGAACTGACCCTGTACATTCTTAATGAATGAGTCGAAGCCCCTAGTATTCCAAGTGGTTAATCAATAGGGACCACAAGTCACCACTATCTGGACAGATTTCTTCATACAACTCCCCTTCTTGGGAGCTGGTTTTCGATTTCTTAATTCAGTCAGTATAACCCTCCAGGAACTGTGCTAATTCACCAATTATTCCTTCTAGCAATATAAGCCTCCAGGACCTGTGCTAATTCACCAATTATTCCTTCTAGTTCCTTGCTTTTATCACTTTCTTTTAACTTTGCAGTTGCCACTTTCTCAGGTATTGCATTATTGGACCGAACTTCTCGGGTTCGAGTAAAATCAAAACCTATTTATAAGAAGTCTTGTCAATTTGCCATTACCAATTTGGTTATAGTCAGAGAAATAAAGTGAACAATTGACCAGTTCATGTCATTCAAAGTGGCAGGAATTTCAACCTGTACGAGGACCTTTGAGGAAATGAGGTGCAATTGTGGTAAATTATGAAGAGATTGGAGAATACGATTATGAGTTAAAAAAGAATTTTTGTCTGTGTTTGTTAACTCTGATTTTATAACATGAAGAATTTGAGTCAAATCAGTTCTTATTATAAATTGTCTCTGATTTGTTTGGTCCAGTTTCCCAAATTCTTTTAGAGCAGCAGGTCATTTGTAGAGCCTCCAGATTATGTATTTCACTGACATAGCTTTCCCTGTTATATCCCGTTGGCTCAGTCATTATGCATTCAGCCTGTGGTTTTTCCTCACTATGCAATATCCAAGCGTCCACCGTGCCCCTTTGAAACAAAGGGCTGGGTTGCTTATCATTAGTGTTGGCTTGCTCTGTGGATAGGACTTGAAAACGGTTCACCCGCTCGATCCCTGCAGTATTGGAATCATGATTGTCCTAGGCAGGGTTTGGGATCGTATCTCTGCAGCTTCGGCATTCGAAGTTGCATCAGCACATATCTCAGTTGTTCTTTCTCGCCTAAGTTCAGCTCTTCTCCGTTTCCTACCAAGTCTTCTTAATTGACCCCACTTAACCATAACACTGTATTTATGGCTATCAGCTGTAAGCTTAATGATGATGCTGGATTCAACAGTACTGGTGTTAATTGGGATATAGGTGCCTTCATCCTCCATATCCACCTTTTGTGAAGTTATAAATGCTGACCATGTAACCTTGAAATTATTTGGTCCATTTTTTGCAGCCAAACCATTCATTTCTTCGACCATTTCCTGCTAGTTAAGAGATTGGTCGGTCTTGGTATAGTGGGCTTGTAGCACCACATCGACCGACCAATGTAGTTATACCGGCCTTCAAAATCTATTGCTCTTTGTAGAGATTGTTACATAAAGAAAGCAGTGCTCTTCATATAATCATCGACTCTGCATCGGGTTGATCTTCAACTATGGAAGAAACCGATGAACTATAGGAGGAAGAAGTTTCATAGCTGGAGATGATGCATATAGACTTTGAGATATGCATACCAGGTCCAGTTATTTAGACAAGTTAGAGGTGTTTGATGAGACAAAACCAATAAAATTATCCAATGGATTAAAATTGGTAGAATTAATCAGTTGTAAACATTTACCAGTAGAATCACACTGGAGACGTAAACACATATTTAGCAAAGACTTGTTGTCGACCAGGTCTTACATAGAAGGCTCCGCATGGGTCAGTGCTTTACACATGACCGATGAAGATTCTGCTGTGGGAGGGGGCGCCGGTCAACAATGATATTGGTTTCAAAAATTAGGTAATTTTACTCTGTTCCCTGCGCTGTTGATTCAGTGTTTTATTCTCTTCCACTACAGTAACTATGCCATGTGCAGCAGTGTTATTATGTAATTTACTGCGCACTCATTTTGTTACATTCTGGCTGGTGATCCTGGTGATCCTAGTGTTATCTCTGCTACGCAGCTGGTACGTTTTTTTCTGCTGGCATAGTATAAAGGTTTAAGAAATAAACATGTTTAGTCACTCACCGCTCATAAAAGTAGCAAACTGGCAAACTGCACCCAAAAGCACTCATGAGGCATGTGCGCTATGCGTGAGGGTCCCAGGTGATATAGAGCCCATGCTTGTATGAGGGGCAGCTTACTGGAAAACAATTAAGTTCAAAGGTAATCTGGAGAACAGCAGTAGCCCAGCCTTCACTGCCAAACTGCTCTGCAAAGCACTTGAAATGCGCATATTTGGCAACACATTTGGGACAGCAGGAGTACCTGCAGGAAGCAACCCACCAGCCTGTCACCCACACCCTCATAAGCAGCCCCACACCAGGTGGAATGGTAGGAGAGCATGAAGGCTTGTCCCACCTAGACCTCACTAGCAGCAGGGACCTACCTTCTGCCCCATGTCACCATCATAGTATCATCAAGTCACAGTTCTCCAGTAATCTGCCTCAGGTATTTTTCAACTACTGTGATCTTTACACATGGCTTCATCCAGCCCTACTTCTCCCTTATCCTTCTTCTCTGGAGCTTTAAGTAGAGATGAGTAGCCTGGGCTATCTGTAGATTTTTAAATTATGAGACAGATGCTGTACCGCATTGCCTTCCCCACTGACCCTGTGTCCTTAAATCATATAAAGGGTCCATCTGATGCAATAGCAGTATTCACCAAGGTATTTGGATCCTTGAACTGCAAATACATGGCCCTTGTACTAGCCAGAGAAAGAGAGCAGTCCTTCAGAGTAAGACCTGTGAAGATGGTCTGTGATGCTGACCTGCTCTTCATGCAATTATGGCCATGTGTATTGCTTAGCACAACATGCCACCCATCATGAAGACATTACATCAATGCCCGGAGTTAAACCACACCTCTTCATAAATGTGTGCCATCAGTTATTTACCTTGCAAGTTTCCCTACCATATTTTATACCTTGCTCATACCTGACATAAGGGAGGATGAATGGTGATGCCACTTGACACATCTTGAACCATGTTATTACCCAGTACCAAAAGATATCACCAGATCTTGCAGAACTCTCATGTGTCCCCATGCCATGTGTGAGCAGCACATCCAATCATGTTTAAATCCTTTGCATTATGTGACTTCCAATATCCCTGATCCGCTTCAAAGGTAGTCCCACAGTAGTAATCATTGTGTCTTGAAATGTTGCTGGGCTTCACTGGCCATCATTTTCCCCACACTTACATTATGTGAGTTGCAATTATCTTCAGTAAAATGCCTATTCCCACTTCCTGAAATAGACACGAATATCACCTGTCTTTTGTGCACTACTGAGAAGCACATGGACATACATGTCACATGTCCACAACCACTAGAATGTATTTCCCATAAAAATGCTTCTTAAAGGTCCTTCAACCATTACATGCTCTCAAATACATGAATGCCTATCTAACTCTCCTTTCCTCTCTATAGGTGTCTCTGGATAATGTATACAACCTTTTTTCATGAGACCACAAATGCAGCCAGTTAACATTAAGCAGCAAAGTTACAATGCTGTCCAAAACTAGGCCCTCCAATATGTCCAATATCACAGAGTGGGCAGTGGCCCATGAAAGGTAATATATGACTGGCCAAAGTGATGGTTGGCCTCCACCAACTGGCAGCATAGGGCAACATTGGTGCTGGCCATTTTCCACTGCCCTGCAGAGAACACATGGATATCTTGGCAAATGAACTGGGGGTGGGTAAGGGTATAAATCAGGTTGAGGGGAAGTGGGGGAGCTTGCAGGCCCCCCGCATTTTAGACCAAAAATAAAAAGGACAAATACATTTGATCAAATGTAATTAGGTCAAATGTTTTAGGTCAAATATACCGAAACCGTTGGATCACCATGCATAAGTGTTGCAATGGAAACACAAATGACTGTATAGGTATATTTATAGTCGGGTTTCAGCCCTTGGTTCTCCCACCAACATCAGATAGGAGTCTTCTGGTGTAGTGGGATGGGCCTTAACAAGATAATGAAAGTCTTGGGGGACCTCAATGGACAGATCCAATGGAGGATAGATGTAAACGGTCCTGTGCCTTCAATGTAGATTGGCAATGAGGAAACTCACCAAACACTCACCAAACACTCAACAATGACAGCCAGAGATGGATTGCTATCAGGCAACCATCCTGACAACTAGAGAACATTTTCTGGAAGACCTGTTAAAAAAATATGATTTATGAGACTTTCCATATCTCTTTCAAGATGTCTTTGTCAATAAACCATGAGTGGTGAAAGGTTTTGTCCATCACATTGAGACACCATCAGTCATGGCTGTGAGACTTCACTGCAACAAAATACTAGATGCCTGATTGAAGGCCGTGCAGGAGCGTACAATAAATACATCCTCACAAAGCCAGTGGTCCTCACCAATTGTCCTTGTGGGAAAGCCAGATGACGTCTGGAGGTTCTTTTTTAACTTCAGAAAAGATGCCCCCGTTGACAAAAGTTCAGAAAAGATGCCCCGTTGACAAAAGATTCCGAAAATTATATCAGCTTAACAAGCACTAAGCTTAGGAAAAGGATTGTGGCAGATTCTATATGCACCAGAAAACCAGGATAAAACAGCCTTCCCCATGCATTCTTTTCATCATCAAAGCTGTCACATTTCATTGTGTTACCTTTGGATATCCATAGGGTGCCAGTGACATTCCATTATCTGCTGGACACAATCCTACAACCTCATTGAGAATAACCTGGAACTTATTTAAATGGCATTGACATACATACAAACATGACATGTAGACATAAAACAGGCAGATGTAATCCAGCCATGACTACCATTAAATCCCTTGGCTTTAGGCTTAGCAGAGGAACATTGCAGCCCCAAGAAGCTCATGGTGTAGCCAGTCCAGCAAACTTTGATACCAAAGACAAAGAAAGATGTACAGGCTTTTCTTTTCCTAGTTGGTTACCACAGAAAAGGACATGTGCTTGGGGCAATGAGCATGCCTGCCAATCATAAAATCGAAAGGATAGATCGTACTCTTGAAGTCTTGGTCTGCATTTGATTTTGCTGAGAATTATGCATGGTTATCGTTCAACCAATCTAACGGCCATGGTACAAATGTATCACAGTTGCAGACACTTAATTATAGGGTATGGAGTAAAAAGGTCTCTTTTTATAAATCGAAAAAAGACTGAATTTGAAAGACCAATCGTGAATGCACAGAGCGGTCTTTCTAAAGCTAACTGTCAAGCCCCTGCCGCACACAAGTGCACATAGTGGTTGACAGGCTGATCGAGATGCTTCAGGAGAAGAGGGAAGAGAGGTAAGTGTATGAGTGTGTATGTTTTTTGTGGGGATGGGGAGGGGAAGGTGTGTGTGTGTATTTGTATGCATTAGGGTATATTTACATTTGTTAGGGGTAGGATAAGGATGGGAATGGGGGAGTGTGCAGGAATAATGAGAGGGTGGTTTGGGTAGTGAAACCGCCCATTTTCAGAGGGGCGGGGGCAGAGGCACACACTCCCGGGCCCACCCTCGGCCCTCAACAACAGCAAACCCCCCCCCCACAGAGGCGAAACTACCTGTCATCAAAGGCGCCCTTATCAACGCTAGATCCCTCCCAGCTCACGCTCTAGACATAGCAGACCTTATAACATCGTCAGATCTTGATTTCATTGCCATTGCTGAAACTTGGCTACATGCCGCCTCTGGCCCTTCATTGTCCCTTGCTATACCACCTGGCTTCAGCATATTGAGATGTGACCGTACCTCTGCCTCCCACTCTAGAGGTGGGGGCCTTGCCATCATCCATAAAATCACTTTGGACCTAAGAGCAACAACCAATACCAAACTTGAATCAGCTGAACTATTGTCAGTCAAACTCACGTTAACTCCCAACCAAACAGCCACCCTCCACCTAATTTACCGGCCCCCAGGCCCTGCACCCTCCTTTGTCGGCGACATATCCACCCTCCTCCTTGACAACACTAAAACCAATTCACAAATCATCATCCTGGGCGACCTCAACTTGGGACTAGGTGACCCTAAAGATCCTACTGCACTTGATCTGGAAAACTCCCTCTCCAACTCTGGCTTCACCTTGCACATCCAAGAGCCTACACATTCTAAAGGCAGGACCCTTGACTGGCTAGCCAGCTCTAATTGTAATATCAATGTCCTGGCCATTACCCCCTGCCTCTGGTCAGACCACCACATTATCACCTTTAATATTGAAGCTGCCCGCCGCATCCCTACCGCGATAGCGCCGGCTCTCCCGACCAGAAACAAAAAGGACATAACCAAAGAGAAACTCCTCCCTCTACTACTCCCCTCACTTAAAGCTGCTACTGATTCCTGTAATGACCCGACTGCCTTAGCTGACATCTATAACTGCAGCATGCTGACAGCTATAGATTATTTGGCCCCTATCAAACTGAGGAAGGCCAAACCACGTGCTCACTTGAACTCTTGGTTCACCCCACAGCTAAGAATACTCCGTAAAACCAAACGCTGAGCTGAAAACCGATGCAAAAGCCACCCTTCTGACGTGCATAAAGACGGCTTCCTCCTGGCCTCGCTCACTTACAAAGCAGCCATTATAGAGGCAAAAAAAGAATCCCTCAATAATCACATTCTGCATGCTGATTCCAACTCCAAGGAACTATTTAAGATTTTAAAAGAGCTTGAAATCCCCATTACTCCCCCCGACACCTGCACCAAAGACAGCAAATGGTGTGCCAATATTCAGGCAGCGTTACTGAATAAAATCACCATGCTTCAATCTAAAATAGCAGCCAAACATGCTAGCCTGAAACTGGACAATCGCCCTCCCACCCCAGCAGGGGCCCTCCCTCCTGACGTCCCCAACTGCAAACGATTTGCTTTCTCACCGCTCACCATTGCAGAGGTAGAAAACATTATCCTGAGGATCAAACCGTCCAACTGCCAGGGCGACCCCTGCCCGTCCCCAATTATTAAGGAATCCGCCCACGACCTGGCCCCATTTATCACATCCTTCATCAACGCATCCTTCAAAACAGGAACTGTCCCGGACAACCTTAAGGATGCTTGGGTGATCCCCTTGCTCAAAAAACCTTCCCTCGACCCTAGCACACCCACCAACTACCGACCCATCACCACTGTCCCATTCCTGCTAAAAATCCTAGACCGTGCAGCATACCTGCAAATCCAAGAGCACCGCGAAGCCAACAATCGTCTAGGCCTTAGACAATCTGGTTTCCGACCCAAACACGGAACAGAGACAGCTCTACTTGACTTAAAAACCCAAATCGAAGTGTTAAAGGACAACGGCAAACTTGCCTTATTACTCTTACTCGACCTCTCTGCGGGCTTCGACTTGGTCAGTCACCAAATCCTATGCAAGCATCTTCACTCGGCCGCCCATTTCTCACCGTCAGCCATGGCCTGGATCAAATCATTCTTGAGTAATAGATCTATGCGGGTCTTCTCTCAATCTGCAGCTGCTGATCCTTCCCCGATTCTCTGCGGCGTCCCCCAGGGCTCTTGTGTGTTGCCAACGCTCTACAACATCTTTACAAAACCACTTTTTGATGTACTTGACTATCTGGGTGTCTCCTATACGAACTACGCTGACGACACCCAGATACTCATTCCCATCACTGGTGACTACCTGACTGACACTAAGGCCTTGAACGAGGTCTACTTGGTTATCCAAGCCTGGATGGCACAACACCAGTTATGCCTCAATGATGACAAGACTGAGCTCCTCATCTTGGGTACTACACAACGCCTTAGTAAACTTGAGCCATCCTACCAATCATTTGTCATCGATGGCAACACCATCCAAGTCTCGAAAGATACCAAAACCTTAGGTGTCTATCTTGACGCCACCCTATCCCTATCCAGACAAACAAATGCAGTCAGATCCTCTTCAGCATACACCTGCAAACTCATTGCAGCTTGCAGGCCATTCCTGACCACCCCCAACGCGGTCACTCTGGCTAGAACTCTTATCATGGCCAAAATTGACTATGCGAGCGCCCTCTACCTTGGAACGAGCCAAGAGAATCTGAACAAACTGCAAATCACCCAGAATAACGCTATCAGAGCAGCCCTAAACATCCCACGTAACCACCACATCTCAGAATCTAGATCTAACTTACACTGGCTACCGGTCAAACAGAGAATTTCACTGAAAGCCTTAGGCCTCACCCACAAATGCCTAGCTAACCAAGCCCCACCATACCTCTGTAGCTGGCTATCCCGACACGCGCCCACCCGTCCGCAAAGAACGGCTCAGACCCACTGCCTAACCATCCCGAGGTTCAAACTACAAAAGGCGGGTGGATCTAGCTTCCCCGTCCTAGCCTCTAAGCTTTGGAATGCCCTCCCTCTCACCATCCGATCCGAAGAATGCTTCAGTGCCTTCAAAGTTAAATCCAAATCCTGGCTCTCCAACCAGCCATGATGTCCGGACCAGCCCTGGGAAACTCCTGCTCGAATCTACCTGTTGTAAATATGTATATTGCTGTATGCCTTGTATATTATGTACTGTTTAATGCTTTGAATTTATTTAATTGTATGCTTATGTAACCACGTCTAAATTGCACCCTGATGCCTCCGGGCCCAATGGTGCGCGTTACAAATAAAACAAATACAAATCCAAAATACAGAGGGTGGGAAAAAAGTGAAAATGGCAAATAATGAAGGTTGCACCAAATCGATCAAAAGAAATTGGTACTTTTTTGTGCGACCTTCAATATTCGACATCATCACATAGAACCAATTATAGCCCATCCCTGGGTGTAGAGGGAAATCCATATATGAAGATAATAGCTTGGAGAAGGGAAGCGACACAAAGGGAAAAGAGGTACAGGAGAGGTTTGTTGTGTAGAAACGCTGTGAGGAGGTGAAGAGATGAACGGTACAGGCGGTAGGGAGGCAGAAAGGGTTTGAGGCACTGGAGGTGCAGCAGAAATTAGGTTAGTAACAGGTGAGAAGGAGGAAGCTAGTGGAAGACTAAAACTAATACGTAAGAGAGAAAAGGACCAGAGGTGAGGAGGGGGGGTGTGTTAAGAGTGACATATTTGGAGGATGTTTGAGACCAGGTTTAAGAGGAAATGCTGGAGAGAAGCAGGAAGAAAGAGGTAGGAGTCAAAGAGCAGGGAAGAGCACTAACATTGATGGAGGAGGAAGGCAAGAGAGCAGGAGAAAAGCAAGTGAGTTGGGACTCCCTTGGGAACGAGAACATGGTGAAACATTGAGAAGGCTAGCCCTGAGACAGCACAAGGGACACATGTGAAGGTTGTCCTTTTGCCTGTTAGCACTATGTAGCATCGGACCAACAAAAAGGAAAGTAAGTGTGGGTTGGGCCCATCTGTGGGAGCAGCCATGGTTTCTGCTGACCAGAATTGCAAATTAACAAGATGACTTGCCACAAGTTCTTCTGTGATGCTACCCATTTATTTACCTACCATTGTGGTCTTGGAGTCAAAGAGGACATTTTACAACAGACTTTGAGTGACACGTAGTGGACACACACAGAGACTATTTGAAGGAAGACCATAATTTGTCTTGAGCCAGAGATGATTCATGAGTGCCACTTCTGACCTTTAAGTTGCAATTGAATTGTACATAGTTCCTAATAATGTAGTCCCTAAATAATCATAAAGCTGAAACTTTGGCCCTCATTATGAGTTTGCTGGTAGGCTGCCGGTGCTACTGGCGGCTTACCATTTCTGCTGCCTGATAGCCTGGTAATACCAGGATATTACAGGCAGCGGAGGAACTGTAAGTTCCCATTACTGTGGAGTCCTGGGAATGGGAACACTGAAGCACCAGCACTGTTAGCAAAGGTGCCAGTGCTTCTGTAAACATTCTTCTAGTAGGGGCTTGAACTACCAGAATATCAGGCCTGCTGGTAGTTCACTGCCCCTACCGGCAGACTTATAGTTTGCCGGTCCGGGAAAATGTGCCAGTTATGTTGTTACTGGCACCTTGTTTCCAGACCGGCAAACTTATAATGAGGGCCTTGGAGTTGCATCATCTATGGAAACCATTTGGCTTTGTGACATCATGCAAAGCGGGCCATGCATGTTGGCAAAGCCTCCTCAAAAAATGTCTTCATCTTGTTCTTAATGTGGACAATGGGTGTGACCCCCATGAAGCATGTGTGCAAAAACGGTAGTATTGTGGTCCCCAGAATAAAAGGCAATGATGACTTTCTCTCCATCCATTAGAATTGATAGACTAGATGTTTGAACATTATGTTGAAAATACCACCTGGGGAATGTGCTTAGCTACTAACAATTGTCTGCTCATCCTCCAAGAATAGTTGGGTAATAAAACACCAGTACCTTTTTTCCTTAGAACTCAGGTGCAGTGGCAAAGGCTCCCTGCTACCAGAGGGGGCAACCAGGCAAGGGGTTGAAAGAAAATTGGGGCTACTACATTACTAATGTTCCATACACACAGTTGCAGTTCAGAGGGGTGAGCTGACACAGGTCATTTTGTCAGTGGAATAAGCGTCATTAGGGTTGTCATGAGAAGTTATAAAGAGTTCAGGAACAGTCTGGTTAGGGGCATAGAAAGAGTAAGCTGCTAACCAGAACATTCTCTCGCTAAACTCAGTACCAAATTCAGTGACACAGAGCAGGTTCAGAGGTCAAAGGTGCCCATTTCATAGTTGCTGTAACATCCAAATCACTGTAGTTCAGAGGTTGCATTTAAGTCTACACCTATGTTCCAAACTCTTAGTAATTATATTCAACTACCAACCCGTGGCAGGCCTAACTGGAACTGTTAGCTATACCTGGGTTGTTGTATAGTGGCTGGTAATTCACATAATTATTGAAGCCACTAGTGTCATCCATGTGACCAAGCAACGGGAGGCCATGTGGATTTCAGGCACTTATCAATCTTCATTCTAGTTATTGGAACAAAACGCGTAAAACATTCCTCTGTTAACTTTCAGGGAGCGTAACTCCTGCCTTTCTAGGTCTGCGATGCCTCAGCTAGAGATGCCCTGACAGTCTGGCTCCAAAGAGACAATAAAACAACAAAGGCCTATCTAACACTCGGTGAGTGCACACCAGACTGTTTTTTGAAGTTGCATGCTGGAAAAGGGTCAGAGTTAGGACAGTAAGGGAGCACAAATGGGTTAGAGGAAGGACTCCTCTATCTTACTATTCTGTGGGCTTTTTCTCATTCATCTTCCCTCCACTTCAAAACCACTCTGGGTATGCCATGAGAAGGGCAAGGCTTACTTGGACAGTGTCATGATGTCATGATGCCTACCCCCGGAGCACCAGGCCAGGCCCAGCACCCCCGGGAGCAGGCATCATGCCCCCGGGTAATAGCCCAGCGGCCCCTTATAGGGGCTCTTTGGACTCTGTCCTGACGCCTTTGGCACCAGGCTCATGTTGGACATCAGTCCTGGCATCATAGGCGCCAGGCTCATAAAGGAAGGTGTTTTGTGCACTTACCTGATGCAGACCATGCTGCAAGATTCAGGCCTCCCTGAGACCTGAAAGGGACTATTTTTTCATTTGGACTATTTTGCCACTCGGGCGTGACCAGGGAGGATACTTACCTGGAACTACTTTGGGGGCTATTTAAGCCACGCCCAGACAGTAGCTCACGCTTCGCGTTGTTCTGCATCCAAGCAGCTGAACGTTCACCGTGTCTGCTCCTGCATCTGGTCTCCAGCCACGCCCGCCTCGATCCTGGAAAAACCTGTAAGGAAAGAAGAGAAACGAAAGGTGAAAACCAAGAATTTTATCAAACTTCTTACCTGCATCCGGAACCTTCACGCCAGCGTTCCTGAGAAAAAACTTTCATTTAAAAGCACGCGTTGCTCGCTGCAGCGCCGCGCTTCACTCACCTGTCCTCGGGAGTTCTTCTGGCTCCACCGCGACTGTCTGCACCGGTCGCCACATCTCTGCGCCTAGGGGAGAGAAGAAGAGACAAAAGGTGAGCAGAAGGAACATATGAGGAAAGCCTAATTTTCCGCCATAACACTTACCGGTCATCTGTTGATGGATCATTCCTCATTTCGGGTCAGCGCCGCTTCGTTGGCAGGTACCGCACCCCGGCCCCTATAGGGAAAGGACAAAAGACATTACTGGAGGAACATAAAGACATTAAGAGGGATCGCCCCCATCGCTAACTCACCTAAGTTTACCATCGGCAAGTCAATCCCTCAACGCATCGCCTTCATTCTGCACCTGAAATAAAGGACAGATCACAGGTTAGGAAGGCAACAGAAAAGGAGGCTCAACACTTGAACTTTTGTAATCTTCATACTTAAGGCGTTCGGCTCGGAAAAGTCAAGTGGATTTTGCCAGCGCCATTCTGAAAACCAGTGAAGTAACTGGACAAACACGCGCCCCTGCACCAGAAGCAGGATGGAGAGTTCATCCTTTCAAACCATAAGAAGGATATTCCTACGAGCCAGACAAGCAAGATTTGAGGATCCTGTTCAGTCGGTGTTCCGAGTTCTGCGCATCACGCTCGAAGAGGCCACAGCAACCCAGACTAGACCAGCGCCTCCGTGGGAGTCAGGTGAGCGTTACAGACAGAGATTGAACCCCTCAAATCAGGATTGCTCTTATATAATCTTCTGTGGCCTGTGGTCTCACACAGTCTATTTGATTGTATTTTGGATTTTCAAGGACATCAGGAAGAATTCATTTGGACCTCTTTTGAGAAAGTTGGTATTTCTAAAGTCCTAAGCTATTGACGTGAAGGAGGGATTCAAAGCAGATGCAAGCACTGTTACCTAGCACCTACATGGTCACATTGGAAGTGAATATTTCTGATGGCTGAGGCTTGCCACACTGCTTGCAAAACACCCAATGCTGGGAGAGCAGATGCTGAAACCAGACTCACCTTCTCCTGGAGCTCCCTTCAGTGGGTCTCACAACATCCTGAATGCCAGAAAAGCAAGGAACCATGTGTGACACCTTTAAACCAAGGAACCCACAGGGGTTGCCTTTGGTACTGTCTCAGACCACAGCTGTGTGGATCCAACAAACTGGCTAGATGCTGCATCACCCCACCAAACTTCATCAAACATCTGGCTCAAGCACCAGTGCACGTATATATGAATTAAAACTGGCATGAGTCAGAAGCAAGCATTGAACCACCAGGACCTTGCATTTTCGCTTGAGTTGTACCGCTGGATAGCTGCATCCCTCATCTACCCGAACCAGTTGTATTCATTGTTTCAAACTTCGCTCGACTGTTGAACCATTCCTGGTGGCCCATCAACTTGCATCGCTAAATGCTGCCTTCAAACTGCATTGAGCACCTGCTCAAACCCTATTTGATGCCAACATGCCAGATGGGAACAATGCTACTCAACGCTTTCCAACCTGATTTGACGATCAATCAAACAGTCAGACAATGTGTTCAAAACTCAAGTGACTCTGTACCTAAGTTCCACCTTTTGGGGCCCCAGAGACTGGATAATCTCCTTTTGAAGTATTTGCCATCAAGATATATACTTTTTGTGGTGAGCCTGGTTATGTCGTCACTCCCTCTCCGGGGAAACTCTCCTCCCATATAGCCTGGGAAGGGCATCCGCTTCCTGATCTCAACCCTGAGAGTGACTGCCGGAAGGAGGAAAGACGACCCTCATGGGTGGGAAGGTCACTCAGTGCCAGGAACATGGTATCTCCCTTCCCACTCAGGGTGTAGCACCAACCCCTTTTATTCTCAAACCTGTATGGCCTATTGGGATATAAATCCAGGCATCCACTTTGCACCAACAATAGGGCTCTTTCCTATACTTTTTGCAAAAGGATACAGATTGCTGAAGCTGCAGAACTAGAGACACACTCTAGTGGTTGGATGGATCCGATAGGCATCGGGACATTTAAAACCCTGGCACCACAAGGAGGATGGAGAACCACTATACCCGACGTGGGTTGGGAAGCTAGGAAGATGCCCACTGTAGCAGGGAGCAGAAGAGCCCCAACCAGCGCCATTATGAGAAGCTCAGAGGTCGAAGGTGCGTGGCACAGAGGACTGCAGCAGGAGACACTCTGGAGAGGAGGCAATGGCAGAGCGGGTAATGGAAAGCAGACTAGATGCCAACAAAAACAGCAGGTGCCCCTCTGGAGAAATCGAAGAATGTAAGGAATGCTGAAGCTGCCAAGAGAGACGACTGAGCTCAGACAGGGGAATCGGGACCCCTCTGGCATTTCGCAGCATATACTGCATGCCGAGGAAAGGCAGTGATATTAACAGGGTGAACTTGAACAAAGAAGTTGGAATGCCGAGTGCAAGGCAGAATGAAATTAATGAAAAGCGGTCGAAGACCCGTTGTCTGAATGAGGCAAGCTGTCCTATGGAGGAAGTCCTGGCAGGTGAGTATTCCGGGCAACCTGTTGCGAGTCTGGGAGCTGCACCAACCAGAAAAAGAACATTATGAAAACGCCCTGCCAGGAGAGTATACCAGGCAATGTGATGGTATATCTGAGTTTCGGACGAAATGTCTGAATACAAATAACTGACCCCACCAAAAAAACCTAAAACAACTACCAAAAGTTCGACCTTTTTGTGGTATGTGTTTAGGTATTTTGGTGGGGTCATTATGGGGCTGGGGGGTGTCCCCCACAACACCCCACTCACTACAGTGAGCGGGGGTTGCGGGGGACACCCCCCAACCCCATGCCAGAAAAAAACAAAGCTGGTGGCTGTGCGGGTGTTCGCCGCAACACCCCGCTCACGATACTATACAGTAAGATGAGCGGGTGGTTGTGGGGAAACCCCTGCAGCTGTCAAAAAAAAAAGAAAAGGACCCTACGGCGCCGGTTCCCAATCACGAAGTGAAAGCGAACCAGTGCTGCAGGGACACAGCGCGAAGGAAGGAAAGGTAAGTAGGGTGGTCAGGGTATGTTGGGGGTATGTTGGGGGTGTGTTGTGGGTGTGTTGTGGGTGTGTTGTGGGTGAGGTTGGGGGTGTATGTATGTATGGTTTGTATTGGATGTTCACATGGGAAATGTACAAACATTTGTAGTACTTACATTTCCAATGCAAACTTTTCCATCACTGACTTTTCTGCGACAGAAATTTCACACAGATATCTGTATCTGGGACCCGCACCCAATTGTGAATAAACTGTGAGAGAAAAGAAGAGGAAAGGGAACATCTCAGGTGTGTTAACAAAATCCAGGGGTACCGGACCGTACACCTGGACAGGAAAGTTTAATAAATTGTGCAAGCCAAGGAGGGGAAGCAAACCCCTTGACAGTGTGGAATCCAGGGGAAGGGAGCCATACCCGCTGGATTGGAAAACTGCCTTTTTTAAGGCGAGATCTGTGATTGTGAACAGTAAAGACCCTGAGAAACTCAGGGGTAGGGAAACCATCCCTGAGGATTGTGGAAATATGATTGTTTACTTTTGCACCTTTTGGAACTTTGTGTTGGAACTTTGGAAAAGACAGATAGCCAGTTGAAAGACTAGGCCTTCATTATAAGTTTGCCGTTATCCCGCTGGTATTACCGGTGGGATACCAGCAAACTGTACCACCATTTCCATCACTTGGTCTGCCAGAATTACAGGCAGATTCCTATTGGCAGAAACGTCTTTAAATCCCTATTCCATGGAGTCCCCATAGGGGCATTCACCTGTACTACTGGTACCGGTATTACCCGGTAGTAATACCGGCAGTTTTTGGCTAATAGGGTGGCGAATATACCTCAAGTTAAAAGTTGGGGGTAAAGTTAAAGCTGGGGGTAAATCCTCCAACTACCGGAAAACTAACAGTTGGCTGGTCTGTAAAGTAAAAGTATTTTGAGTTTAGGAAGGGTTATGTTAGGATTTGGGACACAGGGCGGAAAAGTATTTACTTTTGTGCATTCTGACACTGTCATTCTTTAGTTTCGCTGAGGCTGGGAAACCACTCTTAGTGATAGGGTGAGATAGGTCTTTCTCCAACACTCTGGTTCACCAGCACATCATTCCATTCATTCTCACTGTCATTTGGCACTTACTGGAGCAGATCGGAGGTACCTAGCACCTGATCTATGATCGTATAAGTGTAATGGTGGTATAGTGAAATGGGATTTATCTAAATATCTCCAGAAGCAACCAAGACTATTCAGATTTTGATTCTCCACAATATGGGCTGTTTTCGTTGACATGATTGGTATCATGTTGGCAATGTCCCATCCTACTTCGATTATTTTTTGTTAATCTATATAAGCCAGCTTTTATGACATAAAAATAATAGTTGCATATCAGCAGTCCTCTTTACGATGGTGACAGACTTTATTCATAAAAGGTCGAGCATACTCATCCTTGGCACTTAAGGGGTTAACCTATGCCCTACCTATTTTCCAGGTCAACTCAAACAGGTTTTATGGCACTTGTGGCATCTGTTCAAATTACTAGTTTGGTTCATTTATGATCTACCCTTTTCACTTTTGGGCGCCCCATGGAATAATGTGGTAAACAATCACAAACAGAACATAGCATTCGATATCTAACCAAACTATTTATTTAATTTACTTTGAAGAACTTTGCTTCAACTGGGTTTTGATCATTTGAAGGTTAGGTCTCCAAAGAATTTGATTTTCATGGGGTATATTGTTTTTCTATTCATGGTTTCTGTTGGAACATATGGATTAGCTCAAAACGTTTTTTAGTTGGATGTTCTTTTTTAACTCATTTTTTATTTGTCTTATTTTCTTTTCAATACACCAGGACCATGATTGAATTGCCTGTGGCTGGTGCCCACCTGGAATCGAATAAACGGGCTAAAAAGATGGGGTGGAAAGTTGCCTAGAGCAATCCCAGTAATTCTGCTTAATTAATACCCTTGCACCATCATATTTTCTTGGTTATAATATGTGAGTGATGCCAACACTCTGACCTATACCACCCCTACTGGCCACTCCCAACTATTGCCACCTCTTCTCAATTTTGCTATAACATGTCACTTGCCATGACTCCATCTCCCACGCATCAGCAGTGATGTTCCCTTAAGCTCCACCAGCCCACACAACTCTCTCTAAACCATTAAATATGTGTCCCTAATTTGCCACATCTGCTTTTTTACCTGCCTATCTTCCAATGCCAATTCGGGCATGCCTGTATTCTCCTTTCATCTGTGTTACTTCTACCTCTTGCTGCCCTACGCTCATTCTAAATGTTATAGCCAGTCTTACACAACACATCTTCACAATATTGAACATGTATTTTGGTTTTCTCATAGTAAGTATGGCTAAAGCTTCCACAGATGCCGTTGTCCAAGGCTGGTCTGATAGCACAGCAAGTAGAGCGCTCGCCTTGACATCTGTGCAGAGCCTACTGAAGCAGGTTCGAATCCCGGCAGGGCCAAACTCAGCCTTTCATCTTTCCGAGGTCGATAAATGAGCAGCACACGTCGTGGATAATAATAAGCTCGTAGCCTATATAAATGCTAATGTATTATTATTGTGTCATTCTATCACCAGGAGGCCCCAGAAGAAATATATGTTTAAAATTGTGTGCTTGTAGGGCATCACAGAGTTAACTATTAAGATGGATGCACTCTAATTTGATATTAAGAGAACATATTACACAAAAAGTAGAGCAAGGCCACTTTTGCATGCAAATATGCCCCTACTATCAGTACTTCTTATCCACACTTGCAATATCAACTAACACAGTTCACTCTTTCTATTTTCCTCATTGAGCGATCACTGGTGATTTTGTCCCATTTTCCCATTGCCAATATATCTACAGATTAACCAATAGCGGTGCTCTTCTTCCATTGGGGCACCTGGGGAAAGGTTTTGCAAGGAGCTCTTCACTGTGGTGGCAAAAGTCAGTACACAAGGTTGTAGTGCTGTGGGTGAAGCTGCTGCAGGCAATACTGTCAATGGGGATGGGTTTCCTTAGTGTTATAATGAGGGGTGACAGCGTATTGAAGAGAAGATGAAGGAAATGTTTGATGAAGGTGTGGAGGGTGGAAGTCCCAAAAGCTCTCGTGCTATTTGAGGCTGCTGGGGTGCAAGTCATGGAATGCTGGGGTACACGTCATGGGCACACGCCCTTCATGCTGGGCTTGTTCTTCAGCCTTGGTAGAGCTCCCTATTGCAGCTGAAGCTGTGCAGATAGCCCACAGATCCTTTTGCATAGTCCTAATTAACAGGAGCAAATGTTTCCATATACAGCTTAAAGGGCACTTCTGACTGCTCATTCGTAAGAAAATCCTCTGTATCCAGGAGCATAGGGTCCCCAGGCAGCCATTCAAGTGCCAGCCTTTGTTGCAGCATTTGGGAAATGTGTCTTCTTCATAGGAATAACATGTATAAACAGCAGCAGCCTCAGCATCGATACTATGTTCGATCCCTTCTTCACCCACAAATTGGGGCACTCGACTGGCTTCTTGTGCAATCTTTGCATTCCATAGTATTGTCCATTGGGTATGCCCTCCCCCAAGATGATGCCCAATACTGGTAAGAACAGCACAGAGTTTGATACTAAAGAAAAAAAGATTCAACATGTTAATGTCATGGGACCTTCACAAATGTGAAGGCCAGGACAGTCAGTGCAACGTCCCTATACAATAGCAAACATTTCCAGAGCCAATACACATCGAATGAGACACCTGCAAGGGGATGGACTTTAATGTGATGTAATGGGAAGCAGACGATAGTCGGTAATGTATGCCATACAGTAGCAAACACTTTGAATGCCAAAACAAATTGAAAATGTTGCCAATTGAGCTGAGGCCGTAAAGAAATCGCTGGTAGCATACAGGGAGTTCAACAACCTATCTGTGATGGTGAAGATAACCACGACCTTCACTAGAGGCATTAGGATTTACTTGGTCTTTTAAGGTAACATTCTCTTTCACCCTCTGAGATCTCTTCCGTTTCATGACTGGCCCATCAAGTGGCAATGTTGGCATATCTCCAAAGGCCTGATTTTTGCCTTGCGTGGTCACTTCTTGTTCTAGAAACTCGTTGCCTCAATTTAGAGATCCTCCTCAAATGATCGGATCTATGTTTTTTCAAATACTGTGCTCATGCATGAACCACCAGTAACAATGCAATTGGCAATTGGCTGCATGCACCATTATCGCATCAGCATGATCAGGCAAAGCCCTTATTATGTTTGAAGTGTTGCATTGCTGCAAAAGGGATTCAATTGGAGAGAACCGATTCACATTTCGCAGTTAACACATTGTAGTGACACACTGTGCAATTTCCCTTGATGTCCCTAATGGACTAACTGTAGTACTCAGTAAGGTGTGAACAGGTACTGGAGCAGTGGAAATCTTTAGCTGAACAGCAGAAAAACTGATGCTCTGGGGGAGGGTGGTTCATCGAGAGGGCAGATGGTTTCTGTGTAGGAAATGTCTTTACTATTTCCTTCACACGCTCCAAGTGGTACAGTAAGTGTTTCAATTTAAAATGCAAATCAAAATGGCGGACACAAATTTCTGTGCACCTGGCCTTTAATGAAAGTGTGTAATATGCCCACTAACCAAGTACTTTAGTCAGGTGACCCTTGCAAAGAAGGGGCTTCACGGGTATCTGTTAGACAGGCACCTACAGGATATGTGTGACAACCCTATAAAAAGCAGATTGTCATTTAGGATCCGGTTACTTCTGACCTGCATTTATCAACACCACAGGCTTCACATCTCCCTATCCCACTGTCACACTAATGAAGCCCAATCCTCTTTTTTTTTCTTACAGAGCCACTTGCAGCTAGGCCGATAGTGTCAGGATAGTGCGATACAAGACCTGCATTAAATTACATCACATTACATAACATTAAAGAGCCAAAGGTACAGAGCCCTGCATGGCTCCAGCGTATGTTGCAACTGTGAGAGTCCCTACTGCTACAGTGGAGTTTTGTGAGGCCTGCTTCTGGAGTCTGAAAAAGAGGAGCTGCTTTACGGCCCTAAGACACATGATGCTGTTGTTCTGACTTTTCTGCTTGGCACGTTTTCCTCCATCACCGCTTGCATTTTCATGGAAAGTAGTGGTATACAGTAAACGGTATACAGTGTTTTCAACGAATTGACAATGACCAATCACTTTTATAACGAATTAAAAATAACGAAAAACTATCGAATTTATTGTTAAAAGTATATACGAGGGTGGGATAAGGGACTAAAAGGGGTCGGGAGTGTGTTGGATAGGGGCAATAAAGCTGAGAAAATGGGGGGCTTGGAGGGGGACCCCCCCGAAATTGAAAAACAAAACAAAAATTGATATTTGTTCATTATTTTGAATTCATTATAAAAGTTTTTATGTGTTGATTAGTTAAAATCACATGGAACACCTTTAAGCCTTTCAATGGTAGCATGGCGTTTGAACAAGGATGCACCACTACTGTACTGTAAGTTAGCGTTCTTTTGAATTTACTGTACAGTAGTTATATAATTTCAACTGACACACACTGTCCCCCTTTTACAGTGTTGTTGGGTAGAGTACATAAGCCGGAGATGCTACAGCAAATTCGTTATTAGGGATTGCTGATTAGGAACCTATTCTGGTTTAGGCCTGGTTTTCTAGTGTGGAAAGGCAGCCATCTGTTCATGACTATGATCATTGCACCCCAGTGGTCTTAAAAGGCCCAGGTGTAGACCTCCAATCTTTACTCCCTGATATCTGAAAAATAGTGGAGAAAAAACATACTGTAGAGTTCTATTCCCATGTATTGGCCATGGTTTCCTCGTGTTTGACTTTCCCATTAGCATGGTGTCCCAGAGTCATGCCCCTTTTGGCTTCCATGTGGGCTGCCTTCATTGCAGTCCTTTCCTTGATTGTCTGGTTTAACTTCTCCCACACCCCTGTCTCCTGGTTGCTAAACAGAGGTGTGGCTCGTTGGGCCAGTACCCATAGAGGTTATTCAGTGCACTGGCCTGCCATGCTTGGTGGCATCTTGTTGTCGGAGCAAGTGAGGGGTGCTAAGTTACCAGGGGGTATGTTTTAACATGGTTCCCCCTTTATTTTATTTTAAGTCTGCAATCTTCCTGCTCTTTGTTCCGATGGGGTCATCATCGTGCCCTGTTGTCCGTGAAGCTCCTCCCCAAGACTGCTGTGACTTTGGACAAGGCAGGGTGAACATTAAGTGAATACCGACAGAGCTTCATAAGCTATGTTATGTGCAATGTCTAATGATACCGAGGGCATGTAGGTGAAGCAACGGCAAATCTGCCCAGCCATTCATTTGAGTTCCTTGTCAAATCCGAGCATTCCGTGAAGATGCCTTTAGTCATTGCGCATCATCAAAGACTGACTGTGAAGGTTTAATGTTCCGTATTTTTAATAAGAACAGACCTTTGGTGTGCACCTTTTTTTTTTGGAACATATTGCTTTGCTTGTTCTGTGATGAATATGATCTAGGCCATACTCAGTGTTATGGTGGTGATTTCTTCTTGTACTTTTCCAGCAAGCACTTATACATGTCGAAGTGTATGTACAAGTGGTACTGTTGATCTTTTTATACTGTGTGACAGACAGTGAATTCTAAGCCTATGGGAGTCTCCTCCCCCTTCAAAGGTTATGCACTATTGTAAGGTGACCTATGCCATAGAGTCTTTTTCCTAGCATCCAGAAGAGTTTTGGAGACGCATGAGGGGGGGCGTCATCTTGCGCTGAGCAGAGTACAAAACGGAAGCGTAAAAGGAAGGCATAATGCCTTTAGGTTTTGATTTTGTGCTCCAGCTCATTTGCATGCCCTTCTGCTTTGCTTTCCTCTTCTATCTCGGAAGGAAACCAGGTTTACACCTACATGAGATATTCACGCAGGTGTAAAACCAATGGACCACGATAGGGCAAGCAGAGTTATAAATAAATAACATATCATAGGGTCCATAGGAATCCATTAGTAAGTGCTGCCTGAAAAGTATAATTTACAGGCAGAGTTCAAACGGAGCTTGACATTGAAGAATAGAGAGAATGTTGCCCAGTTTTACTCTTCACAATTGTACTCTACTTTTCAAATGTCCAAAATTGCACGCAGTGAACCCAACTGCATGTAACTGCTAAGGATGGCTGTCCCCTGCGCTCAATTCACACTTTTAAGAAAATGGTTCCTGCACTATCACAATTTTTCTTTTATCTTTTCTTTTATCATTTCACCGTGAAGAACCATGTGCAGAGTTGCATGATCATCAAATTTGTGGAGCTGCCTCCACACCAAGTGAATGGTGGTTGGTGGGATTGCAGGGATTTTGCAGTTTGGCCTGTGGTTGTGTGCAAGCATTGTGAGAGAAGAGTTAGTGGTTTGTGGGAGACACTCTGGTTGACTTCTGGGAGAAAAAAGGAGGGGGTCTGTCCTATCCCGGTTGTCTGCTGCTGATGGGCGTTGCCCTAAATGCCATCAAGCACGGCACCTGAGTAGGTTAGTGTGAGGTTGGATGCAGCTCTCAGCTTGCTAGCCAACATACTAAGGAAAGTGAAATGGATGCCTTGGAGGGGGTAGCAGGCGGGTAAAGGGTAGCATGAGAAAGACAGAAAAAAAGGAGAGCGACAAGGAGTGGGAGAGGGAAATGGAGAGGGAAAGGGAGTGCGAGAGGAAGAGTGAGTGGGGGAGTAAGAGAGAAGGATAGGACAATCCCAAAGTGTGTGAAAAAGGAACATTTTAAAAGACTTTCTAAATTTTAAGTGATCAGGTTCCAAGTTGAATTCCAGTTGCAAAGTGCTCCACGCTTTAGTGCTTGACAGTGATTTTCTCTCCGCATGAAAGGACAGTAGAATGCAAAGGGGTGTTTCATTGTGGGAGTGCAGTGCTTCATCCTATTCATGAGGTATCTTGGGCTTTCAGCAATGCATAAGGTCTTCGAAGCCATTTGTTGCATGATTGGGAGTTAGTGCAGGGTTTGCTGTTTCTTGGAGATGTAATCATATTCACTGAGACCTAGAACAAGATGAGCTTCTCTGTTTTGGGGTCTGTTTGATATTCCATTGATTAATTTTTGGGGAGAGCCGTGCACATCGCCAAATTTCTTGTGACATTGTGATTAATCGCATCCCCCTGAATTTACCCCACCGTTCATTTTTCACTTAGTTCATCTCTGTAATCAGGGGGTTCAATCTCATCCCACCACCAACCGTTAACGCCAGCAAGCACTCTCGCTTCTGTCTGTCCTGCAAACCAAGTGCAAACATTGCCAAAATCAGGAGAAATATTTTCAATTCAAAGATTTTTTTTTTTTCCAGCAGGAAAGAACACATGCAGCGTTTAACTCTGTGTAGCAATCAATATTCAAATAACGTGAAAACACACTGATCACAGGTTAATTTTGAACACACAACATTACAACAGTATGGCATTCAATGGCAAACTCTCAGCAGGAGAGAATATTACACATGTACAGTAAAACAGTACATTTGAGCATGAACATGACACATGTCGTTTACAATCAACAATAACATGCATAATCACAACTTTCAAAACAATGCTGGGATTTTAGACAATCAAAATGCAATTAAGAATTTAGTGCGACACATATTTCACCATGCTCATTTGAAATGCATAGGAATAATGTGGCCAACTTAAATAACAGTTTATTTCCAGATTACAAGCACATGTCAATGTATGTTCTGTTCCTGCTATATGTGAGGAATTGCCATCTGATAAGGGTGCAAAGCCCTGGCTGTTTTTTTATTTGTGATGTTGATAATCCTTTATTCGACTAAAGAACCATCAAGAAAATTACATAGAATTAATAAAATATATATAATTCATTAGTCCATTGATCCAAACAAAAATACAATAGTTAAAAATCATCATTATCCATATCTACACGACAGACACATTTTCCATATTACACACAAATAAAATGTAGAACCTTCAGGTGCTTGACATGGTGTGAACTTAACATGATCTGGTTATAACTTTTAGCAGGCAAACATAGCGGTAATCAACATCATGTGTAACACAAATGAGTCTAAGAAGCTGTCATGATTCCTGCCCCTCATGTCCCCAGCCCTCCAAGATGTTAGGCTGGAGCTAGGCTACAATCACCTACGTGGCCCTCAAGGGCCTCTCCATCCCACCAAAGACCCACTTGGAGTCAGACTTGGCGCTTGTGGCACCAGACTCCCATAGTGTCAGACTCCCATAGGATAACATTGGGGATTGGACTTGTAGTGCATTGATGGGGACAAGATGGATGCCCCCACATGTTTCGGTTCCCAGAACTGCATGTGCAGTCTAGTCTTTTGTGTGTGGCTCAGCCCAGAGACACCTGGGATACCCAGAGACTATTTAAGCCATGCCCTGGCTGAGAAACATGCTTTGTGTTTTCTGCACCTGCAGCGTGACACTCACCGTGTTCGTATCGGTCTCCAGTAGACCTGCATCTTTCTTCTGCACTCAGCTCCTGCAAGAACAGAACACTGTTAGGAACAGCCTTACCTTGTGGCGCTTCTGCCCATCATTCATCGCACCTTCTGTTCTGCGGGCATCTTCGGCTGTGTCATTCCCATCCCGGCACGCCGCTTCCTAAAGAAAAGGGAAAAGAACAGAAAAAAAGGCATTAGTAAGCATTCAGCAAATCTTCGCTTATTTTTAAAGACTGTACAAGCTTCAACGCTTACCTGAATCCCAGCCGCTCTGGGGGAACTCTGTCTCCGGAACTTCTCATCCATCTGTAAGAGGGAAAAGACACTCCAGGTTAGCGTGGAAACATCTAGACGCACCGCATACCGCGCTTACTCACCGCATTTCTTCTTCATAACCGGCATCCATGCTTAAAACATTGCAGCACCTAAAAGACACAGAAAAAGAACTCAGTTCAATACAAATACGAAAGGGTCACATCGTGCATCGTGCTATCACTCACCTTCAGCGCTACTCATCTCAGAAGCACGTCGCCATCCCCGGACGCCGGCCATCATCTAAGGAAGGAAAGGAACAAAGTTAGAGAACTGTTCAAAAGACTCATTATACTTACCTGTCGGACTCTTCCCAGTGAAGTAACTAGGCAGCAACAAGCCTGCATCAATCAACGCGCCCCTGCGCTGAAAGCAGGACGGAGAGCACACTTTCCAAGAAAACAAGGTGAGCTGTGGATCAAAGGGAAGGGTTGGACCCCTGGGAAGAAGGGGTTCAAGCACACAGAGACAATAGGGAGTTAAACTCTACCAATTCTGTGTTTCAGGCCCAGTCTCCAGTAGAGTAGACTCCAGGGAAGTGTTTGAGGTCGTAAGAGGTCAGAACAGGCTGAGTGACGTCCCCGTGGATACCAGGTGAGCATTACACAAGCTGACAGTAGGTCTTTTCTCAACCAGGATCGATGTACATACTTAACCACAAAATGGACTACTACCAGATCACAGAAATGTCTAATGAAATGGTCGGCCTCTCTTAAAGTGCGGACATCGTGCAGTAAAAGCAGCGGTTTAAGGTATTTTATCCTCAAGTCTTTCAGCCCCTCGCAGATGAACAAAAGGTTTGTAATGTCTTCTCTTTTTGCGCCACATAATAATCAATTGCTACTGGCGATTTTTTCCACTTTTAAAAAACAAAAAACTCTTTATTGGTTTTTTAACAAAGTGTAACAAACAATAATCGGTTAATCATTGCAATATGCTTAATTCCAAAGAACAGTCCCCGTCCCTCCCAACCCTCCCCCCTCCCTCCGAGACCACAGTTGAATCCACAGTCTTTTATTGGGCATGTACCGGGCCGGGACTGTCTATGCTGTACGAGGCGTTGTCCAGCACCACGGGGTGGAGCAATGGCACAGTTAACACTACCCAACGTAGAAGTTCCTCACTGGAGTCCAATCTTTGTGCCTGGATTGCTGCTTCCCATGCAGCAGTCTCGGCTGCTATCCATCTTTTGAGATCTCCCCACCAAAGGGCCTCGTTTGGGCCTCTGGCGCTTTTCCAACCTAAGGCTATGCGTCTTTTCGCCGTTATGTATATAAAATCTCTGAGTTTATTTAGGGGCTTGTTCTTGCTGCTTCGCTTGTAACTTCCCAGCATACAGGTTGCAGGCTCGTGAACTTCCACTTCGATCTCCGCGTTCGCCACCCTTTCCTTCACCAGGGCCCAAAAACTCAGAATCATCGGACAGCCCCAGAACATATGGGTCATTCCTGCCTTTGACTCGTTGCATTTGGGGCATGTCTGGGTTGTAGCGCCCTGGAACCTGGATATGGCTTCGGGTGTAAGGTAAGCCCTGTGGGTGATGTATAGTTGGATGAGTTGTAGGCGGGCATTCCTAGAGATTTTATTGTGATAGTGGGTTATTTCCTCCCATGCTTTGTCATCGAATTCGAGGCCTAATTCAATCTCCCACTTCCCTTTGCATTTAAGTTTGTTCCTGGTTGTACCCTGCATCAAGGCTTCATACAGTCTGGAGGTTTTGTGGCCTCCCTTGGCAGTGTTAAGCATTGTTTCAATGATCTCGTTCTCTGTGACCTGATCTGCTGCCTCCGGCCATCTATTCTTTATGATCTGCACTACCGCTCTGTGAAGCAAGAATTAACCTATTGGCAGGCCTGTGGCCTCGCTGAGTTCGGTGAATGTCGTAAGCTCCTGTTTCTGAGTAAGGTCACCTAGTAGAGCCACCCCGCAGGGTTCCCACTGGGTACGTGTTTCCATTTGGCCGCATGCATGCTTTGCCATGATTGCCACGATGGGAATCTGCGGAGAGAGTGGGTCTGACGACCCCATTGTTCTGCAGGCCCGCTTCCAGAGCTGGATCCCAAGCCTAGCCAGGTATGGATAATGTTGCGGAGCCCCCTTCTCGACCCATAGTAAGTCTCGGAGTAGCAGTCGGGCAGGGCTGGTTGGAGAAGTCGGGTGTCTGTGGTGGTTTCATCGGCCATCTATTGCATCACGTGCCTAAGTTGACTTGCCAGGTAGTATAGCTCAAAGTTAGGGACTTTCAAGCCAACCCTCTCGTAGGGTCTTTGGAGAATTTCCAGTGCCACCCTATGCCTACCTCCCTGCCACAGGAATCCTCTACAGAGTTTGTTTATGTCTCTGAAAAAAGGGAGGGGGATGTTGAAGGAGACATTGGTGAAGTAGTGTAGCAAACAGGGGAGTGCCACCATTTTGAGGAGACCCGCCCGCCCAGCAACCGAGAGAGGGATCTTACCCCAAAATTCCATAGACTTCACAAGGGAGTCCTTGGCTCTGACCATGTTCAGTATGTGTTCGGTGCTTGGATTCCGGTGTATGGTGATGCCCAGTTATCTAAAGGATGTCACCTGCCATTTAAGTTCAAGGGAGGGTAGGGATCTATGTTCATCTCTATACAATGCGGCCAGGTGGTAGAGGCAAGACTTTTCTTTGTTAATCTGGATCCCCGTAAGTCTATGGAAGCAGTCTAGAGTCTCCAAGATGTAGGGCAATAGGTGCTTGGGGTTGTTTAGGTACAGCAGCATATCATCTGCGTACATGGAGACCAAATGGATCACCCCATCTATTTCAATGCCGCGGTCTCCGTGTTCCTGTCGGAGATAAGCGGCTACTGGCTCTGCAGAGATAATGTATAATATTGGGAACAGTGGGCATCCCTGCCTGGTGCCTCTGTGGAGGGACCACTTGTCAGAGTATGTCTTATTAGTGCGCACCCGAGCAGTGGGATTGGCATAGATAAATTGGGTCCATTTTAAGAAGGCGGGTCCGATCCCCATCTTGGCCATGGTGGCGTACAACCATTCCCATCTCACTGAATCGAAGGCTCTGGAAGCGTCTAATGATGTGACACCAAATCTCTGAGGCCCTCGCTCCATGCTATGTATGACATGATGTAGCCTGCGCAGGTTCTCGGTGATGGAGCGCCCCGGCACATACCCAGTCTGGTCTTGGTGGATCAGCAGGGGGATTACTCTGTGCAATCTATTTGCAAGGAGGGCAGTCAGTATCTTGCTATCTACATTTAACATGGAAAGCGGCTTGTATGACCTGCAGTCCACCCCGTCCTTACCAGGTTTCAGCAAGGGGACTATTAAGGCTTCTCTTATGGTATCCGGAAGGGCACCGCAATCGTAATCGTAAGCCTCGTTGAATACTTGTGCTAGCAGTGGGGCAAGGGTTTCCTCGTATGACTTGTAAAATTCCCCGGGTAGGCCATCCATGCCCGGCGTCTTCCCAGATGGCAAAGATCTAATTATTGCCATTACCTCATCCGGGGTAATTGGGTCGTCTAGGGATTCGGCCAACTGTGCCAACTGTGCGTCTTATTTGGGTAGTTCTATGCTATCCAGGGCATCCTCAATCTCGGTGCCGGTTGGCGGCGGGGTCTTGGAATAGAGGCCCCGGTAGAACTCAGAGAAGACCGAGTTGATCTCTGCTTGAGTATGTACAGTGGTGCCATCAGGTTTGAGTATGTGTCAAATGGGTGTCCGGGGGGTTTCCCTCTTATAAAGCCAAGCTAGGAGTCTACCGGGTTTATCACCCAGGGCGTGAGTTCTCTCAGTGTGCTTCACGTAACTCAATTTCCCCAAGGATTCCCAGTGTGTTAGGCAGGATTGCCGCAGGTTGGTTATTTTTTGTAGATGTTCTGGGGCCGAGTCGGCTCTACTCTCAAGCTCTCACAGCTCTTTTTCCGCACCCTCTAGGGAAACCATGATGGATTTTTGGGCAACACCCACCGCAGTAATCATCTCTCCCCACATAACTACCTTGTACGCCTCCCATGCTGTGCTGATAAGATCTACGTTGTCTAATATTCCTTGGTGCTGTCTCTTAAGTGTTCGCGGAAGGCAGTGTCAAACAGGGCCTCGGCCCTAAGTCTCCACGTAGGTACCGGGGGTCTGGGTGGGTATACCTCCCATGTGACCAACATGGGAGAGTGGTCTGACAGTACCCTGGGCACAAAGTGTGCATCTCTAAACATGGCTTGTTGCCCCTGACTGACAAAGATGTAGCCCAACCTGGTGTGGACGTTGTATGGCAGGGAGAAGAAGGAGTATTCACGTTGATCAGGGTTCTGCTCTCTCCACAGGTCGCAGAGTGACAGTTGATGTATTAGTTTAGTCAATATTTTGGCTGGGGGGGATGGGCGGCAATGCTTGGTGTCCGACCTGTCTATGAGGGGGTCTAGAGTGCAATTGTGGTCTCCCCCCAAATCATAATGCTATCTCCATGGGGGCCAAGTCGAGGATATAGGGAGTGGAAAAAAACTGTGGCATCATGGTTATGTGCATAGGTGCTTATCAGGCACAGCTCCCTCCCTTCAATAGTACCATACACAAGTGGCATCCTGCCCTCATCATCTTTCTTGGTGCTCACTACCTTGAAGGGGATGGTTGAGTCGATCCAGATCAGGACCCCTCTAGCATAGGACGAGTAGGAGGATCCAATCAGGGCCCCTCGCCATGTCTTGGCCAACACTTCCAGTTTTTTCGCTGTAAGATGTGTCTCCTGGAGCATAGAAATTCTGGCTTTACATCTTCGTAGGTATGCGAGTATCCAACGTTGTTTGACGAAGCTATTCATGCCTCTGACGTTCCACGTCATTACCTTTATTTTGACAGCCATAGGTGTCATGCCATCTGTCGCTCATTTCCAGCTTCGTCCGTGAACTTGCTGGTGATGTGTTCATTGTGGAGTCTTCCTGTGGTCTTGGTGTCTCTCGGTCAAAGTTCCCAACATTGGTGTTAACGCCCCGTTTCCCTCCCCCTTTTAACTGCAAACTCCCCAAACATAAAACAGGTCCAGCGAGGTTGCCCTCGTTGTGACAGTCCTGTTTCCGCTCCGTCCGATCAAACATGGTCTCAGGGTGCCCTACGGGCGGGTAAACGTACCCTAAAGGGAAACTCATTGGGTTGGGATGAGTTCTGGCTTCGTTGCTCCGCTACAGAGGATCATATCAGCTGCATTTAAGGCCTGGTCCATCTACTGATAAGCAGCTGTCTTAAAGAAAGGTTCACCTGCATTCCTAGAGGGGCGGTTCAGTGCTGCTTTCGCCTCTTGTCTTCAATGTCGGGTAGCTGCCGCCCATCCATCCAGTCCCAGGCCTGTGCCGGGGTGTCAAACAGGTGGGCTCTGTTGCCATGTATTACTTTTAACCGTGAGGGGTACAGTAGCATGTATCGTAGTCCTGCCGCCTTCAACCTGGCTTTTGTATGTATGAACTAAGCTCTATACATTTGAACCTGCAAGGTATAACCAGGATAAATCACGATATTAGCAGAGTTCCTCTTGATCTGGCCACCTGATCGTGAATAAGCTAGTATGACCTCTCGGTCCCTGTAGTTCAGTACTTTAGCTATTATAGGCCTGGGTGGCCGCCTGGTGGTGGTTTCTTAGCGAGTGACCTATGTGCCCTCTCAATGGAGAAGCCTTGAGACAGCTTTTCTGCACCGATTTCCTGCAGCAGGAGGTTTTCTACATAGTTAGTGGGGTCGGGACCCTCGATACCGTCCGGCAGGCCGAGGAGACGGATGTTGTTTCGGTGGGCACTCCCTTCCGCCTCCTCAGCTTCTAGTTTCTTGACTCTCTGCTGGAGGCCGTCCATGTCGTGAAGGAGCTGGGTTTTCGCTTCTGTGTTTTCACGTACCTGGGTCTCCAGTGCTTCGGTCCTGCCAGCCAAGGAGCGGACGTCCTGGCGAAGGAGGCCCAGATCCGTGGCCACTGCGTCGATTTTGTTTACCATTGTTGCTTGGAACAACTTTATGGCCTCTAGGAGCTGGGTGCTGCTGGGTTTGGCCGCCGCTTCGGCAGGATCGTCCCTCTGCTCCCCAGTTGCCATATCTGGGCCCACAGGGTCAGGGAGCCCATTGGGAGTGAAGGCATCTATGGTGGTCTGGCGCTGCTTGGACCTAGCACCCTTCCCTGTCGTTTTGTCTGATGGAGACATCCTCCCTGCTCAGGCGCCGGCGGTCTGGTCAGTAGGCCTTGGGCACAGGGACAGGTTCAATGGTGCGTGCCCCCATCGTTGTGGCCCTGGTTGTGGTTTGCGGGAAGTGAAGGCGTTAGTGCAGGGGTCGCCAGCGCTAGTTGGTCGGTTTTCTACTCCGGCCTCAATAAATGATGGAGCGCTGAGGAGGCGCTATCTCGGTGCTATGCAGGGTGTGTTCAGTCTACCCCCCGGATCATCATGCAGGATGTGGCCCCCAGGAGCAGTGTACCACACAGGGTAAGCAGCAGAGCATACGCTGTTTTTCCAGGCTTTTAACTGCAAGTAGTCAGGCACCTTAGCTAGATTCCCATGCCCGCTGTGTCGCCTGGGGAGGGGCTGCAGGCCGGGATGCTGTTTATGTGTTGATTGCCAATGGCCCATGCGGCTCCGGTGTTGTCCAAGGGGCGTGAGTACAGGGTCGGCGCCTGCCCGCCGTTGTGTGGCGTGAGGGGAAAATTCTTGTGGGGGGGCCGCTGGCCCGTGTGGATCTGTACCACGTATCTCGTCTGAAGGAGTGGCTCCCGCCAGCCGCCCCCTCCCCCCAGCGCAGTCTACATTCCACCCAGGGCCTCCGGCGAACCGGGGAGCCAGGCACTCTCCAGGGGCGTGGCTCCCCTAGGTTTAGTTAGCCACACCGCGGGGCTTAGCCTCCTTGCGCCCGCTTCCTCCTCTTGGGCCGCAAGGTTATGGGAGGTGTGCTGACGGCGCTTTTGATGCCGGCTCGGCTGGATGATACGAGTCCCCCGATCAACGGGAGGACATGGCGCCGGGGGGGCAGGGAAGCAGTATGTCTGTGCCTGGCTCGGCGAGCAGACCTTCGCTCGCATCCCCCCACTCCCCGCTCACCTCGTCTGGCAGGCTCGATCCCGGTCCATGGACGTCTCGGCTCCACTCGGCAGGGCTGGCAGGCGCCTCCCACAGCTGCCGGGCGCCCATGTGCCACGGCCGCCTGCTCGCGGCAGGACAAGCGCAACGTCACCGATGCTCTCCTCGGCAGCTGCACACTTGGCTCGGCAGAAGCACCTCGGAATGGGGCTGTAAAGTGCACTTCTTCCGCACACATCCAAGGCGGTCCCGCTCGATCCCACGGGCGAGTATGCAGGTCAGTCGATTTCCCAGTCGGCTAGGCAGGCGTCGGGCTCCAGAGGATCAGAGTGCAGTAGCCGCCATCTTGGCATCTGTCCAGGTGATTTTTTGGCGGGCAGAATTAGGGGTTCCCAGGCTTACTCAGACATATAAAGAGAGTATTAGAGTCTGGTTGGCATCAGCAGCAGGCTTAGTTGTTTGCAGGGTCTGGAGAATTCTCAAAGCCCCAGAAAACAGCTTATGAATGGCACATCGAGCGGAGCGCACCAGAGACGCGTCCTATCTACATGGCTGTTTGCCACGCCCCCCCGAGTTTTTCCACTTGGCCGTATGTGCCCTTAACCTCAAATAACCAGTTCTAAACTCGATATACAGGTCCTGGGCATAGTTCGGAGCAATCGTATCCAGGTAGGGTGTGTATGTTTGAAGGGCAAGTATTACATGCCCCGAGACAAAGCCAAACATGCTCCTTCCATTCTATTCGACTTCATGATTGCCCAAGATTTTTTCATCTCTAGTTTCGTAGATTTGGTAATCATACTTGGGGTCAACCAATAGCGAGAGAGATCTAGAGCTGTTAAGCATTTCTTAACGTGGTCAATCCACAGGACTGACCACCCACCTTTCTTATTCATGACATGCATGAGAGCTTCTCAAAATGTACCTAAAGAGGGGTTTCCCCCATATTCTAAACCAATAAAACAGAGGTCTCATGGCAAGCTCCTCATTCAATCGACCCAAATCACATTCCATATGGACAAGTGCAATCGTAGTGCATTGGGGGAGTAACAAGACACTTTTTGAATTAGGAATCTTGACCCTGGTCGGATCCCAGATTTCTGCACCATATAGTGCAACTGACTTAGCTTGTCCTTTATAGACTTCAAGAACTGGCTGAACTATTCCACCAACCTGCGTGAAGAACAACTTTTTCAATGAACCACAGTTTTTACCCAGGCCCCCAATAACCTTGTCTACTTGAAGAGCCCACCCTCCACTAGAAGCAAAACAAATGCAAAGGTAGTCATACCAGGGGACTTTCTCTAGCTTTGTCAATCCCACTTCAATGAACAACGTTTTGCCAGGTGAGTTGTTAGGGGGAAAAACATGACCTTTAGTCTTTCTTACAATCAATTCCAGGCCCAAATCAACACATTTGGATTTGTATTAACAAATAGAACGATGAGGATAATTCCATCTCAAAAAGTGTAATCTGCCAACCAGATTCACCCTTTCCTGTTGACTCCATGCCAAAAGCATAGTGAACTCGTGCCCTGCCGAATCAGACAGCCAAGTCCCTGCAGCGCCGCAGCAGCTATTAAGATATGCTGCACTGTACCCACAATTATGATCATGGGTCGCCCATGCTGTTGGCTTGGTAAACTCTAAATAAAAGCTATGCCTACATTTAGGCATAGTGCATGGTGCTACTTATGATCACAACCACCACATTGCAATTGATATCGCACACGTCAGCTCCTGTGAGCCAGCTCCACTATGGAAGGTATTGTGTATGCTGTTCTGCCAATTGTACCCTGCTACTCAATGCCCGCTTGCTCCAGGGGCCTTCATGATCCTATGTGCCTGAACTGATGCGGATTACCTCGCATTGACGTTCGACCCTAGGATTACTGAGTCAGCCCACCAATAACTGAATCCAGGTACTATTGACTATGAACTGCCCCATCGGTCCACTTGGCCCTTAGAGACTGGTTAGGCCACCATCTCGCCATCTGCCCCAAGAAGAGGGCACATGTCCAAGCCTGCATCTTTGGAGCCACCAATGGCTGAACTTTCTAAAATCTACAGGGAACTTGCCAATCCTCTCCAGTCTCCTCCTCTACTCCTCCCTCTCAGGCTCTCCGCACTGCACTGGTTGCTCACTTCTCCTCCAATACTCAGGACATCCTGTCCTCTCTGTCGTCTGCCCTCCAAACCCCCTTCTCTTGCATCCTTTGCCCCCTCTACCCTAATAATCTCTTCCTTCTCTCCCATTGTACCAGACAAGATCTCTAGATTTGTCAGAAAAGGGTCCCCTAAACAGGTGCTCTCCTGCTCTTCCAGAACCATCAAGGACAATATTGCCTCTCTTGTCCCAGCCTTGGCTGACCTTTGCATCCATTCTTTTGCCACTGGCTCCTTCCCACAACCCCTTAAGCACTCTCTTCTGCACCCTCTCCTTAAAAAGCCATCTGATGACCCTTCTTGCCTGGCTAACTATCGTCGTATCTCTATCACCCCTTTTTTGGGAAAACTCATGGAGAAGCTGGTCATCCACCAACTGACCCTCCACACCGAAATGGCTTCCTACCTCCATGACAGCAGTCTTGTTTCAGAGCATCCAGAGGCACGGAAACAGCTCTCCTTAACACCTGTGAAGACCTGCTATCTAACATGGACTCAAACACACCCTCTGTTCTGATCCTCCTCGATCTTTCTTCTACCTTTGACACAGACACCACTCCATCCTCATAAACCGTCTCCATGATACACTAGGAAACACAGACCAGGCACTGGCGTGGCTGACCTCCTCCCTTTCAAACAGATCCTCCCAAGTGCAAACGGGTCCTTTTCTCTTCTTCAACTACTCTCTACCTGTGGCATCCCCCATGGCTCTATTCTATCACCCTGTTTCTTCAACATCTACCTGGCCACTCTGGGCCACTTGATCTCCACCTTCTCCCTGCATTTCCAGTGTTATGCAGACGACATACAGCTCTCCTTCAAGCTGCCATCCTCTACCTCCTCCCCCTCCTCTCTCATACCTGACTGCCTGACTGCTATTCAGGCATGGTGCTCTGCCAATGATCTCTGCCAGTAAGACAGAGATCAGTCTCATTGGGATGCCTACTACTTGTTTCCCCACCACTCTCCGGCCAGTCTCCTTGGGTCCCCGCCCTTCACCCACTTGTGAGGCAAAAAACCTGTGGATCATCTTTGACTTCTCTCTCTCTCTTTCTCTCTCTCTCTCCACACAATACGTTCAACTCCACCTCCTTGGGGAATTCTACCTTTCCTCTCCTTCCCCCAGAAGCTCTATGTCTCCAGAGCCCTGCTTCTATCTAGGCTGGACTACTGCAACAACCTCCTCCGCAATCTTCCTCTGCCCTCCCTTCGTCCCCTTCAACTAATCCAGAATAGGACTGCCAGACTTATCGTTGCCCTCAAGCCCAGGGACTGCATCTCTCCAGCCCTAAAATCTCTCCAATGGCTCCGGGTGACTGGAAGGATCAAATTCAAGAACCTATGCATTATCCACAAGGCTGTCTGGGGCCTGGTTCCCCTCTACATCCAGCTTTCCCTCCCCAAATACCTCCCTGCCAGAGTCTTTCGGTCCTCTGGCTCCAACTCTCTTCAGGTCAAACGTTTCCCAAGCAGAGAGTGGGAGGTAGATCCCTCTACTCGGCTCGTTACTCCCTCTCAAATGGCCTTCCTACCCCCATCATACTTGACCCAGATATTCTTAAGTTCTGGATACTTCCCAAGACTTTTCCTTTCTCCTCTTCCTCCCTTTTCCCCCTCCGGTGCTAAACGCTCCCTCTGCCACTGTGACTGGGGCCTGGTCCCTTCAGAGTCATACTGGGGCCAGACCATCCCCCTACCTGTCCCCATCATCCCCTGCAGCACTTGCCCTTGGGCTCCCTTCCCCAGACTAGCCCTAACCTGGTCCACCCTTTCCACCGCACTCACCCTCCCTTCCACCCGGCGCTTGGCGGCTATGCCCCCACAGCACTTGCCCACCCCACATCCCTTTTGGCACCTCACTCCTGCACTTCCCCTTCTATCCCCCACTCCTGCACTTACCACCTTGTCTTGTGGCACCTGTAAACACTTGTGTATAGGCGCCATTCAAATGTTCTATAAATACATATTTACAACACTCCTGTTTTCTATCAGGATAACCTTTTTATGGTAGTACCTTACCTTCCACCCCTGGCACTACACTCAGAGTGCTACGTTCTCCAGTCGTCACATCTTCTCTGTCCTTCCTTTCTATTCATTCTACATGTAGATGGTGTATTCTAATTAAAGTTTTTATATTTGTATAGAACCTTGTTTGCACATTCCCTTTATTTTGAACTGTGATACTGTATTGTTTGGGTCACTACTAGTTCACTTTCAAACTCCTCTTAAGAGCATAGACTTCTCTCGGCCCACGTTACCACAAAAGGCGAAGGAGGTATATCTCTTAACGGCCCCTGTTTTACCTTTATGATTTCATTGTGTTTTGTTTTGTGGAAGTGTGAGGGCTGAGTAGGGCACTTTACCCCGACTCATCCTTGTACCCCTGTGTGGCTGAATTCAATATGTCACACTAAATTTACATCGGACATGAATGTTTTTCAAATTCAGGACACCTCAGAGCGTCCTTTTTCTTTGCTTCTCACAGCACCAACCATGAATCCCCCCGGCTGGACAGAAATCAACCTCTTTTATTGAATTACGCAGTTGTACTGGATCCAATTATAGTACAATAGGGCATTCACAACATCCTCTTGATTCCAATGCAAATTACATTTTTTTCAGCCAATCCACAACAGTGTCCATTCAATTTAAATTTCTGGATATTTGAATGGCAAAGGCGCTGAATGATGTTCTCAGAATGGCACTATATCAGTGTCTAAAATGGGAGAGAACATATAAGTGTTCCACTCCAAAACCCCTGTCCCACTGAACTCAAATTCCAGTTCCATTTCACCTGTGTGCAATCACTTTTAAAACATAATCCCATTTAGGAAATTCCAGGTTGGTTCTTGTATACCTTGAACTGCTGATCTCCTACTATGTCTCTCAGATTACGCCCAGCTAGGTTGCATGACCAGAAGGATTGTGCTATGGAAAAATAATAATTGCTTAATTACCAACCATTAGAACATGTACACTTTATCCCCTTGCTGTCCAAATGACTTACACAGAATATGAAAGCACCACTCATTCTGAAATTGTAAACATTGCCTTCATGAAATTCTTCCTTTCCTGATCCATCACATTTACACCACTGAATCAGTCTCCTAGAAAGATGTTTACTTCCCAAACAAATATGACTCATTTTGTGTGCATCCATTGTGGAAGCAACCTTAACCAAAACCACTTGTGGAACAGCATGCATTTGGTATTGGTATTTGGTATTTATTTATTTATATTGCGCACCTAACCTGGGGGTAGCAGGCACAGAGACAACAAGAGGATTTCAAAGCTTGTTACATACCGAAGGATGAAGTCCAGCTAAAGTTACATACTGGAGCACCAAAGACAATGAAAGCTGGTGAGGCATAAGTTACAAAAAATATACGGATACAAGATGTAGGTTATATCATGAGTTGTATCTATACAGATCAGTGGAGCACCAATGTGTACAAGTTTACAGTCATAGTAGTTTGGCGCAGCCATTTGCTGCCATGCGCATATTCACCATGTACGCCTCAGTGTATTGAATACTTTTTTAAAAATGTGATCTTCAAATGAACCAATTAATGGGTTGCGCCTGCTCCCTTGTAAATGAGAAATTTACTTCCACTTCTACTGCATGATCAGCCACATGTTAGTGCACAGCAATTGTTTCTATGGTGTGCACTTGCATATCGCACACATTAGGTCAATCGAATGCTAATGTATTTAGGCCACTCATAAAGTGTCTTTCTGAAAGCAGCCCTGATATGTGTGACCTCAATGTTTCTTCCATGCTTCACCTTGATCAGACTGGACACATCCCATCAGCTAAATCTGCCAAGCTCTATGACATTGCTCCTGGTCAGGTAAAGCCATGAGACATCCCCACACAAGTGGGTGCAATTCATAGTCTGGTATTCATAATGCCCAACGTGAACATCTGGTCATCCACATATATTTACAAATGCATGTGCATTTTCTTTTCTTAGCACGCTGACAAACATTGCATTGTAAAATCTGGCTTGCTATGATCCCTTAATTTATCTATTTAGTTATTTATGTTTCCATTTATTTAGAGCACACAAAAACCCTGAGGCATCGAGGCGCTGTTACAGGTACCAGTTACATGTGGCCCTAGGGCAATTGGAGGAGATAATCATAGAGATTACAGTTACAGATTACTTTTAAATTAGATTACCAACTTTGCACACATTTATAAAAACAAGCTAAAATTACAATTACATTATCAAACATTAAATTACAGTAATTCTTCCAATTCATAGAGCGGTACAAATATTGTGAATAAAAAACATATACAATTACATATACACATACATTCAGATTAATTGTAATATAATCCAACAGTGCATCCGTGTACAATCATAACGTGCATTATACAATATTATACAGTATCAATCAGCCAAATGATTAAGTTGTATACAACTAAGATTTCATAGAATTTGTTTTATAATGTGCTTTCATGGTCACGCAGCAATAGTCATTTTTACCAAGTATGCATGGCGTCTTAATTATGCAGTATATGACACAATTCTGAGCTGTCCATGTATGACCAATCTTCCAACCCTATGCTCCATGTCAAGCTTAGGCAATTCATATATCTCTTTGTCACAAATGCATTGCAGTTGTTTCCCTCTTCAGGTTCATTGTTTACAGTCTAATAGTTCTGTGGCTTCTGGTGGTGAATCGACCTACAAATATTTGATTCTCTTTGGCAGGTAGATATATGTTTTGGTTTGGATTCCTTGGGCAAGTGATGCAGGTTCTCTTGAACCTGATGCATGCATCAAAGGCTAGCAGTCCAGCTCCTTGAGAATGGGGGGGTTGGGATTACATTTATCTAGTTCTGCAGCATGCTGTATTTTAATTTTAGAGGAGTCACATTGGAATAAAGTACTCCTGCGAGTAGTGTGTTGCCTCTGTACAGGTGGGCGATGACCAGGCATTGGCAAATGTTCTGAAACTTGAGGCTGGTATGAAAGGTTTGACTTTGTAAAGAGGCACGAAGCTGCTACCAAATGGCCAATCTCCCTCCATCAGCAACAGATATGCTTGTGCTAATTACATTTCTATCGATAGTGGATACCATTGCTGCAACAAGAAATCCAGCACATCTGCACCACCCCCAGGGCAGAGGTATGCAAGAATGTGGTGTAAAGATTTTATGTACCTGCCACATCATCCTTTATACTGTGGCTTGCGATTGCTCAACAT
The DNA here is from genome assembly GCF_040938575.1 of Ambystoma mexicanum. Taxonomy (NCBI): domain Eukaryota; kingdom Metazoa; phylum Chordata; class Amphibia; order Caudata; family Ambystomatidae; genus Ambystoma; species Ambystoma mexicanum. Next base: position 806,857,234 of record NC_090934.1, read on the forward strand.
GTTTGGAGAACAATTCTCTAACCTCGGTTAACTTAATTGTGGCATAATTAAAATATGTATGAATGCACTACTCATGAGTCAATGCTGATATGCATGTGTTGGTTGACTAATCTTTACTCAGTTCTGTTGAAACGAGGTTCATCATGCAACACTCATGCCTAAAGGGGTTCCATTTATATCCATAACCTGAGCACTGCCAGGTAGTAACCAGGTATTTCTGAAGTAGAACAAGGTCATAAAATGTATGATGATATCATGGCATGTCTGAGTAGATTGTTCTTTTATTTGTAGTAGAATCATCATCATGTATAAAATGTTCATGGGTTGTTCTGTCTTGCCGTTCATCTCTTTCTTGAGCCTTCTGGGTTCCATCAGCACATGGGATCTGCTCCACCCTGTAAGTGACTTCAATCCAGCACTCCAACTAAATCAATTCTTAGTGTGGGCCGCCCAATGGAAGCCCTTATTTATATATTTTTATGTCAAAGTTCTTTAAATCTGGATGATGAACCTTATATAACGCCCCTCTCATTGAATCTCCCCGACCTCACTGAGCCAAGAAGTAGGTTTGTTTTGCAAATTAAAAGGTTTATTTGAAGAATTGAACAATATATATATCACACTTTTATGAATAGAAACAATATCTGAATAGCACACTTATGAAGATGGACGTAATCAACAATAGGTAATATTACAAAATCAACAATCTCTTTAATCACTTATGATTAGGAATAGGAAGGATACTGTAGCAGGGAATACTTTATATGATTCAAGGAAATGCAAGATGGGAACGAATGCAACACAGAAATAACTTGATATGATTTCAATCAAAAGATAATATGATCACTTTTTCCGCTGTGACTACTCACTCCCCCCCTATTCAATATGAAGAGATAGAAATGGGGGCACACAGGTTTCAAGAATACAATCAATAATGCAGTTAAATCCCAGTTCCCCCGGCAAGCTTAGAGAAAACAGGTATGATTTTAAAACACATTTCAAAATGCTTTTGAATGTGATTGCAATGGATGGGAAAATATGCTAAAATGATTTTAATTCACTAAAGGAGATTCAGGATGAATGAGATTACTTTGGATGAGTTCAGGTCAACACTAGCAATGATTCATGAATGATTATCAAATTGAAAACAAAATTCGCAGTGGCCTCCGTCAGGATCTGGTCAAGGGTTTGACTTCACTCGCCACTGGACAGGTCTCAGGCACTCTGGGTTCTGCTCTCAGCACTGCACTGCGGTCTGCACAGCCTCTTGTACTGGATTTGACGGGTTCTGGGGACTGCTCTGCTTTCTGGGTCTGGACCTTGGTTCTGTGAAAACAGAAAAAGAATATCGAGGCTAAGCACCCCAAAAGGAAATACACCGAACACTCTTCAAGATGCCATCTCAGACCACAAGCTAATCGTCCAGGGATCGGGTCGTGCAGCGCTGCTGAGGTGTCGCGTCTCATCCAGGGGCCCCTTTCTTTTTGTCACACCGTCCGATCCCAGTCCGATAGCGTGTGTTAACCTTCAACAATCCGGCATCAATCTTGAGGGTCTCTATTCGGGTGCCAACTGTGAAAACAGAAAAAGAATATCGAGGCTAAGCACCCCAAAAGGAAATACACCGAACACGGGTTACAAAGGAACATACAAAGTACTTAATTCTATACTGAATTCAATTACAAAAACAGTGCAAAGTCAGATAGCAATCGGACCTCAGTACAACACAACGAACTCCAGCGTGGTTCAGTGTGTTCAGTGAGAGACGATGTACATTAGAATGCATTCGCTTTTTATACATTTTGTGGGCACGATGCCCAGCTCCACTTCGGGTTAATATTCCTTTTAATATATCACCGATCTAGGGTTTGTGCCAAGTCTCAAATAACCGCATATAACTGTTTTGCTTTTAATACATGTAACAACAAGCGTATGCAGTAGCTGTGTATTGTAAAGTTTTCCATGCAGACCTTCTTAAACATTAATACAATGTAATAAGACAGATGTTCTTTGTTCAGTATGTAAATACATTGTCTCAACATATGCTTGTGGATTAGTTTCATTGCGCAAGTAATTCCTTTACACATAGGTCAACGAAGGACGACGTCTCAGTTCATGACCTCAACAAGTGGCCTGCAGGCAAATTACACATTAGCTATGTACAGAGGTCAAGACGGCCATGTTGTATTCTGCAATGACATTGTCCACCATTTTAGCTCACAGGGTGACTTTCACACAACGAATACTAAAATGGCGGTTTGACCTAAAATGGCAGCCTACATAGATTTAAGGTCAGGACCTTGCAACACAGATTTCCTTTGCAAGCGACTTTCGAGCAGCTTGGCGTAGGCCAATATAAAATATATTTATTACAATAGGAGGCACAATATACTTTCTATTCCGACAAACCCTGCTTTTGGCCTATGCCAAGTGCTAAAACTACTTTGTATCTCCTTGCAAATAACTCCATGCATCATTGTCCCTGCACCCTGAATCACTATCAGAAATATCTATTGCCATTAGGTCTTTTGCTAAAATATCCTTCAATACGTATTCTTTGGAAGTCTTATCTGGGGCATATACTTTATGTCCTATCGAACCTATCGCTTGTGCGCAACATCCCCCTAGTATCCAACACATACCAGGCAGACACTGAATACAACAACAAAGAAACAACAGTATTCCCAAAATAATCAATAAGACCGAAAGCACCTTCCAACCCCAAAACCGCAAGAAGTCCCAGAACGAAGCGCTTAGATCCCAGTTTCCCTCGGGAACATGCACTTCGGAACTGAGGATGTGCAGATTTTGTATTGCCTTGAAGATAGTTGGGGAGGAATCTGGTACGAAAACACAGCAAGCAAACCCCACTAATTTGCATACTCCACCAGGCTCAGCAAGAATGACATCTAATGCCATTCGATTTTGAAGTGCTACTAATCTTATCGCCTTTTGTTCTAACGTCAAATTGTAGAGTATGTCCGTGGTCCGGTTGATGGTTCTCTCCAGTACTCTCGCTAGTTTTCTAATATCTTCTGAATTCACTATCTGCCCCCAAAATGGCACAACTGATTTTGCTATGTCTCCCAATAGTTGTGCCGGGGAATCACCATTCTCATCCCGCCATGGACGAGCCTTTGAAAATTCTTTTGTACTATCTATAAACACCCCAGGTAACAGGATCCCTAAATAACAGGTTCCCTGCCAATCCCTGGGCAACCATGAGAATACTACATTACCGCAGACAAAGGAGACAGGTTCGCCTACATACAAAGGTCTGTTTTCCCCAGTCAAATTCGTAACGTTGGCACAACCTAGAAAATTTCCCATTGACTGAGTTCCATTCCTCAGTATGCAAAAAGAAACTGAATTGGGGCTATGGTTAAGAGTGTCAGAAGGAGGCGTGGTATCCTTATTGCCTATCAGAGCCATTTTAAAAGAAATCAAAGATTGGAAAGGACGAGACAGTTTATCAGAAGGCCTAATAGAAGCAACATTCGGTTTACTCCTATTTGCAAAAAGAGAGCATCCCAGGGAGTCAAATCACGTTTCTTAAAACTATTCAAATTGGTGCCATCAAGGTTCCCTGAGATGCTATCATTCCATCGGCCAAAGAACAGTGCTCTAAGAGAAGCATAGCAGGCAGTTGTCAACGGTAAGGGATGAATATACCAACCTAGCCCCTTATCCCCATGTTGTGGTAAATGTGAGCAGACCCAGCAATTGGTTTTATTAAAAATGGCATGTAGCATTCATGATAAGTAGTAGGGTGTTATTATGGTACCTTTGTCTGTGCTGGGAATCCCGAGGGGATAAAGTGTGCAATTGTACAAAGGGAGTAGGAACAATGGGTGCACTTTCAGTAGACAACAAAAGTTCTAAAGAATGAGTTTCCTCTAGGTACCATAATCCTAAGGCAGTGACTATTAAAAACCCAAATATCATTACAAGAATACAGCAATACGTTTTCGGGACCCAGGCATTTTGTCCATTGTCCCAGTTAGTCATCCCATTATTTACAAGTCCAATACGAACGGCGGCGGTAGCAGGCATTGTAGTCTTCGGATGGAAACCCCAAAGTTCGTTGCTGGTGACCCCTCGGTCGCGTGATTTCTTAGTCCTTCCACAACCCTAGCCAACAGAATCCCCTTTCTCAAATTTGGGCAAAAGCAAGCCCTCGATGACTCGTTTCCTACTCCGAATGCACACCCGAACAGTGCCGTATGTCTATCTACATGGTCGGAAGTTGTATCGTACTTTTCCTGGTACTGATTGATTCGGAAACAATATGTCGTCACTTCCTGCTGGAAGCAACGTGTCGGAGGCAAGTGAAGAGGCTGAGTTTGAAACAGCTGTTTCCGGGTGCAAAATTTGCGCAGAGTGTGGAGACAAAATGGCAGCGTTCCCAAGCATCCTGGGCTCAGAGATATTCTCCGACAAACTCTCAGTGCTGCTTACTGCTTTGGGATCATTGGTTGCAGTATCAGCGAAGGGTTCTGTTTCTTCTGTAGCGTGTGGCACAGGGCGAGGACGTTTCTTGATGTGTGACGTGGATCCAGTTCTTTCGTCCAGCTACCCGCACCGCTGTCTGGGTGACCAACAGGACCTGGAATGGCCCACGCCAGCGAGGCGCGAGGCAGGAGGTGCGCTCAAATGATTTGATGAGCACCCAGCTCCCAGGTCGTATGCCGTGGCCGGGGCCCTCGTATCGCACAGGTAAAGCTTCTCGTACCTGGTGGTAAATCAAATACAGGTTTTTAGTCAATTGGCTACAATAATCTGAAAGTAGTACATTTTCAACATTCTTTAAATTTCTGCATTTTGTAAGATTCCAGATATTGGCAGGTCTCCCCATTACCACCTCAAATGGAGAGAGCCCAGTCTTAGTTTGAGAGGTTGTACGCATGGCTAGTAACACGATCGGTAAGGCGTCCGGCCATTTTAGTTTGGTGCCGGAATACATCTTAGCAAGCTTGTTTTTGATGATACCATTGTGTCTTTCTACTAGTCCGGCGCTCTGAGGATGTCTGGCCGAATGGAACCGTTTGTCAATTCGTAACACTGTACATATCTGTAGGATTACAGCGGCGGCAAAATGTGGACCATTGTCCGACCAGATAACTGCCGGCAAACCGAACCGGGGGAAGTACTCCTTTAACATGGTTTTCGCAGTGGTCATGGCTGTAGCATCTTTAACAGCGGAAGCCTCAACCCATTTACTAAAGGCACAAATGACCACTAAGACATACTTTAAATTGTTGCATTGTTCCATTTCAATGAAATCAAAGTGAATAACTTCGAAAGGGACAGAAGGTGGGCCAAAACTTCCCCTTGGAGTTGATGTCCCCTTTCCCACATTGTGTTGTAGGCAAATCATATAGTTTTGCACGTAGTGCTGGGCAATTTTCGAAATCTTGCCATTTGCCCAAACTTTTTCTAACATTTTCGTAACCTGCTGGGCACAAACATGTGTAGGGCCGTGTGCCATTACAACCATCATCATGACATAGGCGTCAGGTAACAACCATTTTCCTTCGACCATGTCCACCCAACACCCATCATCATCAAGTTTTCCCAAGCCTTCAGCCCACCTCTTAGACTCTTCCATCGTGGCATCAGCTTGGATATCCCGTACAGACCCAACACCCTCATCCATTACATAGGCATCTACAGTCTCCCTTGCAACATACATTTCCGTGAAAAGATCTGTGGCAGTTTGTCTAGCTACCTGATCAGCGAAAGCGTTCCCTTTTCCAATATCATCCACAATCTTTTGATGTGCTGCACATTGCATAACTGCTAACTGAGTAGGGAGCGCAAGCGCTGAGAGTAGTTTCACTATTAGGGAGCCATGTTGAATCTTGGTGCCATGCGAAGTTAGGAACCCTCTTTCTGACCAAAGTCTCCCAAAGTTGTGAACCACCCCAAAGGCATACTGACTATCAGTACATATATTTACTGCAAGCCCTTCGGAAAGTTCACAAGCTCGGGTCAATGTTATAATCTCTGCGGCCTGCGCAGAATTATGCATAATTCTCTTAGTTTCCACAACCATGCTCAATGTAGTGATTGCATAAGCGGCTGTGGATGTACCAATCCGGAAGTTTAAAGCAGGAGCCGTCACAAAACAGCTCTCCTTGCAGATTATCCAAAGGAGTATCTTTCAAATCAATTCTGCCCTTTGTTTCTTGTTCGGTCGTATACAAACAATCATGTGACTCTTCATCGCCGCAAGTAGTATCTTGCGGAAAAGGTAGGAGTTCAGCCGGATTAAGGACACAACACCTCTTAATTTGAATGTGAGAAGCAAAAAAGATCAATTAATATCTTGTCAACCGTGCAGAAATGAGGTGTTGCGTTTGAGTTCAGTTCAATAGAACATGTACAGAGTGAGGCACCATCATGGTTAGATCATGGCCTAGGACCATTCCCTCACTCTGTTTTACAGACGCGGCAGCAGCAGCGACAGCGCGCAAACATCTTGGCAAAGCGCATGCTACAGGATCAAGGGCGGAAGAATAGTAACCACGGCCTATTCTTCCATGTTCCTGCGTTAATACAGCCAAAGCACATCCATCACATTCATTCACAAACAATACAAAGGCCTTTTCATAGTTTGGTGTGCCCAAAACTGGTGCAGAGCATAATGCAGTCTTAAGCAAGTCAAATGACTGCTGGTGTACCGTGTTCCATGGCAATGGCGAAGAAATGCCCTTCTTTGTCAAAGCCACCATCGGTTTGATCACTAGTGAGAAATTCAGGATCCACAACCTACAGTAAGAAGCCATACCTATCAAGGCTCTAAATTCTTTCTGTGTATTTGGGACAGACATGCCAGAAATGTGTTTTATTCTTTCAGGTGTCAATCTTCTTCCCTCCTTTGATAGGAGATAGCCTAGATAGGCGACCTCCTGACAACAATATTGACATTTTTTAAGCAAAGCTTTGTGACCATGCTTAGCTAGATGAATAAGTAATAACACAGTGCCCTCCTTACAGGCACTCCGAGAGTCAGCAGCTAGAAACAAATCGTCAATCTACTGAAGCAAAGTACAGGTAGAGGGAAATTCAAGGGTATCAAGTTGCTCTTTCAAAGCCCTACTATAAATACTAGGACTCTCTGTGTACCCTTGAGGTGCACGAGTAAATGTAAACAAGCGTCCCCCTAAGGTGAACGCGAACAAATATCTACTATCCTTGTGTATAGGAATACTAAAGAACGCATTCTTTAAGTCCACAACACTAAAGTAAGTAGCTGTAGCTGGAATCATGGTTAGAATCGTCGTCACATCAGGCACAATTGGAAATTGTGGTGCTCCAACTTTATTAATGGCACATAAGTCAATTACAAAACGGAATGGAATTACATTATCGCTTTTTTTGTACACGGGTAAAATCACAAACTTCCTGAAATTTCTTCAATCACACCACAATGCACAAAATCGGAAACAATACATTTCAAAGCTCGCTCGCCCTCAACTGAAATCTTATACTAGGGAATGCGAGGCAGCTCGATTCCATGTTTCAAAACTATCTTAACAGGCTCGATCTGTAAGACACTGTAAGACACCGACATCATTGTCATCGACAGCCCCAAGCTCTCGGGTACATCAATGAATTCTGGAGGCAAAGGTCTAGTCAAAAATTGTGAGGCAGAAAATTGCTGTGGTGAAATCGTCAAGCGCACTCCATCAGAAGAACAATACATCACTGCATTTAATTCTTTTAACAAATTTAACCCCAGCAAGTTCTCTCCACAATCCGTCAACAGAAAAGGACACTGGTCCGTAAAGGGACCCAAAGAAATAGGTACCGGCATAGAAACTGGACAAACAACTGGCATACGGGAAAACCCTACAGAAACATTGGTTTGCCCTGACAGTGGAATGTTTGGAACCCGCGAATGATCAATGGAACACTTCTGTGCTCCAGTGTCTATCAAAAACTGATGTTTCCTATTTCCCACCACCATTTCAACGTAGGGACCTTTCTGATTGATGGGAATAGGTGTAGGTTCCAAACCCTGCTTCGGGCAATCCTAACGAAACAGAATATTATCAAAAGGAAGCTCTTCAGATAAATATGCGGTGGAAGGATGATCAAATATATTCCAGGTGTCCGCACACAGAGTCTGATTGTCCTGGGAAAAAGGTTGTTGAGGGTCCTGTGTAAACTGACCTCTACCAGGGCCTCCTACGCTCGGGCGACCCCTGGATCGCCTACCCATATTACCAAATGTATTATTTGACCTTTGTTGAAGTACGGGGCATTGTGCTCGCCAATGACCCTCTCGACGACAATAAGCACACTGATTAATATTCACAGGACCCAAGGGCACATTCCACTGTGGGACATACTGACCTCTAACCTGATAATTACCCCCTCTGGGCCCCCTAACAATTTGCTGCAATAGCACTTTAGTTTTTAAATCGCCTTTCCGTTTTTCAATCCTATCTTTTTCATTATTGACACGGTTCTCATAGTACTGAGCCATGTGCAGTACTTCTGATTGTGATTTCGCCTGCCAAGCGCTCTCAGAAGACATAATCTGTGACTGGATGTTAGGCAGTAATCCACGCACAAATTTGTCCACAAATAATCTTTTCCCAGACTCTGTGCCTAAGTCGTGTCCACTGAAATCCGAGAATACCTGTTCGAACCGATTAAAGAACTCGGTAGCACCTTCAGACTTTCCTTGGACACAGGCCGTAAGATTTTCCCAAATAATTCTCTTTTCGGGAATTATGGTTTTTAATTTAGCAATGATTCTATCAGGCAGAGTTAATATCACCTATTGTGGTCTTTCGCCAGCTGGTCTTTACCCATCGAGTCTAGTTATATTCGCCCATGTATCTCCCAAACATCATCAATAGTTCTAACTTGTTTCCATAAATCTATGGGCAGGAGTACTGGAAACAAAAAAATCAATGTCACCTAAGGTGAACACTGAGGATTGCAAAACAGATTCCATCTTTTTATAGAACCCTGTCAGATTTTTCCTAATGTCAGGAATAGACTGTCTAATGGTGTTCACTTCCTGTCGTGAACACGGGACGTGAACAAACTGATACATAATGTGCGGGAATGTCCACAGCGACTATACCCCGTGCAGCATCGGCCGCAACCTCAACCTTCGGGACAAATGTCGGAGGAACCTCTCTCATAGGCAACTGAGATGTAGGCAACTCCGAACGCGTACTAAGCAACAGAGCCAAGTCGAGCGCTAAAGCAGTCGAAGAAGTGTCAAGTGAAAAAGCTCTCTTATAAATGCTCACTAACTCTGTGGGACAACTAATCTTCCTTTTTACACACTCATCCTGCAGGTACTCTACCATTACCTGTATCACTTTCCTCTGCATTTCCAACGAATATTGACTATCTGTGTCATATACCTCAACTAGAGTTATCGATATGTCTGAAATCCATCTAATCGCGTCTTTCTTACAAATTCGCATTTCATCTGATATCGGTTTATGACACGGAAGGAACTGTTTCTGTACATACATATTCTCCTCTTCATCATCCTCATTCTGTAACTTTTCTAACTCCTTTGTATACCCAAGTAACCTCTCGACATGCTCATTTACCGTCTCCAGATCCCTTAACCCTTGCAGAACATCCTCATTATTTAATCTTTCCCACATTATACATAACTGAATCCCTAAACCTTCAATAAAAAAAAGAAATTCTAAGGAAAAGTTTCCGTATTACAAAGTGTGGCAAAACACTAGCTCGATCATCCTTCTCCATACAATGCTTAGCCCATGCAATTAACTCATGTTTCTTCTCCGGTGGTACAGTACTGCGAGTGACAACCTTTGACCCTGCACCTCGATCGATTACAAGCGGCTCAGGACCACTTGGAAGAGAGGGAGCAGGCAAATTCGATGGAGGTACTATAACGGGTGCAATAAAAAAGAGGCAGAGGAGCTGGTGGAGGGACAAATACTGGAGGAATAGGAGCAACAGGTTGAGCAGAGAACAGGAATAACAGCAGGAAGAGGTACAGCAGCGGGAAGAGGAACATACGGAGGTGGCACAGAGGCACCAGGCCTTCGTTCATTTAATATTTTGTCAATAAACTCATCAGAAACATGAAGATCTTTAGAAGGATAGATTTTCTGAATTCCAAGTGAGAAAGCCCTATCCCTATTTTTAGTCGCCTCAGACTGTTTGTTTTGTTCATATAACAATGCTTTTTCAGCGTTCGTTTTATGACAACGTGCATGTTTCTCTCTACCTTTAAGTTGTTGCAGCACTTCTTTTTTCTAATTCTGCAAAACATCAAATGCTGCATGTCCAGCCTTTTTCTTTAACAAGACTGACTCCAAATATTCAATGCGAGGGATCTGAAAACTACCATTGATTGGCCACTGAAGTTCAGAGGCATGTCTGGTTTGTCTGTGCCAAATATCATTAAATACTATACTTCCAATGCCGTACTTACAGTACATAGTACATGCCGGCAAACCCCTCCTGTGGCTACATTCCAATGATTGTCTATCACTGCGGAATAATGCCCTAAAGCAGGTAGAATTGTCAGGGTTGAGTTAAGAATCGGGTCACGACTCACCTTACCAAACCTAAGGAGGACTGATCAGTACTTCCAAGAATCTTACCTAACTAATCTTACCTCGTGTATGGTGATTTCGGCAAATCTGCCCGCCTCGATAAGTGGACCCTCTTCAAGATGCCATCTCAGACCACAAGCTAATCGTCCAGGGATCGGGTCGTGCAGCGCTGCTGAGGTGTCACGTCTCATCCAGGGGCCCCTTTCTTTTTGTCACACCGTCCGATCCCAGTCCGATAGCGTGTGTTAACCTTCAACAATGTGGCATCAATCTTGAGGGTCCCTATTCGGGCGCCAACTGTGAAAACAGAAAAAGAATATCGAGGCTAAGCACCCCAAAAGGAAATACACCGAACACGGGTTACAAAGGAACATACAAAGTACTTAATTCTATACTGAATTCAATTACAAAAACAGTGCAAAGTCAGATAGCTATCAGCCCTCAGTACAACACAACGAACTCCAGCGTGGTTCAGTGTGTTCAGTGAGAGACGCTGTACATTAGAATGCATTCGCTTTTTATACATTTTGTGGGCGCGATGCCCAGCCCCACTTCGGGTTAATATTCCTTTTAATATATCACCGATCTAGGGTTCGTGCCAAGTCTCAAATAACCGCAGATGACTGGTTTGCTTTTAATACATGTAACAACAAGCGTATGCAATAGCTGTGTATTCTAAAGTTTTCCATGCAGACCTTCTTAAACATTAATACAATCTAATAAGACAGATGTTCTTTGTTCAGTATGTAAATACATTGTCTCAATATATGCTCATGGATTAGTTTCATTGCACAAGTAATTCCTTTACACATAGGTCAACGAAGGACGAGGTCTCAGTTCATGACCTCAACAAGTGGCCTGCAGGCAAATTACACATTAGCTATGTACAGAAGTCAAGACGGCCATGTTGTATTCTGCAATTACATCGTCCACCATTTTAGCTCACAGGGTGACTTTTACACAACAAATCCTAAAATGGCGGTTTGACCTAAAATGGCGGCCTACATAGATTTAAGGTCAGGACCTTGAAACACAGATTTCCTTTGCAAGCGACTTTCGAGCAGCTTGGCGTAGGCCAATATAAAATATATTTATTACAATAGGAGGCACAATATACTTTCTATTCCGACAGTTCTAGCACAGGGTTCTAGGCTAGCATAGCAAAACAGCACAGCCCGGCTGTTGGATGTTGGATGTGAGAGCCCCTTGGCAGTTTAGGGGTTAGAATCAGGTTGCTAGATTCTGCAGGCCTGCTGAGAAGGGTTCAGGTTTTGGATTAGGCCTCTCTGCTTCTAAGTTCTAAAGTTTGGTTCTAGAGTTGGTTCTAGATCTGGAGTCTGGAGTCTGGAGTCTAAGTTCTGGAGTCTTCCGGCAGGGTGCTGCGCCAATAATAGTTGAGTAGTGGAAAGGAGTGTGCCCTATCTGGGTCTCAGCAGTCCCTATTTATGTGTTTCCAAAGGGGGTGGGGAGGCTGCCTCCGTATGCCCAACCCTCTAAGGATCCTGATAAGTCAGCAAATTTCCTTTCCCCTGATTTGAGACAGGAGCAGTGTGTCATATGTGTCAGAGTGATGCTGTGTTTTATGGCTTAACTGAAATCCCTCCCCTTTGCTTTTTCATAGAAACTCTATTTTTCCCCAAAAACATATTTCCCAGATACACAAGTTGTTCATAATACATATACACATCACAGCTTAATTAAGGAATGTCTCTGTTCAAATCCCATGTTCCTACGAGCTTGGGTTCAGAAATGACCACTTTTTTGCGCTTTTGGTGGGTTTCCCAATATTGGTTCTGTGCCAAATTTTACACAGGCATACACACTCCATCTGAGCATATCTCTGTCATTTCTTATGTTCATAGCAAAGACACTGCAGCTGCAATATTAATACATTCTGGGGTTTGGTCTCAGAACATCACACAGCGTCCAGCTTAGTCTTAAATCGTGAGGGAATTTTTCATTTTAAGAACCTCAAAGTTTCCCATTTTTGTCAGCTTGGTACAATTTGTGATAAGCATTTTTCTAAAACATACATTTGCTTTCAATTCAATTCACACAAAGAGGTTGAATCTTTTAGGTGATTTGTGAGCCAGGGTTTTAGCACATTTTTGGCAATCAAGAAAACTGATTGCCAAACAACTCTGTATTTCTTTTGGCAATCATCATTGCTTTTTCCAAGTGGTTTCAGGCTGCTTGGTGGGTAGCCCAATGGTGGTTTTTGGCAGTGGTCTCATGTGTTATCACTGACATAGGCAAAAGTAGATGGTGGCCTATTTTTCAGGTTTTCACTGCGCACTTTCTGGGGATTTCTGGCGAACAGCATGCTTTCTATGATGTTTCTGCTGCCAGCAATGCACAGTGATGTTGCAGGGCTTGGATGAGTGGGTTGATACATCCCACAAGCCCCCCTCTTGCGATGGCCGTTGATCTCCCATCAATGGAACTCGCAAGACTGGGATGTCAGCCTCATCTCTCTGGATTCCACAAATGGCAAAGTTCATCGTCTTTTCCTCCATCAGGGGTGGATCGATCGGTTCTCCTTGCCAGTCCTGATGGGAGTATTAAGCGATACCACGGGCCCCTTGGATTTTTGCTCCAGGTCCCTGGGTCGTCCTCCTTGGTCAGTCTCTGTGGTTTCCAGTCATCTATAGGTTACCTCTCCTAGAATGACAAAACACAAACATATTAGTAGACATTTCCCCAAAACTATTAATGTAGTGGGGCGGACATATACATTTGGTAAATCAGGAGACATTTGCATTATTGTATTTTATAGACTATATAGGGAATATTTTAGGGTTGGAATTTTATGGATCTGGAGTGGCCCCCTCTGGGGTTCCAGAAGACTTCTCCAGTTGGTGCAGAGTGTGCCTAGGGTGGAATTCCCCCTCACCCAAACTGCCTTTGGGGATGCAGATCTTGTAGGTGACTGGTGAGATCTTGTCTACAATTTCAAAAGGTCCCTTTTAGGTAGGCAGAGATTCCCGCTGTTTGTCCTGGTTCCTTTGGAAATTGTATAGATAAACCCGGTCTCCTACATTGTATTCTTTTCTGGTAGTCTTCAAGTCATAGTGGGTCTTCATGATGTCGGCTGATCTTTCTAGATTTCGCTGAGCATAGGCAAAAGCGGTGTCCAGTCATAATGTCGAACCAATAATGTCGAATTACAAAAATGTCGAATCCAAAAAGTCGAAAACAAAAATGTCGAATTTTTATTTTTTTTATTTATATATTTTTTTTGGGCTCCGGGGGTAAAAAAAAAGGGGTAAAACAAAAAAAAAATTAAAAAAAGGGGGGTTGAGGAGGGGATCCCCCCATTTCGAAAAAAAAGCAACCAAAAAAAAAAATTCGACATTTTTGTTTTCGACTTTTTGTTTTCGACTTTTTGACTTTCGACATTATTGGATTCGACTTTTTGACTATAAACCGGCAAAAGCATGTTGAAGGTTTTTTCTTAAATTTTCAACATACTCATGAGTTGTGGAGGCATTGATCAATGTCTGGTCCTGGGTCCTGGAGAGCAAATGCTGGGGAAGCACCATCCTGCGTCCAGTCATCAGCTGAAACGGTGACATTTTAGTTGCAGATGAAGGGGTAGATCTGATGGCCATTAGGACAAGAGGTAATCAGATATCCCAACTTGGCCCAGAATCTGCCACAATTTTTTTTAATATGCTCACAATGGTTTTATTGTAACGTTTTCTGCACCACTAGAGGCTAGCCGGTAAGCAATATGTAGCTTCCTTTTAACCCCAAGTATCTCCGACATCTTTGTCATTTCTTCACTGGGGAAATGCCTACCTCTGTCTGACTTTGGGGTAGACCAAAATGCGAAAAGATGTTGTTGATCATCAGGGCAGCTGCTGTTTCTGCCTTGCAGTTTGGGGCCGGGAGACATTCCACCCATTTAGTAAATAAGCATGTCACGGTCAACATGTACTTATTCCCCCTAGAGGAGCGAATCACGGGCCCGATGAAATCTACTTGCAAATCTGACCATGGCAGTGTCATCCCCCTCTTTTGGAGAGGCGCACGGTGTGTGAGGGATGTTGGCTGAAATTGTGCACACACAAGACACCCCTTCAAGTATTGGTCGAGGTCCTGCCCCATGTGTGGCCAGTATGCGACCTCTCTTGAGATTTCAAGTGCTGTATGAAACCCCCTATGACCGGCTGTGGCCGCATCATGGGCGTGACTTAACATCAGGCTACGGAATGAGGTAGGAACCACCCAGTGATCATGGCCAGCTAGGGATTTCCTCACCAACAAACTGTCTTGGATTCAGGACATTTTTGGACATTTCATCAACACTCTGAGGTCCTCTTTCCCTATATAATCGGTATCCGTCAGGGGAAAGTTCTCAGGGTCCTCAATGTGTTGACAAAACTTACCAATTATCGGATCCCCTTTTTGAGCCGTAATCAAATCAGCATCTGGGGTCTCCTTACTCCATTGTGCAGTTGAAAGATCATTGTGAGCATTTGCCTGGGACCTAGTGATAGCAGTGACCTGGATTTCCCCCAACAGGGACTCGATCTCTATTAGATCCCCTTGGATGACCCCGGTTTTGGCCAACTGATCAGCTATGTCATTTCCAGTTTTGTCTGGTCCCTCTACTTTGGAATGACCCTTGATCTTTTTCCAGTAGATGGTCATCCCATTCGAGGTGACCAGATCATCAATATTTTGGATTAACTTTCCATGTTTCAAGGGCTTGTTATTAGCACATAGCATGCCTCTGGTTTTCCAATTAACCAGGTGCTCCACGAACCCGTTCCGTACATAATCCGAATCTGTGATTATGACCAGTTCGTGGAGTTGATGTTGGACAGCAGTGAGGATGGCTTGATGCACAGCCATCAACTCTGCCACTTGACTACTTCGGGGACCAATCTTGTACCCAGCAGAGGGTTCTGGGGACTCATTCACCCATGCATTCCCTACGCCGGCCACAAGTTCTTTTTCCCCGTTGTTGTCAACATGGTAAGAGCATCCATCCATGTAGACAGTGGAAATTCCCTCACACTTGTCTTCTTCAAAGACTTTGTGTGGGGAATTGAGGTATGCCTCCATGTTGTCCTTGATTTTTAGACTTTCGTCCTCGAGACAGTTTTCTCTGGCACAATCATGCAAGTCAGCCAGACCTTGCGCGAGGGGACTCTTCTTGTCTTGGCCATATCTGACCTCCACAGGAAAGCCTTGCATTGACAGAATCCAGGAAGTGATTCGGGAATTACTCACATTTCCGGCCCAGATTCTGTCACTTTGGAGATATTGCAGAGGCTGGTGTGGAGTCTCCACTATGATCTGTTCCCCCTGCATAAACGGGCGATAATTCTTCAAAGGTAAAAGACAGCTTGTATTGGTCCTCCCTTCTGACAGGTACAGTCCAGTATCCATTGGTCAGGTCTATTGCAGTGAATACCTGTGACCCCTGGATCTAGGCCAGCCCTTGGTCAATGTAGGGAAGAGGCCATCGGGAAGTATGGACCCATTTGTTGAGCTCCCTAAGGTCGGCACAGAGTCTCCACTGGCCGTTTGGCTTTAATATCCCCAGCACCGGATTATTGAATGTGCTGTGGACTGGACGGATTATCCCACGGGATTCAAGGTTCTTAATGATTTCAGTAAGGGACTCCATTGATGCTAGAGGCAAGTGATATTGCTTCACAAACACTGGAGTCATACCAGGGTCCGTGGGAATTGTTGTTGTGTGGATGTCGGTGCGACCACAGTCATATGAGTCCACCTCAAACAGATCTTGAAAATCCAAGAAAACTTGTTTCAACTTTTGCTTCTGCTCGAGAGTCACTCAGGCATCAGCTAGGTTGACTCTCTCTTCAACCATCTGCCTGAAGCCTGGAAAGACTTCTGGTTTCCCGATCTCAGCGGCCTCCTCCAGCTGGGTGGAGAAGTCCCTGGTCAGAGTGCTGATTTGGACTGGTGGCTTCAGGTGGGAAATGCAGCTCTCCTGGACCCGGAAACTCACCTAATCCCTTCTGAAGTCACAAGTTACATCTTCCTTGCCATAAGGGCAGGAAGTGTGCACCAGGAAGTTCCCCCCATGCCGGGTAAAGATCCTGTCTCGTGTTGTATTGTCATCACAGTCACTGTCAAAACAGTCCTTGGGGATTGGTCCTAACAGTTCATTACCTAGATCAATGGAAAATTGTTGGTCATCAACCGCCATTCCAATAATGGCGCCTGTGGCTAGAGTGATACTCTTTAAGTCGCTGTTATCCACCTCTATTGGAATGGTGTCATGATCTATATTGACTAATGGTGTTGGGTTTACCCCCAACCCTTGCTGTTGGAGAGAAGCATTTAGATGAATATAAGCATCAGGGTTTTTCAATTTCTGTCCTCTTTTAACTTTCACTTCCAGGGAGAATTGTCGGGTCCTTTCTGGGATGGTGACTTCCTCTCCAATCTGAATTTCAACTGCATAAGGTAGCAATTGAGCTGACCTAAATGCGTTCTCTGGATCATCAAAGCCCATGGGATTATCCGCTAATCGGGACCAAGCTTTGAAGTTTATTAGGTCCAAACTAATGGCAAAGCGATTGAGAATGTCACTGCCTAAGTAAAAGGCGGCAGTGAGGTCTCGCACGACCCAACAATTATGGACAATGCTCTTGTTGCCAATGGAGATTTTGAGCATACACCTGTTTGGCAGGAGATGTTTGGAATTGGGTGTTTCCAATTCCATTTCCCATTTGTCTATCAGTTTGAATGTTGGAATGGCTGGATCTTTTGGGAGTTGGCGGAACATGGCTTCGCTGATGAAGCTCTAACCGTTGTTAACACACACTCGGGCGAGAAAAGAGTCCTTCCCTTCATTTAACTTAACAGGGATGAACAACTGCTCTCCAATTTGCTGAATATCAGCCAGGCTCTGAGCTGATTTCCCATCTTTCTGGACTATTGGAGTGGGAATGTCTGATTGTGGATTCGTAAAGAATTTCAGAGTGTTTCCTTCCAGTGTGGAATACCACCTTAAACTGGAAGGAATTTGATTTTCAGAAATAGAGTGGACCTCCCATCACCAGTCTGTTGTCCTACAGCTATTACTGTCACGTCTGGAATTTGGTTGATCTGGAATTGAAATTCTACTTGGTCAGATTTTTGTTCAACCTTGTGGCATGTGCCGTTTAAACTAACATGGTTGACACTCTGTTTCAATTTTATGGGTCGGCTAGTCTGGGTCCAGAGGACCTTGTTTGCACAGTCTATTAGGAGTGACAACCTTCTCAGGAGGTCATTCCCAAGTAAACAAGGGGTGCCCTCTGGAGTCACTAAAATGACCGGATGTTTCACCTTGTGTTGCCCAATTTGAATGTCCAAATCCGCAGTCCTCTTGATGGGAATTTCCTTCCCGTCGAAGTTCTGAAGTTGTCCAGGAAGGGAGGTGAGAGGAATTTTGTAATTCTCCCCCCTTCCTGAGTTTAGTTCATCAAAGGGCTTTTTGGACAGAAGGGTAGCTTGGGATCCGGTGTCCACCAGTGCCAAAATTGTACCCTGCCCCTGTACTTGAACCGGGGCATAGTATCTTCCCTCCTTCTCCGCAAGGGGGCACATATAATGCACATTTTTGGACAACTAGTGGGCTATTATTTTAGTTTTGGCCATTGTTATTATTGTTATTGTGCTTGTACCGCTCCAAAGCCCATAGGCATCCAGGCGCCGAGAGAACAGAGTACAGTGAGTAAAAAGACTATGGCAGAAGTTTACTCCAATTGAAAAGAAGCGTTTTTAATTGTTTTCGGAAGACAAGAAGATCTGTTGTCTTGCGCAGGGATGCAGGCAATGGATTCCATGCCTTGGCTCCCTAGGTGTGAAAGGCCCTTCCAGAGCCTCGAGAGCGTTTCACCCGGTGCTGTACCAAAAGATAGCCTTCAGCCGACCTGAGGTTTCTTTTAGGCTGGTAAATGCTAATGACATCCTTAAGGTAAGCAGGAGCACTACCAAAGATGCATTTATGGCATATGGTTATCAATTTAAATTGAATTCTGCTTTCCACAGGAAGCCAATGCAATTTTTTTTTTGGCTGCAGTAGTGGGTTCTAAGCACTTCATTTGGAAAATGATGCAAATGGCGTTGTTTTGTATTTTTTGTAACTCCTGGATTTCTGCTTTACCTGCACCGCCTAGAAGTGCATTACAATAATCTACACGTGGCAAGATGACAGCTCTCACGAGTTTAATACGGTTTTCAACCGAGACTAGTGGTGCAACTTGCCTGAGCACTTTAAGATGATAGTTAGTGCTAGTGGTAAGGGCTGCAACATGGGCTTCACAGTCTAAACTGTTTTCCATGAATGTGCCCAAGGTTTTAACTTTCTGCACGATGTTGATGAAACTACCATCTATCCTAAAACCAGTATACTCCTGGCCCAACTTGATTTGTGCCTGACGTGGGCCAAAGATGATGAGCTCCGTCTTTGTAGCGTTCAGACACAGCCAGATAGTGGACATCCACTGTTTTATCAGTTGATAAACCGCATTTACTGTAAATTGATCCGTGTCATAATCGCCAGTAATGTTGAGGACCAGCTGGAAGCCATCGGCATAGTTACAAAAAAAGGTCTGGAAAAGATCTAATTCACAACAGAGAGGAAAAATGTAGATGTTAAATAACAGTGGGGAAAGACATGCCACCTGGGGTACTCCACACGTTATAATTTGTGACCCAGAGGAACTGTCCCCCCAATGCACATGTGACCGACGACCCTTCAGGAATGCTCTCAACCAGGCTATGGCATTATCGGAAAGGCCCCCAACAGTCTGCATTCTTCCAAGTAAGATTTTGTGATCTAGCAAGTCGAAGGCTGCTGATAAATCCAACAACATCAGCAGCCCTGACTTGCTATCTTCCAGTCTAGAGAGCATATATGTCTGTAGGTCCAGAAGGGCACTCTTTGTGCCATGATGGCTTCTGAACCCTGACTGCTTAACATGTAAGATGCCAGCCATCTGGACGTGGGCCTGTAGCTGGATAGTTGCTATCTTGTCTATATTAAGGAAGAACAGGGTGTTGGTGATTGGCCTTAGGTTTGCTGCATCATTGGGATCAAGGCCCACTTTTTTAGCAGCGGTGAAACTGCTACATTCTTTATAGATTGAGGAATTACACCTGTTCGAAAGGAAGCGTTTGCGAATCTACAAAGAAAAGGCGCAAAATGTTCCTTATGTTCCAAGAAGAGTTTGGATGGAAGCAGTTCGCCAGGACAATTGGTTGGGTGCATAGACTTAAGAATTTTCAAAATATCAACAGCAGTAGACTCTCTAAAGGTAAAACCTGCAGCAGAACCTTATCGAGTATCCCTGCTTGATATAGAAGCTGGCTGAGTTCGTGGCAATTTTATACAAGTATGATGTGTCTCGGTAAGTACTGGAGTAGGCATTAGTGTAGGCGACAGGGCAGCTAGTGCTTCTAGTTTAATTTTATCTTGGGCTTTTAATAGTTTATCTGCGAAAGCCTTCTGTACCCGTTCGCAGTCATCATCTGTGTAACGCTCACCTGGCTCCCACGGAGGCGCTGGTCTGGGTTGCTGTGGCCTCTTCAAGCGTGATGCGCAGAATTCGGACCACCGATTGCTTGTCTGGCCCGTAGGAATATCCTTCTGCAGATGAGAAAGGAGATTAACTGTCTGCTGAATAGTGTGCTTGCTCCCCCCTTTCCTCCCTTCATTCTTCTCTGACTTCCTCCAAAACCCCCGGTTTAAGCTCACCTTATGGTTTGGAAGGATGAACTCTCCATCCTGCTTCTGGTGCAGGGGCGCGCGTTCGTCCAGTTACTTCACTGGTTTTCAGAATGGCGCTGGCAAATCCACTTGACTTTTCTGAGCGATACGCCGTAAGTATGAAGATGCAAAAGTTCAAGTGTGAGCCTCCTTTTATGTTGTTTTTTCTGTCCTTTATTTCAGGTGCAGAACGAAGGCGATGCGTTGAGGGGTTAAATTGCCGGTGGTAAAATCAGGTGAGTTAGTGATGAGGGGGACCCCTCTAAATGTCTTTATAATTCCCCAGTAATGTCTTTTGTCCTTTCCCCATAGGGGCCGGGGTGCGGTACCTGCCAAAGATGCGGCGCCGACCAGAGATGTGGAATGGTTCACCAAGGAAAGCCGGTAAGTAATATGGCTGAAAATTCGGCTTTCCTCTTGTGATCCCTTGCTCACCTTTTGTCTCTTCTTCTCTCCCCTAGGTGCAGAGATGTGACGACCGGTGCTGAGAGCCGCGATGGAGCCGGGCCGCGTCGCGGGAACAGGTGAGTGAAGCGCGGCGCTGCAGCGAGCAACGCAGTACTTTTAAATTGAAGTCTTCCTTCAGGAATGCTGGCGTGAAGATTCCGGATGCAGGTAAGAAGGTTGAATAAGTTCTTGGTTTTCACCTTTCTCTTCTCTTATTCCCTTACAGGTGTTCCAGGTTCGAGGCGGGCGTGGCTGGAGTCCAGGTGCAGGAGCAGACATGGTGAGCGTTCAGCTGCTGGGATGCAGAACAACGCGAAGCACGTGTGGCTGTCCGGGCGTGGCTTAAATAGCCTTGGAAGAAGTTCGAGGTGAGTATTCTTCCACAGCCCCACCCAAGTAACAAAATAGTTCCTTCAGAAAAATAGTCCCTCCTAAGCCTCATTTGGCTTGGTTCTTCATGCAGCATGGTCTGCATCAGGTGAGTGTGCAGCATGGTCTGCTTCAGGTAAGTGCACCAAACACTTCCCCTTATGAGCCCGGCGCCTATGGCGCCAGGACTGATGTCCAACATGAGCCTGGCGCCAACGGCGCCAGATCAGAGTCCAAAGAGCCCCTATAAAGGGCCACTGGGATTTTACCCGGGGGCGTGATGCCTGCTCCCGGGGCTGCTGGGCCTGGCCTGGTGCTCCGGGGGTAGGCATCATGACAATCTGTCGGTTTTATAGGAAGACAACAAGCAGTGGGTTTCTCCCAGGATCTAAAAAGGCAAAAAAGTTCCATTGTCTCATCTCCAGCTAAGCTAATTTGGTTGTTAAAAAAGGTTTTCTTAACCTCAACAATTTCTGCTTTATACTGTTTCTCTTTTTGTTTCCAATCTAACAAATTAGTAGTGGATCTATCTTTATGCCAGGTGTGTTCGGCCTGCCTTTTGCTCGCTCTGAGATCTGCCAGGCAAGGGGAGAACCATTTGTGGCGATTTGGTAAATCTCTAACCAGTCTATCTTTCATTGGTGCAAATTTATCGAGCATTTCAGTAATCTCCTGATTATAGTTGTTTATGAGCATCTCCGGATCGTCGGAGTCAATTGTTTTAGTAATCAAGGTTTGCATGCACTTGGCCAAGATGGAGATAGGAGAAGTTTTGAGTTCCCCTGGTTCCGGTTCTGGGCCGCCCTCCCCCCTTTTTGGAGGCAGTCACCAGGATGGGTTTGAACCAGGGGATTTTGATGTTGTTGGTTCTGGGATGGGATGATGGGCGGCGCTAGCTCAGTCCCCACATCTACCCAATCTGCATGTGAATCCCTTGGGTCCCATTTTTCTTTGGGAGGAGTTCCCCCATCTCTGAAGGAGAAGATTCTTTTCCCAGGATCCTCTGAGGATCCCTCTCCTTCAAATTGGAAGATCTGTACCTCCTCCTCAAAATGGGGCTGTTTGGATCCTTTGTTTCTCCTACCCCCCTCTGCTCCTTGGGTGGCAGGCTTTCAGGGGCAGGAGATTTTGTTTCCGGTTCCTGGGTTTCCAGGGGCTGTTTACAAGTGAGGAAGGAAGCTTCCTCCAAGGCTTTACACCCGCCTCCCCCTTGTGCCTCCTCCCTGGGAACTGGTGAGTTATCGGGGTGCTTCCCCCGTCATTGTTCTGGAGCACCAGGTCCAGAGTTTGGGGCATTCTGTGCCGGCATGCTCATCTGAGGGTTCTGCTGAGCCCTCAGCATGCGACCCAGATCGTGTGCCATATTTTGGACCTGGCGCGCAAGCTGTGAAACCCGCTCAGGCTGATATGGGGTTCTGTTTTCACCCCTGGGCTGATCCCGGGAAGGGTAGCTATCTCTTCTCTGGTAGTACCCCGGGCTGGGAAGATTTGGGTACCCCTCCACCCTTGGCCTCCCCTCTCCCGGATTAGGTTGTCTGGGCTCAGGGAAGTTGGGGAAAGAAGGATGGATGATTTTGGGGTTGGACATTTTGTGGATACCTGGGGAAAAAGTTCTGCCCAGGATTTGGTGAATTTCTGCCCTCCTGGGGGAAGTTAGGAGGGAAGTTCCCTGGGTTAGGTGCTTGGTCCACACATAACCCAGGATGGGTCAGTTTCCCTTGTAGCGGGGACTTACATAGTCAGGGGAGTGAGGGACCCCATTTGTGGGACTACCTCCTTGACTCCCTGTCTGTGACTGGCCCGAGGGCCTTCTGGGCTTGGCATTATTATGTGCAGGCAGGTTTTTAGGGCCCCCATCTCCAAATCTAAAATGGGGGCAACTTTTACCTCTGCCACCTTGGCAGCGGCAGGGGTGCTGGTCGGTTTGGGGCTTTTCTGAGCATTATTTTTATTTTCTATGGGCTTCTGCACCTCATACATTCGGGTGGCCTGTTCAATGACCCAGTCTAGTGAACTGTTCTCATGAAAATCTCTCACTAGCTGGGTCATGATGTATTTGGGTAAGGCATGGAAAAAAGTATTAACAAATTCTTTGCTATCCGTGCGCACCCTTTTGGTAGTCTGTGCATAAGCATGCTTCAACTCCTGCACAAATTCTTGAGGGCCTGATCCTCCCCACCTTGTAAATTGTAGGCTGCCTTGAAAGCCTCTTGGGGATTTCTATGAACAGAAAAGTGCTTTAAGATGGCCGCCCTATATGTGGACCATCCTGAATGATTTTGGTCCTCCAGCCCTGCAAAGAATCTGGAGTAGTCTGGGGAGAATGTCCATTTTACATACTGAATGCAGCTACTGCTGTCTTTTAAATGGAAAGTCTTCATCATTTACTCAAAGAGCTCTAAGTGTTCCCACACTGAATACTTGGTGTTCTTGTGATAACGCGTGATGACACTCCTTATTGCCTTAATCTGTTTTAAGGGGTCCTTAAGCAAGGCCCTTTTTGCCTTATTGGTCTTCTTGGTTCGGGTAACCCTGGTCCATTCATCCTCTGACTCAGAGGCACTGCTCCCAGAGGTGCTAGTCTTCTCTTTCAGGGTTTCCCAGATTCTGCGAGCCAGGGAATGGCTGGCAGAATGTAAGGACCTAGTCTCCTGTGTACTGGGATGCTCAGAGGAGTCTTCTGATTCCTCCTTCCTCCCAGGATTTGATGGGTACCCCCCCCCCCACTGACCTAACTGGGCAGAGGTTTTCAGGATGCCCTTAGTGGGCCTACTCTCCTGGGGTTCCCCACTAAACTTCACAGTACTTGGGTGCCCATACCCAGGAGGCCGCCCATCCATGCCTGGGGGGTACTGGTCCATGAGTCCCATATTTCCGACTGGATAGTAATCTGCCATCCTTGTGGCCTCGGCTCATTTGCGCCAGGGGACATGGGGGTGGCAGAGTCCAGGGACTGGGAGAGATGAAGGCCTCTGGTACTAGGGCTCCTGAGGTTATGCTCAGGTGTTTCCCTTTCCCAGCGAACCTCATCTCCATCAGTCCCTGCTCCCTGTTGCCATGCAAGAGCCTGAGCTTTCTGTTCCTCAATCAATGCTTTACTAGATTCTATCAGTCTCTCTTGCATTTCTACCTGTCTCTGGAGCCTATCATTGTGCTGACAGAGAGCCTCATTCTCTCTCTGTGCTTTCTGGTTGGTCCTGGAGTACTGGGCCAGTCTTTGCTGTAGGAGGACTACCTCCTGAGTCCCGTCCCTACTGGCCTGTTCCTTTCTTTCCAAAGCATCTTCCACCCTCTGGTGTGCTCTAACAAGTTTTGATGCTCTTTTTGGAGGTCACCCAGTCCCTGGAGGGCCAGGTGATTTTCTTCCAGCTTCCCTTTTAAGTGGCAGACTTCCTGGCCTAAGGTGTCCCTTTCCTGAGCAAGAGCCTGCCTCTGTGCCACCAGGTCGTCCCTCTGCCTTTGAAGGGCACAAGCTTTCTGACGCTCTTCCTCAAATTCTGCCTGGGTCTCCAGGTCTTTCAGAAATAATTTGTTGCACTCTGACTTTTCTCAATCTAGATGGCTTTGCAGGGTGACTACTTGCTCTGCGCATACCCTATTGAAATCCAGTTGTTGCTCCAGCTTTTTCTGTCTCTGCAGTAGGGAGTCCAAACCTTCTTGATACTCCTTCTGCAAGGCCAGAATTCTGGTATCGTGGTCTGCCCTTTCCTGTTGCAGGATACACATATCTTCTTTGATTTTAACCAGATACTGCCTACTTTCGTTTTCTCACTCCTGGCTCCTCTGCAGCCTGTGCTCAGAAGAGTCCAGATCAGATTGGGCCTTCTCTTATGCCATCAGTTGTCTACTTGCCAGATCTTGGCCTTCAGCCCATTTGTCCTCTATGGCTCCCATATATAAATATAAATATGCTGCTATCCTGACAATCTTGTCGTCCTCATCCTTGGCCTTAGGTGCCATATATAGTTCACTCAGGGTAACGTGTAAGGGACCCTGATCTTTCCAGTTATCTAACCCAGTTGCAGTGACCTGTTGTGTGATCGCCTGCAACCACACATTCTGGTCCTGCTCAGTCCACTCACCTCTCACAAATAGCTTATGTAAAAGGTGCTCTCTAGCTATCTTGATGTCTACTAATGTCGCCATTCTGGAATTTGATTTCCTTACTGATTTACAGAAGTTTATTAAATTATTTGACAAAAAAAAAACATTTCCCTAGAGTGTTTCTTTTTGAGGGGTGCTTTCTCAGTGTAACACAGTGCAGTAGCCCAACAGGATTTATGTATCCTGTCAGTTAGCACACTGTATTAAGCTGCACAAGTGGTAGGTCTAATCCAGAAGTCCCGGCTACCGAGCACCCAATCTGTAAGTGACTTCAATCCAGCACTCCAACTAAATCAATGCTTAGTATGGGATGCCCAATGGAAGCCCTTATTTATATATTTTTATGTCAAAGTTCTTTAAATCTGGATGATGAATGTTAGGCAGAAACCTGTGCAGTTCCCTCTGGGACCACTGCAAAAGATTTAAGACTACAGGTGGTTGGCAGTAAACCCAATTGGTAGCAGTCTGTACCACCCAGATTTACCTGGTAGCTGTGGCTGAGCAGTCAGACTTCTCTCAAGAAGAGTTAGGCAGTATACAGAGTATTCACAATAGGTCAATAGAACACAGTAGAACAAGCAAACACTGACCAGAGCTTGGTGTAAAAGAGATATCATTATTTATTTAAAAACACATCTAGTTAAACACACTGGCACTAATATCAAGCAGTTCAAAAACACGGTCACTAAAAGATATACACTCCATTCAACGATTATTAGACAAGTCTTAAGTAAAGCAACACTTATTTTCAGACAGCGGTGAGCGCTTAACGAAAATGGTACTCTAATCAATCGGTTTAAGAGGGAGAGAAAGGCAGAGCAAAGATAGAAACAGATCCCAAAACTTTCGGACGAACACAGTAGGAGAGAAAGGCAGGTTAAAACCATGAAGTCAAAGTTAACAAGGCCGGACCCACTTTAAGAGGCTCCGGTCTAAATGTGTCCAAGGTCACACGGTTGAAAGTGCCCAAAAGTCTCGCACAAGGTTCAGAAAGAGTTGGACTAACAGAAAGGAACCAGTTAGATGGTCAAGGCGGCCAGCCCGGTCCAGAAGGTTAAGGGATTATTGTTATCTTGTAGAAATCTTTAGAAAGGGAGGCCTGGCGGACACGGTACCTTAAAATGGTGAGAATGCTCCAGCGGGGGCAGTTGTTCCTGGCAGCGGGTGCAAGTCGGTGCTTTGTCCGGGGGAAGAGAGGATCTCGTCGGGGAGGAAAACAGGAGTCCGTTGCACTGCCAGGGAAGAAACCAGCCGTGGAGTTCTCAATTAAAAGGAGCGGTCCTTTTATTCGCGGTCCAATGGTAAGTGGCTATCCGGTTGCTGGGGTGCTTTGCACGGGCAATTCGACCATAAGACATCCTGGAATGCGAGAAAAGAAGGTAAACTGGTTGTGCCCACCAGTCAAGGGAAGAAGACTCTCCAGCAGGGAGATCTCCCCTGTCGTTGGGAAGTGGTGAGTCAGTTCAGCAGGGCTCCACCGGTGGTGTCATCGTAGCAGGTCGGCTCAGCTTCTCCCTCATCGGATTTTCAGGTCCTGTGGCGACTTCTGAAGTTCCAGTCCCAAAAGCCCTGCTTTTATGCAAGAAATCCCCATTCATTCAGCCTAGCTGTCAATCAAACATGCTAAGTGTTGAGCCGGCCTGCTCACCACTTGGGCCAATCACACAAGAGGGCGACTTGAGTTGCCAAGGCAACTCACGGGGTGCCTAAACCCCCTCCCACACCCCCTGTGGTACGCAGACAGAGTGGCACCACTTTGGAGGGCTTCTGTGTAGAAGCCCGCCAAAAGTGGAACAAAGGCCTCGACCTTTGGTTTGGAGTTACAGAGGCGAACACAAACGCCATTTTAAAACCGAGTTTTGGCAGAAAATACCAACCGGTGAATTAATATTAAATAAATAAACCGGCGGTATGTTAGAGGCTATGTAAAAAAGTATTAGCCTCGAACAATGGGAAAATCCCATAGAGATATGTTCGCAGTTGAATATAAAAATTAGTATCCACTGCCACCAGCCAAAACTCGACGAGGGGGGACGGGACAGTGCCCCCTCGAATAACAGACCCAGGGGCAATCGAATTGCCCCTACCAGCACGTCCACAATATGATGGTTTGTACTGGTTCTGTTAGTAATTTGGGACTAGTAAAGCCAATGCTGACTTTACATGTCCTGGGAGAAAGTAGTCAGTCCCAGGGTATGGAGTCTATGGTGGGGGGTCACTATGACACCCCGGTGTTACGGCACGGAGGGTGCTGTGTGACACATATAGGAAAAACACATGAGACCCTATGGAGTAAAGGACCCCATAGCCCATAAAACACATTAACATTCAAAGGAACACCACAAATCATGTCCAAGAGTGGGAGAAAAAGAGTCTTACTCTTGGCAGGAGAAAAAACAAACTCCAGAAATCCAGCAAAGCTGCTGGAGGACTCACTAGGTTAGGAAATTCAGCCTAAACAGAGAATTCTCCCTAACAATGAACACTTATATAACACCCCTCTCTTTGAATCTCTCCAACCTCACTGAGCCAAGAAGTAGGTTTGTTTTGCAAACTAAAATGTTTATTTGAAGAATTGAACAATATATATATATCACACTTTTATGAATAGAAACAATATCTGAATAGCACACTTATGAAGATGGACGGTAATCAACAATGGTTAATATTACAAAATCAACAATCTCTTTAATCACTTATGAGTAGGAATAGGAAGGATAATGTAGCAGGGAATACTTTATATGATTCAAGGAAATGCAAGATGGGAAAGAATGCAACACAGAAATAACTTGATATGATTTCAATCAAAAGATAATATGATCACTTTTTTCCCTGTGACTACTCACTCCCCCCTATGCAATATGAAGAGAAAGAAATGAGGGCACACAGGTTTCAAGAATACAATCAATAATGCAGTTCAATCCCAGTTCCCCCAGCAAGCTTAGAGAAAACAGGTCAAAATGCTTTTGAATGTGATTGCAATGGATGGGAAAATATGCTAACATGATTTTAATTCACTAAAGGAGATTCAGGATGAATGAGATTACTTTGGAGGAGTTCGGGTCAACACTAGCAATGATTCATGAATGATTATCAAATTGAAAACGAAATTCAGCAGTGGAAAGCAAGAAACAGCTATTTTGACAGAAAATGAAATTGAGCCAAATTGCAATTCACAGCAACTTTTCTGAGTGTGTGAAACGCGATTACGGAAGAACTATAAGGAATTGGAATGTCGTTTTAGGTTTGTTGGAAAGCTTAGGATCTTAGCTTCAAAATGACATTTCGGTTCTAGGACATGCGGTTCAAAAGTTACAGAGGTTTTCATGAAGGTAGATTTCAGACATAAAGTCAAGATTTCAAAATGACAGATTGCGCTTTACAGATTTGGAATCAACAGGATGGACACAGGATTCTATAATGCAGTTCTGGATAAGTGGAATGGTTGGACTAAAATTACTTTAGACTAAGAGATGACTATGCACAGTTCTAGACTAGATACTCACTCCTAATCTTGGGAATAGAAGGGGCCCCGTCAGGATCTGGTCAAGGGTTTGGCTTTACTCGCCACCGGACAGGTCTCAGGCACTCTGGGTTCTGCTCTCAGCACTGCACTGTGGTCCGCACGGCCTCTTGTACTGGATCTGACGGGTTCTGGAGAGAGCTCTGCTTTCTGGGTCTGGACCTTGGTTCTAGCACAGGGTTCTAGGCTAGAATAGCAAAACATCACAGACCGTCTTTTGGATGTGAGAGCCCATTGGCAGTTTAGGGGTTAGAATCAAGTTGCTAGATTCTGCAGGCCTGCTGAGAAGGGTTCAGCTTTTGGATTAGGCCTCTCTGCTTCTAAGTTCTAGAGTTTGGTTCTAGAGTTGGTTCTAGATCTGGAGTCTGGAGTCTAAGTTCTGGAGTCTTCCGGCAGGGTGCTGTGCCAAGAATAGTTGAGTAGTGGAAAAGAGTGTGTCCTATCTGGGTCTCAACAGTCCCTATTTATGTGTTTCCAAAGGGGGTGGGGAGGCTGCCTCCCTATGCCCAACCCTCTAAGGATCCTGATAGGTCAGAGAATTTCCTGTCCCCTGATTTGAGACAGGAGCAGTGTGTCATATGTATCAGAGTGATGCTGTGTTTTATGGCTTAACTGAAATCCCTCCCCTTTGTTTTTTCATAGAAACTCTATTTTTCCCAAAAAACATATTTCCCAGATACACAAGTTGTGCATAATACATATACACATCACAGCTTAATTAAGGCATGTCTCTGTTCAAGTCCCATGTTCCTACGAGCTGGGGTTGAGAAATGAACACTTATTTGTGCTTTTGGTGGGTTTCCCAATATTGGTTCTGCACCAATTTTTACACAGGCATACACACTCCATCTGAGCATATCTCTTTAATTTCTTATGTTCATAGCAAGAACACTGCAGCTACAATATTAATAAATTCAGGGGTTTGGTCTTAGAACATCACACAGCGTCCAGCTTAGTCTTAAATCGTGAGGGAATTTTTCATTTTAAGAACCTCAAAGTTTCCCATTTTTGTCAGCTTGGTACAATTTGTGATAAGAATTTTTATAAAACATACATTTGCTTTCAATTCAATTAACACAATGGTTTGTCTCCACCTCCAGGGTCCAGGCTGACTCAGAGGTCACATGTCTTGTTTCCTGCCAACACTTTGTTGACAGTTACACCCAAATTTAGCATATTCCTATTCAATCCAAAGAATCCATTGTCTTGACTGAGAGCAACAGGCCAGGGTGCTAGTTCCAGTTCACACCAGCCATTCAATCTCTTGGCCCAGGGCAGGGGAAGCTTCCTTTGTCCAGGGAAAAGGTGTGAAGGGTTCTCAGGGGAAGCAAGCCTTTTGGAGTTTTAACTGCATCAGGTTACTTTCTGCTCAATTGTAACATAGTTCCTTGTAAAATAAATACATTTATACATTTTAAATAAGCAACATATCTTTAAATCCAGTCTTTTTCAACGTTAAATCTATGTGTGGCACTCTATATGGCATTTTGATGGAATTCTCTTCTTTTGGCCTATTTAACTTCTGAAACACAGCTCTCCTGTCAGAATTATAAATCGCCAGCACCTGACAGAGGCGAGTAACGGTACTACACCCATTTTGACAGCTGTCTTTCCATCAAGTATCTTTAAAATAGGATTTTGTTCTGAGAACATATGATTCTTGGTGACATTGTATTGATGTGGATTTTTGCAGTAAATGATGTGGAACACCCAACAAAGAGGTTATTTGTGAGCCAGGATTTTAGCACATTTTTGGCAATCAAGAAAACGGATTCCCAAACAGCTCTGTATTTCTTTTGGAAATCAGCATTGCTTTTTCGAAGTGGTTTCAGGCTGCTTGGTGGGTAGCCCAATGGTGGTTTTTGGCAGTGGTCTCATGTGTTACCACTGACATAGGCAAAAGTAGATGGTGGCCTATTTTTCAGGTTTTCACTGCACACTTTCTGGTGCTTTCTGGTGAGCAGCATGCTTTCCGGTGGCCATTATGATGTTTCTGCTGCCAGCAATGCACAGTGATGTTGCAGGGCTTGGATGAGTGGGTTGATACATCCCACAACCCGAGAAATCTGCTTCAAGCATCGGACTAACACAACTCTGAAGCTCTAAATGCAGAGTTCTTTTAGATAGACAGAAACACAACTACAATAAGTGTCATAAAACCGTTGCTGTTCTTTTTACAGATTTTACCTTTCCTGGGCCGGGCCCCTTTTCATCATTCAATGACGATATAGCTCTCCTCCTTTCCAACAACACCAAACTTCACTCACAGATTCTCATCCTAGGTGATTTCAACCTGGGGTAAACGATGAGAAAGATGACAATGCAAGCACAGTCGCTAACACAATCTCAGAATTAGGACTTACACACCTCATCTCTCAACCTACACACATTAAAGGCCGCATCCTTGAT
Source organism: Ambystoma mexicanum (assembly GCF_040938575.1). Taxonomy (NCBI): domain Eukaryota; kingdom Metazoa; phylum Chordata; class Amphibia; order Caudata; family Ambystomatidae; genus Ambystoma; species Ambystoma mexicanum. The sequence continues at coordinate 806,888,399 of NC_090934.1, forward strand.
TGGATAGCAGACCTCAACTGTAACACCACCATCCTCTCCAACACACCTTGTGCCTGGACTGACCATCACCTCATCACCTTCACCATCAACAAAGACAAACACACACCAGCGCCCTCTCCCAACGCTCCACCCACACTCACAAGAAACAGTAAAAATATTACTGTCGAGAAGCTTATCCCATTACTCCAACCCATCATCGATTTCCCATCCACCATCACCAACCCTACAGATCTAGTAGACCTCTACAACACTACCATCCTCAAAGCCTTGAACACGGTAGCACCACTGTAACTATGGAAAGCCAAACCATGTGCGCATCTCAATTCCTGGTTCACTCCTGAAGTTAAATCCCTCCGCAAAAACAAAAGACAAGCCGAATTAGCTTGGAAACAGTTGCCATTGACGAACAATAAAACCTCCTACTCCCTAGCATCCTCTACCTATAAGTCAGCAATCACCCAAACTAAAAAAAATATGTTTAATGAGAGAATCTGGAATGCCAAATCTAACACCAAAGAGTTTTTTAACATCCTGAGAGACCTCGAGTCCCCATCCCCTATCCCTGACACATGCACTAAAGACATTTCTTGGTGCACCAACATACGGGAAGCACTTCTCAGCAAAATTGCAATGTTACAAACCAAAATTGAATCTAAAAAAGACAGTCTTACCTTCAAAGACAATCACACCTCTCCCACCCACATCCCACGAATGGAAGACATCAACCCATTTGAATTCTCCACCATCACGACCAAAGTGGTTGAAGACATAATCAACTCTCTGAAACCCTCCAAATGCCAAGGCGACATCTGTCCGGCTCCAGTCATCAAAGATGCGGCCAAACATCTTGCCCCTTTCATCACATCTCATAAATTCATCCTTCTCATCAAGCGCAGTACCCGACAACCTAAAGGACTCTTGGGTCCTACCTCTACTCAAGAAACCCACACCAGACCCCAGTGTCCCCACCAACTACATACCCATTACCACTGTGCCCTTCCTTCTAAAAATCCTCGATAGAGCTGCCTACCTGCAGATACAAAATTACCTAGAGAAAAACAACCTGCTAGGACTAAGACAATCAGGCTTCCACCCAAAACACGGCACAGAGACAGCCCTGATTGATCTCAAGACACAAATGGACAATCTCAAAGACAATGGCAAACTAGCCCTTCTTCTCCTCCTTGACCTATCTGTCGCCTTTGACCTGGTCAATCACGACATTCTCTGCAAACACCTATCCGTGGCAGCTAAATTCTCTGACAAGGCTAATGCCTGGATCAAGACCTTCTTGAACAACAGATCCATGAGGGTCTTTGCTCCAACAGCCTCTGCTGAACCAGCCCCCATTACATGCGGCGTCCCCCAGGGACCCTGTGTCTCCCCGACACTTAACAATGTTTTCACGAAACCCCTCTTCGACATACTCGACCATTTGAGTGTCATCTACATGAACTATGCAGATGACACTCAAATACTCATCCCACGAACAGGCAACTACACTACCGACAGCACAGTCCTCAACAATATCTTTTCCATTATCCAAGAATGGATGGACAAACATGGCCTTTGCCTTAACGACAACAAGACCGAGCTTCTCCTCCTAGGCTCCCAATCCAGACTTAACAAATTAGACAAACTCTACCAGACATTCACCATTGACGGCAATAACATCCCTATCTCCAACAGCGTCAAAACTCTTGGGATCTATCTTGACTCCTCCCTCACATTGACAAGACAAATAAATGCTATTTCATCAGCCACTGCTTACACATGTAAGCTCATCAATGCCAGCAGACAGTACCTCTCGACCCCCAACTGCATCACCTTAGCTAGAGCATTAGTACTTTCTAAAGTAGACTACTGTAATGCTCTCTACCAGGGTACCAGCCAAAGGAACATTAGCAAGCTTCAAGTTATCCAAAATAACGCACTAAGAGCAGCTATGAATATACCAAAACATGAGCGCATCTCAGATGCAAGACGCACCTGTCAATGGCTATCTATAACCCAGAGAATAGATTACAAAATACTCTCTCTCACACACAAATGCTTATCCAACCAAGCACCTAGATACCTTTCTGACAACTTCGCGAAACACATCCCACCACGCCTGACCAGATCAGCCCAAACACATTGCCTAAACATCCCCAGATTTAAGCTCCAAAAAGCAGGCGGCTCACGCTTCCCTGTGCTTGCTTCTAAACTCTGGAACTCACTACCGGCCGATCTTAGACAAGAACCATCCTTTCAACGATTTAGACTTAGTGCCAAAACATGGCTATTGGCCAAAGCTAGCTAAAATGCCTACCCATTCACACACAATTGTATATACTGTCTTACACACCTGCACAACCACAAACCTTTGTAAATATGTTGTAATGTATATACTATTAGTAAATGTTTATAATGTCATTGTTATCTGTAACACTTTTGATTGACCTGTTTGTGACATGTTGACCACGATGTAACTGGCCAAGTGCCTGGATGCCCCAGGGACAGGCGGCGCTATAAACATAATAAACTAAACTGTGAAGCCATGGACTGAAACTGTTTATTATTACACAGCTCAGCCATTCTTCAATGAGCACTGGGTTGACTGGAAAAAAACACATTTTTACTAGATGTTATAGTCGTAGATTGCCTCAGGGTAAAAGAAACATGTCTTGGGCAGCCACTTTCCACTGCCATCAGACTTAAAGCAAACCAACAGATTTGTCAAACACCTCCCTGGTTGTCACAGATCCTCATCTCTTCAGTACTTCATGACGATATGAATGCTGCTGCCTAGGAAAATCTTGTCATGCACCTTGTTGCAGGTCAGATTGCCATGGAGAAAAGACACAATGAGACCTTGCAAGCCCTACAGAGAGCGATTTGCAAGGAAAACAGCACATACTTACCAACGGGCCTCCTTCAGCCATTTTGAGAGGAAGATGATTTCTCTGTATTTCTCTCTAACTTTGAACGAGTGGCTGCACCTCTACATTGGTCAGATGAATAGAGGACCCGATACCTGTGCGAATGTGGTTAGAGGACATACAGACTGCATGTCCAATCCTTAATCTAGAAGGCCGGCCAACCTCTCCTAATCAGAAAAGGCCATAATAATTCGTTTTTTCTTTTTTTTCCTGTGGAGGTTCTGCAAAGTAAATCTTAAGCTAATGAGAGACAGATGGAATACAGTTTTGAGGGCATAGTGAGGATATCTTGAACAGTCCATCAATACAACAGTGGGATACACTGGGGATGTAAACCTGAGCCAAACACAGTAGACTATTCACTAGGATTGAGAATATTCCACCTTGCATAAAAGGGTCAGAGAGCAAAACGGGGGACACACCAATGTTTACAAGCTTAAAATCTCGAACAACTCACCCAGGGTAGAACAAACTTCAAAAGAGGCCTAGCAAACAAAAAATGGCCACTTATACTCCAATCCCACCTCACTCCTCTCTGCAATTGTCCACATTATTAGGCCATAGTTATCCTTGGCTCTATTGTTTTCCATGCAGTCAAACAGCATATACAGGTCAAAAGTGCCCCAGTAACATCTGGAAGGAACCTTTTTGAATTATGCTGGCTTTGTGGGGCATAACTTGAGAAGGACCACCTCAAAGACATCCCAAAAGAAGGAAAGGAATTAAACTCCTGTATTTGTTGGTTCAAGTAGGGGCACCCACACATCGTCTTCCAGTATTGGTCAAGCAGGAAAGGAAACTCAGGTGCTATTATTCAGGTAGGCGGCAAATGGCCATTCATTCCAATTTGGTAAGTCCAGAAGATCTATCGATAGGGTATCAGATACCAATCACCATTTGTCATGGTGATTGTAACTCATACTCCAAGACCAACATCCAATTCCTGGTCAAAGATACAGTACCCCCCATAGTAGCTGCTATGGATCCCTCTCTTCCTCAGGATGCCATTCTGGGGACTGGCCAATCCTAATTTGACCAATGGATCGAGCAAGCTCAATCCAGCTAACACTGATTCTCAGGGGAAAAGTGGAATACTGGATGCCTCTCCATGGAGTTGAACCAATACCAAAACCAGGTGATGGCTCTAAGCTATCATATGGCAATCCCCTAGAAGGAAACCCAATGAAGAGCCACTGAGAAAGGGAAGCGGCATGAAGCAAATTGAACCCACAACCCGGAGTTGTGAGGGGGCTGTGCCACAGGGGACTGGGTTGGCCGGGACGATAGCCGATGTGCCTTCCACTGGGTGGAGGCAACAGCATCCCATGGGCTCTAGACCTCCATTGAGATGCAGTGGTGTTCTTCTGCCAATGAAGGGAGATATGAGCGGATGAATGACAGCCTTGTGAACTAAAGAGTATTTCACATCAAAAACCTTCAGCAAACCCAAGAACCGCTCTTAGTATTGATATGAACTGTGAAAGAGGAATGTTTGCAAGCAAGCCACATATGCAGCAGCTGCATAGCAAATGTGCACAGCTCATTCCCTGATACAGGATGACACAAATCAGGAGCACGAAAGAGAGGCAAAGCTGGATCAAGTTTACCACCAGGATCCATTGGTTTTGCAGAAAAACCCGTGCCAAAGAACCAAGAGAAAGGTCTGAGAGAGACTTCCAATGAATTCAAAAGTGATCCCAGATCTGAGGGAAATAACTCCAGAATGATCCAGAGAAAGGTCCAAAGAGGACCTCCATAAAATCTAAAAAACTCAGGGTATTTAAGAAATCCCTAAAAAAAAAAGGAGGCACATGTCTGAAAGACCTCCAAAAATCCTAAAACAATCAGAGAGACACATGTAACCTGGGGTTCAAATTACTGCACTCTGTTGCCTGGGTTACTAATACCCTCCATAACAAAAATACACATACTCTCATGGCTATCCACTTTCTCTTTTTATACATACATTTTACACAGAGACTTTCTTTTGGAGAGGATTGTCTATTTATTTGTGAAATATAAAATGAAATGTACGTTGTCTATTTAAGTAAGCCTGAAATGTTTTACACTGTAAAGTGTTCCCTACCCGGGTGTGCTAATTGTTAACATATACCTGTTTTATTTTGAGTACAACATAATCAGTAACGAAAGAATCTTATGTAAACAAGCAGCCACTATTTTGTATGTGCATGACACTCACCTTTAGCTGTGAGATGATTTACAATGGAACAGTACACCTGTAGGGGGACTCTGTCAGGACACTGGACTTTCTGCAGTGCACTTTTGACCCCTGCCTGGCAGAGCACTTCACCCATGGCAGCAAAGGAAAAGTGGAACTGGCCGATACAGTTGAAAAAGAAAACCCATCAGTCTGAGAGAATTTGGAGCACTCAAGGGCTGCTTTCCTGTGGCAGCCACCTCAGGGGCTGCAGAGGCCTGTCCAAGGTCTTGGTGCAGCTATATCTGCTTTGAGCGTCAAGTCCCTGTCCCTACAGGGCCGTCATCACATGAAAGAAGTAAAAATTGAACACTAATCCAGCTGTTGCTGACTCCTCGGCATGAATCCTGTCAGCCAGACAGTCGAGTGAAGCTTCAGGGTCAAGGCAGCTGCTGTCCTTCACTGTCCGAGTGAAGAAAAAAAGGTGAAATCTGCACTTGACTGGTGCTCTATTACCTTCACTGCATGTCAGCATGTCATTGCTTAACAATTATAAATAAAGTCTGCCCATTGAAAGGCTGCATATAGCCGCTGCACTATTTAGCGAGAGAAAACATAATGAACTAAACGACATCTGGGCTTACCGTGTCAGCGAGGAGCACTCCTGTAGGAAAAAACAAAATAAAGGAAAAGTGTAAAATAAACAGTCTAATACACGGTCCGCCTCAGAGGTAGATTTATGAGCCCAGGTGCTTCTGCTTGGGAAGGATAAAGACATTTCAAACTTAAGTGCTGATCACTAAAGGAAGAGAAAGATACCCCAGATAACGACCAGGCAAGGATTTGTGTATGGTTGTGTGCATTCTGTGATTTCTGAGAAAAAAAAAAGAAGATCGAGTTAATATGATTCCCGCTTGGGCGAAGAAATATACCTGCAGCACCTCCAAAGAAAGACAGAAACATACACGTTTTCCCTGCTGACATGCACGTAGTTGGAAGACAAGTTAACCATGCAAATATATCCTTGTCACCAGAGAGAAAGGTGGTCTTTGGGGCAGATCACGCAAAAAAGGGGGAAAAAAACAGTAACTTACAAACTTGCAGCACTCTCCTCATTACATTATTAATCCTGAGGAAAACAGCTTTAGCTCCTCGAGGCAAGGCCTGATTAACTGCTAAGCAGTTGTCCGCCCGTACATTCCTGTGAGTGAAAGGAGGATTAAATGTGGGCACCGTAAGAAATTACACTGACGGCTACCAGCTCCATTTCAAGGGCAATGCAGTGTAGCAAGTCAATGAAAAGAGAACCACCAAAAGTAAATCCTTTCTTCAAAGCATTGTGCAAGTTTCCTGGCTGTGCCATCAGTGCGTCTTGGAGGGAGTGGGCCGATAGCCCTTACGCAAAGGGCAAATATCCTCTTACTGACAGGTGAATCTAAAATAAGACTATAGCATGATGGAGTCAGGAGGAAAACCTGGGGCTCATTACGAGTATGACGGTGCATGAAAAAATTAGCGGTAACAGAATAACCGGCACATTTCCTGTTCTGCCATACTACGAGTTTGGCCCTGGAGTGGGGGATTTGCCTCCCATCGTCATGCTGGAGGTAAATCCTCCCACTTTCTGACCGAAATTTTCTAAAATTGGTGGAATTACTGCAGCGGTTTCACCAAAAATGCCCTATAGAGTCCAATGGACTCTGAAAAATGGGGATTAACTCAGCCACTGCCACTTGTAATCTGGCGGTAACTCCGTTAGACCATGTGGCGGTAACAGTAGCTCCGTTGGACTGTATTCCGCTAAGATACCACCAGAAAACCGCTCATCTCGTAATAAGCCACTTTATGTTAAAGCTTGCCCATTTACCCTCACATGTAAAAGACAATATTGCAAAGAGAAAACTAAGACCTTCGTGCCACCTGCAGCCTGCAGGAGGAAAAAAAAAGAATATGGAAAAGTGTATGAAGACAAAAAGAAAAACCTAATTTAACTCAAGGAGAGACATTTCTGTGCTAAAGAAATGTACTAGGTACCAATGTAAGAAAAGAAATATGTAATTGGACTTGTTGAATGTCCCCCAGGTTCTATGAATAAAGCAAAGACATACAATGAAATGTGGAAAACATTATGCAAGACTGAGTTAATTATCCCTGGTATGTCCGTTGGGACAATTTATGCTTAAAAGGAAGTGGAGAGGCCCACTCTTGGCTCATGCAGCACTTCCAATGCAGCAAAAAAGAGAAGAAGAAGATTAGACCATTAACAGCCAGAGGAATCCAAATGTGACCTGAATGCCACCCACTATATGTAAGGCCGGCAAGAAAAGAAAAGATAGAAAAAAGAAAATGAGAAAAGAAGTAAAAGAAAAGGAAAGTCCAACCCAATGCCATCCGTGGTGTGAGGAGCCAGCAAAAAATTGAAAGAAATAAAGAAAAAATGGAAAAAGGGAATAGAAATAAAATAACAGGAAAAGAGAGACAAACCCAATGCCACCTGCGGTTTGGAGGATATGTCAAACAAAGACATACACAGAAAGCAAGGAAGCAAAGAAGGTGACCAAGATAATGAATATCGAAATCATCCGTGACCCATCGTTGGTTCCCCCAAAATAAAACAATCCAGTATGCAGTCTTCATTTCCCCCACAGGAAGACCCCAGGTTGCTCTTTGCTGATCACTGCAAGGGGTATCCAACCAAGTAAAGAGATGTACAATTTTTTGTTCTTCCTCTCCTCCACAGGGAGACCTGCCTCTAGGCCCTATCTCATGAAAGCCTGTGAGACACCATTTCATTAAAGCCACTTGCACCTAACTGGTGTCCTACACAAGAAATGTTCAATAAGTTTGACATCTGCACTCAGGGAGAAATGCCTTTTGACCTCCCTCAAGAGGGCATGAGAGGTTATCCTCTCATCAGAGCACCAGCGGCAGAGCGGGTGCAAAGAAAGTGTTCATCAAAAGAAGCATTCAGTGACTGGGATGCATGCCAGGGTCACCAGTAAGCAGGAAAAGTTATATTTTTCTTATTGTGGCCCCAAATTGTTTTATATTTTGGCAGAATGCAGCTGTCATGGGTGTGTTGTATAATGTGAGTCAAGTGGGATAATACTCACCTTATGTTTTAAACTGATTGAGTATAAATATTTGTAAACATTGAACATTCAATATAGATTTCTTTTCAGACAAAGTCCATTATTATTGGGTGATTGTTATGGAAAGTTAATTATGATAAAGATAGTGTTTCATTATGAAATAGTTCCTGTTTGAGGTATAATACTGTTGGTTTGTATGCTAAATACAAAGGATCCCCTTGAAGGGGGGGGGGTGTTAAAATCTACATGTGTTATAAGTATTATTTGCAGGCTACCCCGGAAGTGATTCGCGTCATAGAGTATGCGGACAAACAGACCACGGATGAACGCGGAACGTAAACAGGAACACCAACGAGATAGCTCTCTGGTTTAAAGATCGGGACTAGCAAGAAATGTTCCGGTGACACAGAGTGGAATCTATTAAAGCCCCCCAAATAACTGATATGACTTTAAGAATACAGCTGTGTGATTAATCGTTCGCGCCGGGAAGGAAAAGAAATAGGATATATCACGTTTGGAGACAAGGCGGACAAATGACATAGGGGTTTAACCCAGTATGACAAGAGGAACACGAGAATTCAAGCAACAAGTAATCGAAACTTTAAGTGACTAGACAACGGTGAAATTGGGATCCACTGATCTGGCAAAGATTGAACTTTCGGCAGATGTGAGGCGGTGAACCGATTATCTCCATACAGCATCGAGACCTTAAAGATACAAGGCATTTGACACACATTACAAAGAAGGGTGGAGATTCTCTTCCGGGTAGTAGACTGACGGAATTAATGCGACAACCCTTGGGTGAAAACACAATTAAAATTCTGACAAGAATTTCTGTAAAGGAAATGTTTTTAGTAGATAACCTTTGGTTTTAGGTTTTTACTTTTACTGATATGTGTTGCATGCTGTACTAACCCCTTACACAAGCCCCTGAAGAATTTCCGAGTATTGGTTACAAGGCACTTAAGAAACATGTCGGGCAGAAGCTGTGGTTATGGAATGAGATGGTGATAGTGAATGAATATTAGAGTGAATGGAACGAGATTGAGTGAGATGTGCCTAGTGAGGTATGGCCCAGTGTGAAAATCAGCACAGCACAAGACACTTTAACGGTTAAGCAAGAGAATTAACCTACTTACCAATTGAAGGAGATAAACTCATGCATATATCACTGTGAACATCTCTTCTTGACTTTTACTGTAGGAGACTGAATAAACACTTTAACAATACACCGGAAGGTGTTCTTAACATTTGTATGTACGTAAAAAATAAAATATGAATATTTTTTTACAAATCTGTGTCCAAATTATGGTTTTCTGCATTACCATAAGTCAATATGGTACTGGAATAGGACACACCTAGAGAAGGTAGCAAGTATTATCACTAGCTTTGTGTTTCAAAGTGTTAAGGGCCAATCCCTTTATTGCGAGGGTATGCTGGTGATGTATACCCCTTTATCTCTCTTTTTTGGTTTAGGTATAAGTATTATTTGCACCAGATTCTTTGCCACTGTTGGTTTAATTTTTCTTTCATTTGGAGGTTGAGGTGAAAAAAATCTAAGTTTATATGTGCATCAATTATTTTGAGTTTTTCCAACTGTTATTGTTGCAGGAAGTTGCCTTTTTTTAGTGGCTGCATTTTGCCCAGGTTCACACGTGTGACAGCCACAGCTATAGAAGAACGTAGGTTTGTTTGGGCGTCTCCTTCATATCACACAGGTTTCTTTAAGAAGGGTTTCTATATCATGTTTTTCCTTCGGTCGGTAACTCTGATTTAGCGCTTAGTAATACCTAGCGCTTCTCACATTAAACTACAAACGACATCTGAGCTTACCGTGTCAGCGAAGAACACTCCTGTAGGAAAAAACAAAATAAAGGAAAAGTGTAAAATAAACAATCTAATACACAGTCCGCTTCAGAGGTAGATTTATAAGCCCAGGTGCTTCTGCTTGGGAAGGAGGATAAAGACATTTCAAACTTAAGTGCTGATCACTAAAGGGAGAGAAAGATACCCCAGATAACGACCAGGCAAGGATTTGTGTATGGTTGTGTGCATTCTGGGATTTCTGAGAAAAAAAAAGAAGATCGAGTTAATGTGATTCCTGCTTCGGCATCTTCTATGTGCATATCCATATCTAAAGAGCATGCTATGCAGCAAGTTAATTGAGAAAAGGCTTACCCAGACTTACAGAATAATTCATGATCTGAGTAAAAGATCTCCCAAAAATCCAGAAAAACGTCAATGGTGAAAAAGGGACCTCCTGATATACAAGAGAAACCCAGGATCTGAGAGAAAGACCTACAGAGAACCGTGAGAACTGTCCAGAGTAAAATATTGGAGAAATGCTTCTGGAGAATAATGAACAACCACATGTCTGAAGAAAAGACCTCCAATGAAATTAGATGCTAATCCAAATCTAAGAGAGAGACGTCCCGAGATGTAAGAGACAGGTCTGAGACACACTCTAAGAGAATAAAGTCTGAAGAGAAGACTCACTGAGAAACTAAGAGGAATGCAGAGTCTGGAATGCCCTCTGTTGAACTGTGAGAAACTTAGGTTGTTGATAACTAAGGAAGAAACCTAGGCAGCGAGCAGGATTTTTAACTTTGTCTTGGCCAGGACCATAGAACATTTTTTTCTTTTATTTCTAGATTACTTTTAACCTGGGGGTGTTGTGATGCAGGTACAGCATCCATACACAAGCAAGAGGTTCAGACTGTGCAAACTCTAGGAGCACAGAGGTTTGCCTATGTAGTATTAGTGTGTTCGCAGTTTAGCTTGGTAGCTCTGCATGCAGCACATGTCATTTTTATAATTAGCATTAGCACACACTAGAAAGACTTAGATAATGAAAGGAAAAGCAGCAACGATGTTCAAATCAAGAGACTGAGGCTAAGTCATGTTGAGGACATGCATCGAGTGGTACCTGTAAAAAAGACAAATGCTCATCTAAAGGTTACATGCCACAATATGTGTAAATTGACCCCCTCTTCTATGCACCTGTTTTTTGACCCTGTACTAGACAATCATGATCATTTTGACACTGCCGCTAAAATTGTGTCCGCGTATGATAAAATGATGGATTTGGTAATGAACAATATAGCACCATTGAAACGACGGGTGGTGAAGACACAACCGTCAAAAAAATGGTACTCCCAGACATTCATAAATTAAAAACACTTGAAGGACAAAGCCTTCAAAAGATGACAGAAGTCCCTGTCTCCGGATGATAAAGAACAATACACCCTGCCAGTCAAGACTCATAAGCAGGTTATATGTGATGCTAAAAAAACTGTTTTATGAGTCAAGACTAAAGGGGCCTCCTTGGACTCAAAGGAATTGTTTAGGGTCTTTAAAGAATTGGAGGACCCTTGTCAACCCACTTCCCTAGTCATCAAGGATGTGAAATGGTGTTCAGACATTTAGATGAAAATCAAGATTGAGAACATCAAAAGTGTCACAATAGCTAAAAGAAAGGCTTTGATAGAGGATGGACTTGTATCTAACCCAGGAAAAGCATTGGACCATCTACCACGCTTTGTATTCTCTAAAGTATTTGTATTGTTTGTATTTTATTTATTTGTAATGCGCACCAAACCCAAGGGTAGCCAGGCGCAAAGGCAGCAAGAGGGTTGCAAAGCTTCGTTACATACAGTATGATGAGGTCCAGCTGGGGTTACATTGCTGGACGTATCACGCCAAATAGGAGGGGTAGAGCATGTACATTAGAGGCAGTCTGATCAGTGTCTGATGAGGATATGCTGGATGTGCTAAGAAAACTGAAGCCAACTAATTGCAAATGAAACATTTGCCCGGTAGCTATTGTAAAGTCTTGCACCCACCACCTTGCCCCATTGATTGCTAAATGTATTACCTTATCCTTTCTGGAGAACCATATTCTAACCTCCATTAACAAGCATGAATTTCCCCCTTATTGAAAAATCCCTCATTGGACCCTTCTCTGGCTGCCAACTATCGCCCATAACTGATATGCTGTTTATTGAGAGCAAACACCTAGGGTTTACTGTGGCAATGCCATCTCAGAGGGCTTTGTGCTGCCCTGTGGGGTTCCTCAGAGAGTCCCCCACACTTTTTCATATCTTCACCCTGCCCCTCTTTGACCATATGGAGTCGAGGCAGGTTAATTTTGCTAATTATGCAGATGACACTCAGTGGCTCATCCCCCTGACAGGTAACCATCTAACTGACACCCTTACACTAAACACCACCTATAACCTCATACACAGGTGGATGTTGTGCACTGGCCTGGCCCTTAGCAACCAAAATACTAAAATAATTATTGTTGGCACTTCTTTTAAGCTCTTTCACCTGGATCCAGCTATCCAAGTCATTAAAGTGGCCAAATGCTCTCTTAAAACTCGCCTGAAGGTTAAAACTCTGGGAGTCATTTTTGCCCAGGAAAGCTCATGTTAGCCATCTTGTGTCTTGCTCCTTATACTATAACAAACTTCTGGTGGAGATCTGCCCTTTCCCAGATTTAAGCTGCTTTGTCACTCTGGCATGTGTCCTTGATGAAACACGGTTAGGGTATAGGTCAGGGAGAACTGAATTGCCTACAGGTGGTTCAAAATAATGCTGTCAGAGTGGTCTGTGGACAGCATAAATCTGACCATGTATCGTGGTCCTGGACAGCTGCTTCCCTATGGCAGTGAGGGCCTAGGGAACGCGCTACCAACAGATCTAAGATCTTGCTCCTCCCTGGCATCCTTCAAACGGTTACTGAAGACCTTCCTATTCGAATGATGATCTCTTCTAAGGACTGTCCTCCCCTCACCTGGAATCCTTGTTTTTTTCCTTCTTTTTCTTTGTTTGTCTTGTCTTGTGCTTCCATGCCTACGGGCTTTATCCCAGCGCATCATAAATAAAATAAATAAATAAATCTGATTCAGGAGATGTGGTGAGAGCGGAGACAGCGGAACCGTGGGACAATAACATAGCAATATTTTATCACATGCTGCGAAATGGCCTCCACAAAGAAGTACAGAATGATCTAGATATGTTGGTTCATATTGAGGAGTAGGGTAGGGCCGAAATGCATGCAAATATATAACATCAATGTAGGAGGAGGCAATAGAAGGAAAAGGAAGTAGCAGAGCAGGCGCAGAAGGCAGTAGTGAAGTTGGTTAGGCTAAATTGAGTATGGATGGAGCAATAAACACCAGTACTGCAGAAGGCCAGCCTGATCAGAAACTAATCCAGGGCTGGACAGAGAGGTATCAAGATGATAGTAGGAATATGGGAAGTTTTCAGAGTGCAAGAGGACTTTTTCAGAGTGGAAGGAGGACAGTGTATGGAGGAATGAAGCCCAGGTTTGGAGGACAGTGTTGAAATTGTGGAAAGATGGGAACTTTTGCTCAGGAATGTATAAGCAGGCAGTGTTGTTAGGATAGTCCAAAGAGAGCCTGCAAACAATTATCGAGAGATGTGTCTGATGAACAGCTGTTCGAAGATACCAAGGATACAGGAGAAATGTTTTTTTAAATGTACATACCATGCCAAATAGTGATACAGAACAGAGCAGTGCTGTACATTACGGTCATTACTAAAGTATTATCAGTGTAGTTAGAGGAAGATTTGGAAAAAAGGTACCCCACTGCCTATGGACTAACAAACCCCATTGTGTAGGACTACTAAAGAGCATAAGGGAAGTGAGGATCAATCTTAAGCCAGGCACAATACTACCCAGTGTAAGACAATGGCCCATGTCGAAGGAAAACGAGGAAGGCATACAGCAGTCTATTTTGTCACTATGGTAATAGGGGATAATACAGCCATCAGAGAATTGTTCAAGGTCTTTGACCACATATTCATCACACAGCATACAACAGGATATGAAGCGATTAACAATGTTAAATATCGCACTCTAAATAAAGTAGAATTCCGTGCATGAGATAGTACATGACGATTTAGTGTATGTCACATCCACAGTGCATTTAGGTTTTCCAAAACTGCAGAGGCGTGGAGAAATATATTGGCACATATTACAACATGCAAGATAAAATCACACCTAGCACAATATGCAACGTTCTTATTAAGGCTAAAAGAAGCATTGCCAGTTCCCAAAAGCATGGGCTGTGGAGAAATATGCAGCACACAGGGAACACATATATTCAGGGGAAGCACATATTTGTCAGCACAAGGAACAACACAGTAGAGGTAGTAGCAAAAGAAGCATGTTTTTGTGTAATAGTGGGCACTATGGCACTAACAGAACTAGTGAGTATTATTTCAGACTCCAAAAAATCCCTATAGTGCCTCACCAGTATAAATGTGGAAATGTAGGGGATGTGCAATTTCCTCTACATATTTTCCCTGGAAAAAAGGAAGTATAGGTAAAAAAGTTATGTCTAGAACTTTATGTATGGTAGCATTAGATCAACTGTATTTTTTAGCACACACACGGCGAGGGAGCCTGTTGCAGCAGTATTACAGATATGGCATTGGATACCTAATTTAACTGCATAACATACCAGAAGTATTATTTTGGTAGCAACTTAAGAATACAGAGGGAGACCCATGGATAACAGGTGCAGTAATTATTTTTGTTATTAGTATATGTTATTTTTATGTCAGGTATTGTTGAATTCATAAGTAGTTCATGGAAGACAAATTGTATTGTGTATTGTTTGTAATAGCTAGGAACAGATCATCATCGTGCATCGCAGGAATAAGTTGCAGGCATACACATGCAAACACCTCTCACACCTGCATGCAGAACCTCTGATGCGCACAATTTAGCTCAAGTGTTAGGTGAGGAACTCCAGGGATATCTTATGGATCTAACCAACTTGATTCAAGTTATATCTCAACAGCTCTTGCCACATCAACAACAGTCGGCTGCACCATTGATGGATGACCCAGCATCTCTGCAACAACCCCAACTCTTTGATGTCGACCAGATTTACATCAGAACTTTTGCTACATAGAGGGAGGAGAAGAGATTCCTAGCAAATATTGATCATCTCACCCACTCCAGTTATGCACACACATTAGTTTATTCTGTCAGACATCCACAAAGACACCAGTGCTCCTCCGCAAGAACAGGAGGAAAGGGGGTAGAAGAGGATACTTGAAAAGATTTGAAAAAGAGGAGGTCTGCCACTTTAAAACCTTTTACAAATCATTGGGCCTCATTACGAGACTGGTGGTAGACATGGCGCTATTTGTACCATGAGGCCCATCAATAACGTGTCTGGCACTGGTCTCGTTCAATGGGGACTTACCAGTGTAGTCCGACCTTTGCGGGACCGGTAAGTCCCCATTGTTAAAGCCATTCCCTATTCCCATTGAGCCCCCATAGGGCTCAATGGGAATGGGGAAGCGCTAATAACGGTACCACAAATTGCGGTTGGCTTAGCTTCAAGGTCCCTTAACGGGTCCCATCCATAACGCCTGCTCAGACCAGGTGTTACTGGAGGGACCCGCTAAGGGGCCTCGTAGTACGGCGGTAAGGGATTACCGGCACTGGTCTCCTTACCGGTGCCGGTAATCCCTTACCGCCCACCTCGTAATGAGGCCCATTGTGTTATTTAGAACAAGCGAAGACTAACCCTTTCTTACAGCCTCTAGAGTCTTCAGGAGCAACAGACAAGACTAGAAATATTATTTTGTATGTTGATTGCTTTTGTTTCTGTTTTACCTCTTTCTACTTTTTCTCATGTTTCAATTTGTGGGGTTGGGGGATGGAATGGAAGTGTATAATGACACCAGAGCCGCACCAGTGCTAGAAAAGGGTGGTATGTTGGTACTGAGAAGCAGAAGGGAGGTTTAGGATATAGGCAATGATAAGGATGTTGTGGATCAAATGGATTAGCAGTTAATTTGGACTGCACCACTGATGTGCATTACCCTGAGACTGATAATTAGTGGTATAACCAAGTTGGGGGTGGGATGGGAGAAATGTTAATATTATGTATGATCCTTAATCCCACATGCAGCTGGAGCCCCCAGACTGTTCATTCCCAAAGAACTACCAACTCAAATTGCCCAATGCCTAGTACACCTGGCCCTATGCAGAGTGTGAGGGTCCTTTCATGGACATAAAGTTGAAGCTGTCATGATAGAACCTGATCCTGATGACAGTGAATGTTCTGGAAAAAAGAAAAAGAAGGAATTGCGGAGCATTTTGAGAGCCCAACTGCAGATGCAAGAGCCGCTTTTTTCAATAACAAATGGGAATGAGACTGAATGAGCTGCAGTGCAGGAACAGTGATGGGGCTTTCCAAGACACACGTGGCACACATTAATGAGTCGTGCTATGATACATGTTCACCGTATGTAAAAAGGTCAACTTGGCTGAAGCAACATGAGCGACGTGCTAAAGTACAGATACTCACACAATTCTCCTTGTGTTTCAGGGGAACCGGAACATTGCCTGTGGGCACTAATGGATGTTGTAATGACTCTTTGGACATTAAAGAGATCTCTAAGTGGGCACTGCCGCCCTCATGGACCTGTAATTGCAGTTCAGTAAGTCTGTTTAGCTCCAGCTGCCTCTGTCATGGAAGGGGCAATGCTCTTTGACCACTTTACATGCCCCAGTCTTGGTAGTGCCTGAAGCCCATCTCACTACCGCAAATGTGCCCCACCCTGTACCCACTGTACCCCGTTGACAGTCATGTCTGTCATTCAGACTCAGCCCCTTTAAAACATCAAATTATTGGTCAAAAGACTGCTGAAAAAGTAAATGAAATCCCTGAGTCAAGCCATTGGGGGTTCTTCATTACCTGAGCGAGGAGATGGAGAATGAAGCTAGAGCATAGAATTCTGAATGACTTGAGTGGGTTCCCTCCTGACTGGGCATAGCCATAAAAGCACCAGTGCCCATTGTTGTTCAATTACTTGTTGTATACTGTTCCTGCCAGCTTGTCCTATGCTGCTACACAAGGCCAATATCCAGAGGGATGATGAAGTCTCTGACCCTCAGAACAGGTATGGCAACTCCCATCATGAAACATGCACACACACAGACCAATAATGATGACTTAGAGAGTAGAATTGTTAAGATACCAAATGCAATAGGTCTTCAGGGTTCACCTGACCCCAAACATTACAAGGAGTATTGGATTGATGGAGTTGGAGATGGGGGATGTTATTTCATAATGGGTACACTGGAAGAGTATGCTCAAGATGGGGGTAGTTTGAGGTATGTCTCTCAGATGTGGTACCAAAGGATGAGTTTGATAGGGAAGGGGAAACTAGTTGAATAGTTAATAAGTGGTTTAACTAAAGGGGGAAATGTTGGGATAAAAATACAGCGTCCATACAGAGGCTTGAGGTTCAGACGGCACAAACTCTATGAGCACAGAGTTTTGCCTATGCAGTATTAGTATGTTCGCTGTTTAGCTTGGTAGCTCTGCACGCAGCACACTTATCATTGTTATAGTTAGCATTAACACACACTTGAAAGACTTACATGATGAAAGGAAGAGCAGCAACAACGTTGAAATAAAGATGCTGAGGCTAAGTCGTATTGAGGACATACATTCATTGGTGGAGAGCTATGCCATATTCTATTAGTATGAGAAAGAACATAGAATATATCCCATCATTTTACATTTAGGTAACTCTTTCTAGCATATGAATGAGTGGCCGAAGTCCCTAGTAGAATACACATATAGTATAATGGAGATTTTTGTTTTTAGTATAAGGAATGTGTGCCATGTTAGCCAGAATTTCAAAATGTTTGTATTCGGCCAGTTAGGAATAGATTCTACTAGAAGGATTTGTTGAAAGGGAGAGCATAAGCTCATGTTTAGAAGCATGCAGTTAGTCAGCTAATGAGAAGGTATTTCTGTTCCTCCACAAGCATTTGGATAGTCAATGCTGAGAATAACAGAGCAAGGTGCCGTGTAAAATAAGTGGCTGATTTAAGGAGATCGGCCCGGCTGCAGGCGATGGGAATGGAATGCGGAATAGCTTCATACCATGGTTACAAGGACACATCTTGTGGGAACAAAGCATGAATGCCAGACATGGCGCCAGTTAAAAGAGAAATATAAACACGAGAGCGGCGCATGGTTGTATTGTCATAAGGTTATCTGGGTTCCCAGAGCAAAAAGGAAGAAACATGTATTAGGGAGGAGGTGTCTTTCAAGATGGGAGTAGTCTGAGGTGAGCCACGTGCATTAATTGCAAGTTTGAACAAGCTATCTGGGCTTGCCAAGTTGTTTGATTACAAGACAAGACCATTATATCTCAGAAGGGGTGTCCCACTGGTAGGCACATCTCGAGTTGAGTGTCTCAACAAACCAGGACATTCCATTAGTGTGACAGAACATCTGATTAACAGAGATCAATAATATTGCAGGGTTTTACGATAACTACAAAATTAGATCATATTAGGGGGGTGTTTTAGATAATGTGTATCCAGTGGGGTAGCAAGATATATGTGAATGTTTAGGGTTATATAGGTTTCTGTCCAATGGGAAGCATGCAAACACTTTAATCTGATATGTTCATTTCACTGGTTTACCGCTATAAGAACGTGTAACTTGTATGTATAAGCCGAGCAACTGTTTGTTTTCAGTTCCAACGACCTGAATATGCTCCCTGGATGGGTTTACATGTAATAAATATTGTTATCCTTGCAGGACAGTGCACTCGTTATTTGCTCTGTGGATTTTCCTGTTGTTCAATTTTGGACCTGTCCTACAGGGGCTAACAAGATTCCTATATGGAAGAGCTTGAGCCTCTCTTGGCCACTTCAGCTGTACTTTTTGTTTTGTTAGAGTAGGGTGCCTGGAGAAGGACTGAGAATCAGTAAGCCAGGGAAAGGCTCCAGATCACCAGAGAACTGGATTACCTACTTTACGTTGGCCCATCCGTGACACTGTTTACATAGAAACTCACTTTTTATTTGTAGAATCCTTCCCTAGTTCCTATGGGCATTTACTCTGACCAATCTTCCCACTTCTCTTTAATGAAGGGACGGAATGAACTTCCAACTCTTGTCCGTGTCCTCATTTCGCAACAGCCACCCATAGGCATTATTTTTACTTTTACAAATGGCTGTATTGCATCGCTGGCAGTAATCATTAAATACAACCAATGATATTCATACTGAATATTTCAGCATGAGGCAAAGTCATCTTTTTCTAAAGATTATACCTTTATTCACAACTTGGCGTGCCACTACTAATTCTTCTTTAATTTAACAAATCTAATTGAATTCATCCCTGTAAATAGAACAGGCTTTAATATGGGTAAAAGGAATCATAATGTTAAGAGATCACTTCGGGTATCTGTGCAGGAGATTTAGTTGCAGATTTCAATCCCAACAGAACACTTTATCCTTGTGAAGGTGATGCATTAGGTATTATAACATGTCTCAATAATGCTACCCGTTATAATAAGTGAGAAACATCTGCATGAAACTCTCTTAAACATAGCTCTATAATGCACCCCTGCTACGCCTGGTGGATTTCGCTTTCCTGACAGTTAACCATATTCTATTAATTGTGTTAAAGTTCAAATACGGCTAGTGGCAGTGCTATTTTCCTAGAACAGTCGTTCAGTCGAATGCAGACACTGGGCAAACGTCGGCCTAGCTGACACCTATGCCCATCTGTTACTCTCTGACAGTGACAGTGCGGCTCAAAACGTTGAGAGTGAGTGCAACCCCCCAGTTGACACAGTCCCCAGTCTCTAATATTGGAAGGCGCGTTGGCACGTCCAGGAATTATAGCAAGCTGCTTCTCTCATCAGTTTCTTCATACATATCTTGCCCACCAAGATTGCACACACAACCTAGCTTTGCACTTTCTTCATGTGTTTATAAATGTAAAATGGTTCAAACGTGACGCTGTAGGACTAGTATCCTCAGCTGGGTTCACCCCAATATTTCGAAATGAAAAGGTCGAATGCATGTTTACTGTGCATTCGACCTGATATAAAAAAAAAATCAAAGCCCATTGTACCTAAGAAGGGAAGCAAGGGTTGCAGGGGTGTCCCCTGCTCCCCTATTTTGGCGTTGTGGGCTGCAGGGGTTGCAGGGGTGTCCCCTGCCTACATTACATGGCCAGCAGGGGTGAAAAAAAAAATCCCCAGAACTCGAATTACAAAATGCAAACAAGTGGGCTTCGTAATTTTGTATTTCGAGTTTTTGGGATTCAGTTTTATAACGTAGATCCTCCTCAGCTGCTATATGCAAACATTAATTTGAGAAACAAAGCTCAGACACTGCGGTATATTTCTTAGGCCAGGCAGTTTGGTAAATACTGCTGGTCACACTCATATGGACAGAATATTGTAGTTATAACAAGATGTATTGAAGACAATGCAAAAGACAGCTCACTACACATATGGAGTACTGAGCAAAAGTAAACCAGCACAAAACATGTGTGGACTCTAGACGTGAGCACGCAAATGGGCAATGCTACACAAACAGAACTATTACTAAACAGATTAGAGAAAGGACACTCAGAACGGAACGGAGTGTGGAATATAATGTCTGTACCAATGGGTGCCATGAAGACAGAGTGTACATACAGGAGGAAGGAAGAATCAGTGGGACATTAACTTTTAGGATTTGGTCTCTATGAATTACAGAGAACATTTTTAGTATAATAATTACAAGATTTGGGAATTAGTTTGACACTTTAGATTTGGAAGGTAAGAAAGATAGAAAAAAAAGGACAACACAATCTTGAAATACATTTGGTACACAAAGAGGACTGCACATGAGGACATAACCCAAAGGAGGACATGTGTGAAGAAAGACGCCCCAGTACTCATTAAGAAGGAGATTATGCATTTGGATATTTTTTTAAACCTTCAAAGCATGGTAAATATATTGAAACCAATTAACAGAAAATGTAGTGGGTGAGCCCCACTACATGCGTGGTTTATTCAGAGGCGTTGCTGGCAGGGGGAGGGGGGTTTAGGGGCCTATAGCCCACTGTCTTTTGGTTGTAGCCCCGGGTAGAAGCTCAGGAGCTACAACCAAAAGGCTAGCTAGCCCCGAGTCCGACAATCCCGACATTAGTATAGCCCCAGTTCTTTTCCAAACCTAGCAACACCCCTGTTTGATGTTTTCCCTTGGTTTCATGCTCAGTGCATATTCTGAAAAATGCATGGAGACAGTGTGACTAGTCTGCTGAATTCACATTTTCAGTGCAAGAGGGCTTTTTATAGGGGCACTCCTGGGGGTGTGTATAAGCAGGTAAATGAATTGTGGTTAAGATTGTAAGAGAGTGCAGGGAAGAGGTAAACAACCCTAGCACTGGGCTGTATTTGCACTAAGAGAACGAAACCGGTATCCACAAACCGGGGAACACTCGCCTCCCACAGTTTGTGGACACCGGTTTCCTTCTCCAAATTCACATTTTCACCCTATCCGAAAACCATTTTGTGTTATTGCTCTCGTCCTCTGCACAGAGTTTTCCATTTGCGTTGTCCTTGTCTGCTTCCCATGTTCTTTCATGCTGTTAACAGATATATTTCCCAATCTTCCTTGCTACTCGGATTTCTTTGCAGTGCTGTGAATTTAAGTTCATTTCCCCACCAATTTCCATCGGCCTCAGAATGCATCTTTTGTTTTCTCATTTCCGCCAGAAAATGGCCATGCACCTAATGAAGCCTTTTGATATAAATAGCAATACATGAAAATCTATAGATCATGAATAATTATCTTGGTTTCTAGTACACCCTGGAAATCTCTACAAAGCCACCAACACCCCGAGGGGATGTTGCATCAAAAGGCTTCTTATTTTTTATGTCTACATTATACTTTTGTATAATTGGGTCTCAGGAATCATGTAGCACTCTGCTTAGGGATGTCTGCTAGCGCAAGGAACAATATCTTCCTTGCTCGCTGTAAAGATCATTAAATTTAGATCACAACATTTATGCAGGCATGCAATTCCAAACATGTCACTGATACAAAGAGAAATGACAATCTTCGCACTAGTATTTTTCACTTAGGTTGGCATGTAAGGCAGGAGTCTCTTAATAAATTCAGACTATCATGTATTGTGTTACATCTTTTACATATTTTAATACTTCATTAAAGGAATTGTCAGATTCTGTTAGTAACTGAGAAAGCCACTTGCGAAATGTTTATGACTCAGTATGTTGAGTCTATTAAGAATTTTAAACAATGCTTTTCTTCTATAGTTCTTTTTTTTTTTTTTACAAATCGGGTCACTTAGTCTCAAACTGGTTTGAAGCAGGTCGTGTAGTGCAACAACCAGTAGCTGCACACAGGATGCATTCTTAACACATGGAACCTGCATGTAGATAGAGTGCTGTGCTGTGAGTGCAAATGTCCATTGTCAGAGCCCCCTTTCAAATCTAAGTTCCAGGTGCAAGCAAAACACAAATGTTCTTTCACACATTCCATCCACATGAGTGGTGGGCTGGGGTCTTCCCTCCACCCACGTGGATGGATGGTGGGTATTTTAGGTGACACGTCTTATAGCATGGTACCTGAAATTATATTTTTAAATTTCCATATATATTTAGGAAATGCAAATAAAACAAATCAAATGAAAATGCTCATGCTTTTCATGAATTTCTCCATGTTCATTGGTACTCTGGCAAATGCCCATGCATGTTACTAAACGGGCTGCATTATTCCGAATTTCTTTGAGATGGGAGAAATGGTATTATTCCTGAACGAAGAGGAGACAGTTTTTATACTTATGTAAACAATTAATGATTGATCTAACTGATGGCACTTCGTCTTTGCTATTAAAATGGCAAAAATTGGTCGACACAGAGGAAGTGATGAGAAGGATTGACATCTGATGTGATATGGACCCTGGGAGTTTTTTGAGATTGCTGTGCTTTTGTCTTTCTGTTAAAACTAAGTATTTGTCCCATGTTTTAACTTGAAATGAGGACACTACGAGAGAAATCTGCTTCAAGCTAATAGCCCGCGTTACTGTGTTTCCACACTGTTTTGAGGAAATTACTAACTAATATTGAGCGGACACATAGTTCCCCGTAGCATGGTAGGGCCCAGTTTGGCCAGCATATGATTGCGAGTAGAAGATGCCTTTGATGGCTATTGAATTCTTTGCAATACAAGGTTTTGTCAGGGAGTGTGCAATCCACGTGTTTGGAGTTAAGTAGAAATGCCCCTGGTTTAAGTTGCCGTGAGTGGTTAGGTGAGATAGCAGTGAACCCGGCAAGAAAGAGAAAGAAATAGGACTCTCTAGCTAATTCTCAGAGGAATATGAACATGGCAATCGGTTCTACTCTGTAAAATGCTGCCATTTTGGCACGCATTTCGAGTGTGAATGTACCTTCTTCATCTGCCATTTTGAGAGATTCATCTCAAAATGTATAGAGGAAGTTTACATTCAATTGCCATGCTAACACCAGGGTTATAGTATATTGAAAAAACTCAACATAAGGTTTTTGTTGGCTTCTTCAACTTCTCTAGGAATGTGGGTACAGTGAAGATTTTGGATTCAGATTCATAGTGGCATCTAATTAGTTAGTGACACATGACTCTTTAAGAAGATGTGTTATCATGGTATGTCTTAAGGGGCTTATAAATGTACATATTATAAGCAGTGTTTTCAGCAGCATAATGGCTGTGTCACAGCGCACTGCCAGTTTACGGGGTCTGCTCCCAATGGTGGCATTCGGATGCATTCTTGCCAGGGCCAGCACTGGAACTCCCAGTGCTCTCGGCACTTCCATCTGCTCCGGTTCTGCCACACTGTTAGCCTCTGTATCTCTTCCTGCGCCTTGAAAGGTAAAGGGCCATGCCCTACCCTCCACTGTGCCTTCTGGGGTTACCCACATGTTCCTCTTGGCATCTGCTGCGGAAACACGTCCTCCTCACTGCTCCCCACACCATCTCTCTGGTGGTACCGATTCTAACACGCCACCAGCTTTTCTCCTTCTTCCCTCACCAGTATGGCCAGTGTCCATTTCAATATGGTGCCTACTAGGGACGTAAAGGGTGGCAGAGCCAAATCTAAGATGGTAGAAATTATTTCTTGGATTTCATGTATGCATTTCCACCATTTTTCAGCTTTTCCCTTCTTGTGAAAGCTTTTACTAAGGTCACCCTGTTTCTTTGTTACTGATTCCAAGATGAAGTGCAGCAGAGGATAGGGAACATCTGTATTCTACATCCTCAAAGAAGGATGATGTCTGGAGCAACACCTGCAACCTGGAAGCACTTTCTTGTATGAATTGGGCTCTGCCATCCACCTGATGAGTGCCCTATTGTTATGGGTCCGCGGCTGTCTTCGTGAGTGGATGGAGAAAGAAAAAAAGTGTGGAAGGCACCTTCTATTTATCTATGTAATAATGTATTGTTGATTTATAAGGCACAAGCTGTAAACACATCAACTTCATGGCACCAAAACAAGGGATGGGGAGTGGTAAAAACCGATCTTCTCAGCTCTGCAAAATTCAGGTAAGATAAGTGCCCGGGAAAGAATGGATAGAAACTAAAAATGCAATTAAACAATTAAAAGCAGGGCCTGAAAATAACCCAAAACAAAGGTGCCTAAAATAAAGTGCTGCAACATAGCAAAGTAATACAAGAAGTGCTAAGGGTCAGTAGCACACTACGAAAAGGCGCACGGTAATCAACACACTGTACCCCAGCTAAAGCAGGAACAAGGGAGGTATAGTTTATAGGCCAAGTCACAGATGGATAGAAGAACAGGTAAAGTTAGAGGTCAAATATTTTCTAGAAGAAAAATGTCTGGAGTCCTTTCCTGAAACGAAGGCGGCATGTTTTCTTTCTAAGGTGAGATTGCAGGTTTCTCCAGATACTGGTCCCTCCATCAGTAGGGTTTTGCACCAAACACTTTTGTCTTTGTCCAGCATACAATCAGCATTCCAGAACAGGTGGATATTAAGGACATAGCATTACACTTATTGAAAACCTTATGTTGAAGATTCCCAGAGCCAATGGGCCTCATTCCATCCAAGTTTGCCAGTACAGTAACAACGGTACCGGTAAGCTTGCTGGTACCGTTGTTACCGTATCGGCAAACTACGAGTTCTGTTCATGGAGGGCTTTTCGCCCGCCAGGTCTGACCTGACGCGCGGACCGCATCCGCGAGCAGACCATGCCGGATGCATAGCGCCATTCTGAATCCAGCCTCCCCATTCCCATTGAGCCCTATGGCCTTCAATGGAAATGGGGAGCATTCTTTTCCGGTGCCCAGGAATGGGCTGTTAGGGAGAATTCTCCAGAATGGCTTATTTCCCTTACCTACTGAGTCCCTCAGCAGCTTTGCTGGATTTACAGGATTTATTTTTTTCACCTGGTAAGAGTATGAGCCATTTTTGTCCCACTCTTACATGTGTTTTGCTGTGTGTGTTTAACATTGTTGTGTTCATAGACTGGAGCTTCACCTACTCCATAGGCATCATCTTTTTACTGTGTGTCACACAGCACCTTTAGTGCAGTGTCACAGGGTTGTCTTTTTCAGACTTCCCACTTCAAACTCCATTTTTTGGGACTGACTACTGTCTCCAAGAACATGTAAAGTTGCCATTGACTTTATTAGTCTTTTTAAATTCTTAGACCCAGTACAAACTATCTTACATATAGTACTGGAAAGGTTTAATAGTTATCCCTTTTTATCTGTCTCTCATGGAATATTATTTTGTTCCCCTTTCTTTAAGATTTGGCTGGTGGAAGTGGTATCTACCATATTTTTCCTACTGCGATCTATGAAAATAGCTTGGTACTGTTTTAGGCTAAGTTAGTAGCCTCAAACTTAAATCCGCTGGACCCCATTTACTTTTATTTGGTTCCAGCTGGGTTTAGTCGCCATTTCTTTTTGTAAGGGTCTTTCTCGTGTTTTACTCTGCGTGACAAACCAGGTTTGGTTCCTTTGTTCGCTGTCCTTTGGCGGGCTTCTGCACAGAAGCCCTCCTTAGGTGCCTGAATGTCTGAAAGGGGCAAGATGTGAGGGAGGGGTTTGAGACTCCCTGCACGGGGTCTCCTTGAAGACCCATGTCGCACTCTGTTTGATTGGCTGTGGTGACTGTCCCGCCAGGACAGCCACCCTGCTGTGTGATAGACAGCTAGGCTCTTTGAATAGGGGAAAACTGCATAAAAAGCAGGTCTATGGGACTAGGAAGGCAGAGCCGCCACTGGATCGAGAGAACCGAAGAGAAGATGAAAGAAGGGGACCATTACCACAACTGAACCTCCCGGGTCCGAATCTCCAAACTTAGACAACAGAAAAGATCTGCAAGGGATCTTCTTCCCTTGAGCTGGTGGTACCAACCAGTTCGCCAAACACCAGCAAGGCCTCCCTCCCCTGGTCGAATTTGCTGTGCACAGCTGCAGTGAGCCGGATATCCAGGAGGATCGGACCATGTTTGAGTTTTAAGGAGCGCACCTTTTATTCATTGCTTTGCTCTGCTGCTGGTTTCTTCCCTGGGCAGTGCAGGACCCTCCAATCTTCCTACTTCGTGTCAGTCCAACAGTCACTCCAGGAACCGTGAGCCTGCAGGACCTGCCAGGAACTTCTGCCTCAGCTACAGCCTTCTTCTTCATTTAAGGTACTGTTCAAACCCGGTTGTTCGTTCCGTCTGACCACGGTGAAAGTGTTTGAAATCTTTCATCAATCCGAGGGCTTGTCCTTCTCTATTCTTTTAAGTAACTTTTCTTCTGACCAACTTTGTTTCTAACTCTTGGCAAAGACTTAATCGCAAACTACTCTGAACTGTGTCATCCTTTGCAAAGACTCTGAACCATTAACATTGGCCCAGGCCTGCTGTCACGATGCCTGCCCCCGGAAAGCCAGACCAGGCCCAGCAACCCCGGAAGCAGGCATCATGCCACTTGAAGCATGCCCAAAAACCCCAGTTAGGGGCTGTTTGGCTACAGTCCTGGCGCCTATGGCGCCAGGCTCATAAGAATAAAGTCAGTCCTGGCGCCATGGGCGCCAGGCTCATTACAGAAAACTTACCTGATGCAGACCATGCTGAATACCTACCTGATGCAGACCTTGCTGCACGAAGCCACAAGCCAAATGAGGCTTAGAGGGACTATTTTACCTCAGGGACTCCTTTCCTCTCGGGTGGGGCTGTGGAGGAATACTTACCTGGGACTTCTTCCAAGGCTATTTAAGCCACACCCGGACAGCCACACGTGCTTCGCGTTATTCTGCTTCCTGCAGCGTAACGCTCACCGTGTCTTCAGCAGCTCCAGTCTTCAGCCACGCCCGCTTCAGCCCTGGAACACCTGGAACAAGACAAGGAGAAGGAGAAGAGGTCAGAACAAAACCCTTACCTGAATCCTTGATCCAGCACATCGTCGATCTGGAAGAGAGAAGCCTTCACAGGTGCATTGCCACGCACCTCACAGCGCCGCGCTGAACTCACCATCCGGGGGCTGCATTCCTTTACTCCATCGCGAACCCAGCATCTCCCAGCCATTCTTCAACACCTGGGGGAGACAAGAACAAGTAGGTGAGCAAGGGCAATACAAACCACCTCCAAAGACTTACCTGATTACCACAGGGGGGTACTCACCTCATCCCGGGTCGGCGCAGTCAATTCTGCATCACCGCCGCACCCCGGCCCCTAAGGGGAAAAAACAAGGACAATACAACCTACCCCCAAAGACTTACCTGATTTACCACAGGGGGGTACTCACCTCATTTCGGGTCGGCGCAGTTAATTCTGCATCATCGCTGTACCCCGGCCCCCAAAGGGGAGAACCACAATAGACTTACCAGGATCTTACCAATTGCCACTTGGAACTGTTCTGGTGGTATAAATCTGCAACCTGCAAGGAATCTGGCTGAGTGAAGATCAGACTTTTGAACTCTTACGAACAATTGGACTTTAGAGCTAATATTGGAACTCACCAATTCCTCCACGCCAGTGAAGTAACTGGTCGTCTACGCGCCCCTGCGCTCGACGCAGGATGGAGAGCTCATCTTTCCAAATCTTCAGGTGAGATTAAGAGGGTACTTCAGGAGTGTTCTGTGGGCAGATTAGAGGAGTGGGAAGGCGAGTTAACGCTCAGATTACGGGAGGTTAATTCCCTTTCTCCATTACAGAAAGATATTCGTACGAGCCCAACTAACGAAGCTAAGTGGGTCTGTCCAGTCTGTCATCTCAGCTCTACGTGTTACTCTGGTGGAAGCAACAGTGGGCCAGTCCAGATCGACGCCCCCGTGGGAATCAGGTGAGCGTAACACCTATTGATTTGAATCTTCATTGTAGCAAGCCTTTTCTAGATTGCCCTGCCTACTTACTTCTTGGTGCGGTGTAATTTTGTATACCTTGTCTTTCCCTCCCTTTTAAATTGCTGGAGTGCCATTTTGCTCACACTTCATTTTGAGCTTAACTTGCCCAGAATTCATCAGGTGTTGTGAAGTATATTAAGAGTGTGATTATTCTGCTGCTTTACTTAGTGAATTGTTTTACAACTGATGTGTAAATAAGTGTATATTCTTTTACTCAGAAACCTTGAGTCAGTGTTTGTTTGAACAATAGTAATTGCTGTTCTTTGTATAACTATTGATACTGCTCACTTTACTCTTAAAATAAGTCTGGTTGCTCGGCCATCGCAACCACTTTACTGTGCAGTACGGGCTTGTACTAAAGGTGAATTTGTACTTGCACTTGTAGTCTTAATTGTGTGTGGTGTTCCCAAAGGGTACTGCGTATGATTCTGCCTAACACAGGCAATTACCGGTTCTGTCGGGCTGTAATGACCCAGTAATTGCCCATTCCTGGGCGCCAGAAATAAAATGATACCGGCAGCAGCTGTATCTGTTGTACAGGCACAGCTACCACCGGTATCTTAATGATGCTGAATGTCCCAGTAGGCTCAGTAGATACATCAAATGGTTTTGATGGGTCTGTTCTGACAGCCAGTTCAAGGATTTCAGTGTATTGGTGATGTGGTCTCCAGGTCTAAGCCAAATAAAACTCTATACACCTTATTATTGATGACCTGCAGCTTGTGCAGAAGTGTCATTGACAGACCAATATAGAGACTGTTACAGTAGTGGAACCCATAGAGGACCATGGCCCATATAATTCCCACCTTTTGTGGGAAATTAAGGAAGGTGTCAGCGACTCACCTTAACTGAGGAGGAGCCTAGGTTCAGGAAGTGAAGAGATAGGGTCAGTCCCCTCTTGACTCAACCTCTTCTCCTAATGGGGACAGGAGGAAGAGGGATAGACATAATAGAACAAGAGGCAGATCAAGCCAAAAGTAGAAATAACACCATTCTAACAGTGGCAATGCATCATCATTGTATTTGCCACTTCTTATGTGAGTCAGTAAGGCACTGTAACGCATGAGGCACATGTAAGATACATTTGGACATGGCACCTTAGAAGCTTAGGGAACATTTCTGAATATGTTCCATCATAAGCAAACAAATAGACCTTATTAACTCGGGTTAACCTACTATGCGACCATAAAACAGCATGGAGGTTGCAGAAATATGCTCTAACCTCTGACAATATGCTAGTTCCAACACAGTGTGTTTTTCTTGGTCCATTTAGACATTACAATTGCTGCATCCAATTATTTGTCTGTGGCTGCCAGGAAGTTGCTAATACACATTGTAGTTACAAAACATGAGGTTGGTTTAAATATTGGAAACTTAAAACCACTGCACATGTAAAAAACACTGAGTGCCATGCAGGAAATGCCAGCTAGAACTCATCAGCCACCCATCACCATGTGTCCTTGCCCCCTTGCAGCCAGACCCGCCAACCTTAGGCCAATGCAAGTAAAAAAACATCCTCAGTGACACCTTTGCCACCAACAACACTTACACTGCCTGCCACCCTGAGTGCAATGCAGTGAAGGAGCAGGAACCACTTACCCCTTGTTCTGGTGAGGGGACATTGTGAACATGCTGATCAAGCTGGAGTCAGAAAGACAGTGAGAGGATTCCCAAATAGAGATCACTGAGAGAGTGGAAACCCAGGAACTCCTTGGAAGCACTCCTAATGCCACGATATGGCATCCCCTGATTATCGTGGCACCAGGACAGTGCAGTAAACAGTGGCAGGGGAGCTGATGATGGAAACCCCAAGACAATGGAAAGCAAACATCTCTTCAATTGCAGTGAAGACAGGATCCGGTAGAAGACAGCTGGTCAAAGAGGCGGCAGTCATACAGGAAGGCAGGTCACAGAGTCAACTGACATAATAGAGACAAGCAGACAAGAGCAGACAAGAGCAAGGAGTGAGAAAAAGAGGTCAAGGAGACTGCCACACAAAAGGGAGTAGGGAACAGGCAAGAGGAAGGGAAGGCAGAGTTCATAAGGACTGGACTGAACAGGTATCAATATACAGGCAAATGAAGGGAATGTTGAGATGCACTGAGCAGCTGTCAACTGCCAGCCAAAATATCTGCCGGAATACCCCTCATGGTACATGTATTTAGTATTTTTGTATTTTTGTATTTTGTTGTGTTTTATATATCACTTTAACCCAAGGCATTGTACAGTTTAAAAAGAGAGTACGGTACAACAGTAATGGCAGAGCCACTGGCAGAGCGTTCCAATGTATGTAGTGGAGCGAGAAGCTGCAAGGATCGGAAGAGGGACTGGGCACATGGTGAACGAGGAACATTCAATATGAAGAGACAGGAAGAACGTAGAGGACGAGATGGACTGCAGAATGATATAAGTGAAGCAATATAGTCAGGTGCAAGCTCAAAAAGTAATTTGAAGACTAAAGAAAGAAAATGGAATTTAGCCAGCCAATTGAGGCAAGTGATGAAGAAATAGAGTCATGATATGAGAGGAGAAAGAGTAGATGAACGGAGGAGTTATAGTTTGATTTCAAAGGAGCAAGACGAGAACATGGGAGACAGAAGAGAGTGTTGGAGCAGTACAAAAGTCATGAGAAGATCAAGGAAGAGATAAGGAGCTTGGTGGCTTGAACTGTGAGAAATGGACGGACTTTACGGATATTGTAAAGATGAAATCAACAGGAACAAGAGGTACGAGAGATATAATGAACAAAGGAAAGATTAGAGTCAAGGTAAAGGCCAAGATTCCGAGCTGTGGGAGAAATAGTAAGACTAGCAGGTGGGAAAGATATGAAAGGAGAAAGTGGGTGAGGAGAAAGAGTGTCAGCAGGGAAGAATAGCCTCAGTCTTCCCTGCGTTTAAAGTGAGAAAGTGGGAAGCCATCCAGGACTTAATTGCGAAAAGACCGGCTGCAACGGTGTGGTGGATTTCAGGAGTGAAAGACGAGAAGGATAGGAGAGAGACCAAAGGATGAGATTATAGCTGAGAGTTCAGAAGAGTAGAGAGAAAAGAGTAAAGGACCCAAGACTGAACCTTGGGGAACACTGTGCTCATGGGGAAGGGTAAAAAGGTCTGACCAGCCCAGGAGACAGAGAAAGTTCTGGTTAGAAAGATAGGAAGAGAACCAAGAAAGAATAGAACCCCTGAGACCAAAAGAAGAAAGGGAATCCAACATCAGGGAATGATCTACAGTGTCAAAAGCAGCAGATAAGTCAAGCAGGGTGAGAAAAGAAGAGTTTTTAAAATAGCGGGCTGAGAGAAGGGAGTTAAGTACACAGAGCAGGGTGGTCTCAGTGGAGTGACAAGGGCGGAAGCCAGATTGAAAACGAGGAAGAAGAGATAAGTCAGTGACGAAAGATGAGATATGAGAATAGACAAGGAGTCACATGTGCCTTTGGGTCATCCATGGATGCAGGGGAGGAAAAGGACACCAAGTGATGAGGCGAAGGTCTCGGTAGTGGAAGTAGAAATATCGGAGCTGATGTGAAGGATGACAGAGGGCAAGAGGGATTGAGGACACAGAGTGATGACTGTGTAGCTGTTGAGTGTAGATAGAAAGAGGAATAGGGGAATGGTGGAAAAAGGAGGAGACTGGCTGGTGGGGAGATGAGGAGAGAGTTGCTGGCAGTCACAGTGGGTGAGGGCAGAGAGGAGGTGGTAAAGAGAGGAAGACAGAGACAGGCCAGGGAAAAATGCAGCATGGTCTGAGAGCCTGGAAGGCACATAGAAAGAAAAATAGCACATGTTGCGTGTGAGAAAGGTCAATAGTGGGTGAAGGGTAATGGCACATTGGGAAACAAAGGCCACCTGTGAAAGGGCAATCACCATCTCCTCATCACAAAAACAACCCGCTCAATCCACCATGGCATGTAAACCAGAAAGACACCCATGTCCGGAAGATCCTTGCAAATAAGTCAATTCAACCACATCTCCAAACCCTGCAGCAACCACAAACCTTCCCCTGTTGGACACAACAGTAAATTGACAACATACCCCGCTGTTGTCTCACGCTCCAACAGACCACACACCCTGGACGAGACAGTCCCAGTCATTGTGCAGGGACCCTAGAGTGCACTGGTAACACCCACAGGGAGAACAGATTAACAGAAGCTGAGGGGAGTGGAAAATGTACCACATGCGTGTGCCCACAATGTACACACACACTGTGCAGTCACTCACAGTGCTGGATTTGAACTACCCATAATTCGAAAACAAAGTAATGCAATACATCCAGGTGGAGAGAATATACCAAAAAAAACTATGAACAACATGTAACTTGATCGGGGAACACAGGTAAAGTCCATCAGGGGTACACATGACTAAACCAGTACAACTCTAGATGCGCCAAGTTTGCCAAACCTGTCCTGTGTAGTCAATAGAGACAAATGGACATATCTGTGTTACCGGAGGCAAGACCACGAAGCTGGGCAGTCAAGGACATGTAGACCTGACAATGGATGTGTGTAAGACAGGGAATTGTGGCAGGGCAGGTCATGCAAGTGAAAAGGGAGTGAAGTGGGTTCTGGCACAGGTCAAAGAGTTGTGTGAACAGGGAGTACACCTGGAGGACTCAATAGGACACATCTGGCGGGGGAGGAGAAGTGTGTCAGTAAGAAGATATCATAACAGTCAGTGAGGCAAGTGGTGAACAACCAAAAAAACAGAATCTAGATGCATGGAGAATTCAAGATGTGAATGAAGACCTAGATCCATAATGTGGCAAATACTGCCAATAGCTCAAGTGTGAAAAGTGCTGCAGATTCTCATTATTTGGCTGTCAACTGTGGAAGTGCAACCTCAGCAACAATGCATTGATGTGGAAGGGTACACACACATCCATGTGGACAAACAAACATCTGCACTGACATTCACAGTGACTAAATGATTTCACCCCCAGAAAGTAAATGTGTGAGAATGCATGCAAAAATGGTGCTGACCACTAATACAGATATAACACTAGAGACAGTGCTCATCTCATCCTTACCTGCTGAAAGAGCTGCCCTAATGTGATTCCCTCATCACCTCCACCGTAAACTGTATCTCCACATTTGTGAATAGAGGGCCTGTGCCTGGCAGAGGCCATGGTGACTAGGGAGGTGAAAGGGTGAAAGGTGGACCTCCCATGGAGTGCAGTCTCTGGATGAATCAGGATCACTGCAACAACATGGGATATTGTATGTCACCAGCCATAGTGGCAAATCATGCATACTGCACATATGTGTATAAAGGCCATCAACCCATTCTTACTTGCACATGTCATACTGTTGTTCTCAAGTCAACCATTGCACTTCACACCACTGTGCATTGTCAGTACTGCACACATCATTCCTGTGAGAGGGCAACAGCATATCTCTCAAGGAGGGGAACAAAATAAAAACAGTGCATCCTGGACGGGGAAAAAACAACACATGCCTCCATCCTGGACAGGGTTATGAAAAAAAGGAAAATCTGTCCATCCTGATCAAGGAGGCAAAAAAAAACAAATCAACCACACTGGTTATGTAAAAAAAAGAAATGTCCATCTTGGACTGGCAGAAAACAAAAATGTCCACCCTGGAGGAGGAAGGTGAGGGGGCATGTCCGTATACACATGAGTGCACCCCAAAAATAAAAATAAATATTAAAAAATAAACAATAAAAAAATCCCTCCATCGGCTCATGGGCATCATGGCAGGGGTGGTTGAGGATGCGTGGGTGTGCTGGGCCCACCGTCCTGCGGTAGATCTGCAGGTGGTTGTGGTGGTGGCGGTGGATCCATTCTCATCAGTGCCAAGCCCTGGTCGTCATTGGCCAGGGCCAGCCAGGACAGAGATGCATAGACCAGCACTCCAAAGGTGGCGAGGTCACAATGTGCTTCATCGTGAATGGCTGCAGAGTCTGTATGTGCGCTCACTCGTGACACATCAAGTTGCTGCGACAGTGGGCCTCATTACAGGACAGGCGGTCCGGAAACAACAGTGGCGGTAAACCCGCCGCCACTGTTAATTCCGGACCGCCCGATCCCAACTCCTGCAGGCGGGAGGTGATGTTCCCGCCAGGTCTGACCTGGCGGGTTTAACACCGCCCACCTGCAGGCTGACGTGGAAACACCAGCACTATCATGAGACGGTGCCGGTGTTTCCACTTCCCCATTCCCATTGAGCCCTATGGGGCAAAAATGGGAATGGGGAAGGGCCAATGGTAAATGGGGAATTACCGCCCCGCCAACCTTGGAATGGGGTGGTAATTCCCCATTTAACCATGGCAGAGTCAGTAAGTTACTGGCGTTAACCATGGCGCTAATTGGTTAACACCGGGGTCCTAATGAGGGCCATTGTTTTGCACTGTCCTCACATCCCTCTTCCTCATACCACTACATCAGAGGGCTACAACCCGTTCCTCTACACATATTTTACCCTATAGCTCCCATTAGCTATACATTCCTCTTCCACATCCTACTGTGCAATTATAATCTATATTAGTACTCCAACACCCCTCTCTCATCTCAGTACCCAACATGAATCTATATCTTTATGCCTACAAAACTCTTCCACACCTCCATCACCATATACATTTCTCTCTCTTGTGTTAGTTCCACAACAACCTTCTTTCTCATCCTCCTACCCAACATTAATGACATCTTTATGCTTACACTACTCTCTCTCATGTGACTTCACTAACAACAAGACATTCCTTGCTGTATTTCCCCCTTCCTCATATCATTACTGAAATCACATTATTTTGCATTATCCCCACATAGCTCTTCCTCTTACCAAAATACCACAGGTATACACCCTCTTCCTCTACAGATATTTTAGAAAAGAGTTCATATATATATATATATATATATTTCTCTTCCACATCCTACTAATCAATCATAATATATATTAATGTTATGTTATGTTAACCGAATTTATTAAAGCCCACGTACGCCCGGAGGCATCATGATGCCAGAGGCATGAGGAGAGTTTTAATGATGTACTCAATTCTAAAATAGCAACGTTTTCAATTGCTGACAAAAAGCAAAGTGGTCAGTGATTTCCCTCAAGACAAGAGGAAGGGCATTCCAGGCTTTGGCGGCAGCCACAGAAGAGGAGCGCCCCTTTGTCGGGATAGCCTGAAAC
This sequence comes from Ambystoma mexicanum, assembly GCF_040938575.1. Lineage (NCBI taxonomy): Eukaryota > Metazoa > Chordata > Amphibia > Caudata > Ambystomatidae > Ambystoma > Ambystoma mexicanum. The sequence goes on from NC_090934.1 coordinate 806,923,918, forward strand.
AAGGAACCACTACCAGAAAAGCCGACTGGGATCGGAGAAAATGGGTGGGCATGTAGTGGATTTAGCGTGCAGATATTCCGCTCCCATGCTGTAGAAAGCCTGATGTACCATGCACATGGATTTAAACATGATCTGATCGGCAACCGGTAGCAAATGTAGTTGCCGCAACAACAGAGACATGTGAACTCCAAAGGGGGTGGGGAGTGAAGATGGATCTGGCCATGGCATTCTGGAGTACTTAACAGCCTGGTCAGGTAACAGGGCTGCACCAGATAAAGCGAGTTACAGTAATCCAGTACACTTAAGACCAGGGCTGCAACCACAGGGACCTCATATGCTGTGGGAATGAAAGGAAGAACCTTCCGGAGGACACCTAGCTTAAAGGGCCCAGTTTTACAGACTGCAGGAACTTGTTCATCTAGGGCCAAGGAGGAAGAGAATTTTACTCCCAAATTCCAGGCTGACAGGACAGGCGTGGGGAGAGGGTCAAGCAATGAGGGCCAGAAATTAGCAGTCCAAATCAGATGGGGAGATGTAGTACTTAAGACCTCAGTTTTACTACCATTCAGCTTTAGCCAATTTGTTGTCATCCATATCACCAGCTCCTCAAGACACTTTCTCAGCCTACCAGCTGTCTCGGATTGAGTGAGGCCCATGCTGGCCAAAATCTGGGTATCGTCCGCATAAGAGTAGTAACGAAAACCATGTGACTGAATAAGAAGCAGAAGATATCTAATGTAAATGTTACATAAAATAGGGGACAGCGCCGATCCCTGAGGAACACCAGAACAAAGTGAAGCAGAGTGGAAAGGAGGAAGAGACACTGATTGAGACTGATCTGCCAAAAAGGCAGAGAACCAGTTCAGGACTTGGCTAAACAGGCCAGCCGTGGAAAGATGGCCAATCAGAGTGGGATGGTCAACGGTGTCGAAAGCAGCCAACAGATTCAATAGCAAGACTGCTCCGACACCCCCCTGATCCACTAGGTGCCGCAGGTCATCCATAACTGAGTTCAGGACAGATTTGGTGCCTCTACTAGGCCAAAAACAAGATTGAAACAGGTCAAAATACTGGGAGGACTCCAAAATGGTAGACAGGAGGGGGGCTGCCAATGCTTCCAAGAGCTTCATCAGGAACGTCAGGAGGGAAATGGGATGATAATTGGCCAGCACTTCGGCATTGAAAGAAGGCTTTTTAAGCAGGGGATGACCAAAGCATGCTTAAGCGAGCACAGGATCACTCCAGTAGCAAATGAGGCATTGACTGCCGAGGTAATATGCGCAATCAACTCAGCAGATGCCTCCTGTAGAAGAGCCAAAGGTATGACATCCACATTAATACTCCAACACCCCTCTTCCTCATCCCAGTACCCAACATGAATCTATATCTTTATGCTTATACCACTCTCTCTCATGTTACTTCACTATCAACAATGCATTCATTCTTGTATTCCCCTTCATCATAACATTAGTGAAATCACATTATTCTCCATGATCCCCACATCCCTCTTTCTGATGACTTCACAATTATAATCCAACACCCTTTTTCCTCATCCCAGTAGCCAATATAAATCCATATCATTGTCCATACAGCACTCTTCCACATCTCTATACAATTACACCCACAGAACCCATCTGCAAGCACAGACTTTCATTTCTCCAACAGATACAAAACGCAGCTCTATAGAAAATGAAAGAAAGATTGAGCAAATAAAAAGAAGGGAACATCATATACTCACCTTCCACTAAAACAATCTATAGAAAACATACAAGCGAGAGAACAAGTAACCGTGCTCTTGCAAAGTAAAACAGTCAACACTAACAAAAATATTGCTTGTGCATCAAAAAAGAAAAGTAACCAAATATGTAGTAAATAAATTACAGCTCAAAGTTAAACCTCAAACTATATCTAGCAATGCCAATGTAGTCACAGTAAAATACATTTAGCAAAATATTTTCTGGCACAGAGATCTTGGCAATCTTATAAAAAGATCTGAAAAGTCATGTTCCTCACTTAAGAATTACCAAAGAAAACTGATACCCAAATCTCTGATTAGTAGCACATTCAACCTAAATAGAACATTATTTATATAAGTTTCAGACAGAATAAAACACTAGCAAAAATTAATTGAAAAACTACAAAAAAGTTCTAAAGATGTCCAATGTGAGCATAGATACATTTTCTAACTTCTGTGCAGGTGAATGGTTTCACACAAGTAACACAGAACCATATGCCAATGAAGAAACATATAACCAACAACAAACACACGCAATTTCCATAGACACTAATGGAAGAGCTTGTGAAATAATAACAGATACCATGATTGCTAAAGAAACCTTAATAGAAAAATCTTCCCCAACAAACTTTCAACCAAATGTTCCTCATGTCCACACAAGTCATCCAGTGTACAAACTCATGAGCAGCTCCATATACAATGTGCACCAACAGCCATTCAAATGCTTACAACAATTCCTCAATGAGTATGTTAAAATAAAAGACAAAAGTAGAATCCAAACTTTACAAAACATGGACTCCTGTCCAGTGCACACACTGGACTACAAGGAAATTCATTAGTCTGTGTTTCAGGAACTGCTTGTAAAAGAACCTTCCATCAAATACAAATGTAAGAAATACACCATTCTACAATGCAGAACCTTGTGCATAGACTGTATATCGCTAAAGATCCCGCTCTAGATCTACAAAAACACAATGACAATCTCCTAAATGGAACAGTCCAGTTCATCTTCAGACAGAGAGGACACAAACAAAGTAAATATTTCAGAACTGAACTAGAATTAGAAATCACAGTTAACTTGCAAAACATTGACCAACAACTTTCTAACACTAACATTTTAACAAACTCAAACAAAAAAGAAATAGTGAAGTTTGAAAACAGTCTGATGAAATTCCAGACAAATACCAAAATAGTAGAGGCATCCTACAAGATAGAAGAAAATGAGGAATCACAATGGTTCCAATATGCCTTATATCTACCTGCAGAACTTAAATATAACATAACTGATCCCTTAATAGTTTGCCCATACTGCAATAGTAAGCTTGATGATAACCAAATGCCATCTCAAGCTATCAATAAGAGCATCCAAATATTTCCACTTCCAAATTCTCTCCAACAACTTAATCTACATTAGAGTATCGTCATTTAACAGTACTTCCATTCCAATTCAAAACTACCAAATTTCCTCCATCAGATGTACTCAAGGGCATTAGTGGAAAAGTAGTATACTTACCATTAGACCTTAATGAACATGTGGAAAAACTAGAAGTAGGATGAGCAGTACACAAATCTTTGATTGTACTAGTTAATGGTGTGCAAACAAAAGACAACAAAATGGCAATAACTAGTTGACTTAAATAAAGTTAAACCCTAGAGTATCTTAAACAATGAATACTACAAAGATATAAGCATAGAAGAAAACTTAAAAGAAACAATACAAATATATGAAGTGGTTTATTTGAATGTGTTGATCCTATCACTACAGAGAACATTCTTGACCAGTATACAATTCACCCAATACGTTCCAGAGGCACCATGATGAGGATTAGAAACACATAAAATGTTTCAACCAAAGGTCTCCAATGAGCATATGGGATTTTTTTAGAAGCATCCTGTTTTCCACTGCTCTTCCAACAGAAAAAGCAGGACAACACGGTGAAAGAACCATACAATTCAGTGCATCAGAATATCGTTCTCTACGAATTTATTGTGAAGATCCAAGATACGGGCAAAATGTTGAATACAATTTCCATCTCTTGTTTGAATGTGAACCAGCAACTCTATGTTACAGAGATGCACACACCTTAAAAACAGGCACCCATTTCCTAAACATGCCAGCTTCTCAACTCCTTCAAAAGATAAAAGACAATTATGAAGTGTTGCAGTCAAGTATTATAAATCTTTTGGCAAATATGCATGGTACAAAGGAATACTTGTTCCGACGTCATGCTGATGGACATTACATGTTTAGAGACCTAGGCCCCCAAACATGATTTGTTACTCTTAGTTTTGCAGAATATGGATGGCTTTTATGAGGTTCTACATACTGCAAACCAAAATAAAGAAGGAATAGACATAAAAATTGCAGAAGAACAAAGTTCTCTCAATCCTGTCAATGTTAATCCTGTCAATGTCGATCCTGTCAATCTCCCAAGATAATTTCACCATTGTTTCATTGCCATGATGCACTTCATCTGAAATAAAAATGTACTCCACTTGGAGAATTAGAATACTTATTTTGGTAGAAAGAATATCAATCCAGAGGAGCAAAACATATACACATGCTTTTGTGGCCTAAAACTGCTCCCAAATTTAGCCATGACAATGATGAGATTGTTTTACAATTTATTGGAAACTACATTACTTGTGACATCCCTTCAGAAAACATACACAATGACCTACAGACACAAAAATTACGTTTTCAATGACATACTTGTGGTAAATACTGCATAAGTCAAAACTACTTCACCAAATCTCTCTTTGGATTCCCTATGCCAGTTTGTACCAAAGGTCAAGTAAATAGTTTCATGTCTACAGTTAGGAACAGTGGCAAAGTCAAATCTCCCAAAAAAACACATACAACATTAAATTAGATGAAGCATCCAAACACATGAATGATTGCAGTTCAATTATCACACTCTTGCGGGATGCTAACATAAACATTAAATACATTGCAGACAATTCAACTGCCATTGCAAGATATGTCACAGCTTAAATCAGAGAAAACTGAGATAAGAGACCACGGGGATGACATATCATCTGACAAATCCCTTTCACAAACATTGTACAGCTTTGGTATCAAAATGTTGTAATATAGAATGTGTAGGGCCTGCTAAGCTACAGATTGTTTAACAGGTACAGCCTTGTATGAGAAATCTGAAAGCATTCGCTGACTCAACTTTCATCCAGCGGCATCATGAAAAAGAGTACTTAAATCCTACCAAGAAATCAAAATTATGGCCAAAGAAGATCTCGACGGTCAAGACATCTCAAAAAATAATCTCATTGACATATCCAAGCAGAAGCACTGCTTTGGAAAACATGCGCCTATAGGATAGCCCAAAACTATACATACAAAAATAAGAATATGCCAAATGAGACAACTGGCAAAAACTCAGTATTGAATTATGAAGAAAGTCTAGTAAGACATTCAAAATACAGTCTAATTAACCATGTAAATTGATAATTTAAATCGAGCATAGATAACTTTATTACATGGCCCTACTAAAATTAGACAAACTTTGGAGAAAAGAGGAAGACTTGTTAGGTTGCCATGACACATTTGAAGTTGCATTTAAGGCAAATGAAAGCAGTACAATATATTACAATGTTAAACGGTACAAAGACATGTTAGAAAATAAATTAAATAAATAGAAACACAACTAGATAAATACACTCCTGAAGGAGTCAACCATCTCTTACAGGAAGCCAAAAAACCACTTGGAGAATCACTCAATAAAAATGAAGCAGAAATAGTATGAATGACGTAGAAAGCACCATGTATCAATCCAAAGAATCTAAAGAAGATTTGTCAATGCTCAAATCAAAAGTTAAATGTTGAGCAAGTAACCATTTACCTGGAAGCCACTGAAGAAATTGAACATGGACTAAAACATGAAAATAATACTTGCAGTTGTAAACATGTACACCTCTACAATCAGTCACATTTTAGAAGACAAAACAAATAAACATTCTGCTTTTGTAACAGCACCCACAAGTCTAGCTGTTTACAACATAGGAGGTGTAACGTTATGCTGACTCCTCCTCCTCCCAGTAGAACACCAAACCAAATTAGAATAATATTGTCATGATCTCTGCTTTCAGAAGGTCAGGGTTTTCCCAACTCCCTTGGAAGCAGATCCATAACCCAGGTTCCGAGGGCCAACCAGTCCCAATTGGGACCTTTTGGACCCAGTCCTGGCGCCAGTGGCACCAGGCTCATAAATATGCCCAGTCCCAGCGCTGGAAGCGCCGGGCTCATAATGCTTGGGTGGACTTACCTGCAGCAGACCATGCTGCTTACTTGCCTGCCAGTTGAGCCTCTGATCCTCTTCTGTTTGGAACTACTTTTCCTGTTGGGTGGGGCAGGAGCCACTCCCTAGATTCAGAACACTGGAACTCTTCTGGAAAGCAGGAACTCTTTTCTTACCTAGGCGTGGCTGTGGAAGGAGACACCTAAGCACTACAGGAGGCTATTTAAACCACACCCGATGGATGAATCTTGCTTTGCGTTATTCTGCATCCTCTGCAGCAGAACGCTCATCGTGTCTTCTGCATCTGATCCTGGGCCTAAGGAAAAAGGCTTACCATCCTGAATCCAGTCTTCAGCAACACCTATAAAGACAAGAAAGAACAGGTTAGCATTACGGTCTTCAGTGACAGCTCTTCACTTACCTGGTCCATCGGCTGTCACCAACGCCTCGCGCTGCATTCCGGCATCTGAAAGACAAAGGCTTACCTACTCTTCGTGCGCTCCAGAGGTCTTCACACTGCATTCCGGCATCTGAAAGACAAAAGCTTACCAACTCTTCGCACGCTCCGGAGGCCTTCGGCGCTGCATCCCGCATCTGAAAGACAAAACAAGGTGCGTTTAAAGACATTGGGGAACTTTAATACTCACGTGCCATTACTCCTTTCCACATCTAACCCAGTGGGTATTCCGGCACCCTGCAGCCGCTCCGAACTTGTACCTGCAAAATAAAAAGACAGTTAGAGCGCATCGTGAAGCAGGCAACAAGCGCTTACTTACGTGCTTCCAGGCGCTTTTATTCATCACATGGGCTCCATCTTCAACTCACTTCAGCCCGTCATCCGCCATCGCCGGAACCCTGCAAAACAAGAGACATCATTACTAAAGACTTTAAAGACATTAGAATTACTCGAAACTTACCGTTCGTGCAGTAAACGACGGACAGCAGTCCTCTGAAGTCAAGAGGCCTGCTCCCCTTATCCAGTGAAGAAACTGGTTACAGCACCCTGCCCCGAGACAGATGGAGAGCACAGCGTTCACTTACCTAAGGTGAGAGCGTTAACCTTTGGGGTTCTACAGGAGAAGAGAAAGGGAAGAAGAGAGAGACATTCAATAACCCAGTTCCTTAATCCCATATTTTCTATCTGCAGACATCTTACCCTTCGAGTCAGACATACAGTGCACAGAGGTCCAGCCCAAAGAGCCAGCCGTGTGTTACACATCACCTTTGAAGATACGGTATACGCCCAGTCAAGACCGGCGCCTCTACGGGAATCAGGTGAGCGTTACAGAATGCAAAGCCTACCACAAAACTCCCGTCCGGGCGCTATGGAAACCTCGGATACCGACCAGCTAGCCCAGTTACTTGGGGAACTAAGGGCAGAAGTGCATGCAGCCCGTCAGGAAACGAACGCTCTAAGAAGGGAACTGATTATTTCCAAGGAGCGAACAGATGATCTCGCTAGACAATTGCTACAGTCACAAGCCGGACAGACCCCGTTACCCGCATCTGGGGGAAATCTTCCTTCTACATCCTCTATGAATCCAGTGCAGATCAACCTACCTGGGAATGTACCTCTGGCTCCGCCCGAACGATTTTCTGGTGACCCAAAGAGGTTTGCAGTATTTATCAATCAGTGCCGGTTGCATTTCTTATGCCGGCCAGCAGCCTTTCCAACTGATCAAGCTAAAGTAGCTTTCGTGCTTTCGTACCTTAGTGGCAATGCGGCAGACTGGTCGATCCCTCTAGTAAATCAAGATGATCCGGTCCTCCATGATTTTCAAGCTTTTCAGCTCAGTATGGAAAAACTGTTCGCAAGACATTCACAGGGGCAGGCCTTGGACAATGAGCTTCTTTCGTTGCGACAAGGTAATCAAGACCTTTTGGCTTATATTGCGTCTTTCAACAGACTGATAGTGGAAACTCAATGGCCTGAGGACAAAAGGATTACGCTGTTTTATAGAGGTCTACGTGGAGAGCTCAAAGATGTGTTAGCCCAAGTAGTGAATCCCCCACAAGATTGTTCGGACTATATAGACTTAGTCGTTCAAATAGATCACAGACTGCAGAACAGGAAGGCCGATCGTTCCAAGTTTGATGCTCGAGTATTTTCCAAACCGCCAACTCCTTCCAAAGGAGTAGACTCCGGGGAACCCATGCAAATAGGGGGTCTGAAAGGTCCTCTAACACAAAAGGAGCGGGAAAGGAGAAAACAGTTGCAATTATGCCTCTATTGCGGAAACTCAGGGCACTTTCTTCGAGACTGTCCGGTGAAACCTGCCAAGAAGGCAGTAGGAGCTGCAGTTACCAAAGGTACAAACTCTGAGCAGGGAAACGACCTCGCCCGACAAGAATAGAGGTCCTCTTGCCGAGCGTGAAAACCAGTTCCGTGACCTCGCATTTCGTGATACCTATGGTCCTCATTAGCCCTGATAATCCGGATCGATTACATGCAATTGAAGCTTACGTCGACAGCGGTGCCATCGGCAATTATGTGGATCATGAAATGGTTTTGAGGATGAATCTAACTCTTTGTCCCAAGGCTGTAAAGGACGTCATTACTACGGTGGATGGTACGGAGATAGCCTCCGGGCCAGTAACGCATACCACTCAAGAGGTGACGCTAGTAAGTCAAGATGGACACCATGAGAAGATCGTGTTCGATGTGATCAAGGCCCCTCAGTTTCAGATTATTCTAGGAATACCTTGGTTAGAGAAACACAATCCTCTGATCGATTGGCGAGCAAGAACGGTCCAGTTTCCAGAATGTGTCTCTACTTGTCACCCTCCACCTGGTGTTGCACTGGCAGCAATTTCTTCAGGGACTCCCCAGTTACCTCCCGAATACCTAGAATACCAAGATGTTTTCCGGAAGGATCAGGCTAACTCTCTACCTCCTCATAGGTCTTATGACTGCCAGATAGACCTGATACCTGGATCTACTCCTCCTTGTAGTAGAATTTATGCCCTCACCGAGCCTGAGAACCTTCACCTTCGACAATACCTGGATCAATACCTGGCAAATGGGTTTATTCGTCCTTCCAAGTCTCCTGCTTCTTCAGCTTTGTTCTTCGTTTCAAAAAAGGAAGGAGACCTTAGAACTTGTATAGATTATCGCTCCCTGAACCAGATCACCGTTAAGAATAGATATCCGTTACCTTTGATCCCTGAACTCCTGGACCAAGTCAGAAAAGCATGCATATATACAAAGCTGGATCTTAGAGGAGCTTACCACTTGGTACGAGTAAAACAGGGCGATGAATGGAAGACGGCCTTCCGCACCAAGTATGGGCTATTTGAATATCAGGTCATGCCCTTCGGACTTTGCAATGCCCCGGCCGCCTTTCAATATTTTATGAACGATGTCCTCAGAGAGCTCATAGATGTGTGTGTTGTTGTTTACATTGACGACATCCTCGTTTATTCTTCATCGGAATCTGAACATCGGAAACACGTGAAAATGGTCCTCGAAAGATTGCGTCAACACAAACTTTTCGCTAAGTTGGAAAAATGTGTTTTCAACGTGACTGAAGTTGAATTCTTGGGATTCATACTATCACCTGGCGGAGTGCGTATGGATTCAAAGAAGGTCGATGCAGTTCTCAAATGGCCATCACCATCCTCCGTAAAAGGTGTGCAAAGCATGTTAGGCTTCGCTAACTTTTACCGCAGGTTTATCCCCGAATTCTCTCGAATAGTCCAGCCCATCACTGCCTTGTTAAAGAAAAACAAACGTTTTGAATGGTCTACCGAGGTGGAACAAGCTTTCCAGGATTTGAAGACTAAATTTATCTCTGCACCAATCTTAAAATACCCTCTCCCCGAACTCCCCTACATCGTGGAAACTGATGCTTCAAGCCTTGCCATGGGGGCAGTTCTATCACAAAAGGACCCGGTAACCAATCAGTTGCATCCCGTGGCGTTTTGGTCCCGCAAATTCTCACCTCCTGAAATCAATTACACGATTACTGACAAGGAACTTCTGGCTATCAAGTCTGCCTTTAAGGCTTGGCGGCATTATCTGCTGGGGGCCCGACACACCGTTACTGTGATTACGGATCACCGAAACCTGCAATATTTGAAAACCGCAAAAGCCCAATCCTCTAGACAACTCCGTTGGGCATTATTCTTTGCCGAGTTTGACTTCATAATTACCTATCGACCTGGTACAAAGAACGGTAAAGCTGATGCCCTTTCTCGGATGGGAGTGGAAGAACACTTGATCAACCCTAAACCTGTACCAATCATTCCCGAACAAAGAATTCTGGGTGTAATCGCCACAGAATCCATAGAGGAAGTTAAGGATAAAGCCAGGCAACTTGTAACTCCAGCAGACATACAGAATTGGCATCTGCAGGGAAAGGACTTTGCAGTAAAGGACAATTTATTGTATTTCCAAGAACGATTATACCTACCCAGCACAGATTTACAGAAAAAAGTAATCTCTTGTTATCACGATTCTTTAATGGAAGGACATCCCGGTATGGCCAAGCCCTCAGAAAAGATCAAGCGCTACTTCTGGTGGCCGTCTTGGAAAAAAGATATCAGAGACTTTATAATGTCCTGTGGAGTATGCGCCCAAAACAAGAGTCAAAAGGAAAGACCAGCAGGCCTCTTACGCCCTATTGACATCCCACCTCGCCCTTGGCATACGCTTTCTATGGACTTCATCACCAATCTACCTCCATGCTCTGGATACAATACGATTCTAGTAATCGTGGACTTATTCTCCAAGATGGCGCATTTCATTCCGCTCAAAGGCTTGCCAACAGCAGCAACTCTGGCCCGAGAATTTCTCGAAAACATCGTCCGACTGCACGGTTTTCCTTCGGTTCTAATTTCGGATCGAGGTAGTCAATTTATTTCTCATTTTTGGCGAAGTTGCTGTCGGTCGGCTCAAATTGAAGTGAGACTATCGACCAGTCACCACCCTCAGACCGACGGACAAACCGAGAAGACCAATCAAACTCTGGAACAGTATTTACGCTGCATGCTGCAACAAACTGAAAAAACTTGGAAAGACATCCTTTGGATAGCCGAATATGCCTACAATAACTCTGCCCATTCGGGAACTGGGAAAACCCCGTTTTTTCTTTTGTACGGCAGTCACCCTCGAACCTCGGAGTTGGATCCCCTCCAAGATCTTGAAACACCAGCAGTAGACTACCTGCATTCTACAATCATCCAAGCCTTTAAGGAAGCTGTTTCTCACCTTCAAAGGGCTAAAGAACAATACAAGAAAGGAGCAGATCAACATCGGAAGGAAGCCCCTCAATATCAAGTAGGGGATCAAGTCTGGTTATCCACCAAATATCTACCTCTAAAAGGGCCACGCACATTCAACCCAAGATACCTTGGTCCCTATTCCATCACTACCATAGTAAACCCAGTAGCGGTCAAGTTGGACTTGCCCCCGCACATGAAGATACATCCGGTCTTCCACGTCTCTCTATTAAAACCCGTGCAACCTCAAACCCGACTAACTAAATCTCCAAAACCTATCCTAGTTGATGGAGAACTCGAGTTTGAAGTCAAAAGCATTCTGGACTCCAAGATCTCCAAATCTAAACTATTTTACCTAATTCACTGGAAAGGCTACGGCCCCCAAGAGAGATCCTGGGAACCTGCTGAATATGTCCACGCTCCTCGCCTAATCAAAAGATTTCACCGAACATTTCCTGACAAGCCAAAACCCCCGGAGAAGCCCGGTTTGGGAGGGGCCTTGAGGGGGGGTACTGTCATGATCTCTGCTTCCAAAAGGTCAGGGTTTTCCCAACTCCCTTGGAAGCAGATCCATATCCCAGGTTCTGAGGGCCAACCAGTCCCAATTGGGACCTTTTGGACCCAGTCCTGGCGCCAGTGGCACCAGGCTCATAAATATGCCCAGTCCCAGCGCTGGAAGCGCCGGGCTCATAATGCTTGGGTGGACTTACCTGCAGCAGACCATGCTGCTTACTTGCCTGCCAGTTGAGCCTCTGATCCTCTTCTGTTTGGAACTACTTTTCCTGTTGGGTGGGGCAGGAGCTTTGGTATCAAAATGTTGTAATATAGAATGTGTAGGGCCTGCTAAGCTACAGATTGTTTAACAGGTACAGCCTTGTATGAGAAATCTGAAAGCATTCGCTGACTCAACTTTCATCCAGCGGCATCATGAAAAAGAGTACTTAAATCCTACCAAGAAATCAAAATTATGGCCAAAGAAGATCTCGACGGTCAAGACATCTCAAAAAATAATCTCATTGACATATCCAAGCAGAAGCACTGCTTTGGAAAACATGCGCCTATAGGATAGCCCAAAACTATACATACAAAAATAAGAATATGCCAAATGAGACAACTGGCAAAAACTCAGTATTGAATTATGAAGAAAGTCTAGTAAGACATTCAAAATACAGTCTAATTAACCATGTAAATTGATAATTTAAATCGAGCATAGATAACTTTATTACATGGCCCTACTAAAATTAGACAAACTTTGGAGAAAAGAGGAAGACTTGTTAGGTTGCCATGACACATTTGAAGTTGCATTTAAGGCAAATGAAAGCAGTACAATATATTACAATGTTAAACGGTACAAAGACATGTTAGAAAATAAATTAAATAAATAGAAACACAACTAGATAAATACACTCCTGAAGGAGTCAACAATCTCTTACAGGAAGCCAAAAAACCACTTGGAGAATCACTCAATAAAAATGAAGCAGAAATAGCAATGAATGACATAGAAAGCACCATGTATCAATCCAAAGAATCTAAAGAAGATTTGTCAATGCTCAAATCAAAAGTTAAATGTTGAGCAAGTAACCATTTACCTGGAAGCCACTGAAGAAATTGAACATGGACTAAAACATGAAAATAATACTTGCAGTTGTAAACATGTACACCTCTACAATCAGTCACATTTTAGAAGACAAAACAAATAAACATTCTGCTTTTGTAACAGCACCCACAAGTCTAGCTGTTTACAACATAGGAGGTGTAACGTTATGCTGACTCCTCCTCCTCCCAGTAGAACACCAAACCAAATTAGAATAATATTGTCATGATCTCTGCTTTCAAAAGGTCAGGGTTTTCCCAACTCCCTTGGAAGCAGATCCATAACCCAGGTTCCGAGGGCCAACCAGTCCCAATTGGGACCTTTTGGACCCAGTCCTGGCGCCAGTGGCACCAGGCTCATAAATATGCCCAGTCCCAGCGCTGGAAGCGCCGGGCTCATAATGCTTGGGTGGACTTACCTGCAGCAGACCATGCTGCTTACTTGCCTGCCAGTTGAGCCTCTGATCCTCTTCTGTTTGGAACTACTTTTCCTGTTGGGTGGGGCAGGAGCCTCTCCCTAGATTCAGAACACTGGAACTCTTCTGGAAAGCAGGAACTCTTTTCTTACCTAGGCATGGCTGTGGAAGGAGACACCTAAGCACTACAGGAGGCTATTTAAACCACACCCGATGGATGAATCTTGCTTTGCGTTATTCTGCATCCTCTGCAGCAGAACGCTCATCGTGTCTTCTGCATCTGATCCTGGGCCTAAGGAAAAAGGCTTACCATCCTGAATCCAGTCTTCAGCAACACCTATAAAGACAAGAAAGAACAGGTTAGCATTACGGTCTTCAGTGACAGCTCTTCACTTACCTGGTCCATCGGCTGTCACCAACGCCTCGCGCTGCATTCCGGCATCTGAAAGACAAAGGCTTACCTACTCTTCGTGCGCTCCGGAGGTCTTCACACTGCATTCCGGCATCTGAAAGACAAAAGCTTACCAACTCTTTGCACGCTCCGGAGGCCTTCAGCGCTGCATCCCGCATCTGAAAGACAAAACAAGGTGCGTTTAAAGACATTGGGGAACTTTAATACTCACGTGCCATTACTCCTTTCCACATCTAACCCAGTGGGTATTCCGGCACCCTGCAGCCGCTCCGAACTTGTACCTGCAAAATAAAAAGACAGTTAGAGCGCATCGTGAAGCAGGCAACAAGCGCTTACTTACGTGCTTCCAGGCGCTTCTATTCATCACATGGGCTCCATCATCAACTCACTTTAGCCCATCATCCGCCATCGCCGGAACCCTGCAAAACAAGAGACATCATTACTAAAGACTTTAAAGACATTAGAATTACTCGAAACTTACCGTTCGTGCAGTAAACGACGGACAGCAGTCCTCTGAAGTCAAGAGGCCTGCTCCCCTTATCCAGTGAAGAAACTGGTTACAGCACCCTGCCCCGAGGCAGATGGAGAGCACAGCGTTCACTTACCTAAGGTGAGAGCGTTAACCTTTGGGGTTCTACAGGAGAAGAGAAAGGGAAGAAGAGAGAGACATTCAATAACCCAGTTCCTTAATCCCATATTTTCTATCTGCAGACATCTTACCCTTCGAGTCAGACATACAGTGCACAGAGGTCCAGCCCAAAGAGCCAGCCGTGTGTTACACATCACCTTTGAAGATACGGTATACGCCCAGTCAAGACCGGCGCCTCTACGGGAATCAGGTGAGCGTTACAAATATAAATTATCAGCAGAAGCTCCAACAGAAGTACGCAGAATTCTACAACAAATGAAAGTCCTCTAGTAGTTGAAGCAAGCATGGTTTCCAACTGAATGCTTGCTTTAATTCATCTAAATATGCAGGAATTAGTCAAAACTGGATATGAAGAACTGTTTGGTGAAAACATCTTATTGTTTTAGGAGACTTCCTACAGTTAACACCAGTAAAAGGGCAACCCAACCCATATTTAAAACATGCTACAAAAAATGCCATAATACACTAATCAACATAGGCAAAGTCAATCTGTGGTGTCATTTTCACTACCAAAACATTGTCCATGGACACCCCTCTGCAAGAACGAACATGGCTAAATGACCTGTTCTTTGGGAGGGTACCCACTCGAGAGTCTGCAGCCACACTTTAGCTCACTGTACCTTTCACAGAATAGAATTATCCATATGCATGTCGGTCTTTTCCCCGCCCACATGGGCAGCCAAGTACCAAAATGCTGTGGCAATTCTCATCTGAACAAGAGTACCATCAGCAACCCCAGACACGTGTTTCAGCTTATTGGGCCATATCAGTGAGGTGGAGCTGTGAGTCTTTGAGCACATTGAGCAAGTGGTCCACATCTGGATGACCCTAGGAAGCCTAGGGTGACTAAACCTAAGTCCCTTAAATAGGGCTCCACATCTGGATGACCCTAGGAAATTTAGGATGACTAAACCTAAGTCCCTTAAACAATCAGAAAATAGTTCATAAGCACCCCTCTAGGAGAACAAACACCTCTAAATGACCTGTTGTTTGGGAAGGCACCCACAAGAGAGTCCACAGCCACACTTTAGCTCACTGTACCTTTCACAGAATGGAAATATCCATTTGCATCTCGATCTTTGTCCCGCCCACAGGGGCAGTCCAGCACCGAAATGCTATGATAATTATTTTCTGAACAAGAGTACCAACAGCAACCCCAAGCACATGTTTCAGCCTTGTTCAGCCTCACCAGTGAGGTGGAGCTGTGCCTCTTTGAGCACAGTGAGCAAGGGGTCCATGTCTGGATGACCCTAGGAAACTTAGGGTGACTAAACCTAAGTCCCTTAAACAATCAAAAAATTGTTCATAGGTGCCCCTCTCTGAGAACAAACACGGCTAAATGACTTGTTCGTTGGGAAGGTACCCACTTGAGAGTCCTCAGCCACACTTTAGCTCTCTGTACCTTTCAAAGAATGGAAATATCCTTTTGCATATCAGTCTTTGTCCCGCCCACATAGGCAGTCCAGCACCAAAATGCTATGGCGATTCTCTTCTGAACAAGAGTACCAACAGCAACCCCAGACACGTGTTTCAGCCTTGTTGGGCCTCATCAGTGACGTGGAGCTGTGCCTCATTTTTACTACATCAAACTTGGACAAAACATGTGCCAGTCTTCAGTTCTAACATATGCAAATATTTAAAAAAGCATTAGGACTGGTGTCCTTACTGTAAAAGTAGATTCATAAATGAGCTGTATGGACACAACACGTCTGCCACTGATGTAATGGAACAATTAAGGCAATAACATCAAAAACGTATGTGCTTAATGCCAACACCTGTAAACTATAACCAATGTAACAAAAAATGCTAAAAAAGAGATGCAACCAATAGTTTGCATCCACTGCACAGCCAAACTAGAAGGGCATGGCATGACACTCCCTATGTATCCGCAAGCAACAGCACAACTAAATCACTTAGAAAAATGTATCTCAAACACAGCTGAATTGGAAGAAGTAATAACTCTGTGCCTAAACTGCAGAGTGATACTAAAACGCAAACTTCATGCAGAACAAGGTTCAGTTAATGCAGCAATTTGAATAGTTGTTGGCTTCCAAACATATCCAAACAAAAACAATATCCAGTTTGCCATCATCAGTTTTGACAAACATGAACAAACTAAACAAATCCATTGCACCAGTGCATGTTTCCTTCTCTTTAAGATTCTCACTGTCTCTTGCATATGCTATTACTGTTCACAAGTCACAAGGTCTAACCCTCAACCACACACTTGCAGACATTGGTAGCACTGTCTTTAAAGAAGGTATTAGTTATGTAGCACTTTCACATCTGTGTATACTCACTGGCCTATTCTTAGTTACCTTTGATGCAAACAAAGTCAACAATAACATTCCTTGCATTCTAGAATACAACAGGCTGCCTGCACTGTACACTGCACATCTAGATATGTACTCTGTACCTCAAAAAAGAAAACCTGTAAAAACACAACTAATAAAAGCACAAACTATAGCAGATATGCCCATAATCCCTGCAAAAAAAACAGAACCTTCAAACCAAAGAGAGACAACATTCTCTCTTTGGTTTGTTGTAAATGGCCGCCACCTTCCCCATGGAATGAAGCCCTTCTGAGCCATCCATGCTGCATTCCGATTGGCTTGCCCTGGTGATTAACCAACGATGGGCACCGGTAGGCAGTAGCCGGCCCAACACCAAAGGCCCTACATAAGGCCCCTGCCTGCTCCCTGTCTGCTACAGGTACATGACCCCTCCAGGTCGCCTGTGATGTGGTGTGTACCCTACCCCCCCTTGTTGCCTGTGATGCCTTGTGTACCCCTACCCCCGGTCACCTGTGATTCTGTGCATACCCCTATCCCCCCTGGTCGCCCTGTGATGTCGTGTGTAACCCTACCCCCAGTTGCTAGCAATTCTGTGGGTACCCCTAGCCCCCCTGGTCACCTGTGATGCCATGTGTACCTCTACCACCCCCCTGGTCACCTGTGATGGCATGCATACCCCTACCCCCCGGTCGCCTGTGATGCCATGTGTACCTCTACCCCCCCTGGTCTCATGTGATGCCGTGTGTACCCCTACCCCCACTGGGTGCCTGTGATGCCTTGTTTACACCTACCCCCCGTTTGCCTGTGAGCCGTGTTTACCCCCCCTCTGGTCACCTGTGATGCTGTGTGTAACCCTACTCCTCCTGGCCGCCTGTGATGCCCTGTGTACCGCTACCCCCCCTGGTCACCTGTGATGTCGTGTGTACCCCTAACCCCCCTGGTCACCTGTAATGCTGTGTGTACCCCTACCGCCCTGGTTGCCTGTGATGCTATGTGTACCCATTGACTGACATTCACATTTTGTGTGATGCTGCCACCCAGCAACATGGGGTAGGCACCATGTATCTGGCCACTGATCGACTTTCGCATTTGTGTGATGCTGCGGCCTTGCAACATTGCGTAGGCACCATGCATCTGCCCACCGATTGACCATTGCATGTGTGTGATGCTGCCGCCCTGTAACATCGGATAGGCATCATATATCTGCCCATTGATTTACTTTTTCCCATTTGTCTGCTGCTGCCTCCCTGCAACATGGGGTAGGCACAATGTATCTCTCTTTGATTGACTTTCGCACTTGGGTGCTGCTGCGGCCCTGTATCATGGGGTAAGCACCATGTATCTGCCTTCTGATTGACTTTTGCATTTGTGTGATGCTGCCACCCTGCAACATGGGGTAGGCATCATGTATCTGCTCACTGATTGACTTTTCACATTTGTGTGACGCTGCTGCCCTGCAACATGGGGTAGGCAGCATGCATCTGCCCACTGATTGACCCTCGCATTTGTGTGATGCTGCCACCCTGCAACATGGGGTAGGCACCATGTATCTGCCTTCTGATTGACTTTCGCATTTGTGTGCTGCTGCTGCCCTAAAACATGGGGTAGGCACCATATATCTGTGTTTGATTGACTTTTGCATTTGGGTGCTGCTGCTGCCCTGCATCATGGGGTAGACACTGTGTATCTACCCTCTGATTGACCTTTGCATTTGTGTGATACTGCCGCCCTGCAACCTGGGGTAGACACTGTGTATCTACCCTTTGATTGACTTTCGCATTTGTGTGCTGCTCCCGCCCTGCAACATGGGGCAGGCACCATGTATTTGTACTTTGTTTGACTTTTGAATCTGATTGTAGCTGCCGCCCTGTAACTTGGAGTCAGGCCCATTGGATGTGTTCACCATGTACTTCCTCTTGTGAACTTAGCGTATGATGTATTACCTTTTTGTATGCTCCACAATGTAATTTACCTCTTACACTTCTTTTCCTGTAACCTGAAGCACTTACTGTAACTGTATTCTTAAGTTGAAAGCACCTAGATACCTCTGGGTTTTGTGCACTATATAAGTGTAAAAAAAAAAAAAAATCTCTCGTCCTTTTAAATTCAGCAACACAAATGAAGTAAATTGCTATGCAAATATAACAATCAATGTTTTTTTCTAATGCCACCAATTGGGGACAATATTTACTTAAGTAGCCCAGAATAGCTATGTTTACAAATGCTCAACCTGCAGATAAATGCCACTAACAACCCTGACACTATCTACCGTGCCTCAGGGATAACACAGGAATTGGGCTACTGTGCAGGAATTGTTAAATTCACCATAAACACACTGGAGGTTCCACAATAATTCCTAATGTACATCCCAGAAGTACTAGAGACACAGCACATCCCTATAAATTAAATCTTACAAATGTCATACTCTTGGAAACATACATGCAGTCTCTGCAACCATGTTTCACAGTGCCCCTAATGAACGATTTATGTATGTATTGATACCAAATTCCAGTTCAACAACTTCTCCAAAATGCAAATCATGAAATATTGTGCTCATGTTGTAATTCAGACAATCTCTCAAACATACAAATAGATTCACAAGCCTAAGTTGTAATATTAATGCTTTTAAGCTACAATGCAGATGGAACTAAAAATAACTGTAAACTCACTAACTTCACACACACCCAGGTATCTCTTGACAATAATACATTCACATCAGTAGGCATAATGTACCACACAGGTGTCACAACCACTTCAGGCCCGATACTTCATATGTGAAAAAAAGAAATGGTGGGTTTGAATGTAGCGGGACCTCCATTACTCAAAAACACAGGTACACAGCATATCTAACAAATGCCTACTTAATAGTCCTTAAACACAATTTTAGTAATTAAATTACACTTTAAATTCAAATTTTTCAACTATACAGTTAGAATAAGTCATTTGGTATCTAACTACTTTAAACATAAAAAACACTCAAAATAAATATTCCTTCTTTACAATACACTTAAAACATGCCATCAAATGTGTAATTACTTAATACATTCATACTACCACTATGCTACTTTTACAATACTACACAGTTAGAATACACCAATGGGTATCAAACTACTTCAAAAATAAACAAACACACACAGCAAATATTCCTTACTTACAATACATTTAAAACACACCATCATCTTTGTAATTACTTAATACACCCATTCTACCACTGTACTACTTTTTACACTTACAAAATGTGCTGCCCTTTTATAAATGTAACAGTGTGAAAAAAATGATAAAAAGTTGAACAAAATGTACATTTTATTAACAGTACATGTACAAAATGTTTTTTTTTCAATCCACCTTGGATTTTGTCCCCATGATACAATGATTATAGCATGTTAATACAACAACAGTCTATCATACACACAAGTTGTAGAAAACATAGTACATACAATGAACTGATTATGTGGGTAAATAAAAGTAAATGTATGTGTAAAACCTTAAGTATGTATACATATATATATCTTCCATGCTACGTTCTACAACTAACTATATTTTCTTTTGTTTATAGACAAAGAAACACAGGTGAGTGCACTATTTTACCCGTAGCCAGTAGCCACTTTGTTGCACCCATTCAACTAAAGGTGAACATGCTATTTTTGCCACAGCCAATCTCCACATTGTTTAGACCATGCCCCAAGCAATCTAGCCACCGGCTATAGCGACAATAATATGTATTATTACTCGTACTATATCTATACACCATGCAGCCATGCACCGAACAATATTACCTTTCTATCATGTCCAACTAAGCGCGCTATTGTACCCAAGGTCATAGCCACATCGTTGCAGGCATTCAACCCAAAGTAAACATACTATTCTGCCCACAGCCAGCAGCCACATTGTTGCAAGCATTCAACCCAAAGTAACCATCCTATTATGCCCATAGCCAGTAGCCACATTCTTCCAAGCATTCATCCCATTGTTGCAAACATTGAAACCAAAGTAAACATATTGTCTTGTCCATGTCCAGTGGACATATTGTTCGAAATAAACATATCGTTGTGGCCATGACCAGTGGCCATATATTTCCTTTTCGTCTTTCCCTCACCCTCCACAGACAGTCTTTCATCCTAAATACAGAAATGTACATAACTATTAGTCACACTTACTAGTTTCATTATACAAGTAAAAAAAATAACAAAGTAAACATTGTTTTAACATATAGCATAACACCACCATTCTGAATGGATGTCTGTGAACACAAAGGGATGTCCATATTGGTCCAGACAAGGAAAAAGGACCAGAAACTGGCGACAACCACACAGGCATTTGTACACACAATAACACATACATTGTCATCTTTTTGTTTTCTCCCCCATCCTCCCCAGGAAAGTTGTCATCCTTGAACTAGCAAGAAATGCATTTTCCAGAGTATTTTATTCCACAATGTCCACGGACTAGGAGCGCTGTTCGGAAATCCAACATGGAGTCAGTTTAAAAAATTTTGACACTCCTCATGTTGTTCAACTGACAAATCAGCAGCTATGTACCATGTCAGCTCGCTGTGGCTACCTGATTGGTCTAGAGGTGTCCAAAAATACCAAATCAGGAAGTGAGTCCATGAACCAGACGGAGATACCACTAATTTTTATGGACCTACTTTTTGGCAATGTTTTTCAAATCTACTGGACATATTAACACCAAATTTGCAAAAGCACACTTTCGGAGCCAGGCTGGTGCTCCTCGCGCATGTTTGATGCACATCTGTCAAGCTGTTTGGACCATTGCCGTAAGCAAAATATTTTCCATTGATGTCTATCTGGATTTCAAAAGGTTTGGAACCCCACTAAAATGTGTCAAAATTGCACAAAACATTACAAAATAATTCAGACAGAGTTGGCTACTTTTTTTGCAATGGTAAGGATTCGTAAAACAGTTCCACAGTTATAAGCCACCCCAAACTGCTCTTTCTATAGGATGGGCAAAATAACCATAAAAACAGGGTCGATATCACAGATTCTGAAATATATTATAGGGTGGCGACAGCCGCCATATAGTTAAGATGATAGCCTTGAGTCATAGGAAATCCAAAAATTCTATTGCTAATAACTTTTGACTGGCCATACAGATATGGCTGCTATTTTCCTAACAAAAGGATTGTCAAGCTCCCCTCGGACTGTGCATTTTGGGGAAAATTAGCTATAAAATTATTAATAAAGCAAAAAATTTCCCATAGAGAAAATGTCCAAAATTGTTAAAGCCACAGTGGTAAAACTGCTGTGTGTATTTGGACCAAATAAGAACAAACTTGGTCACAAAGCATTTACTTCATTTCTGGAACAGGTTTGGGTTATTCTGTCCAAGAGGTTTTAAAATATATGAGAGGGAAAGGGGTGCACCTGGTCCCAAAAATATAGGTATAGCTCCCATGGGTCTTTTATGGAGAGAGCCTTTTCAGAAATGAAAAGCCACCATTTTTTTTTGCTTGATGTGTGCGATCACTGAGGTAAAATGTGAAAATGAAAAGTCCTCAAAAATCTATTTGGAGGAGGAAAAATGATGAAATTGCACCAGGTTAGATGTGGGAAGGGCAAAAGAGGATACCATGTAAAATTGGAGAGTTGATGGTGGTCTGGGGAGTCATTTAGAGTTTGAACATGTTTGGATTATCAGGGTAATACTTGGAGAATCTTTTGAGATTCCTGTGGCTACAATGAAAGATGCCATGGAGGGGTAAATCAACTGTTGATATTGTGCGGACCATGGAAAGAGGATGGGGCACTTGGTGAGTGTCTGAGATGACCGAGAAGAGTTTTTGAGTTTTGGGAGAATAGTGGGGGAATACCACAGGCATAGGTAGTTCATTGCCAATGTATGTGTAGTTCATTGCCATGATTGGGGAATCCTGCAGCAATTGTGAGAGAGTAAACAAGAAAAAAATGATCACACCTACTAGACAGTGGCCAACAGGCCTTTTTGCCATTGGCCAAGGACAAAGGCCATGCCTGGTGGGTCGCAAAGAAATGTATTGGTGCAACATGTACTGGGGTCACAATTGAAGACCATGGCTAGTGGGCCGCAAAGAAATGTATTGTTACAACATGTACAGTGGCCTTGGATTGAGAATCTAAAGTCAAAGTTTAAAAAACAAAAAACTTGGACTCAATCTCGAGAATTGTAGTGCTTGGTTAAATAAGCTACATCTAGTTACTTTCCTTGCTGCCCTCATGATCATCTAAAATGAAATAGGTAAGACCATACGTAGGATCCTTAGTAATCTCTACATTTTGTGGCTATGACTTAGTTTTGATTTGTTTGTTGCTGGGTTGAGTCCCTGTTTTTTGTTTCTTTAACTTAATCTAAATCCATAAAAATTCAAGACATCATCAATTGAACTGAATCAGATATGTTGCTTGGGTGTAATGCATTGTGCCTAAATCATGAAATGAGAGATATGTTGTTTGACCTTTCCCCTACTTTATTAAGTAAAGTGGGGACCCACATATAGAAGTGTCATGGATTTTAAGAGAAGTTTCAGTACTTATCATTCTGCTATATGTCTACAGAACTGATGTTTCCTTAGTCTACATCAACAGAAGTCAACTTGTTGATTTTATACATCCCTGGGTATCTAAACACAAATTCTGGTGAACTATTGACTATTTTTTCTGGTGTTCAAATATATTGTTTTACAAATATGTATAAATACATCTTCTAAGGAAATACAGCTGTCCTTATTTTCTTTCATTCAAAACAGTATTGTTGGTCCTGAAAAAGGTGACATACTAATCTCTCGCCGAAACATAGCTTTTACGTAGACCCTGCTACTGTAATTATTTTGGTTTTTAAGTACTGTACAAGATAAATGACAGATATATTGTTTTATTGTGTGTTTTCTAAATGTTAAACATTTGTTGAAGCTGAGATACTCACGTCTTTTCAAAAATCTATTTGTTGGAACATTATGTATGTTTTGTGGTATTTGGGCACCAATAATGTTTATGTCACAACCACATCTTTTGTACTTGTGAGATGTTATGTCATTTTGCTAAATAACACATGGGATAAAATGTACTTTTGGTTATAAACGACTGTCCCCATGACCACTTTGTGAAAAATAAAGGTTATATATGAAGTGAGAAATGTATTTCTGCAACATCCCCAATTTAATGTAATTGTATCTGCACTGCCAGAAAAATGTTCATATGGCTGATTGATGAATAGGAAAATAGTTTATGTGTAAGTGAATATTTTCTGACAGGAACACGTCTTTGTGTATATGAGTATCCTTCTGCATTTCCTGGTTGAGTAGGGGATCCTTCCTGTGATGCTGGAAAGGCTTATGGAGGGATATGGGTTCCTGACCACTGTGACCTCTTGCTTTCTATTGCCTTTTACCTTGTTTCCCAAAGTCTTGGAAAGCCCAAATTATGTCTCTTCCATCAGACTGGCTGTTGGGTGATAATACCATATATGGCTCTAGGGGTGCATCCTGTCAGACTGACAGGAGCCTTCCTAAGGGATGTGTTTTGTGGGTACACTCTTGGGGTGGGACCTGTTTAAATATAGTCTTAAGTTGTGGAATCAGAAAATGAAATATTAAGGCTTTTACACCATGCAAAGAGAAATACACCAACACGGGCTTGTAAAGATTCCCAGAATCTTTATTGCAATACTGAACAGTTTACGAAACAAAGTACACAAATAGCTATTTGGCCGTCAGTACTTCACAGAGACCACCGGAAGGTTCAATGTGAGCAGTGAACAGGAATTGCTAACTGTACATCAGCATATGTATACAGTTTCTTCATAACGATGTCCAGCCTCCTACAAGTTAATCATGTACTAGGCTAGGGTTTGCATCAGGTTAATTCCTAATTTACATATCTCGTGCATGCGGTTTACTTCTTAATACATTTACTAACAAGCACTATTATTCTCTGGGTTTAACTTTACGCTGTTCACATATTTGTTTCAATGCAGGCCAAACAGATGTTTCGCATGTCATGTTTAAATAGCTTTATTGTTCTTATATACTTGTAGGTTAACATCGCTGATTCAAGCAATCCCCTGATCCCAAGGTCAACAAAGGACACGGACTACATGACCCTAACATGTAGCCTGCAGGCAGGATGGACATTAACTCGCCTACAGAGGTTGAAGAGGTTAAGTAAGAACAAGAGAACACAGGTCGGCCATTTTAGGCCACAGGGTGACTTTGCATGACAAACTAAAATGGCGGCTTTAACCTAAAATGGAGGCTCGATTAACTTAAGGTTACGACCTTGCGATGCGGATTTCCTCGCACAGCGACTGGGCATAGGCCAACATATACAATGAGGACGAAACAATATTATATCAGTTTTAACAAAGTGACATCACATTCTGTGTTATGGGTGTCTTGCTTCTGTGTTAAACAATGCAAGAGACAGCCCTGACTGAAACTGACATGAATGCAGTGTAGTGTGCTGAAAGTCTGGGTGCGTGCCCCAATCCACAGTCTTTGTTATGGGTGTCTGGGTGGAGTGAATGGCCTGAATGCCTGTGAGCCTGATTAGCTGCCTGCAGTGGTCGAAGTGTACAAAAAGAAGTAGTGGAACTATGTTCCCTGCTGGCCTGCACCCACTCCCCACAAATCCCATCACCACACCCCCTCCCACACACAATACAAACCACCAAGCACATGCACCTGCTGCTTAAGGAAAAGTTCAGTGCGTTGCTGTGGCTGTCCAGTCATTTGGTCGACAGACAAATGGTCGACGCAATTTGGTCGAAAGACAAATGGTTGAATTTTTATTTTTATTTATATATATATTTTTCAGGTTTTTTAGCAGTTTTTTTTAGCAAAAAAAGGTGGGTTGGGGGGGACCCCCCCCAAAAAAAAAAAAAAGTGAAAATACAAAAAAAAAAAAAAATCGACCATTTGTCTTTCGACCAAATTGCGTCGACCATTTGTCCTGTCGACCATTTATTTTCGACCAAATGACCTGTAACCGTTGCAGTGAAAGTGCAAGTTTCAACTTCTTCCTATACTTTTATTTTAAAACGAAACCATTCCGGAATGGTTTCTTTTTAAAATAAAAGTATAGGAACGGTAAAACTTCATTAAATAAAAGTAGAGGAGCACCACTCCCAACCGCTCCTGCTCACTTCGACCACTGGCTGCCTGCCTGCATGAATACCCCGCTGCATGATTCCTTTGAGGTGAGCGTTTTGATCTTTAAGTCAATTAATCAAATCAGGAGACAGTAAAAATTGCATGTGAACGTGGGCTCTGGAAACATACCCCTCAGCCAATGTAACACTCCAGGTAGAGAAGACTATAATCCCAGTCAAGGCAGTTATTCATGGCTTGCTGAAGCCACTGATGTTGGGCCTCCTTAAAAACAAAGTGTCCATTGGTTATCCCTGGCCCAATCACAGGGCATAGGAGAAGTCTTCCCAACTGGGGAGGGTCTGGAATTACAATTCCTTTGAAATTGTGAGGAAAGAGGTTACAAGACTGGTGGACCAGGAACATCAGGCAGATCTTGCAGTGGCACCAGGAATTTCTCCCTGAAAATGCATTTGACCATGACAGGGCACTCAAGCTTCAACTTTGCAACACTGTGCAGCAAACAGTCATCACAGGACCTGGACATTTATGGAGACTCCTTCAGTCAAGGGCTAATAACATTACATTTATAACATGATACCCTGAAAAAGAACAGGCCTTTAACCCTGTCGCAACGCCGAACAGGGGCTCTGTGGTCCAGGAAAGCCAGTCCAGGCATGGTGATCTAACCAGAGCTCTGAGGCACTATGTAGAGCAAAAAACCACACAAGTTGCAAAAACAAGCTTAATAACAGGTCACAACAGGAACTACACAAATATCATAATCAATACAGAACAGAATAGGTCTACGAGCATGCTCACCACTGTTCGCTGACACAGTATTGCCACCCTGGGTAGTATACCTATAACTGTGACAGGCCTGTAGCTGATCACTATGCAGGATCAGGGCACATAGTCTTTTTTGCTTCCTTCCTTTCCCTAGAGACTATGGGAAGGGGATGAACATGCCATTTATGGCCTTGACATCACAACAGTGATTTATGAGTTTGGTTTCCAATAACTTGATGACATAGCAGTTGAATGAAGCATCCTGATCTTGGTGTTGCCTATAAGGGCATGCATAATAAATTGAATATTGTATGATGACTTGTCAATTCGATGAACACCTTCCAAGGGAATGATTAGGGTCATTTATTCAGTTATTAAACCACATTTACACCTAATCATCACTGCAGATTCCCCAGTGCAGACTGAGCGACAACTAGATAACAGTGCATTGCAAGTAGAGGTTATATGTCGTTATACTCTTATTTTTGCCTGCTGTATAATCTACCTTCATAATTAAGCAAACATTTCTGTGTAAGAAGTATTGTTCAAGAAATTTAAATATATCTCAATCACAGTCAATGTGTTAAGCAGCCCAGGGACATTTCTGTGACTGACGCAGTGTTTGTGAAATGCATATATTATCATCTACGGTTGACAGTATGTTTGAATACCTTGGATAAAAAGTAAAACGCATATGTGTGTTCTTTGGGGGGTCTAATGCAATTACTTTTAAAATATTTGTATTTCAAAACGATGCATGTACACTTAAACTGGATGATGAATAATACATTTTATTGGCATTACATTTTGTATTGCAGAAGGTCAGTTTGTTTGGTCCAAATTTAATGGCTTTATCTGTTGCTGACTATAACACAGGGGACACTGTTAGCATTTGCAGAGCATGTGCAAATCCTTTCATTCGTTAAGCAAGGAGGGCAATAGAACCGTCTTTAAAGCATTTGGCTTCGAGTAAGAATGTCTTTATATTGCACTTTCATGTGACTAAGGGCTTTATTTATTTAAATATTTTATGAAGCATAAACCCCAAGGGCTTGATTTTCAGCCCATTTTCCAGTGAGATTGCACCATTTTTTTATATATCAGGCCCCTGTTCTATTAGAGCATTGCACATAAGAACATGATAAAGAAATTAAAACATGTTAAAAAAAAAGCTATAACATAGACATATGAAATCACACACAATGATATGAAAACAAGAACAACTAACCAGGAAACATTTCCACAAGCAAGATTATAGTTGTTCTTTACCAGGTAAATACTCAAAGACAGTCCTAAGGGAAAAGGGGTTGAATTCCAAGTGGAAGTAGCTAACCAAGAGAAAGCATGGCTAGATGTTGCTGATTTGCAGCAAATGTGACCCTCCACATGGGATTGAAATTGATCCCGCTTAGCTTGGTTGCTTAAACGAATTTTACTGTTCTGAGTGAAATAAATGAGAGAGCCAAGGTAAAAAGCTTCAAGTCACATTATAGATTGGATTGTACCATTCAAAGAAACCCAACACAAGTTCCAATGAATAATCTGGTGGCAGCACAAGGAACCTCCCTCAGAGGAGCAAGGCTGGATTTGGGGAGACCCGCCAAGATGAAATTGATGGAGTCTAGGCAGGAAATGACAAGAGCTGAAACAGATAAACAAGAACGAATAGAACATAGAGAAACTGAATGAAAATTAGCAGCTCTAATGACATATTGAATATTGAGTTTACAAGAAAGACTAGGGTCAATAATAAAGCTGAGGGATTTTGCAGAGGGGAAGGAGTAGGAATATTCTCGTTCACTGCCAGCTCCTGAAGCCAAAATTGGATAGGCACATAATTATATTAATTTAGAAAGAAACAGAGACTCATTATTAAAAAGAATGCATTTAAAGAAGAATCTCGCTTTCCACTCAATGATCCTCTGCATGAAACACTTAAGACGGGCCACTGTACAGTGTTTGCTTGACACATGAAGGCTGCCACCACCACTTGCAATTCCGGAGTGTAATACAAGGCAGAGTTGAATTGTGAAGAGTAAATCAAGTTGAAATCTCATGTACTCTTCACTTTTACTCTGCACTCTGTAAGAAATTAAATGTTGTCTGCAAAATAATTTTTGCAGGTGGCATTTTATTATAACTGCTATCGGTGACTGCTATTCACCATGTAAATGCAAGGCGTACAACATTGGAGTGATTTGGTTTTATGCCTTTATGAAAATCTCACACAGGCAAAAAGCCATGTGCATTTCCAAGGCAGAAAAGGAGTGGAACGCCGAGACGCAAACTCTGCTTTGCTGCCCTTTTTAGACTTGGAGAGGCACAAAAACAGAATCGAGTGGGAAATGAAAGCGTAATGGAGTGGAAAAAGAATACATCCTACACAGGTACTTTTTTAGCTTGCATTTTTCTAACTACTCATTCTAAAATGACCCGCCTATTATTTTCCACATAAAACACCAACAAGTGCAATTCATTTTCATCAACATACTGATAGAAGGGGACACCTAATCCAACAACCTCAGCTGACAGTGGTTCCATAGAAAGATGCACCAAAGGTGTCAACATTGCTGCCTGGAGTACACCAACAGGAATGACAACTAAGAGCTCACCAACCTAGCAACCATGGAGCTGTCTGCCGCAAGACGGCAAACAAAGCCAGGACCCTACCATCAATACCCATTTGTTGCTTCACAATGTTGTGGAGAGCCCCATAGTTAGTTGTGTTAAATGCTGCCAAGAAATGTAGAAGACACAGGGAACAGGGACCACACCTATCCAGAATGGAACAGATGTCACAAAGCACCTGCCAGGCTGTGGTTTCTGTGTTGAAACATGAACAAAATCCATATTAATAAGGAGCCAGTGGATTATTATCTGTAATCTAATAATCCAGTTGTAGGACAACAACAGATTAAATCGTCTTCCCAAGATATCGAGACATTATTATTCATAGACTACCTACTTCAGTTGGACTTCCAGAAAAGCAAAGAAATTCAACCAACCTGTAGATACTAGAGAAAGTTCCTGAATTAAAGAGGCATTGATCAGGTAAAATGAGCTCTAATTTAGAAATGCTGTCTGATCATCAAGGTGACCAGAGAATCAATGGTGTATGTAGTAGGATACTTAGAAGACAAGGATGCAATGATAATGCAAAGTCAATATCAAGCTCGACAGACATAGTTCTGGGCAATTTGAAATAAAGTAGTATCAGAGGAAGTTTAAATATAAAAAATGACTGCAACGATTTTCTTGAAAGATTAATTATAGATTTTATAATGCGCTGAATTAATTATAGATTTTATAATGCGCTGAATAAGCAGAGGTTTGTAAGGGCGGGCCTGTAGGGTATTTTGTGGAGATTTGGGGCCTGACGGTATTTTATTACCGCCGAAAAATAACTTAGCAATAATCACTCTTTGTATTCAGATTTGGCCATGTGCAACAATAATACAATGGACATGCATTATTTCAGCACCCAGACCTGCATATTTGGTATACGTGGTTGGTGGTATTTTGGTGAGCATAATTCCCTTGTTTTATTTGTGGCCCCAATGTCCAGAATCCCTTATCTTTGCTTAGATTTTTCGTGTGATCACTAGAGAGACCTCAGACCTGCATTCTAGGAATACCACATTTCCAGTGATAGTGTTGGTGTGCCACCATGGGCGAACTCACTGACTTATTTACGACAGAGAGCTATATGTGGTAGTCTTGTGGTAATTTCCACTACCTTATATACGGTAGGGAGCTATGTTCAGAGAGTCTCTCTTCCCGTTGGCTCATGTACCTCCAACAAGCTATGCTACAGTCACTCACAATTATTCATACTGATTCTGACATGCACACATCTGTCTTAAAATGACCATTGCACTGTTTAAAAATCTCCCCACATCATCGGCATTGTAATGGTAAATAGAAAATAAAACACCCGTCTGTTTTCAAATATTTTCTGTATTATAAAAGCTGCATTTAGACACGATCTCATTCTTTACAGAAATAAATAAAATGGTACAGTCAAAGCATTGTCTATGACACACTGCGAAGAGCGTGGCGGAGAACAGAACTCAAATTGCAACATTGGTATTTGATTAAGACACGCACAGGAATCCTACACTGACTGCATATTACCGTACACACTCAGCTCCCACACTTCTCATTACCTTATCTTTTTAGTTGTTCTCTTTGTGAATGTGGCTCTCTTGGATTAACTCCAGCAAAAAGGAACGCTTGCCTTCTCAAGCCGGGGTCATTGCCTGGAATTCTCAGCTTTTTCAGATAGGAATGCCTCAGCCAGTGGAAAGGTTTTTCTTTCAGCTCTCCCCAATCTCGACTGCAGCAGGACACAGGAATCTGCATTCAGTCAGGACCCCACAGCCAGGTCTTCTCCCCAGTAGTGCAGAAAGATGTCTGCCTGGAATTTTCCCCGTTACTGCCCACCAAAACTTTCCTCTCAGCCCTCTGTATGACGTGTCCCAATGAAATCCATCATCTCTCATCCTCCTACTCTTCAACAATAGCTTCGCTTATACATTTGCAATTGTTGCAAATCTGACTTCCTTCTTCCTGCAGTTACTGTGCACAAAAACACAGAGAATCAGGCAGAGAAGAGAGGAAAAAAATCTGCACACGCATTTAAATGGTTTTCAGAGTATGCCTAATTCTGCAGTGGAGAACACATTTTATTAATGGGTTATGTTAAATAAGGTTTTATTAGTCAGGTTAATGGTTAATAGGTTAGCTGTTAATTTTCAAATGTGTCTCTCGCACCATAGGCATTTCAGGTGAAAAATAGTGTGCATTTTTAAATGAACACGTGTGCTTTTAACTGTAAAAATAGATTTGCATCTTATATGTTAAAATCGTTTTTGACTGAATAGCCTGTCTTTCCTTGTTAATCTGGCAACCCATATAGCAATGCACCGCACCCTTGTGGTGGTGCTGCAAAAAAAAAATGTGCTACTTGTGCAGTATTACTGTACTCTGTACTGTAACACGCCAAATATCCTTACATATACCCTCCTTTTGTTTTTAGAACTTGGCTATAATCCAAGCCAATTCCTAAAAACAACTTGTTCTATTTTTTTTACAATATAGCAATCCAACAAAATGAATATTCATGTGCATCAATGAAAATTTGCAATCAACATTTCATCTGAGTCCATCAGTTCATAAAATGTTCCACATTTGCCTTCTCAGTGGAAGTGGCATTACTTTAAGTTTAAATTTTCCAAGTCAATTAAAGACAATGAAATAAAACAACTAACTAAAACAAATAAGTAATATAACAAGTTAAAATAAATAATTAAAATAATAAATACGTGGAACTTCATATGCCGGAACTTTTGTTTTGTCTCTTTTGGTATGTCCCGACCAGCGATGTTATTCGGTTCATTCGAGTACTCTTTCATCTTGGCAATCTTGAATCCACAGTAGTCATCTCTTTTGGCATTCCGGTTATTTTGTCTTCACCTCCACCTGGAGGCAGGCATCTTTTGGTCTTCATCCAGGGGACTCCAGGACTCCATCGTCTCCCGTGGCCTCTGATCCCGGAACCTCCGACCAAATAATGTTAATTGTCTAAATCAAAATAGAAAATAAACAGATTAAGTACATAGCACAATACTAACTTCATCCTTTTGCCAAAAATAAAACATGCTTGGTAAAAATATTTCGTTTTTTTTTTTTTTTCTTCTGAAATTAAACACAAGTTAAAAGAAAACAAACACATATAAAACAGCATTCAATATTTAATACACTTTCTCTCTGCACACCAACCATGAGCTTCCATTATATGTGCATTTATTTATTTATTTATTTATTTATTTATTTATATTATATATTTCTACATATATTACAGTGTTTATGTGCCATCATAACAATCAACTTTTTTTAACTTCTTTGTCACTGCCTCCTGATTACACCCATTTATTTTCTCAAGGGACTCTATCCGTTTCCACATGCTCAAGCTGCCTGATCTCATGTCTGGGATGGCATGGTTTGATTTGATTTACATGGACAAACTGCTCTATTGCTGTTTCACCTTCATTTTTCAAAATTTTATACACTACAGGAGAGACTTTATCTATAATTCGAAATGGCCCCTGCCAGGCTGCTAGAAATTTAGAATTTTTCTGTTTACTTTTTCCAAAATGAAACTTGTACACCTGATCCCCTACACTGTATTCCTATACTGATGTCTTTTTATCATAATATGACTTTGCACTGTCAGCAGCTCTTTCCAGATTTCTCTGCACAAAAGCAAATGCATGTTGCAAATGCCTCCTCAGTTCATCAATATATTCATGAACTGTGGATGCACTCACTAGAGTTTGCTCATGTGTTCTGTATAGTAGGTGTTGTGGTAACACCATTTTCCTACCTGTTAAGACCTCATGGGGGCTAACACCTGTTGCTTTGGCAGGAGTCGACCTGATTGCCATCAAAACCAATGGTAAACGTAAATACCAGCTGGAACCTGCTTCTGCCACAAATTTCTTTAAAATATCCACAACAGACCTATTGCTTCTTTCAACTGTACCTGAAGACGCCGCCCGATATGCGATATGTAGTTTCCTTTTCACACCTAGTATTTGCCATACGTTACTCATTAGAGTACTTGTGAAATGACTTCCTCTGTCTGACTCAATTCTTTGTGGCAACCCAAACCTTGAGAACACATGGTTCACCAGCAATGTGGCTGCTGTTTGCGCACTACAATCTGGTGCAGGAATGCACTCAATCCACTTTGACATCAAACATACCACACTCAAAATATAACGGTGTCCCCTGCTCGACCTTTTTAAAGGACCTACATAGTCTATTTGCAAATCTGACCATGGGAGAGTTAGGCCTCTTTTCATCAATGGTGCTCTATGCATTGGTGAAGCAGGTTTAAATTGGGCGCATACTAGACATCCTCTAGTATATAATTCACATCTTGGGACATATGAGGCCAGTAAGCATAATCTTTTAGTATTTCTAATGTTTTTTGTGAACCTCTATGGCCTGCAGTTATGGCATCATGTGCATGGTGTAGCATTAGTCCTCTGAATGAAAGGGGTACTACCCACTGTATTTGCCCTGTTATGGACTCTCTAATCATGAGCCCATCCTGTAATCTAATTCGTGTTTTGTTCTTTAATAACACCCTCAACTCTTCTTTTCCCATACAATCTTTTTCTGTTACAGGATTTTGTTCAGGATCTATCAAATGATTATAATAGATTCCCAAAATTTGATCATTCTTTTGTGCCTCAATCAAATCTTGGTCTGGCGTGTCATGACTCCACTGCACCACCGGTTGATCTACCTCCTTTGGTGCTTTAGAACGTGTGACTGCATCAATTTGTATTTCACCCATTAAATAATCAATAGGTAGCAATTCTCCCATCACAGCCCCAATCTTAGCCAGATGGTCTGCCTTATCATTTCTCTCCTTATCCTCTCCTGGTGTTTTTAAATGCCCACGAATTTTTCTCCAGTATATTGTTAAATTATTTTCTGACACCAATTTGTCTATGGCTTGTATCATTTTTCCATGTTTAAGTGGCTTTTTGTTGTATGTAACCATGCCTCTTGCTTTCCAACCAGGCAAATACTCCACAAAGCTATTCCGTGCATAGTCAGAATCAGTCACCAGGACAATTTCACTGAACTTTTTATCAACTGCAGTAGCAATTGCTTTATAAATGGCTGCCAATTCCGCCACCTGACTGCTCTTATCTCCAATCCTCATCCCTATACTAGGAATGCCTTCACATTTCAACCAGACATTTCCTATTCCTGCCACTAATTGTTTATTACTGTCATTTTCAATGTGAAAAGCACAACCATCCACATATACAGTTGGCAAATCCTTGCATGTTTTTTCATCAAAAGCTTTGTGTGATGATTGTTCAAATTCCTGTAAACTAGCTTCCACTTCCATTTCATTTGGTATTTGTTCAGCTGCACAGTCATGTAAGTCAGCTAACCCTTGAGCAATTGGGCTCTTTTTATTTTGTCCATATCTCACTTCTACGGGAAAACCTTGTAATACCAGCGTCCATGAAGTGATTCTGGATTGCGCTAGATTGCCTGATCTAATTCTTTTACTCTCTAAAAATTGCAACGGTTGATGATTTGTTTCAATAATCACCTTTTCTCCCTGAACAATGGGGCGGAAATGTTGTAGCGCCCACACAGTGGTTAATAGGGCCTTTTCACATTCATTAAATTTCATTTCAACTTGGGAAAATGCCTTACTTGCATATGCAATGGTTTTGTGATTCAAATCGTGTTTTTGTGATAATACTGCTGACATACAATGTTCAGAAAAACCTATTTCTATAAAGAAATCCCTGTCCTTTATGGGGTATGCTAAACATGGTGCCTTTACAAGACATTCCTTCAATCTATCCACTGCATCAGACTGCTCTCTTTCCCATCTACAGGGAGTATTTAGTTTAAGCAGTTTAGTCAATGGTTGAGTGATTTCTGCATAATTCTCAATGAACTTTCTGTTATAGCCTGTCATCCCTAATAAACTTTTTACTCCTTTCACATTTTTAGGATCTTTTAATCTTTGTATGGCCTCTATTTTCTTCCTATGTGGATTTAGCCCATGTTCAGTCACTTCATGCCCTAGAAAGTTCACTTTTTTCTTGCACCATTGTGCTTTTTGCAAAGATACTTTGGCGCCTGCTTTCTGCAATTGGCCAAGCACATGTCTTATTTCATCAAAATGGCTTTTAAGGTTTTCATTTTTTATCAGGACATCATCCACATAAACTATTGTTCCTCTTTCCGCTGCATCCGGCATGGCCTTTCTCAAAAATATGCCAAATTCACTCCCACTATTGATGTACCCGAACGGAGCTCTAAGCCAGGCATATTGAGTCCTGTCAAATGTAAAGGAAAATAAGTGTTGTATCTCCTCTGCCAATGGCACACACCAATATCCAGAGGTGAGATCTAATGTGGTAAATACCTTTGAACCATGTATCTGAGCTAGGCCCTGATCAATGAATGGTAGTGGCCATCTAGATACTGGTACTCTTTTATTTAACTCTCTTAAGTCTGCACACAGCCGCCATTGACCATTTGGCTTTAACACACCTAAAATAGGCGTATTGGATGTGCTATGAATGGGCCTAATTATTCCCCGTGATTCCAAATTTTTAATAATCTCTGCCAATGATTCTAAACATGCCAGCGGTAGTCTATACTGGCGTACAAACACTGGATTTCTGCTACAACCTTCTGGTAGTGTGGCCACATGTAAATCAGTTAAACCACAATCATAAGCATCTTTTGCAAATACATCCTTAAACTCCATAAATATTTCCCTCAGGTCGTTTCGATCCCCATCGCTGTCACATGCATCCGCTAAGGAGATCTGCTCTTCTACCATTCTGGAAAATTCTGGAAACTCTTCTGGTAAAGGAATCTCGGCGCTTTCCTCTAACTGTGTGGCTGTGTCTTTTTGTAGAGCTGCCACTTTTAAATATTTTGGCATATCAGCTTCCACTTCAATGGGCTGATTTCCTGTTTCATTTTCATTTAAATTAAATATTATGCAATCCTCTTGATGGCAGCACACTGTCTCATTTGAATCATAAGGATACACAGAATGAATTTTAAATATTCCTTTGGGCTGAGAGTCCAGGTGTTCTGGCAACTCGCCCTTGGCATCTACATATTTTTTAGGAATATTCCCAATCACCATGTTATTTAAATCTGCCGTATAATGTGATTTTTGTATGGCCATTCCTAATGGGGAGTTTTCCTCTAAATGAATATCCTGACAACCTTTATTATTTACCATGATTTTTACAGATCCCTCACCAATGTCTACCAATGGAATGTATTCATAATCCAGGCCTTGCTGTTTTATGGATTCATTCAGGCATACAAATGCATCAGAGCCTTTCATCTGCTGCCCATTTTTGCATTTCAGTGTTATTGCAAACTGTTTTGTAAATGCAGGAATAATAGTATCTTTCCTTATTTGTAATTCGATGGCATAAGGAACCAGTTGTGCACAATGATAAGCCCTTCTTTTGTCTTAAATTCAGGTGCCGGCCCACCTAGCCGTGACCATATTTTTTGATTAAGGAAATCTAACACCATACACATTCTGTGCATGATGTCATTGCCCATGTAAAATTCATTTTGTGCTCCATTCACTATCCATACATTATGGTAAATTGTTTTCTGCCCAATGCTAATTTTAAGCATGCATCTGCCTGCAATTCGGTTTTCAAAGTCTGGACTGTCCAACCCAGAAACATATTGGTTTTTAATCCTAAATTTCGGGATTTCTTCCCTCTCCATAATTTTTTGCAACAATTTCTCATTAATGAAACTCCTTTCATGTTCAAGCGCTAAAGTGGCTTTTATTGTTTTAAGATAATCATTTATACCAACGTGAACCCATGGTTGCTCATCTTCCACGTGTATTTCTGCCAGAGTGGTAATGTGTTTTTCTGAATCTGTTTTAGGAACAATATTCTGTTTGCATGTATTCTCTTTTAAGTAAAAACGTAATGTGTGCTCATCTATAGCAGTCTGCCAATCTTTCCTTGGGTCCAAGTATATTTGTACAGGTAGTTTTTCATTGTCGCTCTGATCTTTGTCTTGACACATTAATATAACAGTGACACTAGGTATGCAGCTATTCTGGAGATATACCTCCACAGCATCATTTGTTTTGGCAACGGTATGACATTCATTTATATTGCTGTTTTGTGATTTTAGTTTCTTAGGCCTCAATGGTTTTTTGGTTAAGGACCACAGCACTCCATTCACCCCATCTATGAGAGGAGACAATCTTTTCAGGCAATCTGTCCCCATCAGAAATGGAATTTCACAAATAGATGTGATCAATACCTCTTGTTTCATTCTGTGCTTTCCTATTTTTATGTCAACCTCAGTTACACCTATGATGGGCACCTCCTCCCCATTAAAGTTATGCACTGGGCCTTGATTTGCCTTCACTGTGATCTGACTCTGTGGAGGCCTCCCTTCATTGATACTCTTTACCAGCTCCTTGGACATAATTGTGGCCTGTGCGCCAGTGTCAATCATAGCGAAGGTGTGGCATTTTTCTTCTACAGTGATGGGTGCATAATATCTGTCCTCAACTTCCTCTAATACACATAAGAAATGTGAATTCTTACTGATTTCAGGGCTCACCTTTCTCAGGTCTTTTTCACTTTTGGCTAAGCACATTGGTAAATGAAAACACATTTTTCCCTCCTTTTTACCCATTTCTGTGCGAGATATTTTATTCATTTCTCCATGATCATAAGTTTTTTGGAGTGTGGCCACTGTTCGCCCATCCATCTGGGTAACATCAGAGACCACATTACAATCCTCCAACTGAACATGTGTAACAACATCATTCAGCAATTTGTCATTTTTTAATTCTGTGCATTTGTGATCATTTAGTGTAATACCAGCCCTTTCAGCCTCTTCAAAAATATGTGGCTCAAAGAATTCTTCAGGTGATTGACTTGTACCCTCCTTGTGAGTATTTCCTTTTTCTGTCTGTGTTTGGTCATTGTTTTGCTTGCCCAGGGAAGGAGCTATGGCATCCCCACTTACTCCCTGTTCACTGGTATTCCCCATGCACGAGTCATTTTTCTTAAATCTGTTCCTTTGTTCTTTTGGAATTCCTAATGTTTCTTTTTCATTTGTGCAAATCTTTACTGTTTTATTTAGCTCTAAGCTAAACCGTACCTCTTTTTTAGAAGTATTTGCACTTTCTGTCACAATTTCATTTACTGGTACTTTCATTTTTAATCCATTAGGCATCTCAGAGTCGTTATGCAAAATTATATCAGAGCAATCTGTCATTTTGGCACTGCAGTTATCATGAGTACTTAGTCACTTTTCGGAAGCCCCCCGGTCATTGCTATGGCCATCAGCCCCCTCTTTGGAAGGTTGTTTTTGCGCTGTATAGAGCTTTCCTATTTGCTCAGCTAACATTTTCACTTGGGCCTCAAGGCACTGGAACCTTTCCATCTCTCTAGGATCCTCTTTCTGTGGCCTAGGTCGATATTGGTTGTTTTCCCCCTGATTGGATCTATTCTGATACCTCTCAGGTGATTGATACCGGTTGGGATGGTTTCTGAACTCTTGATTCATTTGTGGAGGGGAGCGGGTTGCACCCATCCTTTGATTATAGTCCCTTGGTGGGGAATCATTGTACTGGCGTGGACTGTAGTTCACGTTTTGCCTCATGTCCTGTCTCTCAGATTGTGGGTACTGGCCCCTATATTGATTTCCATTATCAGTAAATTGATCCACATATCGGGGCCTATCCTGATTACCATATATCATGGTGTTGGGATCAAACCTACTCTGTGTCCCCAATGACTGGTAGGGACCATCATTTCTTTGATCTTGATTTTGTCTCTGGTTATTGTTCATACCTGCCATATCAGACCGGTATCTTACCCGGGGTCTATCCCCTAAGTACCTAGGGCTGATGTAGCTCTCTCTATTACTAGGATCATGTGTTTGGAACATTGGTACAGGCAATGGCGATCTTTGTTGATTACCCCTTTGTTCAGGTGTCACATTATTTTTACCTTGACTTTGAGCAGACTCAAGGGACATTTTGGCTGACCTGATTTCCATTACTGTGGCTGAGGGTTCTTTAGATTTAGGCCTGGTATCTTTCATTTTATCACTTTCTCTACCCTGACAATAGAGTACCTCATATAGCTTTGTGCTTTGATGTACAATCCATTCAAGGGACTTGTCACGGTCAAATTCACGGACCAATTGGGATATGATGTCTTTCTGTAGCCCATAGAAGTATGCAGTTTTAAACTCATTGGAATTTGAGTCAAAAGATACATCAAAGCGAGAGAATGCTCTTTTTAAGTCTTGTAAAAATTGGCGAGGGGATGTATTAGGTCCAGCAGTAATTGTGTACGCGACTTTCTTTGCCTCCTGCAATGACTGAAAAGGAGAAAAATGACGCCTAATTTCTTTTTCAAACTCCAGCCATGTCATATTCTGCTGTTCATTTAATCCCCTTATGATGCTGGCCGTCGGGGCATCTAAAGTTAAATGAAAATATTGTCTGTACTGTTCCTTAGGTATCTGGAGTGCTTTAAAAATGTCATGCACCGCTTCTAAGTGATCCTCAATGCAGCATTCACCTCCCTTTTTAAATGGTTTGATCAGGGCTTTAATGGATTTCATTATTTTTATGGGGCTACTTGTTGCAATGCATGGATTTGCACTATTTTGTGATTCAATCCTGTTTTCAGGTGTATGAGATTGGTGGCTGCCCCCAATGGGAGTATCAAATCCCCCAAGGGCGCTGCAACCAAGTTCAGTCACCGGCCCAGTCACTGGGGCACTAGCTCTTTGGGCAGAGCTAGAATTCACCTCCACTCCATTGAATGTGGTACCCTGCCGCCTCTCCTGGGACCTGGGAATGCACATTTGCTGTTCTAAGTCCTTACACTTTTTAAGGAGTCTGGTTGCTTCATCATGCAAATAATTATTTTCATCACTCATTTTATTAATCACCTCCTGCATTTCGCACATTTGCATTTGGCATTCATTGAACTCTTTATTTCTCTTGTCTCTTTCTTGGATCATTTTAATCATTTCTTGTTCTGCACTCTGGAGATCACCTTCTTTTTCACAATGTTCTTTTTGTAAAATCTGCATTTCTGAAACAACCTCATCTTTATCCTGCCTAATGTGATCCACTAAGGCTTTTAAGTGTGTCAATTCTTGCTCACTATCTTCAAATTGTTTCTTGCTTTTGGATAACTGAGTATCAAAGTCTCTGCATTTTAATTGCATGTCTTTTTGGCATACATCCAATTCTGCTCTCAACATTTCCTGATTTTTACTTGCCCCATCTAATTCAGTCTTTAACCTGTTAATTAGCTGAGTATCATTCTCTTGCATTCGCAGGGACTTGTTTAAAATAAACCATATTTTGCCGCATAGCCGTATTAAACAGTCTTTCTCTGCACTTTTATCGGCTGCATTCAATAATCTTGTAAGGCAGACCTGAATTATGCTGCCTTCTGCAAAAATATTGTCTAGTTTTTCTTTCTGCACCTCACCCTGAATGCGGTTACTCCATTCTAACGTGCTATTCGAAGACCAATTCCCATGTGCAAATAACTTTGCCTCTAAATATTGCACTAGATCTGAGAATGTGGTTTCCCTTTGTGACATTCTGAAATTCGTTTTTAGTGGCACACTGCTATTATAAAATGGGTTCCCTTTAATGTGCAAATGGCAGTGTGAGACACGCTTGCCACGCCGAGTAGGTACTCTATGATCACTTTCCCGGCCTGCAACGCACCATAAATATGTAGGGTATTTTGTGGAGATTTGGGGCCTGACGGTATTTTATTACCGCCGAAAAATAACTTAGCAATAATCACTCTTTGTATTCAGATTTGGCCATGTGCAACAATAATACAATGGACATGCATTATTTCAGCACCCAGACCTGCATATTTGGTATACGTGGTTGGTGGTATTTTGGTGAGCATAATTCCCTTGTTTTATTTGTGGCCCCAATGTCCAGAATCCCTTATCTTTGCTTAGATTTTTCGTGTGATCACTAGAGAGACCTCAGACCTGCATTCTAGGAATACCACATTTCCAGTGATAGTGTTGGTGTGCCACCATGGGCGAACTCACTGACTTATTTACGACAGAGAGCTATATGTGGTAGTCTTGTGGTAATTTCCACTACCTTATATACGGTAGGGAGCTATGTTCAGAGAGTCTCTCTTCCCGTTGGCTCATGTACCTCCAACAAGCTATGCTACAGTCACTCACAATTATTCATACTGATTCTGACATGCACACATCTGTCTTAAAATGACCATTGCACTGTTTAAAAATCTCCCCACATCATCGGCATTGTAATGGTAAATAGAAAATAAAACACCCGTCTGTTTTCAAATATTTTCTGTATTATAAAAGCTGCATTTAGACACAATCTCATTCTTTACAGAAATAAATAAAATGGTACAGTCAAAGCATTGTCTATGACACACTGCGAAGAGCGTGGCGGAGAACAGAACTCAAATTGCAACATTGGTATTTGATTAAGACACGCACAGGAATCCTACACTGACTGCATATTACCGTACACACTCAGCTCCCACACTTCTCATTACCTTATCTTTTTAGTTGTTCTCTTTGTGAATGTGGCTCTCTTGGATTAACTCCAGCAAAAAGGAACGCTTGCCTTCTCAAGCCGGGGTCATTGCCTGGAATTCTCAGCTTTTTCAGATAGGAATGCCTCAGCCAGTGGAAAGGTTTTTCTTTCAGCTCTCCC
Organism: Ambystoma mexicanum; assembly: GCF_040938575.1. NCBI lineage: Eukaryota > Metazoa > Chordata > Amphibia > Caudata > Ambystomatidae > Ambystoma > Ambystoma mexicanum. The sequence continues at coordinate 806,965,683 of NC_090934.1, forward strand.
CAATCTCGACTGCAGCAGGACACAGGAATCTGCATTCAGTCAGGACCCCACAGCCAGGTCTTCTCCCCAGTAGTGCAGAAAGATGTCTGCCTGGAATTTTCCCCGTTACTGCCCACCAAAACTTTCCTCTCAGCCCTCTGTATGACGTGTCCCAATGAAATCCATCATCTCTCATCCTCCTACTCTTCAACAATAGCTTCGCTTATACATTTGCAATTGTTGCAAATCTGACTTCCTTCTTCCTGCAGTTACTGTGCACAAAAACACAGAGAATCAGGCAGAGAAGAGAGGAAAAAAATCTGCACACGCATTTAAATGGTTTTCAGAGTATGCCTAATTCTGCAGTGGAGAACACATTTTATTAATGGGTTATGTTAAATAAGGTTTTATTAGTCAGGTTAATGGTTAATAGGTTAGCTGTTAATTTTCAAATGTGTCTCTCGCACCATAGGCATTTCAGGTGAAAAATAGTGTGCATTTTTAAATGAACACGTGTGCTTTTAACTGTAAAAATAGATTTGCATCTTATATGTTAAAATCGTTTTTGACTGAATAGCCTGTCTTTCCTTGTTAATCTGGCAACCCATATAGCAATGCACCGCACCCTTGTGGTGGTGCTGCAAAAAAAAAATGTGCTACTTGTGCAGTATTACTGTACTCTGTACTGTAACACGCCAAATATCCTTACAGGCCCCAACCTATGTTGCTACATGTTGTCTTGGTTCCCAGGCAAGCGTGTTTCCCCTGAGCTATCCTCCCGGTAAAGCAAATTGCGTAGTAGTTATCATGAACCACCGAATTCGGCCCTTCTGGACTTCATGGTCCATGATGCACCGCGGCATGATCTCAGTGACTCCTCCAAGATGAATGACGGCCCAGAAATGCTGCGCTCTAGCCTTTGCGTGCAACACTCTGATTCCTAGAAAACAGGCACGCCCCCACAGCTCTGCGCGTCTCAAGGCAACTGCTTGGAGTTGCTAGACGTATGTTTCGAGTCCGTTAACCGTGCTATCTCCAGTTCTTATCCTTTTTTCTACCTTCCTGGAACCCCCCTCAGATTCTTACCTTACCCGCTAGCCGTATCCCATATCCCAGACCCCGTCTTGTGCTTGTGCCGAGGTGTCTCAAACATCCTCTGAGCGTAGGACACTTGGTCCTCCTCCTTCCTGGATTCGTGGCTAACATTCCTGGATGCTGAATGCTATCCGGCTTAGGCAGCCGGCTACCCACGCTGGAAACCGAAGACTCGTGCTCCAACCTGTACAAGTCTCGGACATTGAGGAAGAAGGAAGGCGCATCCAAGAAGACCACAAGCAAGGGAAAACAGGTGAGAAAGAGAAAAGCTTGTGACAGATTGAGACGCCAAAAACCTGATAAAGAAGCTGCAGTCCAAGACCTCATGAGAGGTACGCAAGGATTAACCACAGAGGTTCAAAATCTCAAGGCCGAAAATGCAGCTTTAAAACAGCTTGTTCTGTCCCGGGATTCCGCGGTCAAAGAAAGTGCCCTAGTAGGGGGTGTAGTGGACAAATATGATGGATCTTCCAAGTCCCTGTGTTCCTTCCTTGATTCCTGCCTAGTGCACTTCACTTTCAAACCCTACTATTTTTCCACGCCACGAGCGAAGGTCAGATTCATGATCTCTCACCTCATGGGCAATGCCTTAACATGGGCGACTCCCTTAGTCAATTCGGGAGATCCGCTCCTGGATAATTATGATGGGTTTGTGGAAGCCCTTAAGGCCATGTTTGATCGACCAGAACTTGTCTACAGTGCACAAGAAAGACTTCTTGAATTCCAGCAAGGGAGTCAGGATATGCTCACTTATGTGACTTGTTTCAAGCAGCTAGCTAAAGAAGCCGATTGGTCTCAAGAAGCCAGTTTCACTCTATTCCGAAGGGGTTTGAATGATAAGGTAAAGGACGAGCTAGCCAGAGTAGCCCGTCCGAGTTCCTTCCAGGCCCTCATGGACCTTTCCCTACTAACAGACTTCAGGATCCAGGAGAGAAAGGCAGAGAAAAGAAAGGCTAAGACAACATCCCCAAGGACAACTGCAGAATACCCTTGTTCCAAGGAGACACCCGCTCCACGTGCCTCAGATCCAGAACCTATGCAATTGCGTGGCTTCCATGGACCAATTTCTCTGCAAGAAAGGATCCGTAGGATCAATATCGGACTTTGCATGTACTGTGCCTCTGATAAACATCTTGTGAGAGAATGCCCTACAGCCCCACCCCGGCGTTTGGGAACGGAGCACAGCTTCGGGAGAAAGATGCCTGCTACGCATCCATTCCTTCCTTGAATACTCCAAGACAGAAAAACTTAGTGATTCTCCAGACATTCTTGACATCTACTGAGAAAGAATCTTTTCCCATCTTGGCTCTAGTGGACTGCGGTGCCATGGGTATTTTCATAGACCACGACTGTCCCACTGCTTGTCTCAGGACACATTAAAAAACCTTCCAGTGAACTCCCAGAACCACAAGCAATCACCCTTAAGTGTGTCCAACATTATCCAAGTACCTGAGATCTATCAAACTTACTCAGATGTGTTTTCAACAGCCATTGTTCAAGCTCTTCCTCCTCATTGACCTGAGGATTGCGCCATTGAAACAGATGCCTCAGCAGTGATTCCATTCGGGATAATGTTCATATTATCCGAACCCGAAAAAAGGGCTCTACGAGAATACCTGCATACCAACCTGGCAAATGGGACCATCCGACATTCAAAATCTCCAGCCGGTGCTTCCCCATTCTTCGTTCCAAAGAAAGACACTAAAGAACTTCGGCCCTGTTTGGATTACCATCGTCTCAACCAATGTACCCTCAAAGACCGCTATCTGCTACCACTAATTTCTGACATCCTGGAGGCAGTTCATGGTGCTGTCATTTTCACTAAACTAGACCTTAGGGGTGCTTACCATCTCATTCGAATAAAGGAAGGTGATGAATGGAAGACGCCTTCAGAACTCCTTTTGGGCAACTTTGAATATCTGGTATTGCCCTTCGGTCTCGACAACGCCCTCACGGTCTTTCAACGATTCATGGATTGGGTTTTCTCTGATATGCTGTTCCTTTTTGTCATTGTGTAGCTGGATGATATACTGATTTACTCCAAGGACACCCAGATTCATCAAGAACATGTAAAAGCAGTCTTACAATGTTTACGTGAACACAAACTCCTGGCCAAACCCAAAAAATGTCTCTTCATGCCCAAACCGTTCATTATCTTGGATTTGTGCTCAGCCCCAAAGGAATAGGAATGCATCCGGCCAAGATCAACTCCATACTTTCTTGGCCAGCACCCACCACTGTGAAACAGATTTAATCCTTCCTGGGACTTGCAAACCTCTACAGAAAATTCATTCCCACACTTTCTGACATAGTGCATCCCATAGTGACACTCCTAAAGAAGGATTCACCATTTAAATGGTCCACTGCTCAAGAGAAGGCCTTTCAACAACTGAATCAAAAATTTACTGAAGTTCCAATCCTGGCTCAGCCCGACATAGATCTGCAATTTTTGGTGGAAACAGACGCTTCTGACTATACCATTGGGGTGGTCTTAAAACAAGAATTCAAAGACAAGATGGAACATCCTATTGCCTACCTATCCCACACCTTGACTCCCAGTGAAAGCCATTATTCCATCCTGGAGAAGGAGTTAATGTCCATAGGACAAGCCTTCACCGACTGGTGCCATCTACTCTTGGCTGCTAAACATCCAGTGCAAGCACAAACAGATCAATGAAACTTGCAAGTCCTACAGTCCCTGGAATGCAGAAACAGTCGGCAAGCCCATTGGGCCTTTTTTTGCCCAGTACCAATTCCAAATTCATCACTTTCCTGGAACTAATAACATTGTCGCAGATGCCTTATCTAGGCGTCCTGACTATGAGTCTGTCAAAGTCCGGGACTTTCCGAAGATGTTCCCTAATACCGTGTTTGTGGCACAAGCAATTCCCCTCCTGGAAGACATCCGTGCAAGAACACCTTCTTCTGATCTCTGGAAGGAATATACCAGGAACAATCAATGGAACTTAATAACAAAAGATGGTTATCTCTTCAAGGACAAATGGTTGGCCATACCCACACAAAGGCTGAGAGACAGAATCATGAATCTCTGCCATGTCACCTTCCATTCGGGACATCGAGGCATCACTACCACTCTCCGTCTCATACAGAGACAATTCTGGTGGCCGAAAATGATTGCTGACATAAGAACCTACATCCAATCTTGTGCACCGTGCAATCAGAACAAACATGACAACAGAAAACCTGCTGGTCTCCTACATCAACCCGCATTACCAACACGCCCTTGGGAAATCATCACCACAGACTTTATCGTGGAATTACCCCCATCCAGAGGATATACAACCATAATGGTTACCATTGATTTGTTTACCCATATGGCTCACTTCACACCGTTGTTCAAACTGCCATCCTCACTGGAATTGGCTGGAATATTCATAAAGCACATATTTAGGCTCCATGGATTACCTTCCAAGATCATCTCCGACAGAGGACCTCAGTATACATCCCAGTTCTGGAAACAACTATGCCAAATATTAGGCATCCAGTGTGCATTATCTTCGGGATATCATCCTCAGACTAATGGGGTCACAGAACGAGTAAATCAGACCCTAGAATAGTACCTCTGCTGTTTTGCAACGAAGGTCCAGGATGATTGGTTGCTTTTGATTCCCGTAGCTGAATTTGCTTACAACAATTCCGATCATTCGGCCATCAAGACAAGTCCATTCTTTTGCAGTCAAGGATTTCATCCTTCGGTTCTACCATCTGTTTTACCACATCCTATCCCGGTCCCTGCAGTTGATTTCTGGATTGAAACACTGGTAAACGTACCTAGAGACGCTAAGGAACACCTGGAAAAGGCCAGGATAGAAGTCAAACGATATGCAGATATCAAGCGGAGATCTAGCCCTTCTAATGCAGTCGGGGATAAGGTTTGGCTATCCCCAAAACTTCTTCCTCAACATCTGCGGCATAATAAACTGACTCCCAAGTATTATGGACCTTTCTCCAATAAGGAAATCATTAACCCAGTGGCTTTTCGGTTCCAGCTTCCAGAATCCTGGAAGTGAATACATCTGGTCTTCCACACTTCCTTATTGAAACCATATACACAGTCCACCATAACTACACCTAGACCTAACCCTGTGCTCATCATTGACCAGATTGAGTTTGAGGTCTCCAGGATATGTGATTCCAGATACAGACGGGGTCAGCTCCAATATTTGGTAGAATGGAAGGGATACCCCACCAGCGAGCGCACTTGGGAATCAGTCTCAAACATGAATGCACCCGTCTAATACAAAGGTTTCATCGAGTCCACCTGGGCAAACCCGGTGGTTCTGGGTTCAGGAGAAGGCATATTGTCATGAACCACTGAATACGGCCCTTCTAGACTTCGTGGTCCATGATGCACCACGGCATCAGCTCAGTGACTCTTCCAAGATGGGCGACGGCCCAGAAACGCTGCGCTCTAGCCTTTGCGCACAACACTCTGCTTCCTAGAAAACAGGCACGCCCCTGCGGCTCTGCGCGTCTCAAAGCAACTGCTTCGAGTTGCTAGATGTATGTTAACCGTGCTATTTCCAGTTCTTATCCTCTTTTCTCCCTTCCTGGAACCCCCCTGCAGATTCTTACCTTACCCGCTAGCCGTATTCCACATCCCGGACCCCGTCTTGCGCTCCTGCCGAGGTGTCTCGAACATCCTCTGAGCGTAGGACACTTGCTCCTCCTCTTTCCTGGATTTGTGGCTAACATTCCTGGACACTGAATGCTATCCGGCTTAGGCAGACGGCTACCCACGCTGGAACCCGAAGACTTGCGCTCCAACCTGTACAAGTCTCGGACAGTGAGGAAGAAGGAAGTCGCATCCAAGAAGATCACAAGCAAGGAAAAACAGATGAGAAAGAGAGACGCTTGTGACAGTTGTAGAATTAGAACAAACAATAGTCTCACTCAAAATAGGTGCACTGCAAAAGCACCTATTTCCTTGGAGTGCTTGTTTAAAATCAGCCACCGTGTGCTGTTGTTCTATAATACAGGTATGCTCAATGACCAGTCAAAAAATAAAAATACAGCCATATTTTGAGTACATCCATAATGAATATGCATGAACAGTCAGTATAACTTTACTTAGAGATTGAAAAACATCCCATGAAAATACACTACAGCGCTTCAATCAGCATATCACAATACAATCCTAATTCCTAATCCTCTCACTGCAACAGTAGTAATAGCATAACCAAAGCAAATATATATTTCCTATAGATTTCCTATGCATTATCAGTAGCACAGCATAATGATCCCAAGCACAGTATGAATAACACTATGCTTGTACCGATCTCAAATGTGGCTCCTTTCAGTACCATCCACCTAACTCAAAATTTAGTAGTTCCCACATAACACTAGCTGAATTGGGCTTCAATAAATATATGAATACTGGCCAGCACTCATGCATGTTAACTGTTTGTCAAATTAGCAGAAGGGCGCTTGTCTTGATGGCCTAATATTTGAAATACAATAAGACAAAATGAATGGGTGTTTCACATTTAGTTATAGAAAAAAGTCAAAGAAATTTATAAGCATCCTTGCCCACCCAGCAGCCTAAAAACAGGCATTGACAATGCCAACAGTTGTGTCTTTTGTGTGGGCATAGGAAAGGTGTTTGCCAGGCACTGCCATAGTGGTAAGCTGGCCTTTGATGCTTGCCGTCGCAAAATGGTGCAAGTATGTGACAACACCCTCACACTTCTACAAAACAAACCACAATGCAATCATGAAGGTTAAACAGAGACAATTAAGAGATATAGCTCGTTTGCCTCTTGTGGTAATGTGGGCCAAGGGAAGGTTATAGTCTCAAGAGGGGTGTGAATGTGAACCAGTAGTGACACAAACAACACAATTTTACAGTCCAAAATAAAGGATATATGCAATCAAGCTTCTATAAAAATATATATACTTTAATCAAATACACCATCCGCACATAGAATGAATAGAAAATACTGTACAAACATCCACCCTAAGGAAGAACAGAGAAGATGTGACAGATTGGAGAAAATAGCACTCTGGGTGTAGTTCATGGGGTGGTAGGTAAAGTACTATCCACAAAAAAGGATATCTTGGTGAAAACAGGAGCGATCATGACCTAACCAGTCACAAGTGTTTAATGGCTTGTAAAGATGCAGGTCAAGGCAGCCCCAGGAACACTTCACAATTGGCCAGGCCGAGTAGGGCTTTAGCCACTAAGACGGGTCAATGATTGAAGCTCCAGCGGTTTGTGTCAGCGGACGACGGTCATCTAAGTGGTGCTCTAGGGTGCGTTGTCTATATGCGATTAATGAGGTGGTTGTTCATGGGCCCCAGATAGAGTAGGTGTGTGACTTTCCAGAGTCTCTGTTCGGGTCCCGGCTTTGAGCCTACCAGGTAATGAGTTTTAGCTAGTACACAATGTGATGTAGAGCTGGTTCAAAAGTGATCTGATATGATATGATATGATATGATCAGGGACGTCATTTAGGGGTCGCTAGAGGTCGCAACTGCGACCTCTGAGGTGTCCATTGCGACTTCTAAAAAAAAAAAAAATTGAAATATATATATATTTTTTTTGTTATGCAATCTCCTGGGCTGTGGCTAGCACCATGAACAGGAGTTTTACAAGTCTAACACTTTGAGCCCTGACCCTAAATAAGAAAGAATAGGAATACCAAATAATGTGTCTTTCTGGAATTATATACAATAATTGCTAGACTCATTAACGGTTCATTTCAGGCACACTTCAGGCGGTGAGTCACTGATTTAGGGCCTCATCACATGGTAGGCGGTAACCATGGCGCTATTAGCGCCATGGTTGCTGCCGGTATTTTACTGTGTCCGCCATTGGTGGATGGCGGAATTACCGCCCTACTCCAAGGTGAGCGGGGGCGGTAATTCCCCATTCACCAAGGCCCTTCCCCATTCCCATTTTTGCCCCCATAGGGCACACACAAATTGCGGTACCGTAATTAGCACCAAGGTCCCTTTGCGGGTTCATTTTTTAACACCTGCTAAAAGCATTACCAGTGACCATTAACCCTTACCGCCTTCCGTGTAATGAGGCCCTTAGTCTGTTCTTAAACACCTCAACTCAGCCTTTCATCCTTCTGAGGTCGATAAATGAGTACCAACACAGGTTGGGTGATTTTGGGTGTATATTTTTCCTAGATAAAGCACTTAAGCGTAAGTGCTATATAATAACACATTATTGTCATTTGGTCATGGACGTCTGCTTGCATTCATAGTAATTTGGTAATATCGGCCTATACACACTGATCTTAACAATACATATGGCGATCCATTCTTGTATGAAATGTACATCACATTATAGTGATATCGTAACCATATTTTTCGTAGTGTACAATGCTATGTGATGCCACTTCCTGTTTTGTCAACGGGTGAAAGGTCGTGTTCCATCACTTCCTGCAATATCATTTTGGGGTGGGGTCAAATGACATCACTTCCTGTGATGTCATCAGGGGGTCAAGGGTCGTGTGATGTCACTTCCGCTACCCCTGGCATTTTGGTGAAATGACATCCCTGGATATGATAGTTTATTTATAATGTGCTTAATCCCCAGAGGTTTCTAAGCGCGGAACCAGGGATCGAACCAGTGTTGCTCCATGTCATCTTGCTTCCAAGGTAAACACGTTGCCCCTGAGCATACGAGACCAGAGGCATTTCTACTAGTGCAAGTGCATGACACGAATGAATGAGAAGTGGGGGGGGAGGAGCATACAATCAATAAACTACACTGCTATGCCTAACTACTTGTCAGATAGTGCACGTACATGACAAGTGTGGGGAGAGAAGGATGGGGGGAGAAGGGAAATGACACACAGAACAATAATCTACCATATTAGGCCCGGCGACATTACAGATTGATTGGTGGTTGGTCATCACTAATGCGCTCATGCTCGAGTATATCAGGCACAACCAAGCTAGGGAGGGGAGACAGAGGGAGGACAGGACACACAAACTTGCTAGGCCTAGTACATTCAAGTTTGTGCAAGTGTGCAGGCAGGAAGTGCAAGGGAAGGAGAGGGGGCCAAGTGCGCCCATTCCAGCAGGGGCCTGGGTAAGTGCAGAAGTGTGCCCCTCTCATGGAACGTATTCTGAGTGCAGTAGTGCCAAGCAGAGTGCAGAGGCCTGGAGGCAAGTGCAGGAATGGCGGGGGAGCCTGGGACCTGTAAGGCTCTGGAGGTGCCCCAGGCAACCAGTCAGCGAACTGAGCAATTTGCGGAAGAGAAAGGAGGAGAGAAGCAGGAGAGAAGAGAAGGGAGGTTAGCAGAGGAGAGGGAGAGAGAAAGAGGAAGAAAAAGGAGGGCCTTGAGGAGTTTCCAGAATCTAAGGAGGTCCGGCTCAAGACGGAGAGAGGCAGTGAGGCTGTTCCAGAGGGATGCACCTGCACAGCATAATGATCTACCCCCAAATCTGTTTGCAAAAATGGCTCACCTGCAGAGAGTTGGAGGAAGCCGAGCGCAGAGATCTAGAAGGAGAGTATTTAGGAAGATAGCATTGTATAAAGTATGGGCTCTGGCCCCAGAAAGCCTTGTGGACTATACATAGGACTTGAACGTGATCCTTCCAGCCACGGGGAGCCAGTGGGGGGATTTCAGCACCAGAGAGATGTGGTCCCTGGGCTTGAGGCCAAGGATAAGTCTTGCAGTTGGGTTCTGGATATGTTGAAGAGGTCAGAGAGTAGAATTAGGATGATTAAGAGGCTGTAGCAGTAGTACAGTCTGGGGAGAACCAGGGCTCTGGAGACGGTGAGCCTCTCAGGGAAGGTGAGAAAAGGTAGAATACCTCTGAGGTGGTGCAGCTGATAGTGGGACTTTTTGCAGATGTCAGAGATGTGAGAAGAGAAGGAGAGAGTAAAGTCGAAGTTGACCTCCTGATTGTTTGCTTCACTTTCTAAGTCTTTCATATTGTCCATATGGTAGATTTGCCTTAATGTGATAAGGTGATAAGGGTGAGAACTTTTCAAATGCAACAATGTATTTTTTTGCAGACTTATTGTAAACATGATGAACACCGTATACTTAAAATGTAATATCTGCACATCGAATATAAATATGATTATAGATACTCATGTATGTTTTTATTTTTTTATTTTGCAGACTTATTTCAAAACGGCCAAAAGCACAATCTACAAAGACCGCTTGGGGATAGGCAGATTTCCGTTGAGACCTGTAGAAAAGATTCAAAGGACCGTAGCCCAAGTCCCCCAAAGTGACCGAGCTCCAATCCAGGAAAACTTAAAGCATGCACCTCTTCAACAGCTCAGGTCCCGGCTTCCGAAAGCTCTAATTGTAAATCAGAGAAAGTAGCAATATGACCAGCCTCTCCACCCGCCTGGAATGGAGGAAGAGAAAGAACTACAAAACCCATTGGACAGGGTGCTGACGCTAGGCTCTTGGAACATGCTGGGCTTTCTTCATCTGATGACTGAGGGTGGTATAAACTTGGGCACTTTTGACATACTGTGCCTGCAGGAATCTTGGATGATGGAAAAGCCCTCCATGGACGGCTATGAATTAACTTTTGGTCCTGCAAAAAAGGGTCTCAGGGCTGCCCATCGTCAGGTCTAATCTCAGCGATATGTTCAGGTAGTGGCTTGCACCTACAAGAAACACTAACCACCAATCCACACCTATTGGTCATCTTAGTACGATGGGATCAGCATGCGAGCATCTCGGAAAAGGTGATATCAACCCCCATGATCATCATGAATACATATTGGAACCCGCAAGCCATGGACAACAAGACCTTCCTATCAATGATAGAAAAGGCTACTGATGAGGCTTATATTGATCACCAGCTTTTTTACGTGATAATCTGTGGGGACTTAAACGAAATCTGCTCAAAGCAGGAAGACATAGCAAAGCAGAGTTCTCCTAAATCACAACGGATGGAACGGATCTCAACGTGGGAAAGAGACAAATCCCATGCAAATATCGATTACATCTTTGCAACGAGAGCGCTAGTATCTAAAATACTCTTTTTTGAGGTTGTTAAGACACATGCAAGCAACCATATTCTCTTGTCTTTCACGTGGAAATCATGCTCAATTCAAAAACTTCAAATGAGAAACCAAATAGAATGTAATTCTCAAAGATCCCGTCTCTAACTGACTGTTCAATCTATCATGGATCTTACAAACAATTACATCAAAAGGCTAAATGATAACTACGCAACAGGCAACCCAATAGCTCCTGATTAACAACCACTTCTCGTCGCTTACAAGTCTGCCGCTCATAAATCAAATATCCCCTTGAATCCTGCAACCATATCTACAGTAAAATCCTGGTAGAAAAAAGACGGGAACTCCAGAAACTGAAGCGCATGGCCAAAAAACAACACTCTCCATCAAAAACAGAGCGTTTGCTTACAGCCACAAAGATATACAAATCGTGGGTCAAAAACCATTGCCTATCGCTGTACCAACAGGACTCTGCGTAAATGCTAAAAAAAGTAAGCAGTCACAACTCCCGTGAATTCTGGGCCTTAATCAGATCTGTGGACTCCCCAGTGGAGGAGGGCATGCTGAACAACATCGGTGAGGAGTCGTGGGTGAAGTTCTTTAAAACACTCTTCCAAAGATCATCACCCTGTACTCCAGCTGGGCAGGTAGAGTCAACTGAAAATGGGCCAATTTAGGGGATAAAGACAACATAATAGATGTCATCTGCAAGCTGAAGCCATCAAGAGCTCTGGGACCGAATGGTATAACAAATAGCAACCTCAAAAAGTACCCAGAAGAATAGGCCGCCTTCTTCAGCGCGGTCTTCACGAGATGCATGGAGGTCAAGTCTATGCCAACATCTTGGACATTATCCATTGTTGTCCCTATATTTAAAAAGGGATGCAAAGAGGGCCCACAAAACTATCACCCCATTGCGCTATTGGATGTGATCGGCAACGTCTTTGGCGCTCTGCTCCTGAAACACTTCCAGCTCTGGGCCAGCTCTGCACCGTGCGCTGACCCTTTTCAAACAGGGTTCACGAAAATCATCGGGAACAAGTACTAACATCATGTTTATAAGAGCCCTTAAGAGCAAGATCTTATAAGGGTCCCCCTGAGTTTTTGTGGCCTTCATTGACCTGGCTCAAGCCTATGACCAGGTCAATCGTGAAAGACTATGGGACAAACTAAGACTGTGGCAATGTCTGCCCGCAATTTTACAACTGATTCGTGCACTCCACGATAACACCAAAATGAGGGTACGCCTGAGCCAACAGGGCTGGCTCTCTGAAGAAATACCATCATCGAGAGGAGTCAAACAGGGCTGTCCCTTGGCGCCAGCTCTTTTCATCACATACATGGGAAATTACAAAGACTCAGAGGTAAACATAAGATCTTCACCCCTACGATGGGTACGATAAAAACCACTTGTCTTTTGTATGCAGACAATATGATATTGATGGACCATACACCGATCGGCCAACAGCGGCAACTTGACAACCTGGCCCTTTACATACGTTCGAACAATTTGGAAATCAACATAGGCAAAACGAAGATCATGTCTTTGGAAAAATCCAAACGAAAAAAAGAAAGACTGAAATGGTTCCTAGAAGGCACCAAAATAGAAAAGGTCCATAAATTCAAATATATTGCCGTGACTCTCGACTCCACAAAAACAAACACGGCGATGCGACAAGCCCTTTTTTGACAAAATAAGAAAGCTGGCGGCACAAGCAAGAGCAATGGATACAAAATTCGGACGCTTCTCTCTTGTCCCAGTGATCAGATTCTACAGATCCAAGGTGGTTCCATACATAACATATGGTATCAAAGCCATGCCCCAAACATCATTAAAAATATGGCTTCAGCTAGAAGGGTACTTCTGGAGTTGAGTACTAATTAGACAAGAACTAAGCCTCCTCTCTCTCAAAGCGTCAATCGAAAGGAACAGTATACTGTTATACAGGAAAACCTTGTTTAATAACTGCCCCTGTATACTCAGTGTACTTAGAACAGAAACGACAGGGAACAGATGCAGCATGCTCAAAAGGTGGGAACTAGGCTGTAAAAAGAAGCTGAACGAAATACAAGCTGATGAGGAAGAGCTGATTCAAAATCCTGTAAAGATAAAAAGGAAAACGGAAGAACTGGATTGGATCAATACCATAGACTCGGCAACACATCTAAAATCGACAGCTCACCTACCAGCGCAGTCTAGGAAACTAAACTGTGTCCAGAGTTACCTAAAAAAGTTCCCTAATAAATAATTAAGGAATACTTTTCTGAGAGTCCATCTCAACCTTTTGGTGTCCAACGAGATGCTTGCAGTCAGAGGTCTGGTAAACACGAACAAATGCCGTATTTGTGAAAGGGCCGACCAGATCGAAACACTAAGGCATCTGCTTCTGACCTGTCCCGGAACCAAAACTATAAGAGCAAAGTATCTGAAGCCGCTTCTGGCTTCTGCTTACATCCGAGAAGAATCCCTGTGGTGGGAAAGGCTTATCGGCGGGGAGAAAACCGCATGGGTAATAGCTACTGCGCAGATCCTGAGACAAATCCTAAACGGAAGCAACGCATAGATGCAAATCGGACTTTTGTTTTGTTTCTTACTCGAGAATTTGTATTACTTGCAACATTTACATTTATCTGTTCCTTTTCTTGTAAAAATCGCTTATCCGATTAAATCAAGTAAAAAAAAAAAAAAAAAAAAATAGTATTCTTTCCAATGGCATACTAAAAATCCACCGATGGATGTGAAAACTCCTACATGATCCCAAAAGGTGAGCGACAGGAACAGCAATTTTGCCTGTTTCTTTTGTATTTAATCATTTGTTGGAAATAACTGAATAGATATGTTTATGGTCATATTCTCATTTTAGTTCTGGATTTGTCCCCACAGAAATAAATATTTTCTAAACTCTCTGCAAAGATGGACAGTTACAGAGAACAGTCCATATTGATGCATCCATTGATTATTTAACTGAGGTGAGTTTTCCTATGGTGACAAAACCTGCCGCCACATATCGAAATGTTGATAGGGCAGCATGAGCTATATTTATGTATTCACAAAATGCAAATGCAAGGTAAAAAAACCACTAATAAAATGTCTCTTTTCGATCTAGGTATTGGATGTGCAAGTGACCAACATGGAGACGTCTGACTTTGGAGTGCGGATGTCCTGTCAAAATATCTTTTCAAATTTCTTGAGAAAGGCAGAAAAGGTTACATGCCGAAACATCATTTGAACGTAGATCATTAAAGTTACATTCTATTAGGAAAATCAGAACTCTATAGGGGCTATATCAGAGTCATTTGAATATGTTGCACAACATTTTTTTAAAAATCTTTGTCTATGTTTACATTTTGTGAATCAAGGAATCTTGTGTTTGGGTTCAACAACAGCAACAGCACGTGTGCCTCATTGGGTTTGCACTAAACAAAATGTATGTCTTGTATTTATATTCTAATTGCCTTTTAAGTCGTTTTAAATTATGTTTTCTCAATGTTCCATGAATGAATTAATAAATTGTTGTGATCTAAAATGTTTGAATTTGCTGTATTGCGAAACAAGAAGGAACACTTATTGTAGAAACAGTTTTTGCCTCAGTTCCTGTCTTTTGAGGTTAGTGAGAGTACTTGTTGCTATGCCTAACCTTAGGCATAGATTTTATTTAGAATGTACCCAGCCTCCAGCATAGGTTACTTATTATCAGCATAGTTTTGTATAGAGTGGGGCATATCTTAAATACTGCCAATGCACCACAGGGACTTGGCTCTCTCTGTGGCTGTCAATTGGACAACTCGTGACCTTCAAACTTGCTCTGTGCCCCGAGTAGAGCAGGTGCAATGGATCAGGCTAGTAATGCTGCATGGCACGAATGCACTATACTTTTAGCATGAAGTCAACGCAAAAGGGGAGTCTAGTTGGCAGAGTACCACTTTTGTAGACGGAATTACTCTCATCATTCAATTTGTTAATAAAAATCAAAAAAGCCAAGGCTCTACACCCTTGGCAATTCATCACAGAGTACCTGGACATATAATAGCAGTGCTCGCCAAATGCCTAATACCTATAAACAATACAAAAATATAGATTTGGCCAATTCCTGATTTTTACACGATTTCAGTGAACGACATGCATAGTGTTCATACATCGAGTGTTTGAAGACAGACCTGGTTAAGACATTTTTCATTACACCTGTAGCGCGTTTACAGCTTCAATTAAGCCATTAACTCTCATAAGACTGTTTTGAAAAAACTCTGCCAGGCACTCATGGCCATGGGCAGTCAGTGGGTGGGTAATAACAAAAACTACAAGCATTCTGTCCCTCTTTGTTAGGAAAGATTTCATAATTGTATGTAATTTTCCCTCCATGTGGCAACCCGCAAACTTTTTGCTGCTGTTTTACACCCTGATCTAGACCTTGCCAGAGAAGCGCAGCCTTCTGCCGCACTCCTCTGGGCTTTCGCTCAATTCTTATGGGGAAACTGACATGCCCTTAAGACAGTCAGTACTGAGAGACTTTGTTTCCCTTAGTCCTTTCCTCATGTTGCAGCTTTTGTGCAACATGAACCAAGTGTACAACGTAACTTACATTACCGCGATCTCGGGTCTCTAGTCGTTCCAAAGGTCCTAGAAATTCTCGCTGGACTTATTATGAACTGTGCAAGTGTGTCACGGATGAGACTGGTGGCAGCTATCGTTTCTCTTGTGTTTTGAACCCTTTTTTGCCATGTTATCCGCGCTTACCTTATTTGGCACAAATGAGTGGCCTGGCTCCCAAATGGCCATGTCACGAGGTTCTTTGTCCTGTCCGCTGACCGTTTTGCCCCTTCACCTTCCCCCAGGTCGAGCCGACCCGGGGCAGTCCTTATATGGTCATGCACTTTCCCACGAAACCCCAAAGCTTTGGCAGGCTTCTGCATGCCTGGTGTGTGCCTCCAGGATGTGGGCTGGGATGTCTGGTCCCAATACACATCCTGGGTGGCAGAGATTCTGGAGTGTCCTGAATGCCTGGGACCACCGTGGTCCATGATAGGTCCACGTATGGTGTGAGTGTTTGTGAGCAGATCTCCCATTCGGTCCTCTCCGTTTTGGCGCGAAGGGAACTTTGGATAAGAGGAGGTTGGAAACACCACTACCATGTCGATCTCCTGAGTTCACACCGAACAAGGGATAAGGAGCCAAGTATCCTGCAACAAGAAGCTGAGTCGAGGAACCGCTGGTGACCCGCTGAAGGTTTGGCACCCTGAGCCGCTGTCGTCCTGCGAGACCCCTCTGCATCTGATCGTCCTAGAAGGTCTGCGAAGGCGCTTCAACCCATTTGAATAGTGGGATCAACTATTCCCGGCACCTTCATCAAACCCTGCAAGTAAGCCTCTTTGGAAGTGTCCCTGGGCCAACCAGTGGGCTGACCAGCTTAAGCAGGATGCTTTGCTCTGTCACCACCACCGTTTCGGGGAAGCCCTCGAAACTTGGTTTACTGCTTGCTCTGCATCCATGGCACCCTCACACCGAATAGTGTCCCGCTGGTGACCCGCTGAAGGTTTGAAACCCTGAGCCGCTGTCGTCCTGTGAGACCCCTCTGCATCTGATCGTCCTAGAAGGTCTGCGAAGGCGCTTCGACCCATTGGAATAGTGGGATCAACTATTCCCGGCACCTTCATCAAACCCTGCAAGTAAGCCTCTTTGGAAGTGTCCCTGGGACAACCAGTGGGCTGACCAGCTTACGCAGGATGCTTTGCTCTGTCACCACCGCCGTTTTGGAGAAGCCCTCGAAACTTGGTTCACTGCTTGCTCTGCTTTCACGGCACCCTCACACCGAATTTCGTACACTTCGCATTCCCAGGTCTGAAGTCAGACGAGTGCACCCGGACCAGAGTAAATGTGGTTGCCATGTTGCCCTGTTGTGGTAACAACCTGTGCACGTCTGCTGCATTTGGGACACCCTCTACCCTGCATCCTGCTACGCAGAATCTACATGGTGTCAAGACGTCCTGATCATCGCAGCTGAACCTGCCAGCAACGTGAACTGAACTGGAGAAGTCTGGGTCTGCCTGCGTCGGGGACCGGTGAGTAGTCCATACCCCAACCGGTGGCCCCTCGCGCTGGAGCCCGTTTCTTTTCTACCGCTGTTGTGAAATAGCGACTCTATCCCGCACTCTCACCCTGCCTCTGCCCACAAGTGGAGGCCTTGCTTGAGTAGTGGGGACTTGTTCTGCATTGCTTCATTCACCTTCCTGAACTGCCTGATATCCTTGAAGAGGCCCTCTTTTGTCCATTGGCACCAGCGCGTGCAGGTACTTTTGAGCACAAGGCTCCTCTCTTCGTAGAGCTCGGACTTCCTCCTAGTTAGGTGTATTTCAGATGTCGAACTGGGTCTAATGATTACTTGCCCTGCCTGTTTTCCTCCCCATCTAGGTGGTGTACATATTACGTGCTCCTAACTCCTTAGACCCCTCTTTCTTGTATATATAGTGTATTGATATATAGTGTATTGATTGTGGTGTGTTGGTTTACTTTAGTATTATTGTGATTTCTTGCTATGGTCGATGTTACAAAGGCCTTGTAATAAATGTGTCTATATTTTTAATATAACACCTGTCTGGAGTAATTTGTAAGCATCCTTGCTTTGTGTGCTCATTGAGGTCTTTCCGTCACCCTCACCCCTCTTGAGACTTAGTCTTGACCGCCATCATCGCTACCCTGATTGGTCTGGCTTGTCCAGAGGTTACCCTGTTCCAAGAAACTAGGCTGGCCTTCTGAACCTCTGCCCCTCCAGCTCTGTGATGCCCATAGTGTGATGATAGGATCAGTCAGCTTTCTTTTCTTTATCAACAATTGTCTCTTATGCTGGGGATCCATCAAAGAGTCTCTAAGGAATTTACAGGCCTCACAGACCTGCACTTATTTTATTGGCAGGTGATCACTCCTTACCAAGTGATCTATGCCAGCCACTTACCTGTTGCATGCAACTGACTTACTCCCTGGCACTTGCCCCTCTGTGGATTCTCGTAGCACTTACCCACTTCTCTTCCCTTGCTCTGCACTTGCACGTTCTGGATACAAGGTATAGTAGGACCACCTCTTTCCTGTCTATGGGCCTCATTACAACTCAGGCGTTAAGGGTTAACGCCGTCGTTAACCCTTAACGCCTGATTCCGATTTTTTAACGGCTGCTTTTAGCAGCCGTTAAAATCCATGGCGCTAAACCGCATTGGTGCTAATTACGCCACCGTAATTTACGGTGGCGTAATTAGCGCCTTCCCCACTCCCATTATGCCCTATGGGGCAAAAATGGGAATGGGGAAGGGTAAAATGGGAAATGGGGATTTACCGCCCCACTCACCTTGGAATGGGGCGGTAAATCCGCCATCCATCATGGTGTAAACGTAGTTTACACCATGGTGGTAAAGTTGGCGTACTTACCGCCTGGGTCGTAATGACCCCCTATCAGTTTTATTTCTATCTGCCTGTTGTTCCTATATTCCCTTCCCCCATTGCCCTGTGGGTGCTTTGAAACACAATTTCTTGTTGTATAAGCGCCTTACAAATTCACAATAAATAAATAAATACCCTAGCCAGCCCCATACCTGCGACCTTTCGCCACAGCACTGACAGGGATTTGCCAATTAGACATAGATCATCTGCTATACTCTGGGTTAGGGGAGCTTTAGGATTCACCCAGACATTCAATAGAAGCTCCATACGACTCGCGTGATGTGAGGAAAATGTGCATATAAGAAAATGAAGTGGCAATTATGATCTCAGTTAGACACCTAGAAAATGCACGTATGTGTGTTTGTTATAAAGAGGTGCTCGCCCAATATTTCGAACTGTTTGTATTTACTTTTAATGAATTAAGAAGTGGGGTTGAAAGTGTACCACTCTCTCAAAATGTCCTGCCATCTGACTTTATTGACTCGAAATTACGAGTTGCCACACAGCAAGCTCATACCTCCAGAGAGCCATTTCTACGAGATGTTTGAATACGAATAATCGTGGAATCAAATGTGCTATGTTTTTCATAATGAACTTGACAATATCATACATTCTAGCACTGAAAGAAGCGAACGCCCCATCAAACTGTGCTTTGGCATTTGGCGTTGTTCTTGATTTTGAAGTATTTTAATGTTTTAAGTGTCAAACCTGTGCAACTCGAGGTGGGGTGATGGAATTATTGCCAGAGGTAATACACATATCACTGCACTAGTATCTCAGTAGAGTAACTCTCAAGCGAGTGATGCTGCATGCTCTATTGGCTGTACTCACAGAGTAAGTCCCTGAGTAGAAGAGCGCTTGCGCCTGATTAACAAATGTTTGTTTACAATGGTGCAATCCCATTGAAAAACGCTTTTGCAAATCAGGCCCCTTGCTTTTAGATGAATGGGAGAGCATCCTCTGCTGCATTCCTTCTTACAACCATTGGGGGGAGCTAAGCAATCATTTTAGACCAGGGCCACCATAACACTAGCAGTGTGGGACCCAGACAACATGTTTTATAACTACATATACTGTTGAGTTCAATCGTCAAAAAAGAAACTTTGTGGACAACGCCAAACAGTCAAGCGTGTTTTTTTTATTTTTTTTTTTTATTTTTTTTATGTGAACAGTAGGATATAAAACGGTCTGTTTTATGTCTTCCTACTTTGCACAGTGTGTGAATCATTTGACCTTAACATTGCTTTGGCCTACTGTTTTCTTTTACCTCCGTTAATTGGCCCTCGTGATGCCCTTTCTAATTAGAGATGTCTTGAATTGTTTTCTGCCAGAAAGGGGAGTTGTAACAGCTGGGCAGATAATACACTTCTACGCTTTGCACAATAAGAAAGTCAATTGAATAAAAAAGGATGATGATTTTAACATGACTGAGCACACAATTGTTTTATGGAAATTGAGAGTGTTCTTTTGTATAGCGTGGGTTGCTCAGTGCACACAGATCCGCAACGTTACCCTCCTATCCCCCGCAGGAGAAGGCACGGGGATTGAGCAAACACCTGGTACTCAGGCAGGAAAGAACAGTCGCATGCAGGGGACTTCGGTGTGTTTAAACATTAAACCTGCAGGTGTGAGTACTTTTACTGTTAAATCAAAGTTAAAACCAAACAGTACAACCAAAAAAAACCAAAAAAAACATAACACAAAATACATCATTACAAAATAGTACGGAATAAACTCACAGAATGTTGGAGACTATTACTAACATGCAATACAGATGAAAATAGTGCTTTCAAAATCAGCTAAATATGCACATTATTGCTTGTATTAATTAGTGCCATATTTTTTTTTAAAGGCCTTCAAGACCTTTATGCAGACAGTCAAAATCCTGCCTTGCAGAGTAGATGTTGAATGTCAAACAGTCCCAAACCTGCAGAGGCAAGCTAGATTCCTTTTATTAAGGGTGCTCTGCCAATCCACATCGACGCCCACAAATCACACAGACCCATTCACACTCTTTACAGGGGAGAGGGGCAGGGCTGGACTGGGAACTAAAAGAGGCCCTGGAAATAATTACTGGGGACCAAAAGAGGCCCTGGAAATAAAGTTCAAAGTGGCCCTGTATGACACATTTTCAGCAAGCCCAATGCTTTTCCTATGAGAACATTTGGGAATACCACAGAAAAGAAACCCAGGGTGCTGAGGCCCACCGGGAAATTTCCAGAGTTCCCTACGGGCCAGTCCACCCCTGGAGAGGGGGTGATAACTCTGTGCCTCCTCATCCTGCCAACTAAAGCTTTCACAAACGTGAGCTCGTGCTTCTGTTGCCTGCCAATCACATTTCAGACCTCACGGACCCCTTCTTGTGTGAGACTTCCTGGAAGTTTCAAAGCCTCGCCAGCTCAACAACATTACAAGTGTAGAGTAGTATAGGGAACTGTGAATGTGAACGGCCTCGATGAATCAAAGACTTGTGGTTCGTGTTCTTCGGATTCTACAGACTTACCTACATGCATTTGAATCTTCTGGACTAACATGATAATTAAGAGTGTGATCTTCAAATACTAGTCAGAGGCTGCGTAAAGGCGATTGAGCGTATGAGCATTGTAGAAACAAATACAGTTTATTGGAATGAAAGGAGAGAGAAAGCAGAGAGGTAGTACAATTTTAGTCATCTATCAAAGGCGACACATATACATGTATTCAAAGGTGTCAAGTATTTGCCTCAAACGCCTACAAATTCCGCCTAGTCGGGATAGAATGAAAAATAAGTTTTTGTTTTCGTCCCATTTTTTTAGGAGATTATATATATGACCTGATGATGTCAATTTACAATGAGCAGGTGCTGGCTCTATTATTTACATGGCGTTGGTTTCCTTGTATTGTGATATTAAAATATTGCATTGTTATTTCAGCATTCCATAGTATTTGACTTCATAAACAATAACAAATGGAAGTGTGACAAACTGGTAGTTAGATAAAGCTTAACGTACGCATACAAAGAAGTATCCAGGTTACGTTACTTCACCCGCGTCACCATATTGATTATGTCATCACGCAAGAAGCCTTAAATTACCCAGATTGCCCATGGAGGAGTCCATTCATTTCGGCTGTTTACTGCTTCCTGTACATCACAAACCTTGCCATAGAAACGGTGTCATGCAATTTAGAACGGAAATACTCACACCCCGTCTCTAAAACTATTTCAGTTCAAATTTAAACACAGTTTTGATGAAAACAAAGTCCTTCTACTGCCTTGAGTATGGTCATAAATACCTGGTTTGTCTGAATTGGAGGTTCCCAGTCTTGACAAAACAAATTCAGTGCCCTTCTATTTTGTCAAACATTTAAAACAATGTGTGCATTATATTAAATGCGAAGTGGCAATCGCTAGAGCAAGATACCTGTTGACCACATAGTCACATCGTTGTCGTATGTACGGCGCCCTGATGCCTTCTGGATTTTGGCGCATTAAACATGCATACATAAATAAAATAAATACAATATGTTTATAATGCACTTGCTAAACCTGAAATCCCAAGCTGAAGTATTGGTTCTAATCAATTCATATATTCATTCAATACACAGAACACATAAGGGGGGGCACTGCTCCTTTGCTCTTATATTGATATGGAAGGCTTTAGAGAGATTGCATTAATAACCTACAAAAGCCTTTTCCTATGGAACACCCCGATTGGAAAACGATTTGTAAATCAGGCCCCATGTGTTTAAGTATATAAAGTAACTATTAAAAGTAAATGTATAATACCAACGTTTGTTCTGAAGATCGAAGCACAGATATGTTCATGAGACTTTTTCAGAAATGTCTCAGCATCATCTCATACTTCTGAAAGAGGACCTTTACATTGGGTTTCTAAATCAATGTTAGATGCATTGCACACTCTTCAGAGTCAGTACGATATAATAGGATTGCTGATTTGAGACTCAGTTTTCTATGTTTTACTTCACCAGTTTAAGTGTATTTTTCCTCTGAGTTTTCATATCAGTCCTAATCAGAGATGCATACCTCAAAGGAGCTCGCGAGAGTTCCCAAGCCTCGCAGGAATAGCTTGCCTCAGCAGTATTCTGTTTCCTGATCGAATCTCCAAGCACAGCTGGCTGTATGGGCTCTAATGTGTGAAGGCAGCTCGTCATAATTTTAGTGGGGTAAAGACTGTGGCACAGCATTGTGTACCATTAGTGATCCCATGTGTAAAAACAGTTCAGAGTCCAACAAAATAATGTGTCCTCAGAGAGAGCATGTGAGATATGGATTTGGTCATATATGTTCATAGCCACTGCCTGCCTCATAGAATAGGGCTACAGTTGTATAAAACATAAATAGCTTCTTCTGTGAATGGTGTGAAACAGAGGCGTTGCTAGATGGCTGAGGGTGCTATTGAAGCAGGTCTTTTTGCTGTAGCCACGGATAGAAGCTCAGGAGCTACAAGCAAAAGGCTAGCTAGCCCCGAGTCCCGACAGCTCCGGCATTAGCGTCACCCCAGATCTTTGTCATATCTAGGCAACACCCCTGGTGTGAAAGCCTAGTAAGATGCTCATGAAAGTTGAATGTGGCAGACCCTTCTGCCCAGTGCACAAGTGATTGGGTGGCCATTAACATTCTCAATGGCTGGACCCAAGTCATTGTAGCGAAATATATCTAAGAAAAGTGTATTTACTTGTAGAAATGCTACGTGGACTACGGAGAAATAATACAGATCTAAAAATCCACACTGCAAAAATGCCATCCTACAATCAGGGACAAAAAAACTAGCTGTTTAAATCGTAATATGTTTAATTTAAATAATACATCGCAAATGCAGGTCGTCGTCTAACTTCCATTGCTGAGTAAGTCTCCTTTCAGACTGCAATTTCATGAAGGCACCTTGTTCTCAGAAAGGAAAACATAACCTGTCTGCTGTTGTCTCACTAACATTTCCTTTCAAAAGACAACAATGATCTAGAATATGTGCTCTGATAGTATATTCTATATGTATGCACACAACTTGACAATAATGGTTTTGCAACAATTCAAACAATCTACAATATAGAAGTATGCCTGTCTTAAGCCATATCCCCTGAAATGAAAGGGTGAAACAATTCTCAGAATAAAGTTTAAAACGATCACATTAATTTAATCACATTAAAGTTTGTCAGAAGAGAAATATGCTTAATTTAGAATATAGTTTACCAATTGTCAGACTCATTTACATCTAAAATGTTGGACGCTATTTATTTTATTTTAATTTTTGTTCAGTGCTGACGCTACCCAGAGGACTTTGCAGTGCCATGCATTGTTCAAAAGTCCAAAAGGTAGGAGGGGAAACAGAAGTTACAAAATGCTTTAGGATAAGATAGGATAGGAAGATTAGGATAGATAGGTGATATTTTATTTTTATCTTATTGTTTAAAGCACAGACCTAGCAGAGAGAAGTGATGCACTGTACAGAGTATGAGTAGCCAGCATTTTGGCTGGTATCTTTTAACAGGTCAGTTGTTGTTGAGAGAGCCATGTTTTTAGAGATTTGCAAAATTGGAGAATTGTGGGGGCATTAGGAGCAGACACCCGGTATCAAGCTCCAGAGAGTGGGTGCATGACAAGAGAAGGATTTGTGGAGGTGCTGTGATAACAGGGGCGGTGGAAGGGCTGGAGTAGGTGTTGGGAAACAGGTATATTCAGAGGCTTTTTTGGAATGTAGTGATGGCGGCTGCAGTGCAGATGTAAAGTGGCATGTTAGTTTGCAGAGTGGAATGGGTAGAAGGTGCTGGCTAGCTTGCCTTGTATCTGTGTGGTCGATGGGTTTCACTATGACCAACTGTTGTTTTCTAGCTTAAGCATAAACATAAATTCACTGCCTCTTGCATGATGTTGGATAATGTTGCAAATAACTGCAAAATCTGGATTTCTCAGGATTTATGTTGCTTTTGGAATTCCATGAAAGCGGAGCCTAAATCTCCCACTATTTTCAAGGCTTCAGATTCAGCCTCACAAAAAACCCAGTTCCATGTGGTCATTAAGGAATAGATTTCAACTACTTTATCGACCATGGTAGAGCCACATCAAAGCATGTGTTATTTCACATTTCTATTTGAGAAGTAAAAGGTTCTAGACATCCCAAATTGCAGGAAATACATTCCTTTTGTGATGATGCTACCTAGGGTTTTCATTTTAATTATAAATCTCAAAGCACATGTACCCTGCACTATGTTGCCACTTTCAGTGATATACTTTTAACCATGTTTCCCAAACATTTTAAATAATAGCTGCAATGTCCTTAATTCTCTGGATAAATAGCTAAATAATCCTGTGACATAGTTGCTCACTCTTGGTTCGTCTTTAGAAGGCCCAGGACAGTAGGGCCCATCACTGGCCTCAGACTGCTCCATTCGTAAGGGTTTCCACTAATCTGTGGACCTGCTCACTAAATCCCTCTCAGGGAATCTGCCACTGCTTTTAGGAAAGGGCACTGCCATCAGTCCAGTCTGGATGATGACCTTTAAAAGAAATGTGCCCACTGGAAACGTCTAGTATGAATCCAAATCTGTCTGTAGCCTGTTGGGTGGGCTCCCTTTCTTCCCAGTTTCCCCAAACAATTATCTATGTGTTTGAGTTTAAACACCTAACAAACCACCCATGCAACGTTATTTGACAGAGTGTTTTGGATTAAACAGACCCTGGTATAGGTTTCTTTTTACTTTCTTACAACCACCAGGATCCTCTTCTTTGCTTCTGCTGGGCCATTAAATTTCGGTGTGTGAAAAGCAGATGTGTCAGCTACAAACGAGTCCCACTTTTATGAGTGAAAACTGATAATGAAGTGATTTATTAATTGTTTCAAATACTTCTCAACATGGACATGTGATATTGTTGAAAATGACAAATTCAGGTTTGTGGAAAACATTCTGAATCCAGAGGTATTATTTTTGTTGCTGCAACTTTATGCAAGATGGGGTAGTTAAAATATGCAAATTATGCATACTTCCGTCATGGTGTGCATTGTGTTGGTCTGTTTTTTTCCAAATATATTTTAATTGGTATTACAACAAAATGTCTCTCTTTTATTACTCTCCCTCTAGAGTTCTTCACTCGTCCTCCTCCAACTCTCTGCAGGTGAGCCGCTTTCACAAACAGAGATTTGGGGGTAGATCGTTATCCTCTGCAGTTGTCTCCCTCTGGAACAGTCTCTCTGTCTCTCTCTGTCTTGAGCCAGAGCACCTTAAGTTCTGTAAACTCCTCATGACCTTCCTCTTATTTTTCCCCACCCTCCTTCTCCTCCCTAACTCTGCCCAGTTTTTGCTGACTGGTTGCCTGGTTCACCTCCAGAGCCATAAAGGTCCCAGGCCCCCCTGCCATTCGTTGTACGTGCCTCCGGGCCACTGCACTATGTTCAGCACTACTGCACTTTCTGTGTATGCTCTATGAGCAAGGCATCCTTTCTGCACTTAACCCGGAGCTCTGTTGGACTGGACGTGTATGTTCCACCCTGACCCCCTCCTCCTTGCACCTCCATCTGCAAGCATGCAATAACTACATAGACTAGGACTAGTATGTTTGTTTGTCCTGTCCACCCTCCGCACCTTTTTCTGTCCCACCACACTAGCTTGGTTGAAGCTGTAACACAACATGCATTTGGACTAGGAGAAATGCCGTCAGGCCTAGTATGCTAGTGTTTCTGCTTAGATCATTCAGAAACTTCAAGACCTAAGAATTATTACTCTATTCCCCTGTTCCCTTCCCACAATGAAGCACTTTGAAGTTCTCCACCTGTGTATAAGTGGTATGAATAAACAATTACAATTACAATCAACACGCACAGAGCATCTCATTGCACGCATTTTCAAATATCTAATAAGGTAATCACTCCATTACAAACAAATGTACCCATATCATTTTCGTTCTTCCTAGCCATTCATACAAACCCCCCTCATGTGTGATTCTCAATTTGTACTCCCCCCAATCTACATATATTGCACCACAAAAAACCATTCCGACATAATCTTTCTCCCCATTTCATGCAGCATATGAGTTAGAGATTCCATCAAGAGTAAGCCCCTGGCCGTCATAACCCACTCTTGTTTTGACAGAGGGGTAAGGCATTTCCACCCTTTAGTTAGGTTCACTTCAGCTGCCAGCAAAAGATTATTGCCCTCATTAGGACCCTGGTGTTAAGGGGTTAACGGCGCCGTAAAAGGTGTCGGCGCCGTTAAACCCATAACGCCTGATTACGAGGTCCCTTTGCGGGACCCGACCTTAACGGCTGGTCTAGACCAGCCGTTAAAGTAGGGGCCCGCAAAGGGACTCTCGAGGTAAGTACGGTACCGCAATTTGCGGTACCGTACTTACTGCCTTCCCCATTCCCATTATGCCCTATGGGGCAAAAATGGGAATGGGGAAGGGCCATGGTGGCATGGGGAATTACCGCCCCGCCAACCTTGGAATGGGGTGGTAATTCCCCATTCCCCCATGGCGGACTCCGGCATCGACCATGGTGCTAATAAGGGCCTATGTGTCATATCGTCCAAACCATAGGAGCCTTTCTTCTCCCTACATCTGCCAAAAAGAATCCTAAGCAGCTCCAATTTCCTATAGATGCCACCTAAATTATGTATTCAAGACAGCATCTCTCTCCTGTAGACCTGAATGTTTCAACATAATAAACGCCAGTATGTGCCCACCTAACCGCACACCCTCCTGCACAGTGGATTGTTCCCAGTGTACAATTTGGCCAAGCTAACGGGGGGGGAGGGTATTGCCATCTATGTAGCAGTTTTTAGGGCATGGAGTTTATATTGTATTTCTATTGAGGTCCGAGTTACTGAGTTACAGATTGAGAGCCACAAATGATCATCAATGGTTATTCCTAAGCCTGTTCAACATTGGGTTCTGGCTCGCACCGGGGGGCTCTGATAACAATAGGGCCTTGTATAGGCAGGATATGTATCCCTTGTTGGTCTCTCTCCTAATAAATAGGCTTTCAAAATAAGTGATTTCTCTCCTCAGATTCACCCCCCACCGCACCATTTGTCTGAGAGAAACCCTTTCAGCTGCAGATATAGAAAGACAGAGAGGGGGCCAATTCTCAATGAGTACTCCAACAAGGTGATTGCCAGAAAACTACTGTTGCATCATAACTGGCCCGCTTTCTCCAGGCCCACTCCGTACCATGATTGAAACCTGTCTGAATCCACCAATAAGTCTTGTCTAGGTGCGGGAGGGCAGATGTTACTCAATGGAGATGGCCACATACACAGCCACCTAGTGCCCCTCCCCTTTACACAAATCCCAATGCACCTGTAGCACTGGATGGTGTTAGATTCTATCAGATATTTTATTTCTTTAGACCCAAAACCAGTCCCCCAAGGGCAACAGATTAAACACTGCATTCTTGAGAGCCACCAATTGTATAGGTACCTCTGAGTTCAGATGGCCTGCTTTAACTCTAATATGGGAAGCCCTAAGGTATGTGTCAACATCTGGGAGCCAAACTCCCCGTTGATCTTTTGGGAGGATCAAGCCCCCTATTGGCAATCCTAGCTTTGGCCCCCACCTACTGAAATCTGAGGACAAGCTTTTTGAACCCGTTCTTTGAACTTCTTTGAACTCGTTTAGGGAGCATCTGGAATAAATACAG
Organism: Ambystoma mexicanum; assembly: GCF_040938575.1. NCBI lineage: Eukaryota > Metazoa > Chordata > Amphibia > Caudata > Ambystomatidae > Ambystoma > Ambystoma mexicanum. The sequence goes on from NC_090934.1 coordinate 806,993,785, forward strand.
GAAACGTGGGAGGATATTAATTTTAATAATATTCACTCAAGCCATCCAAGACAGGACAAATTCTCTCCATCTATCCACTTCCTTCACCACATCTTCCCACAGTTCTCCTTAAACATACTCTCGTTGGATATAGTTACATGTATGATATGATATGATATGATATGGCATTTATGATACGCCTATACATAATGTTTCAAGGCGCAACGAGGTATGGGAGGGGAAACAGAGGGAGGACAAAACAACGATCTAACTAGGCCTACTGACATTGATATAGCGCAAGTGCAGGGGAGAGTGGACAGGAGAAGTGCTGGGGTGGAGCGGGGGGGGGCAAGTGCCAGACACAGGATCACAAATAAGTAGTGCAGCCAACACGAGGTAAGTGTGAGTGTTAACAGTGGAAAGGTGTCAATAAGTGCAGTTAAGGAGACTGTAGGGTTGCAGATACAGACCATAAGTGCAGGGGATTCCAGGAGGCAGTGCAGGAGTGTCACTTGGTGGGCAGGGACCTTGGCCCAAGTTCAGAGGGTAGCCAGATGACCGGTGCAGTATCAGATGATAGATCAGCAGGGGAGAGGAAGAGAGAAGGAAGAGTCAAAGAGGGAGGTCTTAAGGTGCTTCCGGAACCGGAGATGGTTCTACTCAAATTTCAGACAGGCAGGGAGGATGTTCCAGAGGGAGGCACCACACTTGTGTATGAGCGCGATACAAATAAATTATCAATCAATCAAAAAGAAAGAGATCTGCCCCCAACTTGTTGCTTGGAGAAGCGACTGACCTTCAAGAAGTTGGATGTGGAGGAGCGAAGAGCTCTAGTTGGAAGAAATTTCTGAAGAGAGAGTTGGAAGGATTGCAGTCCTAGGCCCCAGAAGGCCTTTTGGGCAATGCAGAGGGTCTTGAACTTGATCCTTGCTGCCCCTGGAAGCTGATGGAGAGATTTCAGGGCTGGAGAGATACAATCCCTGGACTTGAGGCCAAGGACAAGTCTCGCAGTCCTGTTCTGGATGTGTTGAGGAGGACGGAGATTAGAGGCAGGCAGATTTAGAAAGAGTCTGTTGCAGTAGTTCAGCCTAGAGAGAACCAGAGCTCTGGAGACAGTGAGCTTCTGGGGGAATGTGACGAAAGGAAGAATACCTCTGAGGAGGTGCAGCTGGTAGTTTGACTTCTTAGAGACATCAGAAATGTAAGGAGAGAAGGTGAGTGTGGAGTTGAAGATGACCCAGAGGTTCTTAGACTCAGAGGTGGGAGCAGGAAGAGGGCCCACAGTGGGCGGCCAGAGAGTGACAGGAAAGGAAGGTGCAGGTGTGCCGATGAGGAGAATCTCCATTTTACTAGCATTAAGGCAGAGATCATTAGCAACACACCACTCCAGGATTGCAGACACACAATCCAGGATGAGAGAGGGAGAAGAGGCGGCTGAGGAGAGCGTGGAAGTGAGCTGAGTGTCATCTGCATAGCACTGAAAGTTGGAGCAGAAAGCAGCAACGCAGTGGGCAAGAGGTGCCAGGTATCGGTTGAACAGCCAGGGAGAAAGACCCCTGGGGAAAACCACAAGTAGAGAGTGAGATAATGGAGAGGATGGACCCAAGTTGGACCCGGGAGGGTCAATCAGAGAGGAGAGAGGTCAGCCAGGCCAGGGCCTGATCAGTGTGCCCTAGATCATCACGGAGCCGGTTGAGCAGGATGGCATGGTTGACCGTGTCGAAAGCAGAGGAGAGATTGAGTAAGATGAGGACAGAGGCGTGTTTGGCATTGAGGTTAGAGAGCAGGTCTTCACAGATGTTCAGGAGAGCAGTTTCCATGCTTCTGGCTGCTCTAAAGACAGACTGATTGTTGTGGAGACAACCAACAGATTCAGTGTGAAGATTAAGCTGCCGATGGCTACCTTTCCCAAGAATTTGCCCTGGAAAGGAGTAATGGAGATCGGGCGATAGTTAGCCGGATAAGAGGGGTCTGCAGATTGTTTCTTAAGAAAAAGATGCACAAGAGAGTGCTTAAGGGGGGAATAGAAGGTTCCCATGGTGAAAGAGTGATTGCAAACATCGACCAAGGCTAGAGTAAGGGTGTCAATGTGGTCCTTGATGGTTTTGGATGAACAATGAAGAACCTGTTTTGACGAGACTTTCATAAATCGGACTTGTGTAGAGAGCTCCTCTGGGGTGAACAGAGGAAAGGTAGAGAAGAGAAGGAGAGGTGGCCGCAGGGAGGCCAGCGGTAGAGTAGAAAGTAGAGGGAGAAAGAGGAGGTAACAAGAGGGTGAACAGGATGTCCTGCGTTTTAGAGATTAAATTTGAAGTCAAGGCCATGCACAGGACCTGGGAGGGGACAGGAGAGGTAGAAACTACAGCTGGATTGGCAGGCTCATTGCAGATTTTAAAGTGTTTGGCTGAGTTGTTAGATGCAGCAGAGATGCATGCTTGGATGTGAGCTCTCTTCTTAATGAGGACAGAGAGTCAGTATTGCCTTTGAAGGAGGCGGCAGGCCAGTTTGTTCGAGGATGTACAAGATGCCAGCCATTTCCTCTCAGCGACCCTACACTTGCGTTTAAGGATGACAATGTCTGAATCATACCAAGAGTTGCACTTGCCTTTGGGCTTCAAGTTTATACTCATGACAGGGGCAAGTACATCAAGAGTATCAGAGATAGAAGAGTGGACGTTGGGCTCTGTCAGGACGTGAGTCAGCCATAGATGGAGGAAGGGGAGAGAAAGTGGCAGCGAAAGCCTCAACTGACCCACGCTTCATGGGTCGGATGACTAACAAGGTGGGTGGCAGTGTGGGTGTAGGCTCGGCTTGAGGTGTAGAGTGTTGAGAGTGTTAGAGAGGGAGAGGACTGAGGAGATCAGAACATCCAGAGTGTGCCCTGAAGAGTATCCCCAGATATCTAAAACGTTCCCCTGTCTATTGAAACAGATTTCCTGTCAAGAAAGAACTTAATTTGGCCAATAGACAGCCCATTGGAAAAATCATCGACTTGATGCAATTCACCTTGAATCCAGAATATCTCCCATAAGTTTGCAGCTCCCTCAGGATTGGCTCCAGGATAATCCTTGGTTCTTTGGCTACTATGAGAATAGCCACTGCAAATAAAGCAAGCTTATATTCTTTGCCTCGTACTATCAACCCCCATACCAATATGTCATTCCTCAACTTTTCCACCAGGGGCTTCATTACCAGAGCATATATATCAGGGGAGAAAGCAGGAACCCATGTCTCATACCTCCACTCAGGGGGATAGACTGTGACAATTGACCATTAAACCCCACCCTGGCTGTTGATTCTGAGTATAACTTGCCCAGCCAGGTCAGCCACTGAGTCCAAAGCCATACTTATGTAGCCCTTCTCTAAGGAATCTCCAATGAATCCTATGAAAGGCTTTTTCCATGTCTATTTTTAGGACAAACACACCTGTCTGGTGATTGTACAGGATATGTAATAGGATCGTGATATTCCTCTAGTCCGCCCCCTGGCTATCCTTAACATACCCTGCTTAATCTGGGTGCACGTGAGAGGGAAGAAATGTCTCCAGTCTGGTGACCAGCATTTTACTTAGGACTGTAACATTGTGATTCAGCAGCGATATGGGCCTATAGGGCCCACATCTCAAGCAGTCTTCCCTCCCTTGGGTAGGATAACAAAGTGTGACTTGAGGAATGAGGGGGGAACTGCCCCTGTCTGAAGGAGGCCATTGTAAAGCTCTCCCAGAAAAGTGATGATGACCCCTGCATAGGCTTTATAAAACACTGGGGTATACCCATCTGCAAACTCGGATTTACCCGGTTTCAATCCCTGCATCACTAAGAATATTTCCTTGCAAGTTATAGCATTATCCAACTCTTCCACGTCTGCAGTGGACAAGGATGGGAATGTGGCCTCATCTAAACATCCCATACAGTCTCTAATATGCAGGTCTTTCTCCTCTTCATACCCGGATTGGTAATAATCAGCAAAGGCGTCCGCCACCACTTCAGGTGGGCTCCAAACCTGGTCATTCCCATCAATGATCTAATGAACCCTCCTGTCTGTGGCTTGATGCCTAATCTTTCTGGCTAAGAGTGAGTCTGCTTTGTCACTGTTCTCATAATACATTTGTTTTATCCTATTAAGGTCCTGATAAGCCTTACCCAACTCCAATTAACCCCAAGCTTGGATCTCCCTAGTAAAATCCAATGTCATTAGCAGTGTTTCCTTTTTCTTTCTCACCCATTCAGCGACAAGCAACCCTCTCATCGTAGCCTTCCTAGCTTCCCATACCGTCTGTAAATCGGCTTCCACATTATCGTTAGTCACAAAATACTGTTTAATTTTCTCACTTAAGAGATATGTTCTGATGCCATCTTTCAGCAAGGTGTCATTGCACCTCCATAGCGCACTGCCGTGGTACTTCACCTTCCCACTCCAAATCCATACTAACCATGTCATGGTCTGACCATCCCACGGTAACAAAACCCACTGTACACACAAGATCATCTTCACCCACTGGTCATCAAGTAATCACTCCTAGAGAATGACCCATGATGATGTGATTAAAAAGTATATCCCTTTCTCATCAGTTGTATGAGGCTATAGACATTTCTCCAACCTAATTCCTTCACCCACCGCTCTAGTTTGTGTTCTCCCCTCCCATCTGTTGCCTAGTCTGTTGTCCCTGCGCCAGCAGCCAGTCTGATCCAGAGTTCATTACCATGTTTAAATCTCCTCCCAACACCAATAAACCCCTTGCCCAAACGTCTGTCCATCTGAAGGAAACTTTAAGATAGTCAAGCATATTAATATTTGGAGCATATACCCCCACCAGTGTAAGATTCCTTCCTCCGAACTTCCACCTCACTCTCAACCATCTACCCATTTTATCGTTCTTTATTTTCAAGTTGTCCAACTCAGTGTCAGATGCCACTATAATTCCTCCCCCCCACCCTTGTTCCGGGAAACAGAGGACCAGAACTGTCTTCCCCATTCCTCTAGCATGTATTTTATGTTCCTCTCCTTTCATATAGAATGTTTCTTGGAGAAATAAAACAGAGAGATCATTCTTTTGTACTTTCCTTCCCAACATAGATCTCTTAGTTGGGGAGTTAAGTGCCTTCACTTTGAGGGTGGATATCCATAGTCTAGGTGTAATCTTCAACAGTAAACATTTCTTTAAGACCACATACCACCTTACTGATGACCCACATCAACCCTGTACCTTTGAGGGAGCCCAACAACTTATAATAAAACTGCATGCTCAGTACCCCGTTTGAGTTGTATAAACCATTAAACTGACTAGAAGAACATTTAAATTCCAGACACCCTTTCAGGGCCAAAGTGCCTTTTGAGACACCTGATTGTTCCCAGGCCGCTAGTTTTGTACCCATCTCCTGCATTTAAGCTCAGTTCCTGTAGAAATTCCTGATAGATTTGTCCACCCGCAACCTATTTAAAATGACCCCTCTAACGTGACAGATTTATCAGTCTACAGACCTCTCACATGTCCATTGCCCATCACCCATCATAGATTTATTTCCGGTTACCCATGTCCCTTTTGATGCTTGGAGGACAGAGCAGCTTCTTTCCTAAACTCCCTTGTGTTGGTCATCTTTTTCCTCATTTCCTTTCCTATAAATGCCATAAAAACACCTTTCTTATTGTGCTTCACTTTCAGAGGCTGTGCCCAGATCTGATTTCCTCTACAGTTCCGACCTCAAAGGAATAACTTCTGTGTCCATTAGTCTATATTCAAACTTGTTGTGTTCGAAGGTGAGGAAAAAGGGACAGCCCTTTCTATATCTGCTTCCTCTTTCTGTCAGCCAGGATGCCAGGTTCCTGCAAAGCTTATAACCTGAAACACCATGATTTTTTTAGCCCTCATACTCCAGGTCAACTTTTACCCTTACCCTGCTGATGATGTCTATCTTGCCAGAGTAATACTGACTTTGGGCCTGCTGGAGGGCCATCAGCCCTATGTATACAATCAAAAAGAACGTCCCTCTGCCCGTTGGGCTTCTGGGTGAGTTGGAGTATTTCCTGCACCAATTGTGGGACCCAACACTCCCTAATGTTATTGCGCTTCTCGCAGCCCTATATGTCATTGATCCTTCCCTCTATGTCCTCGTCTCTTGACACCAGTTATTTGATTCGAGTCTGCAGACACACTTCTGAAATATCCACTACAGTTGATTATTTTCAATAGCCTCCAGACAGTCCCAGACTTTGTCAAGGTGGCACCTGACTTCTGAGAGAGATGTCTTCAAGTCTGTCCGCACGGCCTTTATCTCTTGTAAGATCGTGAGAGCGTCAGCCAGGGGAGTTGCTAGGTCTGGAAAAGACCCGGGGCTACACTGATGTCAGAACTGTTGGGACTGGGGGCTAGCAAGCCATTTGGCTGTAGCTCCTGAGATTCTATCCGGGGCTACAACCAAAAGATCAGGGGCTATAGCCCCCTTAGCCCCCCCCTAGCAACGCCCCTGTCGTCAGCTATGATGTGGTTCTCCCTCTCACGCAGGGGCCCTCTGGGTGGGATACATTCCATTCCCTCTTCTTCCATGCAGGCAGGAGCACTAGATGTAGAAATATCACCCCCTTCTATCCTCGGGTAACGCCAAGATCTGTTACTCAGTAGCAGAGATGAGAGGGGATGATCTGCAGCCTCTCGGAGCTCCATTGCAAATAACCCACTGTTTGCACCATGACTACTGTGCAAGCTGTTTCACCCAAGGCCTCTACTACTTTGGCCTCTCTGACCCACCACCTTCGGACCTCCCAAGGCCAAATATCAGTCAAGGAGCTTCGCCTTTGACTCAGGAGCACTCTACCTCTAGGACCTAATTTCCTTTCTTGACCAAGAGGATCTAGATTCCACTCTTTCTCCACTGGCCACCTTTACTGCCGTTCTCCTCCCGCAGTCCACCTAATGTCCTCCACTAGCCACTCTCCCGGTGGCGCTGACATTGTTCTGTGTGCTTTTCCCTTCAGCTCCAGAGACCAGCACTCCTCTTACCCTCTCTATGTTTCAGCACAGAGTCATCCTGAGGCTCCACAGCTCCGGTTTCGGTATTCTGCTGCCAGTGCATATCTCCTCAGCCTTGGTGGCCCACCTCATGCCACTTCCGGTGGCTCCAGGGTTCAAGCTCCAGCTTTGGATGCCTGCATCAGTAACCCTGCTCCAATGTTGGGGGGAGCCCCTAGATGAATGGGGGTATGATCAGCTCTCTCTTTTAAGCATGGTGGATGCCTGCATTTGTCTATGGGCGGGAAGAATCAGGTGCTCAGTGCTCAGGCAGCCATCTTGCTGTGCCACCTGGTGGTCTCCCATGTTGATCGGTGTAAGCTAAATTAACATCTGTTTTCGGTTTTCTAATTAGATAATGGATCAAAAGCTGCAGTCGAAAATGTAGTTCTAATCGCTATCTTTGTTTTGTAACCCTATTGTTACTCAATAAATACAAGTTCCAAGATAAATCATCATCACCACTATTTATTCATCCAATATTTGTGCCCTTTGGATGACATATGTTTCAGCTTTGCGCCTTTTTCCAATCAGGGCATGTTAGTTTTTCTGTTAGTGTTCAGCATGAGCAATAATTACATATAGTGAAAGTTCATGTCATTTATCCAAAATCATGCATTGAATGCATTAACAATAGAAACAACAATCGTGACAGACAAATCGGGTTGCGGTCAGGGAGGAGTAGAGGAAGTTTCAGAGAGAAAAAAATAAAAAATAAAATAAGTAGATGAAACATAAAATCAAAACTGTCGTAAAGAAACAAAAAGTATCCATATTCCTATGTAGTATTATAATCAGATGTCATTCAAACATTTGGGTTGCACCATAATTGCTGCCTAAAAGTAATTGAGTCCAGCGAATTATCCATAATTTGTTCCAAAGTACCAATGTTCATGGTCTCGGCATGTTGAGACATCTTATTTTAACATAAAACTGTCACGTGCTAGTCACTTTTGTATTAAAGATTTGAAAAAAACCTGCCGTCTTGTCCCCACTTCTATTGCATCAACTGGGTGTTATGGTGTGCCTTCTGCTCTGTTCAGCACCTCTCTGCCCCCCACAAGGAACCCGAATATATATTAAATTCACATCTGGGGCAAACGCCTGGTGAAGTCTGGCCAAGTCCACCCTGCTGTATCCAGCCGACCGCTGCACTTTCATGATGACCTCTTTAGACCTATTTCAGTCATGTTGCATCTCTGTCCATACCTTTGCTGCCGCCTTCTGCCATTTCTTCCTCACTTGACAGCTTAGTACTCTCTTCCTTCTTCTTTCCTGAGTGTTCACTCCATGCCCAGCATACAGCAGTGAGCTCTAACTTTCGATTAATCCTATTGTGCTGTTTACTTCAATTTACAGCCTTCTCTCCCTTTCTGCTCCTTACACTCCTTGTCACTCCTCACTCCCTCCCTCTCAAATACTCTAATTATCCTTTCTTTGTTCATTCAAGATCTCAAAATTTGAATAATCTGTCCTTTGCCGCAAGTACTGATCTATCCTTCTCCCTGAACATTGCCATCTGGAATGTCAGCTCACCATGTAACAAAACTTATTCTGTCTTAAACATCTCATCATTTTCAGCTTCCTTTTTATATGTCTGACTGAAGCCAGGCTCACTTCCTTTTACTCTGTAACTCCAGCTTCTCTCTCATCATCCTCTCTTCTATCTCCCATACCCTCAACCTTCTGGACATGGCAGGGGTGTTGGTATCCTTTCTCCAACCTTCTTCACTTTTGCTTCTGTCTTTCCTTTCCTAATATTGCTTTCAAATACCACTATTTCGCTAACTTTTCTAAAGCTTATTCAACCGCGTTCCTGATAATTTACCATCCTCCCAGATCTGTTACTTCTTTTTGTGACAATCTCAACACTTTCCTTTTATCACTCCTTCCTCTTCAGTTATCTTGGCTTCTTATTGGTGACGATAATCGCCATATTTGTTTGACTCATCTAATCACCTGCTCTTATCTGTTCTCGACTTCTATCAGCTTCTGAAGATTTCTCCTCCTCCTTCTCATTTTACTGGCTCTTCTCTTGACTTAAAATGCTCTACTGTTCCTTTTACATCTTCTGTATCTGCTCTTCCTTTTTCTTCCTCTGACGACTTCGTCCTTACTTTCTCTTTCTTGCTTCCTTCCCCCTGACACTACCTCTTCTATCGCAATTTTTTCAGCTTTGCAATCTCCAATCTTTTGATCCTGCATCCTTCATTTCTGCTCTTACCTCACGTCCCCCCCTGCCCTGGACACATTCTCCTCTGCTTCCTCTACTCTCTACTGTTCTTCCTGATGCTCTCAATGCACTATACCCATATTCTGTTTTTACCTTCACTCTAACCTTCCCAGCCATGAATGAATCCTTCCCATTGCTTATCCAGACATATTCTACTTAGGACAGAGCACCACCGACTCAAATCGCAATATCCTGATGATCTTCTTTTCTTGGCTTCCTCTCACTCTACGTTTGTATCATTTCCTGAATCATATTCTGTCACTTCTGACTCCTGGTCCAGCTCTCTCTTCTCTTACTGCATCTCATGTCGCTGCATACATTTCTGAAAAACTGTTCTTCTATCTGTTCCACCTCTACTAATTTTTTTATCTTCTTCTGTTTCTTTGCCCCACTCTTTTTGCTAATGTTCTTGTTCTCTCCTCTTACTGATTCTGGAGTCTCCATTCTTCTTGCTTCTCTGATTCTTTCAGTATTCCCTCTTTTAACCCTTTTCTTACTGCATTTTTTTAACTCTTATCTCTATACTGCAGTTTTTTCTACTTCCTTTAAACACGCACCTTTCTACCAATTCAGAAGAAACCTGTCCTTGCCCCTTCTCATCCTGCCTATTTTCACCCAATTTCCCTCTTACCCTTCCTTTCTAAGCTCTGGGAGTACATAGCATATTAACAGGTTTCGCCACATGTCAATACTTAGGATCTTTAGCCCCTCCACCAATTTGGCTTCCACCCACGTCACTCTACTGAGACTGCTTTCCTCACTGTCTAATTCGCTCCTCACTGCTTGCTATTCTAAACTTTTATCCCTTCTCATACACTTTTTGCTACCTTTGAAACTGTTGATCACATTATCCTCCTGTTCTCTCTATATCGTCTTGTTTTTCAGGATTCTGTCTTGGAATGGTTTCACTCTTACCTTTCTGCTCATACCGTCTTGGTCTCTGGGCTTGCTTAATCCTCTTCTACCTATCCTCTCTTTCACTGTGTACCTCAAGGCTTTTTCCTAGGTTTTTCTTATGAGACTTACCGTTTTCACTCTATAATATACCACTTGCTTCCATAATTTCTTCTTCATGAGTCTCTCATTACCTTTATGTAGATCACTTCTAGAATGTTCTTTCTCTCCTACACAGAAATCTACTCTTTGTTAATGTCTTCTTGCTATCCAGGTTTGGATGTCTGTTCATTATCTTCATTTGAACCCCTCAAAAACCAAAATGATCTTTTTTTCGGCCTCAATATTCACCCCATCTCTTCCTCCTCCTCTCCATCTTCAATTGTACCTTCTATTGCTGCCCGTAACTTAGGAGATATTTTTTTATTCTTCTTTATGCTTTTCTGCACACATCTCTATATCTCTATCATGTTATTTATAGCTTTATAATATCCGTAAGTCTCGCCAATTTCTTACCACTCAATCCACCAAGTCCTTACTTTCCTCTCTAGTTTCATGCATCTCTTCTATTGCTATACTATTCTTCTCGGCCTTCTTGCTAAGAGACTTGCCCCTCTCCAATTAATTTATAATTAGTCTATCCATCTACTTCTCCAGTTGTATCACAGCAAGCCTATTTCTCCGACTTTGTTTTCACTCTGCTTGCTCTCTTTTGGCTGCCTTCTACTGTATAAATCTATCTGTATTGTTTTTCAATGTATTTATGGTCTTGCTCCACCCTATCTTTCTTCTCTTGTTCCCTCCCATTCCCCCACCTCCTTCTCTCAGCCCCAATTTATTTTGTCTGCTCCTCATAGCATTATTTAACAAGGGTGGTCCTTTACATTAGCTTATAGAAAATCATGCCCTTTACAAACCCGATTCTGGAATTCATTTTAACTTTATTTTGTATTTTTGCAGAAATACTCAAAGATGGGCCATTAATCCTGTATGCGTTGGACAAAGAGAAGGTAATAGAGGCTGGATGTTCTTTTGTAAAAGAAAGCTGACTTTTGCAGAACAACAGACCTTTTGAGTTTTACTGGTAATAATGATCACTATGTTTGATGCAAGAATAAAAAAAAAACAATAATCTTTCATGATTTATAATGAATGTTTTGATTTTTAGTTCCACAGGATCTTCTTTCAAATAGAATAGCATCAAATTAGAAGGGGCCATTGTGGTGACTCCCAAAGGGGGAGCCACCCACTTTGAGGCTATTGAGGTGAGCCTGGTCCGCAATACCCTGCTATAGTTGAGACAAATGGGACCTCACCGGGAGAGATTCCCCCTTTTGGGACAAGGACTCTGTTTCCTGTGAGGAACTCCCTAAACCACCTACTATGGCCATATACATGGGACTG